>NC_083098.1:86243559-86854432 GCF_949774975.1 Lagenorhynchus albirostris
GGGGCTACTCTTTGTTGTGGTGTGCGGGCTTCTCATTGTGGTGGCTTCTCTTGTTGCAGAGAATGGGCTCTAGGGGTGTGGGCTTCAGTAGTTGTGGCTCACGGGCTCTAGAACGCAGGCTCAGTAGTTGTGGTGCACGGGCTTAATTGCTCCATAGCATGTGGGCTTTTCCCAGACCAGGGCTCGAACCCATGTCCCCTGCATTGGCAGGTGGATTCTTAACCACTGAGCCACCAGGGAAGTCCATCTCTATAAACTTTTAATTTAAATACTGTACAGTTCTTGGTTTGTCTCCTGGACAATGGCTGACATCATGAAAATCTTAGAGCCTATGATCATACAGCTTCATAAATGGGTAATTCAAAACTTTTGATTCTGTTCTAGGCATGAACATTTAAGACAGGGAGAGCACATTAGTTCATGAGAAGAGACCAGCAACTCTCCTTGGCCTATAAAAATCTTCCCTTGTTTATACGAGGACCGAAGTTGATATGTACCAATCTTGATAGCTTTGGAGAATGAAAAAGGATGAGTAGAACCTGGAAATGAAATTATTTTTGTGGGATTTTCTTCTAAGGTTGGTAAGGGATGTCAAGAGAAAACTTTATGGCTTTGTTTTCAAAACAGCAAGAGCCCCACTAAACAAATATTCTAATCAGCCTGTCCTCCAACTGTCTCACTTATGTGAATTGGGAATGTGTAGATTTGATAAGGGAAATGAGTAAAATTCTTTGTCTACCTTCTGGTCTCTGGGTCATAGTTTACCCTTGTTTTGTATTAACTATTCCAAAATGCTTAAAAGCCGAAAATACAGAAGTCTCGTAAAAAGTCAAGCTCAAAGTGTGAGATGAGGGTGAACAGTAGTGATGAGTGGTATTGGGGAGGTATTTTCACGTTTGCTTGTATTCTAAGTGTATGGCTCACATGCATATATAGGCCATGTATCTTGTCGAAAATGTTAGTCTGGTTTTGTCTATTTAGAGTGCTTTTATAGATAGTTCATCTGAGCTTCTAAATCGGTGGTTTTCAAAGTAGGTTTCACATAACCCAGGGGTATGGGAAGAAAATATTAAAACCCGGATTGATATCTGTTATGTTAATACTGCTCTACAAAGTATATGACATAGTACAAGAGGACCGGTACATTTATTTGTAAACATACTTCTATTAGGGGTAGGAGTGTGACATTTGTTACTGATAACTGGTGCAAGATCAAAAAGGTGTGGCAAGTCCTGCTCTAGTCTCAGAGTTTCTCCAACTGTGGCTGGAGAAACACCCACAACAACTATGCAAATGCTGGGGCCCCACCCAAGACCTGCTGAATCCAAGTCTCTAAGAGCTGAGACCCAGAAACCTGCTTTTATAAAACAAGCACCCTGAAATTTGAGAATGTCTGCCTTCCACTTGGGATGTAGGAAGGATCCCCATTTTACAGTTGAGGAAACTCAGGCTCAGGAAAGTTAAGAAACTTAAACCCAAGGTCATACAATGAGCAAGAGGCACAGGCTGATTCCACCCCAGGTTGATTAGGGTTGAAGAGGGGCACGAGTGTGAGTGCCCGGCCCATGCTGTGTGGTCAGAATCTCCGAAGACCTGGAGGTCGCCACGCATGGCTGCAGGGGTTAATCGTGGAGCCAACCCCCATGTATTTTTCTACCGTGAGGCCAAGAGAAAAGTGACATCTGAGTCTCATGTCACAAATACACACCCTTTCCTTCTTGCCCCTCCAGGATTTGAAAGATTGAGTTCAAGATGACTGAAAAATGTGGTGAGCCAAGTTTCCCACTGCTTGGCCCCAAACATTGGTTTCCTTAAGGTTGTTGTCTCAGTTTGGGAGTAAGCTCCTCAGGGTAACATGACCTCGTGATGGAGACCAAACCTCCACTGGCTACTCAATTCCACTCTGTGCCCATCTTACCACAGACCACCAGGCAGCCTCCTTATTCAAATGGAGCAGGGCCGCCGGAGTGAAACGCGTGACTAATACATGTCATTTCTTTTCTCTCATATTCATCTAGACTGTGCTTCCACAGCCCTGCATTTATACCTTTATCACAACATATTCCAATCTCACAGCACTCGGAATCTTAACCAGCTGCATGATGTCTCCTCCACTACATGTGAAAAGCTTTTAGTCTTTCATTCAACAAATAATGTCTCACCTGTGCCGCACACCATCCTAGATCTAGGCAAAAGGTGCTTGTTTATTATAGTCACTTTAGTTGCAAAAAAAATTGCTAATGGTCAACTCCAAGCATATTTAATAGATTTGCCTAGCATATTTAATAGATTTAATAGATTTGCCTAGCATGTTGTTTCTTAGAGTGGCTGAGAGTGCTTCAAAAGTCAGCCTGTTATATGTCTACTATAACCTAATACATTGGAGGAACTTATAAATTTAGTACATAAATAAATGAGCAACTTATTTCTGTAAGTTAACAGAGAAAGCGTTTACCGTGAAAAATAAATGTCAGCTTGTCTCTGTTTAATTATCACCAGCTCTAAAATAGCACGTTTTAAAAGGAATGAGGTTTACTCTAGAAGAAGAAATAAATAAACAGAAAGCAAGAATTCCCACATTTTCATTGAAAGACTCATTGTACAAATAGGAGTCCCCCTGATGAAGAATAAAGTCCAAGTTCAAGAGCAGAGGCCACATTCCTGTGATTGCACACAGAGGACAAAACTAAGGAAGTCAGATCTGTACTCATGTACTTGCATCTGGTGCTTCCTTCCGTCTTCCTAAGGCCTCCTGCTGGGAGATGCTGATGAAGAGTTAAGATGAGAATGGGTGGGGGACAGGCGGGCCAGGTAGGCCTTGGGGATCAAGAGATACAGACTACTACGTATGAAATAAATAAGCTACAAGGAGGTAATGCACAACACAGGGAATACAGCCAATATCTTATAATAACTATAAATGGAGTATAACCTTTAAAAATCACTATGCTGTACAAATGAAACTTATATAATACTGTACATCAACTATACCTCAATTTAAAGAAAAAAAAAAGAAGAGAAGAGATAATCTTGCCCTTAGGGTCAGGGCAGAGGAAGACAGAAAGAGGAAAACGGTGACTGGCTAAAAGTTACTGAACATGGACAAATGGGTGTGTGCTAAGAACTTGAAATCCTGTTTAATCCCTTGCAGATCTGCTTTGACAGTTATAACAATATGCTACCATCTGCCTTGGAAACCAGGGAAAAACATCTAATGTCATATTTATATGATAGTTCAACTATCAGTAAAAAGTGAAATGTAACTTCCTAGCTCAAGAAAACTACATGTAATATAGAAATAATCTTATATCAAAATCAAGAGTTAACATGGTAAATAGCCATGCAATGCAGTTTGCTAAGATCAAGGAGACTGTGATGTCCACTTCTTAATATCTATCTATCTCTCTCTCTCTATATATATATATCTATTTAATTGGAGTATAGTTGGTGTACAATATTGTGTTAGTTTATACGGTACAGCAAAATGAATCAGCTATACATATACGTATATCTCCTCCTTTCTGGATTGTGATGTCCACTTCTAATCACAGCCAGTGCCTTACATTCAGAGTGCATCTATGCTGTCAGACTGTCCAGAATGTCAGCACCACTTTTGATAAGGGGTGGGACCAGGTTGCAGAAAGAAGACATTGCACAGAGCAGGATTCTCAGCTGCTAGACAAGCTGCGGGGAAAAAGCTAAAATCTGGAGTTTCTTCTCAACCTAAAGCTTCTGACATTGGCCCTGATGTCCTTTAGTGGAGCCTGGATATTGGGGCCAGGGCTGCTTTTAACAAAACACATGAAATTCCGTTAACCTTTTTGAAGCAGTTATTCACATATAAAGAATATAAAGAATCTTTATATTCTTTATATAAAGAATTTTCTAAATATATATAAAGAATTTTTAAAAGTCGAGAGTTTTTAATCATGGTGAACTCTCTGTAGCCGTCCTAAAATGTAAAATTAGGTAAACATGTAAATGCAGAAGTGTGTTTCTGTGCCAGGGAAAGAGACTTGTCTGCAGGAATACCTCACTTTCCCCTTTCCTTGTCCGATTTTTCTTCTTTCATCCTTCTGTTTTGGAGATACCCATGGGAAGCTGGGAAGGCTGTAGCTGTCCAGTCCTCCTTGGACCAAAGGTTCAGACTCCTCCTGTGTCACACTAACTGTAAATATCTTTCAATCTCTTTCAAATCAGCTCTATCCCGGGCTTTTGTGTTTTGAGGACCTGGTGTGGCAGATTGTAAGCAGACCATCTCATAACTCAACGTCCATTCTCCCCCTTCTCCGTAACTGAATCCTGAATTTAGTTGGGAAAGCCATGCTCATAGCTAGAAAGGTAAGTCTTCCTAGCCTTTCTGGCAGCTGGATGTGACCAAGTAACCAGATGTTGACCAATGAGAAACAAGTGGAAAGGTTGAATTACACTTCTAGAAGGTCCTTAATAGAGAGGGAGTGAGATCTTCTGACCTGTTATTCTTTTTCCTGCATGGAAAGCAAATGAGTGACTGGAACCCCAGCAGCCATTGTGGACCACGCAGTAATCTTGAGACGGAAGCCAAATGATAGAAGGAACATAAGTCGCTGATGCCATGGCATCCTCTACCAGCCTGGACTGCTACCTCCAGACTTCTTTTACAGAAAAGGTAAATAAATCTCTATTTTTATAAGACATTTATCACATGTAGCTGGACCTGATCCCAACAGGTACACTTAGGAAATTGTTGAAGGAACCACTTTGAAATATTAAGCATCTGATGTACTAAACAGAACAGTAAACCAACAATGCAATTAGCAATGCCAACAGTTTAGCCTTTAAAAGCTCTGAGTGACCTTGACCTTGTATGTAGGGGTGGCTTGCCATCAAGCAAACCCAGGGAAATGTCTGTCTGTTAGGCTCAGAAATCACGTTTATGTTAAATAATTACCAAAATGGAGCGATGACATTATGACAATCTCTAGAAATACATATTATTATTCTCACTTAATGGGCAAATAGAAGGGATACATTCCTTGCCCAAGGTCACATGCAAAGCTGGAAATCCAACCAAGGTCAGATTTCAGAGCCTGTGTTATGAAACACCATAATAAAGCATCCTCCATGTTGGTATTTTTCTAAATACTCTTGACCATCCTCTAAATTCTCCATCAAGCCATGTCTAAATGGCTGTCCTTGTTTATAAACTAGAAGGCTGAAACCCAGAGAGGGCCATTCATCCTAAAGGTCAGATCCGCACAGGTAATCATGGTGTCAAGAGTTTGAACTACAGGGACAGAGAGTCAAAGCCATTCTTGGCAAACCAACCCAGTCTCCTCTTCATCTGTAATTTAATAGTCTAGCTGTTTAAATTGAAAGAAACATCAAGGGTCACTAATGCTCAGTCTGGGAAAATTAGAAGCACTTTTGAGTTAAGACACACAGACACATATGTTGCTATATTTTAATCACAATCAGACATTAACATGGCACAAAACACTCCATCTATCTCTTTGCTGTTCCAAATCTCATGAAAACCTGAATTTGACACAAGCAGTTTAAATAATTATTTGGACCAGACTCCCCAATCCCACAGGAGATTAAAAAGTAATAATGTAAAAAAATTAAGGTCAAGGTGTCCTGATATCACAGCTAATGACTAACCATGTGTTTACGGGCGGCTCGTGCTCCACCCTGAAAGCTGCTGAGCTTCACCCCCGGTCCAACAAGTGGTTAGTTATTAGTTCCCTGGGTGATTGTCCCTGAAGGTAAACCATACATTAGGCACTTTAAGTGGGGGTAGTTACCTTTCTCGGGTTGGGTATAACGTTTGGCTCTCAAAAGCAAGATAGAGAATTTAGAGTCAAACAGAATGTTCTGTGAACCTTAAGCCCTTGGGATTAAGTGCTGGGACGTCAGCGCATCCTCAGGGACATCTGCACCAGATGTTCTGGGGGAGTCGTGCGGGGTGCCGAGCAGGCTGTTTAATGTCTGCATGCGCTGTGGACACGAGCACTGTGGCCCACTCTGACTTTTATTCTCGTGTCTCGAGTTTTAGCCCATCTAGACGGTGGTACTCTCCATGTTTAACAAGCGGTGTGGCCCAGGCGCTCACAGCCATCAGAACAGCTGCTGGGTGTCAACCACCGGTAAGGCTGCACCCATCTGCGCTGCGGTCATCAGCTCTGTGTCTAAGGAGCAAACCCAGCCCCATACGCCCAGCGCAACGCTGGCTTCCTTGCCGGCGCAAAGCCGCTCCCCTACTCTGCCTCGTCCACATCTTCTCCCGCAGTAGCTGCCTCTAAAGCGGCCAGGGCTTCGGCCACCTCTGCGTCCTCATCCGCCGTCTCCCCACTCGCATCTCCAGGGGAGCCCTGGGTCTCCTCCCACCCGTTTCTCGAATCGACCACAGGTACGTCCTGTGCAGGATCCTCTTCTTTAAAGTACACACTTAGAACTTCAGTTGCCACGGCCTCGTTTAACGAATCCCAGCTTCTCTTCACAGAGAAGGGCATATTCAAACCACGCTCCCCCGCCCCGGGGGGAGCGCCCTGCCCGGGCTCCTCCTCTGTGTGGCTCTTGAAAAGGCAGTCCTTTTCTTCGCGATCAACGTGATCTGCGTCGTCGTCGGCTGAGCCCCACAGCTGAGGGTAATCGGGGGCGGGTATCTGGAGGACGTGGTCTGGGATTTCCCAGGCGGGATGCCCTGCCGCGCAAGACGCGCTGGAGTCGCCGTTTCCGATGACACGGGTCTCTCCTGAAGCCAGCAGCACGCAGTCCGGTTGCCTGGCGCTTCCTCCTCCAAGGAAGGGCCGAGTCGTGTGACCCTTGTTTGTGGCACTGGCCCAGGAGCCCCTGTCCCCCTGGGGGCACCCGGGATCGCCAGCGAGCTGCAGGGCAGCAGCGGGGCCGAGGCCATTGACGGCCCCGCCAGTCTTCTCAGCGCAGGGTCCCCCGGCCGTGTCCCCCGGGAGAAGCGGTCCTTGGGGCGGCCCGCAGGGCTCCTGCAGAGCAGCCGTTTGGTACCTGCTCGTGGTCCTCTTGGAGCTCTCGCTTGGAGGGTCATCCTTGTGTACCAGCACTTCGCGGCTCTGTTTGCCTTTTAACTTAACGGCATCGTCTTCATCTAACTTGCAGCTGTTTACTTCGTTGACATAACCAGGGGAGGGCACTTGAACTGGATCCAAGAGATAGCTGGGGTGAGAAGAAGGGAGACCAGTCGGGTTAAGTATTAACTTTATTAATAACTAACTTTCATTATTAATATATCTACTACAGGCTCTGCTGTTTTCTACAATTCCTATACATTTCCATGATTACTCTTTTAAGTCTATATGTGTGCCTCATTAAATATATATAGTTGGTATAAAAATGTTCTACCAACTGGAAATAGATCTTAAGAAGGGATTCAAAAAAGGGCAGGAAGAAGTTACAGAACAAAGTGGGTCATGAAATTGAAAAACAAACAAAAAATGTAAATAAATAAAACAAATATCCAACAACAGGAAAATAACTGGTTAAGAACTGATGGTTCAACCCCTCAATGGAATATTATGTAGTAATTAAAATATGACGTCTGGACTAGCAGGAAAGATACTTACAATAAATATTTTTTTGAATAGAGACTAACATCAGATTATAATTATAGTGGAATAAAACTTATATATGTATGTAGGTGTGTGTGTGTATATACCTATATCTATCTATATATAGATCTATATATAGATAGATATAGATACGGAACAGAACTAACATAATAAAGATAGTTTTGTCAAGGAAGCAAAATCATCAGTTAATTTTTCCCCTTTATTTTATACAGAATTATATTCATGTTGCCCAAATTTTTATGAAATAGAATCTGGACAAAATTAAAAGCACATATGTGACTGGGGTGTTTTCAGTGATGCCATTTCAGGCATCTTCAAAAACTCAAACTTTTCTTTGCATTGAAGCTCTCTGGAGAAATGTAAATTCAACCCAAACCAAATTCAGCCTCAGAGAAAGACAGCGTTCCCAACACACTCTGAGCATTGCGCAAAAAAATGTTTAAAAATCCAGGCCTCGTGTTCTTTTAAATGACATTAAAGTGGTTCCAAACTCTTAATTTCCTGGCAATGGTGGTCATGCCCCAAGCTGGGTGAATGCATTGAACCCATGCAGGGTGTTTAAAGTGCTTGCATAGTAATCACAAATTCCTCCATTCGGATGGGACATTTTGTTCAATGTTACCTTTGTAGCATTTTACAGCACCTGCACCCCATCTGGATTACTTTTTGTTATCATCTGGAAAAAAAGGCATAAAAAGGAGAGAACAGAGTGAAGGACATTTTATTTTATTTTATTTTAAAAATAAAAAGTGTTCGTTTTATTGTAGGAAGATACATTAATTCTTTGAAATCAGAGTGAAAGTGTTGCACGATTTAATTCTATATAAATGACTGAATATACAAAGTGTCAAATATAAACAGTAGTGTAAAATAAATTGGCAGAAATAATTATTCAACCAGTAGCAATACTTAAGACTACCATTTGAAAGATCTTCTATAAACAAAGAATGGAAAAATACTGTTATAAGATTTTGCAGCACAGAATTGAATTCCATCCTAATTCATTACTATTATACTTCTTCAGTATTAGTGGACCCACATTATCTCCAGTCAATTTGTTGTGTTTATCGTGTGAACCATCACAGGCAGGAAACGTCTTAGAACGCCAACACCTACAATTAGCTGCTTTAGTAAGACACAAATCTTCAATGGTTATTTCATTCACCACTCTGGGATTTTCCTTTTGTATTTTAAGATTAATCAAGTTATCCTTCTGCTGCTTTTTCTTCGGGAGGAATGGACGAACCGCAAGGTAGTGCAAGTACACCGAGGAAAGGCAATAATCAAAGCCATTCTGAAACTGTGAGCCGGGCGATCCTGGTAATGCTCTCGGGGACTGGGAGCTGCTTAAGATAACGCGGGGAGCTGCACCTTCAACATGCGGACCGTGGCCTCCAGCACCTTCCCGGCCAGCGGCGCCCGCTCCTCTCCCGGCCCCGCCGGCGGCTCCGCCGCTCTCCGGCCGAGCTTCGGGCGCTTGCGCGGAGAGCGGAAGCAGCAGGTGGGCGCTCTCGGCCTGGACTGGGCCGGGGAGGCTGAATGACATTTTAATAGGAATTAAGTTTGCTTTTTCTTTCCTAGATACACTCAAAGTTAGTAGAGTTACAATTTTTGGCAAAAGGATAACGCGATTCAGGGAGGGCACTGGTTACCCGGAATACCTTCACGTATCTAAAATCACAGATTCAGAGTTCTCAAACATTTATTTACACTTGTCTCTTGCGCCAGACCTTTCCCCAGCCCTGGGAGTTATGCCATCTCCACTTTGCAAATGAGGAAAAAAACAGGTTGACGAATGTTAGGGAGAGAAAGGTGGGACTGAAAAGGACCTGTGCGTTTTCTCTTCCATTGCCTTCCACAGGGGACATGGGCTTAACCGGGGTGCAGCCCACGTGCAGCAGCAGATGGTGTAAGAGAGTGGAGAGGTTTCCGCGCCAGGGGATTAGCTACTCAGCATTAAAAGATGTCAGGGTACGGCAGCTGATCTCTACGTTCCATGTTACAGACCTGAGGAGATTAGAGCTGGAGGGATCATCACAAGCTTTACTTGGACTAAACTGCTTCTGTTTTGCTTTTCCCACCACGAGTCCCATCCTGGCTACGATCCATGGACTCCACTCTCTGGCAGTTCAAGGACACGCCCCTTCGGGCTTGCTGGTGGCAGATGGACTCATGTCTTTGCTTCTTTCATTTCCCACCTGCCCTCTGTCCCCTGGCCTCTCCCAAGTTGCATTTTTCCCTCATGATTGCCCTCTGAATAAAACCTTCTCTTCATGTAAAACTGACCACGCTGTTCTGGTCTTTTCTGAAAATCCTAAACATTAGTATGGAAGAAACTTTAAGTCATCTTCCGTCTCTAACAGCTACAACCTTTAAGAAGACAAGCCAGTGACAGAATCTAAGGCCCTAGTCCCTTTGTCTCCATGAGATGCATGTACTAGGGAGAGAGAGGGATCGCTCATCGTCAGCTGTGTCACTGCTTCCTCTGTTCTCTCTCCTTCCTTTCAATCATGCATGAATTTCCCAGGATGCTACTTCATAAGCCTTTAACCACAGAGAAAATTACTGGTGCCTTTTAAGAAGTATAGACTAGTTGGTCGGTTAGAGGAAACCAGATTTACACCCGCCCACCCACACACACATACATAAAGATATCCAACATCCACATTCTAATCTCTGGAACTTGTGACTGTTACCTCGTGTGATCAAGAAAGAAAGTCTTTGCAGATGTGATTGCAGATTTGAGATGGGGAGATTGCCTGGATTATTTGGGTCAGGTCCCAGCTCTGCCGTGTAACTTTGGGCCTCAGCTATTTCATCTGTAAATGGGGATAATGACGCATCTACCACATAGCATTGTTGGAGATTATATGAGTTAATATTCATAATAAGCATATACTTATTACTCAGCTTTGTCTAGATGCAGCATGCTTAAAAAAAAAGACGGAAGCTTTGCACCTAAGAAAGAAAGAATCTAGTTGTCATGACGTACATACACATACAAACAAGAGCATTAACAATACCAAGTAATACTTGTTTCCAGAATAAGGGCCAAATGGTATATTTCTATCAACTGTGGCGCCAACTGAAAGACGCGCACCCCAAGTGCAACAAGAATTCCACAGAGAGAGAAATCACTGGTGGCTTAGTCAGTGATATGTGTACAACCTTTTCCTCTTTCAATGCACTCTCGATGAAATTACCCCATTTTCCAAGCCCAGGATTTTGTTTCCAGCCTCTGCTCCCCACTTATGTCCATTTGCTGCAAATAATTTATATATCAGCTGGATAACAGGTTCAAGAGCCCCCGTGTGCTTCCTCCCCACCATCAACCCCTCCCCTCCCCACTTGCGCCCTCAAAATCTGGCGTTTCCATGCTTGCAGTACCTTTGTTTATCTTGGAATCTGTTTTTAAAAAGTCGGGAGGATAGGAGGCAAGAAAAAAAGTCAAAGAAAAGAAAAAAAGGGCTTTGGAGTGTTTGAGAGAGGGGCAGACTACAGGTCTTAATAATGTAATTGAAGCAATCGTGAGATGTGAATTACTGAAAAATGTCAGGCAGGTGGGTTCCAGAGTCGTAGGTAGGGAAGGTTTTCTTCTGGAAAGAAGAAAGAACGAAAGAGGCTTGTCTTGAGCGACACCTGGCTTTCCCAGCGTCTCTGAGGCTGACCAAGGTTCCCAGCGTCTCTGAGGCTGACCAAGGTCATCCTGACCCTGAGGCACCCTCGCCAGGCTGCCTGGCCGTCCCCACCCTCTGCTGCTGGCGCTATGGCCACACAAGCAACGTGCCCGGAAGTGAGATTACTGCTGAGATTTAAGAGCCCAACTCCAGAGCCTCTGCTTCCCTGTTTCTAGGAGAACCGACATGTCATTTGTGGCTTTCACCACCCACCCCTTTCCCTGGAAAACCACAGGATCTGTATTTTTCTTCAAAGCCATGTAGTTATAAAAGGTGTTTTGATGACTCTCCCCTTTCAAGTCAAGTTTACAGTCCCCCCCCACCGCCTCCCTTTAGGGTGCACCCTCTGGGGTTCCTACAGACCTGGTCCCGTACCCAGGGCCACGCTCTGTGCCTCTCTCTCCCCAGCCCAGTGGAGGCAGCCTCTTCCTGGTTAGAAGTCCTGCCCTCTCTCACCACGCTGTGTTTTCCTTCCCCAGCGACATTCCTTCTCTCAGTGAGATAGGCTCCAACGTCCAAGGTTGAGTGACCGCTGACGAAAAGGGTGGGGACTAATGCATTTACACCCAACCCCTGCCCGCCTGTGTCTACAGTGATTCTTGTTTTCTATGATGATTCCTAACATCAAACCTGATCTGTTTCTCTTTTCATGTGTCCCTGCCACACCACATCTTGCTTTTAGCGAGGAGGTCTCCCATCTCCAGGTGCAAAAAGGAAATACTCCAGGTCCAGCGTGGCACACGGACATGGGGAAAAAAATATATGCTCTTCTGAAGTAAAACCGAATTCAAAACGGGCAGTCTGTCTCTTTCTCTCCCCCCTCACTTTGACAACATCTGGCTTAAAGGTGAGAACTCAGTTGTCTGGGGCCCTTTATTATGGAGCAGAATCAGAATTTGCTTTCTCTTTGGAGTGGAAAAGAGCAACAGAGAAGCAAAAGGCAAAGCCTTCGCAACCGTCATCTGGTTTGCACAGGAGAAAAGCAAACACCGTCAGGATGGTGTGTCCACCCACTGCTGGCGCCTGCCTGCTCCTGGACTCCTGTGTTGGACGTTGACTCTTGTCCTGCGTTCCGTGTTGAAATTACACAGTCCTGTGTTTGAAGACGGGCACGCTAAAGCCCCATCAGTTACTAGTCAAGTCCCCTTGTGGGAAAATCTTGTGAACAAGGGAGTTAGTGATGAAGGTGGGGAGAAATGGGGAGACTGGTGGGAGGCAGGAGTTTTGCAACCAGACAGAGAAATTGACTGAGTATCCATCAGGAAGTCAAGGAATATAGAAAAAGGCTCAACCCAGCCGGAAAGGGCTGCCTCTGATTGTGATGATCTTAAAGAATGACAGGGACAGGTCAAATGGACACAGGACCAGCTGGCAGGGGTTCTACTGGCCAAATACAGAACAACAGGAACATGAGAATAAATACTAACATAAAGGATTATAATCCATTGAATAAAACAAGGGTCTATGAATCCTTAGGATATAAATCTAAAAAGGGGAAAGCTCTGACTTACAAGTAGACAGTCAGCTAACAAACATACAAGGAATAATGGAACTAGAGAAATCACCATTTGACAACCATCACAGGAACAGGTGAGGTAAGCAAGAATCATCAACAGATGCTGAGACCAGCGGGTGAAAACTTGAGGAGAATGGGGTATTTAGTCTCAAAGTAGCTCCCCACCACACGCTTAGGGGTAAAACAGTATCCTTACAGTGGAGAAACCTGGTTCACAGCACCTAAATCAAATAATCAAGGGTTAACGTCGTGAGTAACGAGACTAGTCGGCAGCTTTGGACGTGATGCACTGAGAACTTGGAGTCACTTCTCTGGTTTTTCTACCAAAAGAGTATAATCTGGATTGAAGCAGGAGGCAACGTCAAACCCAAATTATGGGCTATTCTGCAAAACAACTGGTCTGTACTCTTTAAAGAAATGTAACTTTATGAAAAACAAAGACAGACTAAAGAACTATTCCACATTAAAGGAGATGGATGAGACACGACAACCAAATGCTATCATGATCTTTTTTAAGAGGTCATTATTGACACAACTGGTGAAATCTGAATAGGTCTGTAGATTAGGTAGTAGTATTAAACCAATGTAAATGTCCTGATCTTGATTATTGGTCTGGAGTTATATAAAAGCATGCCCTTGTTCTTAGGAAATGCAGAGTAAAGTATTTAGGAGTAGAAGGGCATGGTACCTGTAACTTATTAAAATGATTCAGGAAAAAGATTGTGTGTGTATGTGTAGAGAAAGAGAGAAAAATAAAGCAAATGCTAACATTTGGGGACTGTGACTTCATGAGGGTCCTTTGTACTTTTCTTGCAACTTTTTAGTAAGTCTGATATGATGTCAAAACCAAAAGTTAAAAGGAAAAAAAATAGTGGGAAGTTTAAAAAAAAAACCACTAATCTGATGTCTGTTCTTGTTCTGCTTGTCTCCGGGCTAGGACCCATTACCTACAGGAAACCATTGCTACTAAGCTATTCCCTATAAGGAAGCACATGGAGAAAAGGAAAGGAGCTCCTCAAAAGCCCATGGGCCTTTCTGGATTTAGCTGTCATTCTGAGTATGTACTAAAGACCTTTCCTCAATATCCAGCCCCAGGCACTAGAACACTGAAGGCAAAGATGCTTCCTGTCCTTGGGCTGCCCCATCTCAGAAGGGGACTTACAGTCTAGGGCATTGCTGTTCATCAGCTGTCGGCCTCCCTTACTGAACACAAGCCCTCGCAGGCAATGCCTAATCCAGGGCAGCATCCAGCTTGCCTGGAGCACGTCACACCTGTTATTCAAATAAAGGAATGATTGGTGAGTGACAGGTGTGAGTGAATGAATGGTGAGTATGAGCTTTTTTTTTTTTTTTTGCGGTACATGGGCCTCTCACTGTCGTGGCCTCTCCCGTTGTGGAGCACAGGCTCCGGACTTGCAGGCTCAGCGGCCATGGCTCACGGGCCCAGCCTCTCCGCGGCATGTGGGATCTTCCCGGACCGGGGCACAAACCCACATCCCCTGCATTGGCAGGCGGACTCTCAACCACTGCGCCACCAGGGAAGCCTGAGTATGAGCTTTTATAAATTATTCCAGTAGAAGGTCTACCTTTTCCATGATCAAATCTCACTCCACCCAGTGGTCCAAAACCAAAAGCCAAGTGCATGACACGAACTGAGAGAGATGGGAGGAACCGTGGATCCTCTTCCCAGCTTGGGAATTACAGTTATGTAATTCCAAGGGTCAAGGACAACCTGCTTCGAGGGCTCTAGTCAATGAATGAGCTTTCAGAGCAGCTTCTGGCAAGTGGTTGGAGTTGATAGAAGTTGGAGTGTTTGGAAGAGACATAATAAAATTAAACACTTAAATTTCAACTCCGTTTTGAAAAACCAACTTGCCAGTGTTTAGAAAACAGTCCAGGATTTCACCTTAATCTGGCCAGCAGGTAAAGTTGAAAAATATGTAGTGAGTCACTTCTGGGTACTGACCTCTTAGACTCAAGAGGATTGGATAAAAATAACTACCACACACTGAAGAGACCACCAGGTGCTTTATAAAAGAAATTAAAGACTGCCTGCCCAACTCCACAGACAGTATTGAATCTACAGTGGAAAAAGGACAAGAAGATAATTCTTGACTACTACCCAATCTCTTTCCTCAGCAGAATCATATCCTCCTTTCTGGGAAGGCTTTGAAAACTCTCTGGGACAAAATTTTCTGGTGTGTTCCCTTTTCTCCTAAAGAGGTTGAACTTTAGTGATTCTGGAGAACTGGAAAGACTATAAGAAGACGGTTATTATCAGCACCATCAAATAGTTCATTTGATGCACTCCCAACAGTCAATGTGCTACCATATGTGTATCAGCATCACTTAGGACTGGGTTTGATGGAATATTTGTGCAGAGGTGTGTTCAAACCCCTGCCAAAGGGTTCCCTGGTCAAACAGGTTTGGAAACAGCAGAGATGAAAGATGAACACATTCATAGTTATGAAAAAGAACGATTTCACCTTGTTTAATTCAGTATTTTCCAAAATTATTTGACCACAGAGCCTTTTTTTTTTCCCCATAAAAGATATTAACAACCAACAGAACTTGTGTTTTGTGGAACTTTGGGAAAAACAACTGTCATGACAGTCTACTTATCAGGAGGGGTTTTACGCCCCAAACTAATTATTGCCAGGTGGTGGTTGGTGTTTTGGTGAACTCAGCCAGGCAAAGTCTGTGCCAGGTGTGAGAAATCCACTTTCCAGCAGTGGCTTCATCATCAACCATGTGGATGTGGGAAAGCTGTGTAACCTCCTTATTCCTCAGTTTCTTTATCTGCCCAATGAGTCCATGACCTCAAATCTCTCTTCCAAATCTAACAATTGAAATGGTGAATCAGCGAAGGAAGGTTCCTCCCCTCATGACCCTCTCTCTGACTCGGCTCACACACTGTTATCATTGAACACCGAGACAAGGCAGGCACCAATATCACCGTTTTGCAGGTGGGGAGCTCTGCTCAGTGGTGTGTGAACTACCCCATCCCAATACTGATGGGCTGCGTTTGGGTCCCAAGTCCACAGTCACCCCAACCCATGATCCTGACTGAATGCACAGAGCTTCTCCTCCTGTTTCCTTCCTTCAGGCCCCAAGTTCTCATCTCATTCCCTTAGGTCTGCAGCTCTTTGAAAATGTCTCCTTGGCTTCTTTGCCATAGGGTCCTGCTGACCAACGCCCTGGAGCTTTGAGATGGGGAGAGTGTGTGTAACAGCAACTTCCCTGGGAGGGGCGAGGACTCAGGTCAGGGGGACTCTGAGGGAGGAGGAGGTACACCTGCTGGACCTCCTTCAC
This sequence comes from Lagenorhynchus albirostris, assembly GCF_949774975.1. Classification (NCBI taxonomy): domain Eukaryota; kingdom Metazoa; phylum Chordata; class Mammalia; order Artiodactyla; family Delphinidae; genus Lagenorhynchus; species Lagenorhynchus albirostris. The sequence goes on from NC_083098.1 coordinate 86,259,651, forward strand.
TGGGATGTGCTGGGGGAGTGTGTGTGTGTGTGTGTGTGTGTGTGTGTGTGTGTGTGTGTGTGTGTGTGTGTGTGTGTGTGTGTGTGTGTGTGTGTGTGTGTGTGGCAGGGCTGGGGTATGTGCATGAGGCGGGATGTATAAGCATCTGAGAAGATTTATCACACCAGCAAGTCAGCACAGCGGTTAAATGAATAATTTAGGGCCAGAGTTGTGGGTTCCAATTCTACCTCCACCATTTATTAGCTTTGTGACCTCTAGGCAAATTTCTTAGCCTCTGTGACCTTCAGCTGTCTAATTTGCAAAATGGGAATGATAACAGTTCCTGCTTATCAGGATTGTTTTGAAATTTAAATGAGATAAAAGTATGTATGGCATTTACTGTAATGTTTGGCATCCTGCCAGTACTTATTAATGATTACAAGTAGTTAATATTTGAGTGTTTAATATGCATCAAGTACTGTTTTAAGAAATTTCATTTCTCAAATGAAATATAGGATTGAATGAATTGAATTGAATGAATCTTAGATTATTACTTTACAATAATCTTTTAAGGTGGAAACCAGTAATTATTATTATTATTATTTTGGCCGAACTGTGTGGCCTGTGGGATCTTAGTTCCCTGACCAGGGATTGAACCCGGGACACGGCAGTGAAAGCGCTGAGTCCCAACCACTGGACCACTAGGGAATTCCCTATTATTCTTTTAATTGAAGAGTAGTTGATTTGCAATATTACATTAGCTTCAGGTGTACAGTATAGTGATTCAATATTTTATAGATTGTACTCCATTTAAAGTTATCACAAAATAATGGTTATATTTCCCTGTGCTGTACAATAGATCCTCATTGCTTATCTATTTTATACATAATAGTTTTAATCCCATACCATTGTCTTGCCCCTCCCCCCTTCCTTCTCCCCACTGGTAACCACTAGTTTGTTTTCTGTATCTGTGAGTCTGTTTCTGTTTTGCTATATTCGTTTGTTTTATTTTTTAGATTCCACATATATATGATATCATATATATCACATTTGTCATATGATATGTCATATGATATCATATTTATATATCAGTATTTGTCTTTCTCTGACTTCTTTCACTAAGCATCATACTCTCTACATCCATCCATGTTGTTGTAAATGAGTAAATGTAAATTTCATTCTTTTTTATGGCTGAATAATATTCCATTATATATATCACACCTTCTTTATCCATTCTTCTGTTGATGGACACTTAGGTTGTTTCCATATCTTGGCTATTGTATACAGTGCCGCTGTGAACATTGGGATGCATAGATCTTTTCGAATTAGTGTTTTATTTTCTTTTTTGGATATACACCCTGGAGTGGAATTGCTGGGTCATATGGTAGTTCTATTTTTAATTTTTTGAGGATCTTCCATACTGTTTTCCATAGTGGCTGCACCAATTTACATTCCCACCAACACTGCACAAAGGTTGGGAGCCAGTATTTTATAGATAAGTAAATGGACATGAAAGTTGAAAGTGGTACAGTGTGGCTATTATTAATGCTGTTGTTATTGTTTTCATTATTATTAATACTTCCTGATTATATATTAATTATATAATATTTATATATTTCATATTATATTAATATAATACCTCTTGTAGGTTTTGTTGTTTTCTGAGTTCACTGCTTTACACAATGAGCAGCAGCTTGTGATCCATTAGCTTTTGCAGAAGGGAACTGGATCCTCTTGATTTGGGCTCTGATAGAATTTCATAGGTGTGGTTTCATCTATTGGCCACCAGATGGCAGTATATAGTGGTTATTTAATTTAATTTCAAGGGAAGGACTTGGTATGGGAAAGGCCTCAGACACAGAATTAAAGGCACAAATAGTGTAGGTGCTTTGCCAGGTGGTGAAGTTAGGGAGTAGGTGATGTGGTAAACATTCAGACAATTATTGTGTTAAGTCCTGGTGGCCATAGCACCACCTTACGGCAGGGCTTCCTCCAGTTCTGGCTGGGCATGGGATTTATTCTGTAGTCTGGCCAGACCATGGCGGGGTCAAAAAACTCTGGCAATTCTATAGACGCCTCTTTTCACACAAATGGGATCTGTCTTTCTGGACAATAATTCTGTGGAAGAGGCTTCAGGAGGAAGGAGCTGTGGAGGGGTTCAGTTTCTCCCGTGTTAGCTCTGATGCTGCTGGGCCTGCCCGTTTCACTGCTCCTTCCCTATGGCCATCCTTGTGCTGCCCCAGGCCCCGTGGGCAGCCCATGGTGTGAGCTGGTCTTGGGGCCCCATCTTCTGGATGAGGGTAAGTGGCCATGAATTAGGAGGTAAAGAGAAGCTATAAAATAAATATGGCCCAATTTGAAAGTTTTTGTGGAAGAAGCTCATTATTTTTGATTTAAAATAAATTCAGAATATTGTGTTTAAAAAGGCAAAATTTGCATGAATTATTAGAATTAAACAGAAGGCTTTTTTTTTTTTTTAGAGAGGAAAATGAATGTAAAGAAGGGAAAAAAACCTGATATAAGCACGTGACAGTAGCTATAACAGAAGAAGATAGGGAATAAGACAGAAATTCTGTGAGGGTTGTTGAATAGAGTTATCATTCATCTTTTTGTTGTTGTTTACTTTAAAAAACTATTGATAGCAATTATGCCTGCATAGTTTATTTAAATTTTGTGAGTTTTTTACACTTATCTGCAGTAATATTTGTGTAAAAAGTCAAGTTTCCATTTATACTTAGTGCTGATACTAAGCTCTCTATTCTGTGTCATTGATCTACTTTTGCCAAAACCACTGTTCTTATTACTCTAGGTTTGCAATAACAGAGAAAGTTCTTCTATCTTGTTTTCTTAAAAGATGTTTTTGGATATTTTTAGCTCTTTGCAATTTCATATAAATTTATTTTTTAATTTAATTTAATTTATTTTTTTACACAGCAGGTTCTTATTAGTCCTCCATTTTATACACATCAGTGTATACATGTCAATCCCAGTCTCCCAGTTCATCCCACCCCCACCCCCACCCCCCGCCGCTTTCCCCCCTTGGTGTCCATATGTTTTTTCTCTACTTCTGTGTCTCAATTTCTGCTCTGCAGAAAATTTCAAATTCTGTTGGTAGCTTATGGTCAGCCCTCTAGACCAGTTCCTTCTCCCTGTACTCTTGGTGGGAACAGTTCTAGGGAAAGTTTGAGAAGCTATGCCCCTATTCTCTGGACTGTAAACTCCTGGGAGTAGGCTCCTGTCTGGATCAGATGAGCTGCAGCTCATTATTGAATAAAGACTAGGGTGTATGGGTGACAGGGGCGGGGATCCTGGTGAGCACTTTGAGAGGCAGAGGGAACGGGGTCCATAAGACATCCTCCTGGGTCTGTGCGGGCAATAACTCTCATTTCTAACAAGCTCCCAGGGTGCTAATGCTGCCCTCTGGGGACCACACTTTGAGAGTTCCTGCTTTACGGCTTTATGGAAATGAAGGCAGGCAGGCCTCTTTGTTTTGCTATGTTGCTGGTTGGTCTAGGTGAGCTCTACTTAAAGGGGAAGGACTAACACCCTAAGAACGCTTGTGGCTTGGGAAGTTCCTGGCAACAGTGAGGTGGCTACAATTACCACTGGCCCCTTTTGGTGACTGATGATATGGCCCAAACCAAGTTGGCCAAAACTAATACCTGTAGTCATTACTGCCAATTGCACTTCCAATTGGTGCAGTTTACAATCCTGTTAGGTTTCTAAAAATTCTGTCTGTTTTTCAGAATTTGCTTTTTAACAGTTTTTAATTTATGTTATTTTATCCTTCTCTATGGGCGTTATAACAGGAAAAAGTTAAAATAAACCACGTGTCCAATAATAGGGGGTCAATCTGGACAACCTAAATGTTTACTAACTGAGGAATAGATGAAACAAACCCAAGACATTGGGCTGGTCCACTGCCTGTCTGCTCTTAGACTGGTCCCTGCCCCTTGCCCACTCAGTTTCTCAAGGCACCGTAATGCTGACGAACCCTTGCCCTCTGGATCGGGGTAGTCCCACCAGTGGAAGGTGCTGGTGGAAGACTAGAGGGGGAGGATGGGGGATGTCAAGGTATGTTTCCCTTTCTCTCTACTTCGGACAGTATGCTGTTCATCCTGGTAGTGGCCAGATCTCCTCCACAGCAATAGATACCCAAGAGCCCCACCCTCCATGGTGCCAGATAGAACCATGGTGCCTAACCATGGCGTCAGCCATTGCCCCAGCATCTGGTTCTGTGTCTCATCCTGGGGTGGTAATGTCTCCCTGCCTCGACCATCTCTGTGTTGCCTCACCATCTCATTTGGTTTCCCAGCTCTTCCAATACCCACATAACCCACTGATTATAACGTCCCTCTGTCTGAAAGGAAGAGTTCCCATTCCTGGCTGGACCTTGCCTAATACAAATAATATCCTGGTCAAAGGCTTTCTAGCTAAGTTATTAAGTAATATACAATAACAGTATTGGACTCTGCAAAAATTGGTATTATCTATTGTATAGGTTTATGCATGTTGCATACCTGACATGGGAGGGGGTGTCCACAGTGGCTGGGGAAGGGATTTTAGCCCCTCCATCAACTCCATCAAGTTCTCTTCCCTTTCCCACCCAAAATCAGTTTGTTTGCTGTGTAATGTAACTTCCAGACAAGTCTCCTATCTTCCCTTCCAAGCTCTTAAACTCTTCCTATATATATTCTAAAACTGCCACTGGAGAATGTGTAGGGGACACATGGACCTTCGCATTTAGTAATCTCGTGAAAGTACTCAAAACATTCACGCGTGTGGGTGACGGCGGTTAATATACGTTTCGATGTTCCTCATGTCTACTAAAGTACAAAGGGCATCTCCTATTATTCACATGGGCACCTGGCCGTATTAACCCATTCCCCATTATCAATGTAGTGGCAGGAAGTTTATTTTTAATATGCCCCTAAAGCCTTCAGTGAGTCTCTAATTCAACAGTTTAAGACAGAGTTGGTAATCCAGATATCACCATGTGCTTATCAATTGCTTTTGAAGTATGCCTTGAGGAAGTCAGGCAGATTATCACAGACAGCTCTGAAGTGAACCAGACGTTATAGAGAGCTCAACTAATCACGTACGCAATCTCACTTAAAATGACAATTTATCATCAATGATACGGGCTTAGGTATTTACCCTGAACTCGACTACTTGGGTAGAATCTTGTTCACTGATGAACCAATATACTGAACACCAAACCAAACCAGATCATTATCGGGGATACATGACCATATCACTGAACACCATATCACTGAACACCAAACCAAACCAGATCATTATCGGGGATACATGACCACAGAACCAAGATTCAGACCCAACTGAAGATGGGGGCAGGCCATGACCTTCTGGGTGTTTTTCAGTTTCAGGGAGTATGAACAAGTACACTCTGGAGAATCTTCAGATGGTACAAACAGAGTGTATTTGAGAAGAGGATTTCAAAAATTTGAAGGGAAGATGACGTGTTTTCACTTAACATGTGCAGTTCTATGTCTTTTTCATGTGGGATTCAGTGGCCCCCTTCCTTCATACTCTTGACCACCATAGTAACCGTATCATCTGACAAAACTCATCTCAACTCAGCTTGGGGCTGATCTTGACTCTGGCTGATTGGAAGCTCAGCATCACCAATCTTTAGTAGAGAATCTGCTTAAAAACATCCGAGACACTCTTGCATTAGTGTGTGGTTGATTTCATTTTTACGGCCACGTTAACAGAAGGACTGGTCAAAGTACATGTATAAAATCATATATGGGTTCAGAAGAAGAGGAGGAAGAATTTTAAGATCCAGGACACAGAAGACAGTCTATTGTAATGAAGGGAGTGGGCTCTGGAGTCAAAATCTGGACTGGCCTGTTCTAAGCTGGATGACCTTGAGTAAGCTGCTTAACTTCTCTGAATCTCAGCTTTGCCAACCATTAGACAGAGGAAACAGTAACATCTAATTGTGCAGGGTTCTTATGAGAATCACATGGCTTACACACGTGATGGGCTTGGCAAAGTATGACTGGCAAGTAGTAGGTTCTTAGTAAATGTGGGCTGCTCTCATCTTCACGGCCATTGTCCATGAGAATATTATGTAACCACTGGCTTAATGACTTTTAGACACTGTGAATAGAAATGGGTGATGTTCTGACCAAATTCTCCCTGAAACCGCGTGGGAATTAGGCGTGTCTCCAACACACAGTATGTCTCCAACACTGATAAGCAGCCTTATCTGGGAGGTGGGAGAAGTCTGGGAGAAACCTGAAGCATTTAGAAAAAGTTAAGTTCTGGAAATGATGAGGAAGTTGCAGAGGAGGCGACGTGGGGAGACGTTTATATAATACAGTCTTGTAAAGCTATAAATAATGATAGCTTTAAAAGCAAGCACAGCTCAGGGCTGGATGCTTACAGTGAAGTAGTTCTGGGTAATTCCCAGTATCCTAGATGCCCAAACCTCAGCGAATCTTAGAGAACATCCTACCACGCAACCACCTTATTTTATAAATGTGCTTCTGGACTCAAGGCTGGAAGCATGGACTGGTCAGAGGACAAGAAAAAACAGATTGTCTCATGTTTGCAGAAAACCCTATATGTGCAGAATTGGGTCACCAATGTTTCCTTGAAGTACAGTAAAAATAGTTTTTGCACTTGAAAAGACTGAGCATGGTTCTGAGGTCTCAAATATCCCTGAGCACTTAACTGAGGACAAGACACTCTACTAGTAACTAGGACACAAAGAGGGAGAGATCTCTGCAGTTTGTTAAAGGGCTCACCACCCATCATTCATGCGCCAAATGTTTCCTGAGCACCTATTACGTACAGGTACTGAACTCGATTCCAGGGAGCTGAAAAGAGTTCACAGTCTAGCAAGGAAGACAGACATATAAATACATGACTAATAGAGTATTAAAAGTATGAGATTAAACTATGTCATGTAACACGTTACATAAGGCAAGGAGCACCTGAGTAATCTTGGGAAAAGACCGGAGAAGACTTGTGGCCACAGGTGAGCAGATAATGGGGCTGGTGGGGTTCCGGACCACCTTCCAGGGGATGCTACCACTTACACTCTCTTTCTTAGTAAGCCCACTCTTTTCTCTACGTGTGCACCACCCTTGCCTCGTCCTAAAACATTATCACTTTTTTCTTACCTGAATTTACTGCAAAATCCTCTTGTCTCCTGCATCCACCTGTGTCTTCTAAAATAATACATTTGCCACATGGAAGTCACATGATCTAAGTCACATAAATCTGAATCTTATCATTTCCCCGGGCCTAAAACTTTTCAAAGGTGTCTAAGACCCTCAGGATATTTAATAACATAGAATAATGAAGATGATGATAAAAACAGCAAACTTACACAGAGCTTCCTATGTACCCGGTGTTAATCCACGTGCTTTATGTGTACAATTGGTCCTCATTATTTGTGGATTCCATAGTTGTGAATTTATCTACTGGCTAAAATTTAACTGTAAGTTCCAGATGAATAATTGCTGTGTTTTGGGGGTCATTTTTGGGCATGTGCAGAATGGTGAAAACTTGGAGTGGCCTGAGGTGCACGTTTCTAGCTGAGCTCAAACAAGGTAACACTCAGCCTTCTTGATTCAGCCCCATATTGTAAACCTTTCAGTGTGAAGACTTGTATGGTCATACCATTTGTCCCGTTTTAGAACTGTATCCCCTAAACAACAAAAGTAAAACGGAAATAACAGAATTCTACTCAAACCTGAATGAGTCAGAAAGAATAGACTTTGGGGATTGCTCTGTCTACTGGCTTTAATGTTTCAGGTAATAAGAACTGTAGTGGAAGACCGAATAATATAAAATGTAATGGAAAGTGGAAAGAACAGACTTTCTTCCCAAAGCACACAAAAAAGAACAGCTTACCTGTTGTGGAGATCGTCCATTAGGTTTCTCTAGAAGTTTAACTTCTCTTCCTGCCACCAAAAAAAAAAAAAAAGAAAGTTGAAAACTGAGGTCTACAAGTTGCCTCCTTTTCACAGCCAAGTTGCATCTTGAAAGCCACAGCAGAAAGCATTTCCTGAGAGGCCCAGGCAGTGATGTGCGGGAAAAGAATTCCTGGCCTAGAACATTTAGCCCAGGCAGCCAAGGGCTTTGAAATTTGCCAGCCTGAGTTTGCAGCCCAGCTTCTGATACTCAATTAATGATCAATGAACAATTTACCCAAATGTCAGTGTTGCATCTATAACATATTATAGTGAGATTTAAATGGTACAACAGGAAAGCTGCTTATCACATGCTAGGCATGTTGGAATTGTTCAATAACCAGAAGCTATTGTTAGTTGTTGCTGTTGATAAACATTACATGACAATACACCTCTTCTCTGATGGGTAAAGTTTCAACTAAGCAGAAAAATAATTCAAGGAATTTACTTCTTGGAGACATATCAAACAAAGTTTCAATGAATATATGCATAATATTTCAATAAAATTATTAGAATAATTCACTATACATAGACAAAACTTTTCAGAGAAATGCTCTTAGCCCACTTCCAAGTAAACTACCTTTTGGGATAATGAATTCTGCCTTAAATGTATCATATAACATTAGAATGGTTATATCCTTTTGGAAATTCAATTTCATTTTCTGTCAGCAATGTCTTTTCACTCAGTATTACTTCTTACTGTTTCCTAATTCCTTAAAATCTAATACACTGCTCAAATGTCACATGAATGTTATTCTTAATTTTTACCAAGTACTTATAATTCAACTCAAATATTATTTGAAAAGGAAGACACAAGAAAGACAAAATCCAGGCCTTCAGAGAGCTGTTGGGAAGGGCAAGGAGACAAGAAAAGGTTAGGTTACAAATCACTAAAATATTAGGCAGGGCGCACATAATGCCACCAGAGGAACACAAGAGCTGAGGGGGTTCAGGATTGGGAGGTTGTGTAACTGGGCTGACAGCACCTGAACTATGCATTCATAGAAAGATGGGAAGAACCGTGGCAGATAGAAAAATGATGACGGTGAAGTGAGGAGGGAGGGCCTTCTAGGCAGAGGGAATGTGACAAAGAGAAGTCGGGAAAGGATGGGGTATTATTTAGTCACCAGATAATTCAACCCCTACTGTGTGTCAGGCACCACTAAACTGCAGTGAATGGGACACCATGCTGTGTGCCCTACAGAACGACAGCCCTATGTGCGGGAGAGTGAATACTCTGGATTGGCTGGTGTTTAAAGAACTTGGAACTTGCCATGCGGTTGCTAGACAGATATGACAACTTTCCTACAAGTGTTTTGTAGGAAACCAACGGGATGTGGCAGTTCAGAGTTGCAGGTGAGAACCTCCTTAGAGTGAGGGATGGAACTTTGAAGAGGGAGCATGTAAACTGGGACCCAAAGAATGAGATGGAACCAGGCATGCAAAGAATAGCTCTCAACAAGTCACTCCCCTTTAAGAAGCCTTAACTGGCTCTGCATTGCCTACCAATCATTAATGGCCCCAGCTAGGCATCCAAGACCTGCCACAATATGGTACCAATTGGCCTTCCTAGATTATCCCTGAAACTCCTCTAGCCACTACGATTTCCGGCCAACCTGGATTTTTCACTGTTTTCTAAACATGTCTATATACACTTTTTCTTATTTCTATACCTTTGCACATATTGTTTCCCCCAGTTGGCATGCCTCCATGCCCATTGGTATTTTGCAGAATTCTACTGATCCTTCAAAACTCCTTCAAAACTCCATGAAGATTTAAAAAAAATCCCACCTAAAGGTAATTACTCCATTCTTTTAATTTCCACAGAAACTGGACGGCTCTGATCACTTTCTGCCTTGGATAACAGTGTAGGTACACTTCGTTTTATTATTATTATTATTATTTGCGGTACGCGGGCCTCTCACTGCTGTGGCCTCTCCTGTTGTGGAGCACAGGCTCCGGACGCGAAGGTTCAGCGGCCATGGCTCACGGGCCCAGCCGCTCCGCGGCATGTGGGATCTTCCCGGACCGGGGCACGAACCTGTGTCCCCTGCATCGGCAGGCGGACTCTCAACCACTGCGCCACCAGGGAAGCCCTCGTTTTATTTTGATTATTATTTATTTATTTATTTTTTGGCTGCATTGGGTCTTAGTTGTGGCACACGGGATCTTCTGTTGCAGTGCGCGTGCTCTTCATTGCAGTGCATGGGCTTCTCTCTAGTTGTGGCATGCGGATTTTCTCTCTCTAGTTGGTGGCACACGGGCTCCAGAATGCGTGGGCTCTGTAGTTGTGGTGTGCGGGTTCCAGAGTGCGTGGGCTCTGTAGCGTGTGGCATGCAGGCTCTCTAGTTGAGGCGCGCAAGCTTAGCAGTTGTGGTGTGCAGGCTTAGCTGCCCTGCGGCATGTGGGATCTTAGTTTACTGACCAGGGATCGAACCTGTATCCCCTGCATTGTAAGGTGGATTCTTCACCACTGGACCACCAGGGAAGTCCCGGTACACCTCGTTTTATTGTGCTTCGTAACTATTGCATGTTTTTCTGTTTTGTTTTGTTTTTACAAGTTGAAGGTTTGTGGCAACCCTGCGTTGAGCAAGTCTATCGGCACCATTTTTCCAACAGCATTTGCTCACTTTGTGTCTTTGTGTCACATTTTGGTAATTCTCACATTATTTCAAATGTTGTCATTATTATTATATTTGTTACAGTGATCTGTGATCTTTTTTTTTTTTTTTTTGTGGTACGCGGGCCTCTCACCGCTGTGGGCTCTCCCGTTGCAGAGCACAGGCTCCGGACGCGCAGGCCCAGCGGCCATGGCTCACGGGCCCAGCCGCTCCGCGGCACGTGGGATCCTCCCAGACCGGGGCACGAACCCGCGTCCCCTGCATCGGCAGGCGGACTCTCAACCACTGCGCCACCAGGGAAGCCCCTGTGATCAGTGATCTTTGATGTTACTATTGTAACTGTTTTGCAGTGCCACAAACCGCAGCCATGTGAGACAGCGAACTTAATTGATAAATGTTTGTGTGCTCTGTTTCACCAACCAGCTGTTCCCCATTCTCCCCTTTTCAGGCCTCCCCATTCCCTGAGACACAGCAATATTGAAATTAGGCCAGTTAATAACCTTGCAGTGGTCCCTAAGTGTTCAAGTGAAGGGAAGAGTCACATGTCTCTCACTTTAAATCAAAAGCTAGAAATGATCAAGCTTAGTGAGGCAGGCATGCCAGAAGCTCAGAGAGGCTGAAAGCTAGGCTTCCTGCACCAGTTAGCCAAGTTGTAAATGCAAAGGAAAAGTTCTTGAAGGAAATTAAAAATGCTACTCCAGTGAACACATGAATGATAAGAAAGTGAAACAGGCTTATTGCTGATATGGAGAAAGTTGTAGTGGTCTGAGTAGAAGATCAAATCAGCCACCACAGTCCCTTAAGCCAAAGCCTAACCCAAGGCAAGGCTCTAATTCTCTTCAATTCTGTGAAGGCTGAGAGAGGTGAGGAAGCTGCAGAAGAAAAGTTTGAAGCTGGCAGAGGTTGGTTCGTGAGGTTTAGGAAAGAAGCCGTCTCCATAACATAAAAGTGAGAGGAGAAGCAGCAAGTACTGATGTAGAAGCTGCAGCAAGTTATCCAGAAGATCTAGCCAAGACACTTAATGAAGGTGGCTACACTAAACACCAGATTTTCAACGTAGATGAAACAGCCTTACATTGGAAGAAGATGCCGTTTGAGACTTTCATAGCTAGACAGCAGTCAGTGCTTGGCTCCAAAGCGTCAAAGGAGAGGCTGCCCCCCTTGTTATGGGCTAATGCAGCTGGTGACTTTAAGGTGAAGCCAATGCTCATTTACCATTCCGAAAATCCTAGGGCCCTCAAAAGTTATGCTCAATCTACTCTGCCTGTGCTCTATACATGGAACAACAAAGCCTGGATGACAGCACATCTGTTTACAATATGGTTTGCTGACTATCTTAAGCCCACTGTTGAGACCTACTGCTCTGAAAAAAGATTCCTTTCAAAACATTATTGCTCATTGACAATGAACCTGGTCACCCAAGAGCTCTGATGGAGATGTACAACGAGATTAATGTTGTTTTCATGTCTTCTAACACAACGTCCACTCTGCAGCCCATGGATCAAAAAGTAATTTTGACTTTCTAGTCTTATTATTTAAGAAATATGACTTGAAAGGCTGCTATAACTCCCATAGACAGTGATTGCTCTGATGGATCTGGGCACAGTCAGTTGAAAAGTCTGGGAAGGATTCACCATTCTAGATGCCGTTAAGAACATCTGTGATCCACGGGAAGATGTCAAGATATCAACATACACAAGAGTGTGGAAATAGTTGATCCCAACCCTTGTGGATGACTTTGAGGGGTTCAAGACTTCAGCGGAGGAGAGGGTGCAGAGAAAAGGGAACCCTCTTACACTGTTGGTGGGAACATAAATTGGTGCAGCCATCATGGAGAACAGTATGGAGGTTCCTTAAAAAACCAGAAACAGAGTTACCATGTGATCAGCAATCCTACTCTTGAACTTATATCTGGAGAATACTCTAACTCAAAAAGATACATGCACCCCAATGCTCATTGCAGCACTGTTTACAATAGCTAAGACATGGAAGCAACCTAAATGTCCATCAAAAGAGGAATGGATAAAGAAGTTGTGGTACATACAGTGGAATACTATTCAACCATAAAAAATGAAATAATGCCATTTGCAGCAACATGGATGGACCTAGAGATTATCATACTAAGTGAAGTAAGCCAGACAGAGAAAGACAAATATCATGATATTGCTTATATGTGAAATGCCAGACAAAGATCATATGATATCACTTATATGTGGAATCTAAAAAAATGATACAAATGAACTTATTTACAAAACAGAAAATGACTCACAGACATAGAAAACAAACCAAAGGAGAAAGGGAGGGGAGGGATAGATTTGGAATTTGGGATTCCAAATTCCAGACTACTATATATAAAATAGATAAACAACAGGGACCTACTGTATAGCATAGGGAACTATATTCAGTATGTTGTAATAACCTATGATGGAAAAGAATCTAAAAAAGTATATATATATATATATATATACACATACACACACACGTGTAACTGAATGTACACCTGAAACACTGTAAATCAACTATACTTCAATAAAAAAATAATGAGAGAGCAACAATAAAACGTTCTTGGAAATTAAAACAAGACAGCAAACATGAATATTTCAATGGAGAGTCTAGAAGAGAAACATGAGGAAATCTCATATAAATTCGCAAAGGAGATAAAGACATGAAGAATTAAATAGAACTGACATAAAAGTAAAGCTCCTACAGGCTTCAAGAAAGAAAAAAACTGATCATATACAAAGAGCTGGGGATCAGAATGGTTTTAGACTTCTTAAACACACACACACACACACACACACACACACACACACACACACACACACACACACACACACACACACACACACACTATTCTGAACTTGGCCAAACCACCAATGAAGGGAGGGGGTACTATAAAGACATTTTCAGATAAGAAAGGTCTCAAAAATTTTACCATTCATATACCTTCCCCTCCTGGGAAGGAGGCTATTAGAAGATGTAACAAACAAATGAGGTAGTAAACCAAGAGCGGAAGACAAGGAATACAGGAGATAGGGCATCAAACACAGGAGAGAGACAAAAGTAACCCCCAGGACGATGGTGATGGGAGACCCCAGAATGCCAGCAACGTGCACAGCCTGGAGGACAGCTCATTCTGACTGGAGAAGATGAGAAGGCTCTGGGCAGTTTTCTTTTAAGAGATGAAACTGATAGAATCACTGAAGTGTCCCAAAGAGAAAGATATATATACAATAGGGAAAGACTTTGGGGTCAAATCAGTGGTAAGGATGTAGAATACTGAACAGATGAAAAAAATGAGCCATTTGTTACCTTCAGAGAAAAAGATGTTCAGGAAAGGAAATTTAATTATACTTCCCTACCTGGCTTAGCTGTGAACTGCATTTACATAGTTATAATAAATACTAGTTATTCATCTAACTAAAACGGGAGGGGGGCGTTCAGTAGGGAGTGGGAACATTTCTTACGTGTGGTGGGGCAAGGGGTGGAAGCTGAACCATCTTTTACCACACTGGAAGATATAATGTCTGAAACACTAAAAAAAAATTAAAAATCAAGAAATGGTAATAGAAACATTCATTTAGAGAAACTGAGGCAAATAAGCAAAATAATCAGTGAAAGAAGTGAGTTCCTTTGAGGAAAGAAAGATGTGATCACGAGTAAGCAGTCTGGGCTTTATCTGAAGATTTGGGAACCAATTTAGTCCTAAGAGCAAAGTCATGAGAAAGGGTAAACCAGATGATAGCAAGCAATAACAATGATGCTTTTGAAAAAAGCTGACTCCCATCCATTTATTTAACCTACATTAATTATTTAATGCCTAGTACCGTGGGCCAGGTCATGTGCTAAAAAGAGATGACTTAGCAGGATGAACTGCTTACAGCCTGGTGGGGTGGGCAAAACAAAAACAAATAATTACGATCCAGTGACATAATAGAGCTTAGAGGCAAAGCATCATGACAAGGTGGGGACCAGCAATCAACCTGTCAGAATATTCTAGAGCCACACAGCCCAATATGGTAACTACTAGCCATAGGTGGCTATTTAAATTACTAAAAATTAAGTCCATTAAACGTTCAGTTCCTGGTTACACCAGCCAGCCACGTTTCAAGTGCTTGAAAGCCACATGTGGCTAGTGGCTATCGTATCAGACAGGGTAGACACAGAACATTTTTCTCATCACAGGAAATTCTGTTAGATGGTACTGGTCTACAGGTTCTTAAATGGTGATTTTTATAGTGTTTTCAAGTACATCAAACCCCTGAAGGGATCACATTCCATGGGTCTATTAGTAAGTAGAGCCTTGCTGAGTTTGATATTTAACTAGTTATCTGTACACGGAGTGGAATTTTTACTCCAAGTTTAGTTTTCAATTGGAGCCATGGGTGGAACTAGAAATGGGTCTTTCTTACATGTCCTGATACTGTTTGATCACAGATGTTGGGGGCAAGTGCTGCTGGTGACTAATAGTCTTTGAGCCTTTGGGAAAGCACTTCTGTGTCATGAAAAGAGGGGAGAGTTCTGGAGAACTCAGAAACTCCTGAGTTTGAATTTTACCTCCACTACTTATAGCTGTGTGGCCTCAAGCAAATCTCTCAACCTCTCTGGGCCTTTGTTTTTTCAGATGCCAGGTTTATAGATAACGCAGGAATCAGGATAAGCCGGTGGCAGAAGCACAAAAAACGGCAGCTGCTATTCTTCTCGTCATTCTTAATCTACAGGTGAAGAGGGGCCCTCAATGAAGACGAGGGCTGACTCTCCGCACCTCTCATTTCTTCTCATCACTGCCCTGATTTCTGGCTTTTGCGGAAGGACCTATCATTGACCAGCAACTTTAGTACCTATGAGAGGAAGAGGAATTTAAGTTCAAAGAAGGGCGAGAGGAAGAAGGGGGAAGGGTACTGGCATTTACCCAAAGCCCAGGACATGCCAGCGTCCACCCGCAGGTACTACGTGTCATTCTATAAACCCTCCCAAGGTCGAGGGGAAGCTGAAGGGCATGAGAAGGTGGCTGGAGGGGAAGAGGCTTGTGGGTGGTGAAAAAGGAAGCATGGTCACACATAAACCCACAGGAGTCAGGTAGAGGAGGGCTGCGAATGCCATGCTCAGGGCCTGGCTTGATGAGATTCGCAGTTCACAATAATAAATGGCGGCAACACGTGGGACTCACGGTGGGCCGAGAGTACAGGTGGCCAAGGGGAACTGAGCCAGCCTGTGACTTACCCACAGACAGGTTTGCATTCAGAACTTAACACCATACAGTCCATCTCTGTTGCCTTCTTTAACTTCCATGAGAAGAAAAACAAAGTTTCTCCCCAAGTGGAGTTAAATGCTAAACATGATAAGCCTGAGTTGGCACCAACGCTGGTTGCCAGAATTAACTTTTCCTTGTAATTTGTAAACGCATTCAGGCTTGTTTTCGGGTTTCCTTTTATGGGCTTCCCCCCACCCCCACCTCTCAAGCAGGGCCAATATGTGAATAGAAAGAAAAGATCTCCAGCTGGGCTCCTTTCTCCGAACTAGCTTTGCAAGCTTTGCAGCATCTTCCTTGGATACGATTCAGCTGGGGGCCTTCCCTGTATTCCAAGACGAATTCCTGCATCCTCACACAGGGGCCCTTTGTTGTCTGAGGTTATAAGAAGCTAACCACTACTTTGCACAAGGAAATATCTTTTCCCAGTGCGAAGTAATGATCAAAGAGGAATGCCATTTAAACCAAGGGAAAACAAAACCGTGATTGATATCTAGAATCTCTATGGAAAAAAAGAACGACCCTAGTTACTTCACTAAAGCACGGTCATCTGCAGTATAAAGTGTAAAATTCATTCATCTATTGATGGATTTTAAAGTTTAGTCCTTGGTACAAAGTCTAAGTACTTTTTTTAAGTATAAAAACTTTTTTTTTCTTTTGTAGCTGCTCTGCTCATAAATATCTCCAATCTTTTCCAAATGCTTAAAGAACTTTTCTCATTAAAAAAAGCTGTTTGTATGTGTACATATTTATATGTAAAATACATATATATAAAATAGATGTGATTATACACAAACATGCACAAATCATACAAAGTTTGGGAAAAGGGAAGAAAAAAGCCAGCTGTAATCATAGCAATCTAACCTGTGTTAGATGCTCAGTATTTTCCCCAGGATTTGTTTTAGTTTATGTCCATCTGCATACCTGTTTTTTTTAACATCTTTATTGGAGTATAATTGCTTTACAATGGTGTGTTAGTTTCTGCTTTATAACAAAGTGAATCAGTTATACATATACATATGTCCCCATAACTCTTCCCTCTTGTGTCTCCCTCCCTCCCACCCTCCCTATCCCACCCCTCTAGGTGGTCACAAAGCACTGAGCTGATCTCCCTGTGCTATGCGGCTGCTTCCCACTAGCTATCTATTTTACATTTGGTAGTAGACATAAGTCCATGCCACTCTCTCTCACTTTGTCCCAGCTTACCCTTCCCCCTCCCCGTGTCCTCAAGTCCATTCTCTAGTAGGTCTGTGTCTTTATTCCCGTCTTGCCCCTAGGTTCTTCATGACCTTTTTTTTTTTAGATTCCATATATATGTGTTAGCATACGGTATTTGTTTTTCCCTTTCTGACTTACTTCACTCTGTATGACAGACTCTAGGTCCATCCACCCCACTACAAATAACTCGATTTCGTTTCTTTTTATGGCTGAGTAATATTCCATTGTATATATGTGCCACATCTTCTTTATCCATTCACCTGTTGATGGACACTTAGGTTGCTTCCATGTCCTGGCTACTGTAAATAGAGCTGCAATCAACGTTTTGGTACATGACTCTTTTTGAATTATTGTTTTCTCTGGGTATATGCCCAGTAGTGGGATTGCTGGGTCGTATGGTAGTTCTATTTTTCGTTTTTTAAGGAACCTCCATACTGTTCTCCCTAGTGGCTGTATCAATTTACATTCCCACCAACAGTGCAAGAGGGTTCCCTTTTCTCCACACCCTCTCCAGCACTTATTGTTTCTAGATTTTTTGATGAAGGCCATTCTGACTGGTGTGAGATGATATCTCACTGTAGTTTTGATTTGCATTTCTCTAATGATTAATGATGTTGAGCATTCTTTCATGTGTTTGTTGGCAATCTGTATGCCTTCTTTGGAGAAATGTCTATTTAGGTCTTCTGCCCATTTTTGGATTGGGTTGTTTGTTTTTTTGATATTGATCTGCATAAACTGCTTGTAAATTTTGGAGATTAATCCTTTGTCAGTTGCTTCATTTGCAAATATTTTCTCCCATTCTGAGGGCTGTCTTTTCATCTTGTTTATGGTTTCCTTTGCTGTGCAAAAGCTTTTAAGTTTCGTGAGGTCCCATTTGTTTATTTTTGTTTTTATTTCCATTTCTCTAGGAGGTGGGTCAAAAAGGATCTTGCTGTGATTTATGTCATAGAGTGTTCTGCCTATGTTTTCCTCTAAGAGTTTTACAGTGTCTGGCCTTTCATTTAGGTCTTTAATCCATTTTGAGTTTATTTTTGTGGATGGTGTTAGGGAGTGTTCTAATTTCATTCTTTTACATGTAGCTGTCCAGTTTTCTCAGCACCACTTATTGAGGAGGCTGTCTTTTCTCCACTGTATATTCTTGCCTCCTTTATCGAAGATAAGGTGACCATATGTGCGTGGGTTTATCTCTGGGCTTTCTATCCTGTTCCATTGATCTATATATCTGTTTTTGTGCCAGTACCATACTGTCTTGATTACTGTAGCTTTGTACTATAGTCTGAAGTTAGGGAGCCTGATTCCTCCAGTTCTGTTTTTCTTTCTCAAGATTGCTTTGGCTATTCGGGGTCTTTTGTGTTTCCATATAAATTGTGAAATTTTTGTTCTAGTTCTGTGAAAAATGTCAGTGGTAGTTTGATAGGGATTGCATTGAATCTGTAGATTGCTTTGGGTAGTATAGTCATTTTCACAGTGTTGACTCTTCCAATCCAAGAACAGCATACCTGTTTTACACAATATATAAACAACTTCACGTCCTGCTATTTTCCCCTTTAACATTATGTTTCAAGCCTTTCCCATGACAATCCATAATGTTCATAATGATTGTTTTATTTTTAAAATTTTTTTTAAAGATTTTTTTGATGTGGACCATTTTAAAAGTCTTTATTGAATTTGTTACAATATCGCTTCTGCTTTATGTTTTTTTGGTTTTTTGGCCACAAGGCATGTGGGATCTTAACTCCCTGACCAGGGATTGAACCTGCACCCCCTACCTTGGAAGGCAAAGTCTCAACCACTGGGTCGCCAGGGAAGTCCCCACAATGATATTTTTAAATGGCTGCAAATTATTCCAATTAATTATTATATAATTAATAATGGAAGATATATTATGCCAGCTAATTAACCATTTTTCTCTATCGCTTAACATTTTTGGAACTTTCCTTTTTCAGTAAAGTTACCCTCCTTGCAGTTTCCAAGTTCAGTGTCTATGGTGCTGACTATAAACTTTACATAACTGTAATGTGTGACATGATTTTGATTTTCTTGCCTTTCCATTTCCTAATTTTCTTCTGATACAAAGTAAAGATGATCTATAGGACCCAGTCATTAGAGACAGCCAGGAGGCTATTTCTCCATCATAAACCAGGAAATGCTGGATCTGCAAGGCATCACTGCTCTTCAAATTCAGAGCTCTATATGGGTAAAAGACCAAGGAAAACCTGCCCAGCAATTACCTATACAGGCAGAAATCCTCTCTTCCCAACCACTTAAAGACCCTGAACAATAGATGCTAGGGAATCAGACGCAAATTTTTAACTTCTATTAAGTTAATCTTTTTTTCTCTCTCTTTGCGGCACAAGCTCTTCCCAGGCAGAGGCTTAAGGTGCGTCCCTCTTAACAGCAGGGACCCCAGGAGAAACGGCTGACAGTCATCCTGTAAACATGTAGGTGCTCCAATGCCCTTTGGATATTTCCTTTTCTACTTATAAAGTCCTATTCTCAGTTTTCTCACATAAGTGGCCTAAGAAGTGTGTCTCAGAGCTGCATACTGTCTCTCACACCTTCATTCACCAAGGGCAGGTGAGGGGATGAAATGGAGGCAGAGCCTGTGGGCCAAGTCACCGCAGCTGTGGGGCTGTCAGTTCACTTGTGAACGGGAGCTCAGGGAAGCTGTGGGCATAGGACTCTTCACTGGGCCCAGGAAGGCAGTGTAGTTACACTCAACAGATGTTCAAAACCCAAACTTGGGCTCTGGATCTGATGTGTGAGTGAGTGAGAGAGTGTGTGTGTGTGTGGGGGTGGTGGTGGTTGTGGTGGTGGTAGTGATAGTATCTGACACTTGAATATCCAGTATGTGTTTGGTACTTGACGCTCATTATTTCATTTTCTTCCCAGCAACTCTGTGACATAAGCATTACTAGCTCCATCTTATGAATATGGAGACTGGTTTATTAAGCTTAACTAATTCATATAAGGTTACACAACTAGTAAATGGTGGAGCCAGGATTCAAAGTTCAAGCTTTTTTATTCACACCATAAAGTCTTCAATATGACAGGATTCATGTCATCAAGCCTATCATCATGGGGGCAGGTAGGAAATGTGGGAATATGGGACACAGGAGGTCAACTAACCTGGGCTTCCCATTCATGAAGGGCCTCAATGCAGACTCTTGACGAGTATCTCCAAATATACGCCCAGAGCTACACGGGGAGGATTGAAAGAAAACAATGTTCATCACACAGCTTTGAACTTCAGCCCCACGTTTCCATAGTAAATCACGAGCAGTTTCCTGTGAACTAATACTTTACCTTGAGAATAGGAAAATTTTATCACCTTTATGCATGTGTGCAATATTGCAAATCTGTACAGATAAGCATTTAAAATATTCTTCAATTTTCATAATCCTGCTTTGTCATTATTTTACTTCTTTAATATATCAGTAGCCTTGGAAACAACAACAACAAAGTAATCCAGGCCTCTTTCAACCTCTGAGTGACCTTGATCTGACATTATGGTTGTTCTAAAAAAAACAGGTTGTATATTAACTGTAAGCGTAATGCAAAAAAGAAAAGTTAGCGATAGGTTTCTGTGCAATTACTTCAAGAGAAATTTTCAGGGGCAGGGAGTCAACTCTCATGTACCTGTTGTAGAGACTCCACTATTTGTGATTCCTTAAATATATGCATCTTAAGAACCTAAGAGCTGTTATCCCATGGATTACATACATGGTATTGGCACAGGTAAGCAATGAATCACTAGCAGATTTTATTAGGATGCTACTGGTCCTCCAGCTCCTGGGCCTCTCTTTGCTTGCGTAGGCAGGCAAGGGCCCTGCTGCCAAGAGGCCATCACTCTCTGCCCCAAGCTGGCCAGCCACGCCACGACTGACTGAGACTACATGTAATAAAGGAGGGACTTGAACATGTCAATTAAGCTGTCCCTCGCTAAATTTCTCCCATTCTACAGTGAGATTTGTGAAGTGTTTTGACACCCTGGCTAAGCTATTAGTCTTAGTAGAGAGAGACAATGAGAACAAATAAATGGCTATTAAACTGCTGTGAATAAAGATCAAAGTTAGAGGGCTTCCCTGGTGGCACAGTGGTTGAGAGTCCGCCTGCTAATGCAGGAGACACGGGTTCGTGCCCCGGTCCAGGAGGATCCCACATGCCGCACAGCGGCTGGACCCATGAGCCATGGCCGCTGGGCCTGCGCATCCGGAGCCTGTGCTCCGCAACGGGAGAGGCCACAGCAGTAAGAACCCGCGTACCGCAAAAAAAAAAAAAAAAAAAATTAAAGTTAGAGTCACAGCATTTTGGGGTGGGAAGGCCCTGAGAAAATATTACTCTAGCCCACATGTGTTACAGATTGGGAACTGCAGCCCTGAGAGGCTGTGACTGCCAGTATTACTTTTTAAAATTTATTTAAAAAATATATTTATTTATTTGGCTGTGTCAGGTCTTAGTTGTGGCACGTGGGATCTTCGTTGTGGCATGAGGGGTCTTTCGTTGTGGTGCACGGGCTCTCTAGTTGTGGCTTGCAGGCTCCAGAGCACATGGGCTCAGTAGTTGAGGTGTGCAGGCTTAGTTGTCCTGCGGCACGTGGGATCTTAGTTTGTTCCTCCTGTAGATCCCTAATCGGGGATCAAACCAGCGTCCCTTGAATTGGAAAGCGGATTCTTAACCACTGGACCACCAGGGAAGTCCGCTGCCAGTATTATTTTTGCTACACCATGCTGCTGTCCTTGTAGAGATCTAGAGCAGGGGTCAGGCCACCTGTTTTTGCTAAGTAAAGTTTTGCTGGAATACAGCTATGCCCATTCATTTATGAGTTGTCTATGGCTGCTTTCGAGCTACACAGCAGTGTTGAGTAGTCGCTACAGATGTCGTATGACCCACAAAGCCTAAAATATTGACCCTCTGGCCCTCTACAAAAGAAGTGCTGACTCTGGCCCTACAGGATGAACAAAGCAGATGAGGAGG
Organism: Lagenorhynchus albirostris; assembly: GCF_949774975.1. Classification (NCBI taxonomy): domain Eukaryota; kingdom Metazoa; phylum Chordata; class Mammalia; order Artiodactyla; family Delphinidae; genus Lagenorhynchus; species Lagenorhynchus albirostris. The sequence continues at coordinate 86,281,646 of NC_083098.1, forward strand.
AACCAAGCCATGCCAGAACCATGTGAGTGAACTTGGCAGTGGGTCTTTGGAGGCCTGCCAGTGGGCACCTGAGGGAGCTTGGAAGCAGGTTCTCTAGCTCATATGCAGCCAGGAGATGAACACGGCCCTGGCCAACAGCTTGACTATAACCCCACGAAAGACCTTGAACCAGCGGTGTCCTGTTAAACTGTGCCTGGGTTCCTGTGAGATAACAAATGTTTGCTGTTTTAAGCTGCTAATGCAGGGGGTGGGGAGGGGGTACTTTGTTACACAGCAATAGATAACTAATACAATTGTGTCTCATTAGCTGGGCTCACCTTTGCAAGGCGAGTGAAATTCTACCTCCTGGGTCAAAGTACCATTACGATCTGCTCTGTGGAGCCTTTTGGACCCCTGGTCCCCATCTCCAAATGGAACCATCTATGCCAACCAACTGCTTACTCAGAGTCTATCCCTTGGCCTTGTGGTCTGTTATGTAGATGTCTGTCTCTCTGGCTGGTGCTGTGTCTCATTCAATTTTGTTACCACAGAATCTGATTTAGTACCTATTATTCATAATGGAATTATAATATTTACTGAGTGCTTACTACACGCATCAAGCACTTTATGTGCATATCTCATTTAACCCTCACAACCACCTTAGGAGGTAGATACTATTTTTTAGCCCATTTATTAGGGGAGAAAGCAAAGCTTAAAGAGGTTAAGCAATCTGCCTTTTATCCTCTGGTGAGCTAGTGGGAGCACCAATATTTGAGCTCTGACTGACCCTAAAGCTGCCACATTCTGTTGACTGGGACCCAAAGTCCCAGGATATGTGGCTCCAGGCTTGGCACCGCCACATTTTTTTTTTTTTTTTTTTTTTGCGGTACGCGGGCCTCTCACTGTTGTGGCCTCTCCCGTTGCGGAGCACAGGCTCCGGACGCGCAGGCTCAGCGGCCGTGGCTCACGGGCCCAGCCACTCCGCGGCAAGTGGGATCTTCCCGGACCGGGGCACGAACCCGCGTCCCCTGCATCCGCAGGCGGACTCTCAACCACTGCGCCACCAGGGAAGCCCAGCACTGCCACATTTAACTGTGGACCCAGAAAAGTCACTCACGCAGAGGCCACCAGTGTCCTCCTTCATAAAGTGGCTATGATGATGATGATGTCCCTTTCCTGTCAGAGTTACTGTGAGCAAAAGCACATGTGCTGAAATACTGATCTTTAGTTCACAGCAAATGTGGAATCAAAATGAAGTGATTTTCTGATCTTTGACCGGGCACCCATGGCAGACCTAAAAGAAGATCAGGAAAACAGGCTGAGCTGGACAGAAGTGGGAGGGCCTTTCAGGGAAGACCCAGAGGGAGGGGAAAAGGGACACTGGAATCTGCTTCCGACACCCCTTCCCACCTCCTGTTCCTCCCTCTCCTGCTCTTGGCATCACTGTGGCCCCCGTGCCCCATCTGCAAAAATCCCCCAAACAGTGGTGGGTTGGATAATGAGGAGAAATCCTCAGTTCTTTCACGCTTTGGGAGTTTTTACTGGGACTGCCCTGAGCTCTCTCCTCCCTGGAAGTAAATCACCAGCAGTAGTTCCCTATGAACTAGTGGTCCTGGTTCTGAGCTCCCACAGTACCTGCCATACCTCGCATACAAGGGACTGAATTTTTCACAGTTGCCTCCTTAGTGTGTAACAGAGTGCTTGACATACATTCGACTGATTTTAGATGAATAACGGAAAGAATTTTCACCCACTTCTAAGCCTGTTCTGTGCTAGAATGTAAATCCCGTAAGGAAACTGCCTGGTGCTCAGTCCAGCACCAGGCATGAAGTGGGAGCTCAATAAGTATTTGTTAACCAGCTGGCCCTAAACGTTTGGCCTCATATTACTAGACCCAGGGCAGTATGGTTTGATTAAAGGGAGCTGAATTCAAGGAACGGCTTCGAGGTTCAGAAGACACCCCAACTGTGGCCACACTAGAATGGATTCCCAGGAGCTTCCTGGACATGGGTTCTTGTGACTTAAGTTCCTAGACTTCATGAAGCTATAACATCCATGTGTGCACTCAATCTCCAGGAAAAGCATTATCTATCTATTCTGCTCAGATGGCAGCCAAATGACCTTGTATTTACATTGTATGTTTCTTGGAGCAGTGATCTTCAAAAGCTAAAAAAAAAAAAAAGAGAGAGAGAGGTACTTCTGTATGGACTACCTATTTCATCTTGCTTCCTTAAATGCCACTGATACACACACACACAAATACCAAAAACCAACGTTGCTTCTCTTCCAACTAACAACAAAATCCCAAGAGATCAAAATCTTCCTCAAGGTTTCCTCTCAGTATCAGTTCTGATAAGTTAGGTAAAATGGACGTCCCATGAAAATAAAGAACCTGACATATTCTTAACATCAAAACCAGAAAAAAATGCTGCCTAATAATCACCCAGAAAAGGTGCACTGTAAGTATTTCCCACCGTTACTTGGCAATCCACCTACTTTTCTAAGGGAACCAAGAACTCTGCAGACATCATCTGTCTCCATCAAGATGCCTGTACGAACCTGAGTCAGATATATCTTGCCCAGTTATTATTTTTATCTCTGCCACTTAAGCATTCCTAATCGTATGTAAGCAATTTTCCAGAAAATATTGGAAGTGTCCCTAGCTATTGTTTTCTTCCTTCCTTGTTTTCCATTAATAGATATTAGATGTCCATGAGATTAAGGTAGGAAGGATGGCAGTTTTCAAAATTTTGCATATTAAAGTTTGCTCAGAGAAAATGAAAACATTTGGCCAAAGGAAATTTGCTTATGTGTAAGCTAAAATCAACAGCGAGCCCCACTTCCCACAGTGTGGAGTGCAACATGGAAAACCCAGTTTGTGGAAACAGTCCAAAACCAATTAAAGTAGATTTAAGTAACTGAGCATATAAAAATATGCATAACAATCCACAGATTTCTAGAGTATTTCTAGAGAGTGGTACAGGGTAGAAGGAAAACAAAACCAGAAATTGATACGCTCTTAACCTACTTGTAATTCACTCAACTAAGTAAATATGAGACTGGCTTAAATTCCCAAATTTTCAATCCTTAATGTTTTCTTAGCCTGATATAGTAACACATAAAGTGTATTAACTTACTGTCTTTGGGGGAAAAATACTGCTGCTTAAACCAGAGATAGCTGGAAAAGGATCCTACAATCTTCATTAGCAATAAAAGGTACATACATGCGTGGAAACAAAATCCATGAGGAGACATTTATCTGTAACCTGCTTTGGGGTAGTCTGAAGATTTCTGGACAGTATTCCCTCTCGCCAGTGGACTAATGCAGAAAATTTAACACCAGAAGAAGTTGGCATGCTTTTTAGCTTCTCTTTTTTAACAATGGGATAAAAAAACGGTATTCCTATTTCAACTATGTTCAAACTTGTGCCAGTGCTTTGGGGGAATGCAAGAACTTTGCTCTGTGGTTCTAGCAGGTGCAAAATTTGTAGACCAATTATACCCCACAGACAGTGGTGCACTGGCAATGTTTAACAACTGGTTCTACAGAAAAAGAAAAAAGTTTATTATAAATAAAGCATGTGTAGCACACAGTTTATAAGTAATAATAAAAACCCCAGGGCTTCCCTGGTGGCGCAGTGGATGAGAGTCCGCCTGCCGATGCAGGGGACGTGGGTTCGTGCCCCGGTCCGGGAAGATCCCACACGCCGCGGAGCGGCTGGGCCCGTGAGCCATGGCTGCTGAGCCTGCGCGTCCGGAGCCTGTGCTCTGCAACGGGAGAGGCCACAACAGTGAGAGGCCCGCATACCGCAAAAAAACAAAAAACCCCCAATAGTTTCTTTTTATAACGAATTCCATAGGGACAACTTATTTTCACAGAATGCTTTAACTGAGTTTTGCCAGACTCTTTTGCCAGTAAGCATAGATCTGATTTGAATGTTAGTGGATATTTTCATTTGAGTTAATGAGTTAGACAAAAGTGAAAAAAGGAATACATTTCTTGGAATTTCACTTGGTTGTTAAAGACTAGTTCTTTGCTGAATCAGACAACAGCTTTTAAATACTGGAAGAAAACTTCCTCCAGGAATTTTTTGGGTTATCCTCATGTAAAAGCTACAGACTCAGCAGACTTTTACATTTAACTTGCATTAACATTTTCTTCATCACAGTCATAAGTGTCGTCAAGCAACCACCTATTAAATCAAGCCCGGCTTTATAGCATTCGCCACTTTCCATGGTGTAAATGCTTCCGTCACGGCTGATTTCAAGCTAGCAACGTTAGGTCCCTGAACACAAAGCTGGAGAGAGGTACGGTTTTACACCATCACAGAGTGTTTCTGCCACACAGATATGATAGATGTAGATACCCTCAAGAACACAGAAAACAGTAAAATAATTAGGAAGTGATGAGTTTTGAGTATTTATTAACTTTTTTACTTTAATTATACTTTAATAGAATTCAACTTTTTGTATCACCTCACAACATTTCTGAAATTCCAAAATTCCTCAGCCAGTCCTGGCGGCTCCAGCAGAAGGTTTCAGGGCTCTGGCCTGAAGGGCAAACGCATTTCTCAGACAATTTTCCCTCAGGCACACACCACTAACCTCTGATTAGCAGTGACCCCAGGCCCAACTTCCCCTGCTGAGAGTTAATCAATCTCCAGGGGTGGGATGCTGGGCATTAGGTTCTCTGTAGAGTATTAACACTTAGGGAGGGAGGAAATGACTTCAGCACAGTCACATGACTCAGAGACATTACTCAGTTTCCTCACCTGTAGAATGGGGATGATGCTGTTTCTAGTGCGATTATAAGGATTAGAGATAAGGCATACAAAGGTCCTAAATTAATGCCTTGAATATAACTGTCTATTGTTAAGATAGTGGCGGGGATCGCTGTAAAAGACTGCTTTCCTGGACACACATGGATCCGTCAGGAAGCTGCTTCCTCTCTAATAGAGAAGCACTTTTCAAATGTGAGTGAAAGACGAGCGAGCCAGGTCACAGTCAGATTTCTTGAGTATATGAAAGATTATTACCTGGCTCCCCAAATGACTATTTCATCTCTGCTCAGGAAATACAAAGAAACACACACACACACTCACAAAAGTGAAGGGAAACTTGTAATTGGAGAGTTTTAGCACAGACCCAAAGGGTAACTTGTAACAGTAAATATTTTCTGTTGATGTTATTTTATGTTCTTTTCCTATCCCAGAGGAAACACACAAATGCTTGTAGAATTGAAATGAATCGTCTCTTTCTCTCTATTCTCCCGTTTTAGTTTCTTTGGGCTGAACAAATTTCGGAATTGTAAATGTGGTGCCTGTAATTACTCCAACTTAAATCCGGATGCCTTGAATCATCAGAGAGGCTCAAGTCCTCTGGCCCTTCCCTTCCTTTCCTTCCTCTCCTAGTACCCAGAGTCCTTCCTCACCCTCTTCTGGAACCCACTGTGCTCATTCACTCTTCTTGGGCTCTCCACGGGGGATTACTGCTTTGGCCTCTCTCAATATCACCTCCGTCATTTGCCTTAGATACGCTTCAGAAGAGGGTATCTATTTAACCTTCGTTTCATTAAAAATACTCCTCTCTTCACTAATCAGTAAAAGATAAGAAGTCATCACAGAATGGTTTTAGGTGTGGTAGCCAGCTTCCCAGCTGGGACCCCGTGATCCTCGCCTCCTGGCATCACATCCTATTGCAGTCCTCTTCCCACACTGAATCAAGGCTGCGTGTTCAATAAAACATAGCAGAAATGATGATGTGTGACTGCCAGTGTTAGGTTAGAGAAGGCATAATTGCTTCTGTAACGGTCTCTCAAGTGGTTCAGTCTGAAGGAAGCCAGCTGCCCTGCTGTAAGGACACTGACGCAGTGGAGAGGCCCCGTGGGGAGGGACCCACCTGACCCACCTTGGAGGTACATCCTCCAGTGCCAATCAAGCCTGTGACTGAAGCCACAGCCAGACACCTGACTGTACCCTTAGGAAAGACCCCAAGCCAGAAAGGCACACCTCTCAAATTCATGGCCCTCTCTTTTGCCCTCACCGCAGGATGCTTTTCCAGGCTTCTGCTGAGGTGGAGGGGATGCTGCCGCCCAGATGCTTGCAGTAGCAAAAGGAGGTAGGGTACCAGCTGCTTGTTAAACCAAGTTCAGCCGCTGCTGCCATTCTGGCCTCAGCCTCCTCTCAGCCTGAGGCGCTGCTGCTGCTACTCCTGGAGCCCTGGCAAGACCCTGCCCTGAACACTGGTGGGGCTCATCTGTCCCGCTTCCAGCTTCGGGGTCAGCTTTTTCAGGTCCACTGAGTTCATGGCCACTCATCCACCTGTATTCTAGCAGCAGTAGGTGCCTCGGGTCTCTGAAACAGGGGATGTCCAGGCAACATTCAGGGTGGGGACCATATAAAGATAGGAGGATGGAGTAAATAGGCACGAAGCATCCCAGGATTCCTCCAGTCTACTTCTCACCCTCAATCTCCTAAGCAAACACTGGCAGCCAGGCCCTTACCCTCTGGGCAAGAGTTTGCAGGTATTTTCTTAGGGGATCTGGCCAACACATGACGAAAGCCCTAAAGACGCTGACAGTAGAAGTTCCCTAACAGCTGGCTCAGCCAGCTCATTACAACGAAAGCCATCATCAGGAAGTGCAACCTTCCCCCCACCCTCACATTCTTGTTCAGAACTTCAGTTTTTCGTTCCTTACTCTTATATCTGAGAACACTAATGATTATCAAATACCTGAAGAAAACCAAAAAAACAATGCGAGAGATCAGGAACCGCGGAGTAAAAAGAAAATTTCAAAAATTATTATTAAAAAACTCATAGAGATAAGAGAAATACGTTGTCTCATGAAGCAAGAAAATGATACTGTTAAAAAAAAGAGCATTCAGAGAACAAAAAAAGGCCTCTTAGGAATTAAAAACATGACAGCATGGGCTTCCCTGGTGGCGCAGTGGTTGAGAGTCCGCCTGCCAATGCAGGGGACACGGGTTCGTGCCCCGGTCTGGGAAGATCCCACATGCCGCGGAGCGGCTGGGCCCGTGAGCCATGGCCGCTGAGCCTGTGCATCCGGGAAAGGCCACAACAGTGAGAGGCCTGTGTACCACAAAAAAAAAAAAAAAAAAAAACAACATGACAGCATAAATAAAAACTTCAATTGAAGGAATCTAAGTTAAAATTAAGAAATTGGAGTGAAAAGACAAAGAAATACGTAACAGGAGAGGAAGAATAAGAAAAGCAGATAAATAATCCAGGAATGCCAGGAGATCTAGAAAGTAAAACAAAACACCCACAGAAGAAGAAACATCAACAAAATAATTCGAGAAAATTCCCCAAAACTGGAGGGTAGATTTTCTAGATTTAAAACGCTCACTGAGTGTTCAGTGCAGTGGATTAAAAAAAAAAACAAACAACTGGCACTGAGGAATATCATTGTGAAATTTCTCAATATATTCAACCAACTTTCAGAGAAGAAAATACAGTTTTATATATGTATAAAGGACTGGGAATTGGAATGGTGGTTGGTATTAGAATACTTTTCAACAGCCATACTGTGGATAAGGAAACAATGGAGCAATATCTTCAAAATTCTGAAGAAAAAATATTTGCTTGAAAATAATTTCCAACATAGAACTCTCTAGGCAATCATGCTATCAGTCAAGTGAGGTATTGATAGAATACAGACATTTTAGACAGGCAAGTTCTTACATAACTTTAAACCTCCATATGCTTTTTCTTAAGGAGCTACTGTAGGATGTGGTCCATGAAAATGAAGGAATAAAACAAGGAAGAAAAAAAAAAGATGTGAGGTCTAGGAAATAGCTCTGACACAGGAGAAAAGTAAAGGGACTCTGGATGGTAATGCAGAAGACCTCAGATAACCAGGCAGAGGGGGCAACCAGTCCAGATGAGCAGGTCAGCGGTTTCTGAGAGAGACTTCTTCAGACGCATGAAACTGACATAATTGACATAACACCTGATATGAAACTGACAGAATCATGAAGCACCTTCAGAGACTATCTAGACAACTGGCAAATATTTCAGTACTGGATGAATGTTAAGTACATAAAACACACACACACACACACACACACAAACAGACAAAAATAAATAAACAAGTAAAAAGAAAATTATTAACTCCAGGGATAAGTTGTGCTGATAGGAAAAAAATAGTTTAGTATAGGCCCCATTTCTGAATAGTACATATAGTCATAATAATGTAAATTTTGAATACTTTTCTAATCAAAACTGAGATATAACTATACTGTGAGGATGCCAATTGCACATGGTATAGACCAGGAGAATAAAGAGCTAAGTCCTCATGTTCAAAGGTGAAAGCTAATGTGCGGTGCCTCAAACTGAAAAAGCAGGAGGTGGCAACACTTACTTGCCATTAGGCATATGGAGGCAGAAAAGTGGTCTTTCTGGGGAGGGAAATAAGGAGCAGGGGTCTGGGACCTTTTCTTTCTCGTATAGCAGGTTTTAAAAATTGTACCCTGCTATACATAACTTTGATGAAAATTTAAAAAAATAATTTAAAATGTAATAGTATAGGGGCTTCCCTGGTGGCGCAGTGGTTGAGAGTCCGCCTGCTGATGCAGGAGACACGGGTTCGTGCCCTGGTCCGGGAAGATCCCACGTGCCGCGGAGCGGCTGGGCCCGTGAGCCATGGCCGCTGAGCCTGTGCGTCCGGAGCCTGTGCTCCGCAACGGGAAAGGCCACAGCAGTGAGAGGCCCGTGTACCGCAAAAAAAAAAAAAATGTAACAGTATATAGAGAGCTAACATGTGACTGCTTTTTCAAAATAACATCTATGCGATTTTGGTAAATATTTTGTTAAATATTTTGGGTGTTTAGTTTCCTTTTTAATAAATTGAGAGGCTTGGACTACATAACTGCTATGGTCCCTTGACCTCTACAAGTGTATGTTTTTTGTATCTCTTTGTACGTGTCTGGACTTGTGAACATAAACATACAGAGATCTGATAATCAATAGTGGAACTCTCTTGATTATTTGATCATTAAAAATTCATAAGTATTATCCACATATCTGCAAAGATACAATCCGATACTACCAAATGAAGAACAAGGCGGCTCAACCATCTACCGATTTGTAGAAAAACACCTGAGGCTGCATTTCTGTCTTCCTCTGTCCATGTGAGAGGAGACACAGGAAGAGACTAAAGTTCCCTGCTGGTTAGACCCTGGCCTGTGACGCACGCACTGTGACGAGGACCTCAAAGTTAATATTTATCCATCTCAGGGAGTTAAACTTGGCTTGAGAACTTGGGGGGTGGGGAGAAAAAGGAAAGTGCTACATACTCTGGTGGAGATTTGTGCTCAAGTCAATGTTAATCTTGGTAGCATAGCCAAGTCACTCGCATCCTCTCTAGCATGTGCCAAGGAAGAACGTGGCGAGTCCTTCAACAAAACCAACACTAAAGTGGGGAGGGCAGAGTATGGAACTTTGAATTAAAGAGAAATACGAGGATTGTGAAGGTGATTTCTTCCTAGCTTGGTGACTGGTAAATTACTTAATCTCTTTATGCCCTGAATTCTTCGTCCATAAATATATATTCCATGTAGCTGTTAGAAGTATACGTGTTAACACCCGTAGAACACTGAAAACAGTGCCTTGATATATCTTCTCTAAAAATAGATGCAAAGAACGTAACTGATTTATAGGGGTCTTGGGTTCATGGCTGGCGTGCACTTGCATGGGCGCTCTCTCTCTCTCTTTAACCTGGTCTTTATTTATGTAACCTGGTCTTAAGGATGATGGAAGCTCTAAGAGGATAGACTTTCCCATGACAGATTTGGTCAAGTCAATCTCGAAAAGTCAAGGAACGTATTGTTCACTGACTATAGGAAGCTTGTTTGGCAAAATCTCAGGTTACATTCATTTGCACTAACATTTAGTATCTGACGCTGAAGCTTTCCTTTGGTTGCCAGATGTATTTGGCACTCTGGAGGGGATGGACAAACTCCGTACTAGTGCCAAGTCAAGGAGTCCAAGGACTGGTTTAAGGACACACCCTCATCCTTTTTTGTTATCCCAGGTCCTCAACAACATCTGGCATACAGAGAAGGAGTTCGTTTGTTGAATTTAAAATGAAAAAAAAAAAACATTGATATGCTTCTCAAAGTCAAAAGTTATGTAACATACCTTATAGTCACCCACAATTCTCTCATCTAAGAATGCAATCTTATTTTTCGCATTCATTTTTCTGTTTATACTAAAACTTTTATAGGTTAAACCACTATATTAAACAGAATGTTAGTGTATCATATTATAGTATGTGTAATTTACATTTAAAGAAATTAATAAGGAAGACTGTCATCCTATGGAAGTAGTACTGTTTAGTTGTGAGCTATTTTTACCTAAAAAAACCCCAAAGAATATGAATTCCTTATCAGATTTATGGTTTGCAAATATTTTCTCCCATTTCATAGGTTGCCTTTCTCTCCGTCATTTCTTTTGCTATGCACCTTTTATTTATTATTTAAAAAATTTTTAAATATTAATTAATTTTATTTTTGGCTGTGTTGGGTCTTAGTTGCGGCACGCAGGATCTTCATTGCAGCACGTGGGATCTCTCGTTGTGGCACGTGGGTTTCTCTCTAGTTGTGGCATGCAGGCTCAGTAGCTGTGGCTTAGTTGACCTGCAGCATGTGGGATCTTAGTTCCCCGACCAGGGATCGAATCCATGTCCCCTGCATTGGAAGGCGGATTCTTAACTACTGGACCACCAGGGAAGTCCCCCATGCAGGTTTTTAGCTTGAGGTAGTCCCATTTGTCTATTTTTGCTTTTGTTTCTTGTGCTTTTGGTGTAAGATCCCAGAAATCATCTTCAAGATCAATGTCATGAAGGTTTTCTGTTATGTTTTCTTTTCGGAGTTTTATAGTTTCAGGTCTTAGGTTTACATCTTTAGTCATTTATGAGTTGATTTTTGTGTATGGTTTAAGATAAGGGTCCAATTTCGTTCTTTTGCATGTGGATATCCAGTTTTCCCAACTGTCTCTTCCTCATTGCGTACTCTTGGCACCCTTGTCAAAGATCAGTTGAACTCATGCTGTAGACTATAGGTCTGTATGCCCTAATGAATGGGATTAGTGCCTTTATAAAAGAGACCACAGAAAGCTCTCTTGCTCCTTATGCCACATGAGGTTATGGCAAGAAAACAGCTCTCTATGAACCAGGAAGTGAGATCTCACCAAATACTCAATCCCAACACCTTGATCTTGTATTTCCCAGCCTCCAGAACTGTGAGAAATAAGTTACTGTTGTTTATAAGCCACCCATTCTATGGTATTCTGTTATAGCAGCCTGGATGGACTAAGACACCATATATTTATAAACTTATTTCTGGACATTTTATTCTGTTCCATTAGTCTATATGTCTGTTTTTATGCCAGTACCATACTGTTTTAGTTACTGTAGCTTTGTAACACATTTTGAAATCAGAAAGTGTGATACCTCAAGCTTTTTCTGTCTCAAGTTTGCTTTGGCTATTCTGGGTCTTCTGTGGTTCTGAATGAATTTTAGGATTGTTCTTTCTTTTTCTCTAAAAAAATGCCATTGAGAGTTTGACAGACATTGCACTGAATCTGTAGATCATATTGGGTAGTATGGACACTTTAACAATATTAAGTCTTTCAATCCATGAACATGAGCTGTCTTTCTGTTTATTTCTGTCTTCTTTATTTCTTTCAACAACGTTTTGTAGTTTTCAGTGCACAGGTCTTTCACCTTCTTGGTTAAACTTATTCCTATAAAAATAAAGTATTTTATTTTTTTGCTGCCACTTTAACTCGGATTTCTTAATTTCCTTTTTGGATAGTTTGTTGTTAGCACATAGAAATGCAACTGATTTTTTAAAGTTGATGCTATATCCTGTGACTTCACTGAATTCCATAATAGTTATAATTTGTGTGTGTGTGTGTAATCTTTAGACTTTTCTACATGTAAGATCCTGTGGATTTTTATAATCATTTCATAAATGGTGGTAGGACAACAGGTTATTAGGGAAAAGTTAGATCCTGAATTAAATGAGAATAAAAATATTTGGAGGGAAATACAAGTGAATATTTATCTAATTTAAGAATAAGGAAGGGCTCTTCAGTTACTACAGGTCTGGAAGAAACACAAGTAAAAGATTAACAGATTACATAAAAAGTAAATATTTTTCACCTTAAGAGGTGAAAAATTGCAAAGATCAAATGGAACAACATTTATGACACAGATGATAAAGGGTTACTATCTTTAACTTTAAAAGGGTTCATAATTCAACAGGATATTTATTAAAGACATCATAAAAAAATAACAAAGGACATGGCCAACCAATTAAGAAATGAATAAATACTAAAGCCAATGAACATGAAAAATTATTCAACTACAGAAATAAATAAATGCAAATAACTGTATAACACTTTTGTCAAGTAAGTTGAACTTTTTGTTTAATGATAACAACCAGTGTTAAAAAGTCTTTAAAATATCAGTTATTTTTGCTCCAAAAATTCTAGTCCTTGGAGCCTAAACAAAGAATGTAATCAGAGAATCAGAGAGGTATGAGTAAAGATCTTTTTATTTATTTATTTATTTTTGGCTGTGTTGGGTCTTCATTGCTGTGCATGGGCTCTCTCTAGTTGCGGTGAGTGGGGGCCACTTCTCGTTGCAGTGTGTGGGCTTCTCACTGTGGTGGCTTCTCCTGTTGCGGAGCACAGGCTCTAGGCATGTGGGCTTCAGTAGTTGTGGTGCACAGGCCTAGCTGCTCCACGGCATGTGGGATCCTCCCGGACCGGGGCTCGAACCCGTATCCCCTGCATCGGCAGGCAGACTCTCAACCACTGCGCCACCAGGGAAGCCCTTGTTGTCGTTTTTGTTTTTAGTGTTATTGAGCCTGCTACTCAAGCCTTTCCAGGGATACTGCAAGCATTTGATTCCCTGTATTAAATTTCCTTTTGCTTGACATAGCTAACGTAACTTCTGTTTCCTGCAAGTGAACTCTGATTGAGAGGGACATCTACTCTTGTATTAAGAGGGAAGGAAGGATGGATATACATGTAGATAAATTTTTGTGTGTGTATGTATGTGATGGCAATCTCCTCAAATGCAGGAGTTTTTTAAGCTGAGGTATGCAGAGCCTCAAGGATCTCCTAAATAGGGTTCACGGCATCTGTGAACTTAAATGAGTAAAAGTCATATCTCCTTCTTACCTAACCTCTAACTTAAATTTAGTATTTTCTTCAATTCTGAATGTAGGCATCAAACCACAGCATCATTGGCAGTTCCTGTGACTTTGCCTCTAATAGAAAGTAGATATTTTCATATTACATTAGAGCTATTGTAGATCTCAAAACATTGTTTATGCTCATAACTATGGTATTTATTAGACTCCTGTTAGATCTTGTTCTGTAATACATTTATAAAGAAACACACACTGGGGCATCCCTGGTGGCGCAGTGGTTGAGAGTCCGCCTGCCAATGCAGGCGACGCGGGTTCGTGCCCCGGTCTGGGAGGATCCCACATGCTGCGTAGCGGCTGGGCCCGTGAGCCATGGCCACTGAGCAACAGTGAGAGGCCCGCGTACCGCAAAAGAAAAAAAAAAAAAAAGAAAAAAAAAAAAAGAAACACACACTGACGTTCTTCCAAAGATGACATAACGGGCACATGAAAAGATGTTCAAGATCACTAATTATTAGAGAAATGCAAGGCAAAACAGCTATGAGATATCACCTTACACCTGTCAGAATGGCTATCATCAAAAGATCTACAAATAACAAGTGTTGGAGAAGATGTGGAGAAAAGGGAACCCTCATACACTGTTGGTGGGAACGTAACTTGGTACAGTTACAGTATAGAGGTTCCTCAAAAAACTAAAAACAGAACTACCATATGCTCCAGCAATTCCACTCCTGGGTATATATCCAAAAAACCCCAAAAAACAAAAAACAAAAAGAAAATACTAATTCGAAAAGATACATGGCACCCCAATGTTCATAGCAGCATTATTTACAATAGCCAAGACATGGAAGCAACCCAAGTGTCCATCAACAGATGAACAGAAAAAGAAGATGTACACACACACACACACACACACACACACACACACACACACACACAATGGAATATTAGTCAGACATAAAAAGAATGAAATTCTGTCATTTGTCCCAATCTGGATGGACCTAGCAAATATTACACCTAGTAGAATAAGTCAGAGTTAGCAAATCTTATATGATACCACTTATATGTGGAATCTAAAAAATAACATAAATGACTATATATGCAAAACAGAAACAGACTCACAGATGTAGAAAATAAACTAGTGGTTACCAAAGGGGAGCGGGAAGTGGGGAGGGGCAAAATAGGGGTATGGGATTAAGAGATACAAATTACTGTGTATAAAACAGATAAGCAACAAGGATATATTGTATAGCACAGGGAATTATAGCCATTATCTTGTAATAACTTTTAATGGAGTATAATCTGTAAAAATACTAAATTATTATGCTGTACACCTGAAACAAATATTGTAAATCAACTCCACTTCAATTTAAAAAGTGGAATATAAAAAAGAAGCACATTACATCACAATTTTTAAAAATTGATAACTCTATTTCCTTTGCAGTCCTATGTATTTTATTTTATGCATTTAAAAATATCATCCTGAAAAGGGGTCCATAGGCTTCAACAGACTGGTAAAGCAGTCCATAGCAAAAAACATGTTAAGAAGCCTGTTTTAATGTCTTCTATTTTGCCTGTAAAGTGGGGTTTCTAAACTTTGGCACTAGTGATATTTTAGGATGGATAATTCTTTCTTTCAGGGGACTGTTTTTGCACTGTAGGATGTTCCGGAGCCTTGACTATGCTAGTAGCACCCTTCCTGACCACACGACAATCAAAGAAATTGTTACCTGCGGGGCAAAAGTGACCCTGGTTGAGAATCACTAAAGTAGTGCTAAGCGTGAGGAAGGTGACTAGGTCTGAGATCTGACTGGAGAGGGCTCAAAATGGATGCAACAGAGGACGGCAGAGAGAAATGACTAAAGAAAACATGCAATTGAGTGATGTTGAGGGACCAGCTGAAATCATCCACAGTCATCCCTCAGTATCCCTGGGGGATACAGGATCCCCATGGATACTACTGATAAAATCCGAGGACATTCAAGTCCCTTATGTAAAATGGCAGAGTATGTGTATATAACCTACAAATACCCTCCCATATACTTTAAATTATCTCTAGATTATTTATAATAGCTAATACAACATAAATGTTATGTAAATAATTGTAAATACAAGGTAAATGCTATGTAAATAGTTGCTGGTGTGTGGCAAATTCAAGTTTTGCTTTTTGGAACTTTCTGGAACTTTTTTCAAATATTTTTGATCTGCAGCTGGTTGAATCCACACATGCAGAACCTGCAAATATAGAGGGCTGAATGTGTAGAGTAGTCCACGGATAAGAGGTTTTTCAAGTTGTTGTCGTTGGTTTTTTTTTAGTTAGTTTATTTATTTTTGGCTGTGCTGGGTCTTCATTGCTGCGCGTGGGCTTTCTCTAGTTGCAGCAAGTGGGGGCTACTCTTTGTTGCGGTGTGCAGGCTTCTCATTGCAGTGGCTTCTCTCGTTGCGGGGCATGGGCTTTAGGCTCGCGGGCTTCAGTAGTTGTGGCACGCGGGCTCAGTAGTTGTGGCGCACGGGCTTTGTTGCTCTGCAGCACGTGGGATCTTCCTGGACCAGGGCTCGAACCCGGGTCCCCTGCATTGGCAGGCAGATTCTTAACCACTGTGCCACCAGGGAAGTCCCTCAAGTTGTTTTCTTCTACTCATCATACATGATGAATATTCAAATGATGGACAGTCTACCATCAACAGCATTTGTGATATAGGTGCTGACTTACAAATGAGATGGGCTGGAGTTACCTACAACGTCCGAAGTACTGTTTCTTCCCCTGATCCAAATGCTAACATGTCTTAACATGCTGGTTGAAAAAAACACTTTATTCAAGCAGGAGGAAAATGAGAACATTTAGAACTTAAAATAACTGTTATTGCCCCTCGTTCTGCTATTGTCCAGAATAGCAGCGACAGGAAGCAGGGTGGGTATGTTCTGGACTTGAATGGATTTGGAGGTTGCTGCTCCCAGAAAATCTGAGCACAGGTGGCATGGCTGTGAAGGATATGAAGCAACCCTATGATGCAGCAATTTGCCTCCTGGGGTATTTACCCAGGAGCAATGAAAATATATATCCACATAAAAACTGTCCAAGAGTGTTGATAGCAGCTTTATTCAGAGTAGTCCCAAACTGGAAATAACACAAATGTCCATCAACAGTATAATGCCCTGCGGTGTGGTCATACAATGAAATACTACTGAGCAAGAAAAAAGAATGAACTGCTGAGATGTGCAACAACACATACGGAAATCAAGAACATGCTGAGGAAAAGCAGCCTTACACAAAAGAGAACATACATTCTTACAGACTGTATGAGTCATTTATATAAGTTTTAAATAGG
This sequence comes from Lagenorhynchus albirostris, assembly GCF_949774975.1. Classification (NCBI taxonomy): domain Eukaryota; kingdom Metazoa; phylum Chordata; class Mammalia; order Artiodactyla; family Delphinidae; genus Lagenorhynchus; species Lagenorhynchus albirostris. Next base: position 86,298,132 of record NC_083098.1, read on the forward strand.
CTAAATTAAGCCATGGTGATTAAAAAAATCAGAATAGTGACTGACTCCATTGGAGTGGAAACAAGAATTGATTGGGAAGGGGCATGGAAATTTTCCTGGGTGATGACGCTCTCTATATTTCTTGATGAGGAGTTGCGTGATACAGTTGTATGCAGTTGCCAAAACTCACCAAATTGTACACTTGGATTTATGCATTTCACTGAATGTAAATTACACCAGAGGAAGTGGAGAAGGAAGGGCAGGGGGAAAGGTGAAGGAGAAGAGGAGAACGGCAAATAAAAACTGAACTCACAGTCAACCAAACACATGCTGAAATGTTTGAACTGAAATGACGTCTGTAACATACTCTGAGATGTAGTCAAAAAAAAAAAAAAAAAAAAAAAAAAAGAGGGATTAGTGGACAGCCAGGTGGTTAGATACGTGATAGAGAAAAGACACCTACATTAATTATAGATTCTAGATGGTGAGATGTGCAATTCTTTAAGCTTTTCCGTAGCTTGAAAATTTTCATACTAAAGAACATGAGTGTATGGCAATGTATCTCTTTTTGCCTTTTTGAAGTATTTCATTAACCGTTGGGCCAAAAAAGCTACTTGAGAACCATCGAAGCATTTCATATGGTCCTTGCTCTATTTTAATAAATGGAACCTAAAATGTCACACTTATTCTCCGTTCCGTGAATAACAGCAATCACTCACACTATGGGCCACCACCACCTCTGGATCGCTGGAGCTGTCCAGGCACCACCGGGCTAATTACCTTACACACGTCAGCCTCCCATAGAGAACTCAATGGTTTTCTTGACTGTCTAACAGAAAGTTCTAGAACACATCTTCAGAACTTCCAGGCAGCCGGGAGCTAGAACAGATGTCCAAGAGGAAGACTATGTCTGTGATGGTGGGTATTTCGAGCAGAATGTATTATTCAAATATGTTATGAAGGTGTGGGACTCTGTGTGTGTGTGTGTGTGTGTGTGTGTATGTGTGTGTGTGTGTACTGAGCCGGAAGTGAGAGAAGGAAAATATATTTTAGAAAGAAGGTACACATTATAAGTCATAAAAAGGAATAGTAACTTTATTCCAAATTCTGTAGAGAGAGAAAACTTTTTCCTTTTCTTTTTTTTCTTAAGCTCGTATCCACTGCCATATGATACTGTCACCTGACAAAGGGGTGTGACAAAGGCTGCCCGGATCTGTCACCTCCAGCTCTTTTCTAGCTTCCCTTTCTCAATAAACATTTGACAAAGGTCAGTTGTTTGAAAGGCTGGGTTTTTCCTTGTTTGGTCAAAGCGTTTCTTGCTCAGCAGAATGATTAACTGTCTCTGAGTGTCAATAAATAAGTGGTTTCAGTGAAGCTTTTTGGAATCTATTTCCCTGAAGGCTGCTTGGTGGCGTGCCTGGGATTGCTTTGGTTTTGTGTGAAGCTAGCAGGTAAACAATGTAATTACCAGGCTGCCTAGTCCCTGCGGCTCCTGACACCTGCAGAGCCACGCATTGAAGAATAGGGCAGGGATAAAGTATCTTCACCTAAAACCAGGAGTCAGGCTTTGAACTTCAACTCAAACTGACAAAATGCCAAGGTGCTAAAGTGGCAGAAGGTGGATTTGAACTAAAGGGATCTCAGGAGCCCTGGTGCAGCTGTGCAGGCACTAGGAAGGTAGTGAATTAGGTAAATATCTACTAGGAGAAAAGAAGACAATAAGCCAGACTTGAACAAAGACATCAGTTTCTGATTAACTTTACCCTGGATGGAGGCCATAATTCAAACCTGATTCATGAAACAGTGTCTAACAGTTCTGGCTGTGTACAGGGGGAATGTATCAGAACTGGATTAGCTACAGTAACCCCACACCGAACAAGTTCAGGGAAATCTGTTTGGTTCATTTTATTTGCGTGGACACCTCTCTGCTGTCATTAGGGAGAGATGGGTGGTTTTCTGTAAAGCCAGATCAAACCACCTCTTCCTGAGAAGCAGCTGACTGATGTGCAAACCAAGCATCTTCTGCCTGTCCCATTGGAATAATATAGTAGACGTGTTTCATACAATGACACACTTAGTGGTACCCAGGTTCCAAAAAATAGCAGACAGACTTTGAAACTTAATAGGATTCAGGAGGAAAAAAAAAAATCTTGGCTCCTTCCTTAACATAAATTATATATAATAAGCAAATCAGTAGGCAGTTTTCATTGGTTTGTGACTCATTTGGGACTTAATTCCGATAAAGATGATGTGGTGACATTTAAAGGCTTGGCCGAAATTAGAAACAGGAAACCTGAAGGTGACTTTGGTGGAAAATATAGAATATAAAATAGTGTGCAAAATAATAAGACATTCACTCGTTAGGTGGGTTTTATGCATTGCTGACTCAATACATCCATACTGTTTTGGCCATCTGACTACTCTGCCAGTCTGGTGGTGTGGGATGAGTGACAGCCTTACTTTCACATGCACAGAGCGGATTTTGTTTTTTAAGACAGAATGATCTATCAACATAGTCTTCTCGGCCATTCTCCCAGGACAAGAAACAGAAGAAAGTTGAATGACTTGCTTTCTGAGCACAGAATGAAGTAAGGATCTGAACTTTAGTCCCAACGCATCTCACACACTGCTCCCCACACGCTACACATTTGAGAGACCTGGCTACATGGATGCCGGGCTACAGACTGGCTGGTACAGTGGGATGGAGCAGACCAATGTTCACCTGGCTTAAGTGCTCTGCTGTTTCAAGGCGAAATGCTGGTCTCATGGGGTTAGAAGAAAAATCCGGAAGCATTCCTCTCCTCCACTAACATCTCCATCTTTGATAACTTGGGCATGGGGTTGATCAGAGGGAAACTGTTGCATTTTTCTTATCCTTTATTGGTACTTTATAGGATTACTAATAAGAAATCTGAGTAAGTAACAAAAATCTTGCCCCAGCACGTATTGGGACTTCTCTATGGAGAGTGCCGATGACAGATGACCCTTCATGACACGGGACCACCAGACCTTGAATGCGGTGTAGGCCATGGGTGCTCAGTGGTGGGACCAGCGCTAGCAGAAAAGTTTATGCTTCTGGGGTTGTTAAGGGCTGAAGTGTATCCCTAACCCATAGCGCCTCAGAATGGGACTGTATTTAGAGAGAGGACCTTTAAAGAGGTAATTAAGGTAAAATGAGGTCATTAGGGTGAGGCCTAACCCAGTCCGACTAGTGTCTTTACTAGAAGGGGAGATTAGGACACACAGACAACACAGACTGTGGGAGGACCATGTTGAAGAGGCAGCACGGAGAGAGGCCTCAGGAGAAACCAAACCTGCTGACACCTTGACCTTGGACTTCCAGCCTCCAGAACTGTGAGAAGTTAAATGTCTGTTGCTTAAGCCACCCAGTCTGTGCTATTTTGTTATGGCAGCCCTAGTGGTCGAATACAGGGGTTTACAAAGAAAATGTGAAGAATATTTGGAATTGTTCAAAGTACAAGAGCCTATCTAGGGTAACTCAGAGTTGTCCAGAGTGCGTTCCTAGGAAGTTAGTAACTGTTACTGGGAAAAAGAAAGGGGGATTCTGGGCTCAAGTGAATTTGGGAAATGCTGGATTAGACCGTCAGCCAGGTTTCTTTGCTGCAGAACTTCTCAGAGCCTTTAATGTGCTGAGGTGCATATTATGAGTTTGATTCACATGATCTGTGTGCCATCCTTGACACCTCTCTTTGCTTCACTTTTCATTTCCAATCCATGGCCAATTCCTGACGACTTTATCTTTTAACTATTTCTTGAACGAGTTCACTTCTATCTGAACCTTCATGAAACCTGGGTTGTACCAACATTGCCTGACAATTTCATTTTTTAAATATTTCTTGAATTAGTTCATTTTTCTCTACTGAACTGCGATTGAAACCTGGACCCAATGACCTACGTCTCTGGCTTAGTCCACTGCAAGACCTTTCTGACACGTCTGTCCACACCCACTGGGTGCTCTCCAGGCAGTTGTCCACAACGCAGCCCCAGGAGTCTTTCCCAAGAACAGGCTGGATTATGCCAGCTCCCTGACTGTAAAGACATTTCAGTAGCTTCCCACTGTTCTTAAAATGAGAAGACAAAATTCCTACCCACTTCTACAAGCTTATATTGAACCATCATCCCTCCCTGGCCTCCATCCACCCTCACAGGTTTTCTTTTAGTCCCACACTGTTCTGCCTCTACCCACTACAGGACCTTTGCTCATGCCGTCTCTTCTTCCTGGTTAATACCCCCGATCTTCCTCAGGGAAGCTTTCTTTTACTTCCATTCTTGGGTCAAAACCCTGTACCACCGATTCACATTGCACTTGTCACTACTGAAAACTTACCTGTATGTGATTATTTGGTTAATACCTGAATCTTCCTCTTCTGCATTGAAAACTCTGAGTTTGTAGAACACCTTTTTGTGAAATACCCAGTTAATTTATTGATGAAGGTCCGGGGAGGACACCTCTGAAACACACCGTGAAGAATTTTTATGAAGAAAGATAATGAGCAGGGTTCAAGGAGAAAGGTTTTGGGTCCTTAGAAACAGGCAGCTGTTCGTTGCAGCTTAGCTAAACAACCCACGTGAAAAGTTGAATGTGGAAAAAAATATGATATTGGGTCTAAGTTCTGAAGGTATATGTGGGTGTTTAACTTAAAAAAAAAACACCAACTTTTGATTTTGAAAATTTTCAAACCTACAGAAGACTTGGAAGACTAGTACAACAAACCACCACATACTTTTTTTTTTTTTTGCGGTACGCGGGCCTCTCACTGTTGTGGCCTCTCCCGTTGTGGAGCACAGGCTCCGGACGCGCAGGCTCAGCGGCCATAGCTCACGGGCCCAGCCGCTCCGCGGCATGTAGGATCTTCCCGGACCGGGGCACGAACCCGTGTCCCCCGCATCGGCAGGCAGACTCTCAACCACTGAGCCACCAGGGAAGCCCCGCCACATACTTTTAAGCAACCTGTTTAATGATGTGATTTTGCTCCAGAAGAGCTGCTCTTTTCTGCTTTACTGCAGTCAGTGTAATTCTGACAGTGCCTTCAGAAAGACATGACTACGTAATTTGATCACAAATGCTCATATTTCAGGAAGACCAGACATGCCTGCTGGCGAATGATTAATCACGAAATGATCTTAAATAAGGTACTGCAGGAGATAAAATGACATTTATGGGACATACTTTTTAAAAATTTACAGCCACTTGAGAAAACAAAACACTTTCAAATGAAAGAACAACCAGCAATAAAAATAACAGATAAGTGTCGACTGAGGGGGAGGCAGATAGCACTGAGAGCGTGAAGAGGATGAGATTGTTTCTAGTTATGTTTCTTCACAGAAATGGATTCCCTATGGGAAGCAGCACATCTTGTCATCAATTAATTTCCTTGTACTAAAATACCAACTTGGAAAACTCACTTTATAAGGCAAATTGTAAATAAGTATGTCTTTCGTGAGCACACACACAGTGTGAAAGGTCTGATTCCTTATTTAGGCAATATTTACCATTGTTTTAGTTCTTTACTAGAAGGACAATCCAAAGCTCAGGGAAGTGTCTGTTCCTTTAAGGGTCAACCAAGTTGGTGGACTTTAGCCAAATAATTAACCCTTTTTTTTTTTTTTCCCCTGACAAAGAATAGGCTACTATATTCACCTGACGTATTTAGTTAGTCTCTCACTAAGACCTGCTGCCTTGGGGAGGGGGTGACTCCCAGTGAACTGGCCCCTAGGCCTAGAGATCCAGGGATTTCCCTCTTAACCCATTATTTCCAGAGATCGCATGTAGGTCTAGAGAAATCAGAACCAGGCAAATGATGAATAAGATCACAACCTGGTACAAATGTGTTGGGGAGGGGGAGACCACCAATAGCGGGGCAAAGTGAGCGGGGGTGTGTTTTTAAATTAATACAAGCTGTCAACTGCATTTAGGCACCATCTAACCTATACTAGACTAGAAACTTGCCTTTAGAAAGATGAGCTCTTCAGGTCCAGGTGATAATTTTTGAGAAGGTTCCGTCAAAATGGAGTTCACGTATGGCCTCGGTGTGAGAACTTGGTTCCCTAACACCTGAATTCTAGACCAGATTTTCCAACCTGGAAAGGAATCAGGAAGGGGTACTGCTCTCAGAGTCACAGCATTACCTGTGTTCTTTAATTTATGCTTTGAACCCCTACTTATCTGAGTTTCCCCCCAATGTGTTTATGTTAATTTTACAATCAGGAAGAAACCAATAAAACTATTAAAGATCAGAGCTGGAGCTTCTCATTTGTACACATGGGAAAACGGCTGCTGTGGTTAAGGAAGAGGCTCAAAAAGCTTCCGGCAGGTCAAAGGCCATGGATGTGGGGACACACCTTCGAGGGCATAATTAACAAATGTCTACTGATCTCTTGTCTAAAAACTTTCAGCTTCAAAGGTTAAGTAATTAGAAGGCCGTTACTTTACTATTTTTTAACAGTTTTGAGATATAATTCACATACCTTACCATTCACCCACGTAAAGTATACAATTCAATGTTTTTTTAGTATATTCATGGAATTATACACAATTTTAACACATCTTTATCACCCTCAAAAAAGAAATCCTGCACCTTTTAGGAAAGAACCCCTGATCCCCCAACCTACTCAGCACTAGGCAATCACCAATATACTTTCTGTGTATTTGTCTATTCCGGGCCTTTCATATAAATGGAATCATGAAATATGTGGACTTTTGTGTCTGGCTTCGTTCACTTAGCATGGTATTTTCAAGGTTTATCCGTGTTGTAGTATATATCAGTACTTCATTCCTTTCTATGGCCATGCAATAGCCAATACCGTATGGATGTATCACATTTTATTTGTCTACTCATCAGTCAGTGGACACTTTCTGGCTATCATGAATCATGCTGCTATGAACATTCATACACACATTTTTGTGTGGACATGTGTTTTCAGTTTTCTTGCATATATACCTGGAAGTGTATTGCTGGGTAATATAGTAGTTTTGTGTTTAAGAAAACCTTTTAAGAAACTGCCAGACTGTTTTCCAAAGTGGATTCACCATTTTACATTCCCACTGGTAGTGTATGAGGGTTCCAGTTTCTCTACATGCTTGCCAATACTTGATATTGCCCATCTTTTTTTTTTTTTTTTTTTTTGCGATACGCGGGCCTCTCACTGTTGTGGCCTCTCCCATTGCGGAGCACAGGCTCCGGATGCGCAGGCTCAGTGGCCATGGCCCACGGGCCCAGCCGCTCCGTGGCATGTGGGATCTTCCCGGACCGGGGCACGAACCCGTGTCCCCTGCATCGGCAGGCGGACCCTCAACCACTGAGCCACCAGGGAAGCCCTTGCCCATCTTTTTGATTACAGCCATTCTCGTGGGTACCTATCATGAAGTGGTACACTTCATTGTTTTTAATGTGTTTTCAAGAATTGTTTTCTGTCTGATTACAGAAGTCATGCAAGTTAACATAGAAAATTTCTTGACATGTATTCACTGATTTGATTCCTAGCTTGTAGGCCAACAACAATCCCATCTATGTATCAGCGCAATTATTATCCCTAGTTTACAAAGAAAGGGAGGCTCACAGAGCTTAAGAAGCTCTAGAGTGGGATTTGAAACCAGGTGTGTCTAAAAGTTTATGCTTTTCACCATGGCTTTATCCTGTTTCAGTGGCTCCTATGTGCATATATAAACCCGCGGGGATCAAATGGGATATGGAAGTAACTCAACTTTATGAATTTAAAGCATCTAGAGATGATGAGTAAGATGCTGAAGGGACATGGCTTTTGCATTATAGCAACAGGTGACACATTATCTGTTGAGATATTAAGGAACAGAGAAGTGACTTCTGTGACCAGAGAGCAATTTAAAGGAAGACCTGAAACTAAGCAGTCCCAAGTCACTTTGGGTGAATTACTGTCTTTATCACTGCCCCACCCCCGCCCCAGATAAAGGACAACGTTAATCGTCCTAGGGTTATGGTGATAAATAGCACTGAAACATGTGCTAAGTGTATTCGCCTTTCGGTCTGTGCACTTAAGAGACCGAGGCCAGCTGCTCTTGAGTCACTGCATTCTCTGAATGAGGCCAGAGAGGTGATTCAGTTTTGCGATTCTTTTTCACCTTACATAAGGTAGTTCCTTTTTTCTTTTCTAACTCCTTGTAATTGAGGAAAAATGATTTTGCAGATTGGCCACAATCACAAGTGGTTCCGGAAGTTAAAATTCCTCAGGCTCTAGTTAAACATTATTGGTAAAAAGTTCCTGCTCACTACAACCCCTTTCTAGAACTGTATTCCATGGCACGTCATATATCATGATTATATCTTTAGCTAGGCTCCTTCCAATTTTCAAGTTTATATATGTGACTCAATTAAATAGAAGAGCTCAGGGAATCGACTTTCTAAATAACTACTTCATAAACATTGCTAAAGGTGGTATATTTTTACACATAATTTCCCATAATGAAGCTAGACAGAAGTTCCTCTAACTCCAAGAATCTTAACCAAAAAAAGCACACTAGTTTTGGACGTGACAGAGTTAATTAGGGAATGAGAAATAGAGACTAGAATGCTCATTAGTTTCAAAATGTTTATTTTGAGCAAAGGTATCCTTATTATCTCAATCTTTAAGGTGCACTAGGCAGCCTGTATTAAAATGGCTTATTCTCCAGGGGGTGAGGGGTGAGGTCATGGGTGGGGTGGATGTGGATGAGATAGCAGCGCCAGTTTTAACACTCTTATTAATCTTGAACTAGGGTTGAAGTGTGCAGTGGCAAAAAAGAGCACTGTTTCTATGAACTGTATAAAGGAGAGGGAAGGAGGAAACGTTGAGAAGGATGATATCTCAATTTTATTTCTTAAAAGGCACTCTTGTGGCTGCATTTCCTCCTAAACCCAGTGTTTTGTGTCCAACTGGACTGCAACACATCCTTCTTGGTCTGGCAGTACACGGAAGGACCAAGAAGGAGTTTACCTAAAGCAGCAAAAGGTCAGGCAGTAAAGCTGGCAGAACTGCTTCTGCTGATGTATCTTTCATAAGTGACGGGATTGATCTTTGAAATCATTATGCTTGGGTATTTTGATCTGTCTGAAAAGGTGAAGTGAGTTCTTTCATAAGGAAGTGAAAAAAAATGGACTAAATGATTATAAACTAATTTCTGAGTTGCCAAGTATCACTTGATCGTCATCAGTAATGCCACTGCATAAAAATCAGTTTGAGGAAATCTAGCCTAATGTGAAAGCAGCGACTCTTGAGGTTGAGATGGCTGCCACCCAGGAGGCAGTCTGCTGGCTAAAAGGGTGTGTCCCAGAGTCACAGGAAGCTTGACTGAGTCCCAGCTCTGTCACTTACTAGCTCTGTCATCTTGAACAGCTTGCCTAACCTCTCTGAGCCCACCCCTTTAAGTTAGATGAGGTATATAAACCACTTGGAGTGCCCGGCACATAGTAGGTGCTCAATAAACGTTAGCTATTCCTGCTCTCCTGAGGCCTTCCCCATCCACTTGTCCTAAAACATGTATTCATGCCACCCCATATTTTATTTAGCCTTCGTATTCACAGATGGACTTTTTGAGCACCTACTGTTGTCGGGTAGTGGGCGCCGAGGAGTCAAAGGTGCCTGAGCCACGGTCCAGTTCTTGATCTTGAGGGGAAGGGAAACCAGATGATGTGTCATCAGCCAAAACAGTAGCACAGGAGGGAGGGCAAATCAGTGTGGGTGGGGGTGGGCGTGGGGCGGTGATGAACTCAGGCTAGTAAGATGGGTTAAGTTTAAAGGGGCCTGGGGATGTGCCAGTAGATCTGCCCTGCAGGCAGCTGTCTTCAGTGGATCTGTAGCTGTATGGGGAGAGCAGGGCTGGAGAGATGCATGTGGTGTCATGTGCGTATGGGTACTTTTCGGGGTGCACACACTCTGACACTGCCAGAGGCTGGTCTGGCTCCATGGCGTGGGGAGGGAGCCCAGGCAACACTAATGCTTGGGAATGGGAGATGGCAACAGGGCTTTCTGGGTGTCCCCTTAAGGCCCCAAAAGACATTATGTGAGGCTACTTAGATTTTTTTAAAATTAATGTGTAAGTCGTTAAAATAACAAATCCGAAATTTTAATTTTCTCTTGAGTTGGGATCAACTATAAATCTTATATTCTATTTAAAATTCTATATACGTTGTCAACCCTTTTAAGAGTGATGTAATACACTGGATTTTCTTCTTTAAGTTATTTCAGTGTTCTGACCAGTAAACAAACCCTCCCCTAGTACTTAAGTCATTTTATAAAACTAATAAACTCACAAATAACGTCAATCTTTGGTTCTCTTAAAAGTTTCAGTTGAGTATAAAACAGCAAAATTATCTTAAAAGTTTCAACTTACAGATCCAAGGTCTAAATCAATCACTCAATGACGTATTTTAAATTGGAATCACAAGGCTATTCATGTTAATTAACATTATCTTAAACATTGTGAATACTATATGTATTTAAAATGTTAAAGGAGACCTTCAAGATGGCAGAGGAGTAAGACGTGGAGATCACCTTCCCCCTTACAAACACATCAGAAATACACCTACATGTGGAACAGCTCCTTACAGAACACCTACTGAACGCTGGCAGAAGACCTCAGACTTCCCAAAAGACAAGAAACTGCCCACGTACCTGGGTAGGGCAAAAGAAAAAAGGAAAAACAGAGACAAAAGAATAGGGACGGGACCTGCACCAGTGGGAGGGAGCCGTGAAGGAGGAAATGTTTCCACACATTAGGAAGCCCCTTCACTGGAGGAGACGTGGGGGTGGTGGGGGGAAGCTTCGGAGTCACGGAGGACAGCGCAGCAATAGGGGTGCAGAGGGCAAAGTGGAGAGATTCCCGCACAGAGGATCAGTGCCAACCAGCAGTCACCAGCCTGAGACGTTTGTCTGCTCACCTGCTGGGACGGGTGGGGGCTGGGAGCTGAGGCTCGGGCTTCGGAGATCAGATCCCAGGGAGAGGTTAGTGTGCCACAGCTAGCTGGGAGGGAGTCTGGGAAAAACTCTGGAACTGCCTAACAGGCAAGAGACCATTGTTTCAGGTGCGCGAGGAGAGGGGATTCAGAGCACCGCCTAAACGAGCTCCAGAGACCTGCGCGAGCCGCGGCTCTCAGCGCGGACACCTGAGACGGGCCTGACACGCTAAGGCTGCTGCTGCCGCCACCCAGAAGCCTATGTGCGCGCACAGGGCACTCTCCACACCCCTCTTCCGGGGAGCCTGTGCAGCCCGCACTGCCAGGGTCCCGTTACCCAGGGACAAGCTCCCCTGGAGAACACACGGCTCGCCTCAGGCTGGTGCAACGTCACTCTGGCCTCTGCCGCCGCAGGCTCGCCTCGCATTCCGTACCCCTCCCTCCCTCCCCCCGGCATGAGTGAGCCAGAGCCCCCTAATCAGCTGCTACTTTAACCCCGTCCTGTCTGGGTGGCAACAGGCACCCTCAGGAACCCCGGGAGCTGTGCGAACCAAGAAGAGAAAGGGAAATCTCTCCCAGCAGCCTCAGGAGCAGCGGATTAAATCTCCACAATCAACTTGATGTACCCTGCATCTGTGGAACATCTGAATAGACAATGAATCATCCCAAAATTGAGGCGGTGGACTTTGGGAGCAACTGTAGACTTGGGGTTTGCTTTCGGTATCTAATTTGTTTCTGGTTTTATGTTTATCTTAGTTTAGTATTTAGAATTTATTATCACTGGCAGATTTGTTTATTGATTTGGTTGCTCTCTTCCTTTTTTTAATATATAGATATATATTTTTTCCTTTTTCTCTTTTTGTGAGTGTGTATGTGTATGCTTCTTTGTGTGATTTTGTCTGTACAGCTTTGCATTTGCCATTTGTCCAGGGTTCTGTCTGTCCATTTTGCTGTTGTTGTTTTGTTTTGTTTTTAGTACAGTTTTTTTAGCACTTGTTATCACTGGTGGTTTGTTTTTTGGTTTGGTTGCTCTCTTCCTTCTCTTTCTTACTTACAAAATTTTTTAAATTTTTAATAATTAAGAAAATTTTTTTTATTTTAATAACTTTATTTCCTTCCTTCCCTCCCATCTTTTTTTCTCCCTTTTTTTCTGAGACATTTGGCTGACAGGGTCTTGGGGCTCTGGCTGGGTGTCAGGTCTGTGCCTCTGAGGTGGGAGAGCTGAGTTCAGCACATTGGTCCACCAGAGACCTCCTGGCTCCACGTAATATCAAATCGCAAAAGCTCTCCCAGAGATCTCCATCTCAACGCTAAGACCCAACTCCACTCAACGACCGGCAAGCTACAGTGCTGGACACCCTATGCCAAACCACTAGTAAGACAGGAACACAACCTCACCCATTAGCAGAGAGGCTGCCTAAAATGAAAATAAGTTCACAGACACCCCAAAGCACACCACTGGACGTGGTCCTGCCCACCAGAAAGACAAGATCCAGCCTCATCCACCAGAACACAGGCACCAGTCCCCTCCACCAGGAAGCCTACACTACCCACTGAACCAACCTTAGCCACTGGGGGCAGACACCAAAAACAACGGGAACTATGAACCTGCAGACTGCAAAAAGGAGATCACAAACACAGTTAAGTTAAGCAAAATGAGAAGACAGAGAAACACACAGCAGATGAAGGACCAAGGTAAAAACCCACCAGACCAAACAAATGAAGAGGAAATAGGCAGTCTGCTTGAAAAAGAATTCAGAGTAATGATACTAAAGATGATCCTAAATCTTGTATTAGAACGGAGAAAATCAAGAAACATTTCACAAGGACTTAGAAGAACTAAAGAGCAAACAAACAATGATGAACATCACAATAATGAAATAAAAAATTCTCTAGAAGGAATCAATAGCAGAATAATTGAGGGAGAAGAACGGATAAGTGACCTGGAAGATACAACAGTGGAAATAACTACCACAGAGCAAAGAAAAAAGAATGAAAAGAATTGAGGAGAGTCTCAGAGACCTCTGGGACAACATTAAATGCACCAACATTCGAATTATAGGGGTCCGAGAAGAAGAAGAGAAAAAGAAAGGGACTGAGAAAATATTTGAAGAGATTATAGTCATAAACTTCCCTAATATGGGAAAGGAAATAGTCAATCAAGTCCAGGAAGCACAGAGAGTCCCACAGAGGAAAAATACAAGGAGAAACACACCAAGACACATATTAATCAAACTATCAAAAATTAAATACAAAGAAAAAATATTAAAAGCAGCAAGGGAAAAGTAACAAATAACATACAAGGGAATCCCCATAAGGATAACAGCTGATCTTTCAGCAGAAACTCTGCAAGTCAGAAGGGAGTGGCAGGACATATTTAAAGTGATGAAAGGGAAAAACCTACAACCAAGATTACTCTACCCAGCAAGGATCTCATTCAGATTCGACGGAGAAATTAAAACCTTTACAGACAAGCAAAAGCTAAGAGAATTCAGCACCACCAAATCAGCTTTACAACAAATGCTAAAGGACCTTCTCTAGGCAAGAAACCCAAGAGAAGGAAAAGACCTACAATAACAAACCTAAAACAATTAAGAAAATGGGAATAGGAACATACATATCGATAATTACCTTAAATGTAAATGGCTTAAATGCTCTAACCAAAAGACATAGGCTGGCTGAATGGATACAAAAACAAGACCCATCTATATCTGTCTACAAGAGACCCACTTCACACTTAGGGATACATACAGACTGAAAGTGAAGGGATGGAAAAAGATATTCCATGCAAATGGAAATCAAAAGAAAGCTGGAGTAGCAATTCTCATATCAGACAAAATAGACTTTAAAATAACGACTATTACAAGAGACAAAGAAGGGCACTACATAATGATCAAGGGATCGATCCAAGAAGAAGATATAACAATTGTAAATATTTATGCACCCAACATAGGAGCACCTCAATACATAAGGTGAACGCTAACAGCCATAAAAGGGAAATCGACAGTAACATTATCATAGTAGGGGACTTTAACACCCCAGTTTCACCAATGGACAGATCACGCAAAATGAAAATAAATAAGGAAACACAAGCTTTAAATGATACATTAAGCAAGATGGATATTTATAGGACTTTCCATCCCAAAACAACAGAATACATTTTCTTCTCAAGTGCTCATGGAACATTCTCCAGGATAGATCATACCTTGGGTCACAAATCAAGCCCTGGTAAATTTAAGAAAACTAAAATCATATCAAGTATCTTTTCTGACCACAATGCTATGAGACTAGGTATCAATTACAGGAAAAAATCTGTAAAAAATACAAATACAATGGAGGCTAAAGAACACATTACTAAATAACCAAGAGATCTCTGAAGAAATCAAAGAGGAAATAAAAAAATATCTAGAAACAAATGACAATGAAAACACAATGACCCAAAACCTATAGGGTGCAGCAAAAGCAGTTCTAAGAGGGAAGTTTACAGCAATACAATCCTACCTCAGGAAACAAGAAAAATCTCAAATAAACAACCTAAACTTACACCTAAAGCAATTAGAAAAAGAAGAACAAAAAAACCCAAAGTTAGCAGAAGGAAAGAAATCATAAAAATGGAATCAGAAATAAATGAAAAAGAAATCAAGGACACAAGAGCAAAGATCAATAAAACGAAAAGCTGGTTCTTTGAGAAGATAAACAAAATTGATAAACCAGTAGCCAGACTCATCAAGAAAAAAAGGGAAAAGACTCAAATCAATAGAATTAGAAATGAAAACGGAGAAGTAACAACTGACACTGCAGAAACACAGAGGATCATGAGAGATTAGTCAAGTAACTACACGCCAGTAAAATGGACAACCTGCAAGAAATGGACAAATACTTAGAAAAGCACAACCTTTCGAGACAGAACCAGGAAGAAAAAGAAAATATAAATAGACCAATCATAAGCACTGAAATTGAAACTGTGATTAAAAATCTTCCAACAAACAAAAGCCCAGGACCGGATGGCTTCACAGACAAATTCTATCAAACATTTAGAGAAGAGCTAACACCTATCCTTCTCAAACTCTTCCAAAATATAGCAGAGGGAAGAACACTCCCAAACTCATTCTAGGAGGCCACTGTCACCCTGATACCACAACCAGACAAAGCTGTCACCAAGAAAGAAAACTACAGGCCAGTGTCACTGATGAACATAGATGCAAAAATCCTCAACAAAATACTAGCAAACAGAATCCAACAACACATTAAAAGGATCATACACCATGATCAAGTGGGGTTTATCCCAGGAATGCAAGGATTCTTCAATATATGCAAATCAATCAACGTGATACACCATACTAACAAATTGAAGGAGAAAAACCATATGATCATCTCAATAGATGCAGAAAATGCTTTTGACAAAATTCAACACCAATTTATGATAAAAACCCTCCAGAAAGGAGGCATAGAGGGAACTTACCTCCCCATAATAAAGGCCATATATGAGAAACCCACAGCCAACATCGTTTCAATGGTGAGAAACTGAAACCATTTCCACTAAGATCAGGAAAAAGACAAGGTTGCCCACTCTCGCCACTATTATTCAACATAGTTTTGGAAGTTTTAGCCCCAACAATCAGAGAAGAAAAAGAAATAAAAGGAACTCAAATCAGAAAAGAAGAAGTAATACTGTCACTGTTTGCAGATGACATGATACTATATATAGAGAATCCTAAAGATGCTACCAGTAAACTGCTAGAGCTAATCAATGACTTTGGTAAAGTAGCAGGATACAAAATCAATGAACAGAAATCTCTTGCATTCCTATACACTAACAACAAAAAATCTGAAAGAGAAATTAAGGAAACATTCCCATTTACCACTGCAACAAAATGAATAAAACACCTAGGAATAAAGCTACCTAAGGAGACAAAAACCTGTATGTAGAAAACTATAAGACACTAATGAAAGAAATTAAAGATGATACAAACAGATGGAGAGATATACCATGTTCTTGGATTGGAAGAATCAACATTATGAAAATCACTATACTACCCAAAGCAATCTACAGATTCAATGCAATCCCTATCAAACTACCACTGGCATTTTTCACAGAACTAGAACAAAAAATTTCACAATTTGTATGGAAACACAAAATACCCTGAATAGTCAAAGCAATCCTGAAAAAGCAAAACGGAGCTGGTGGAATCAGGTTCCCTGACTTCAGACTAGACTGCAAAGCTACAGTAATCAAGACAGTATGGTACTGGCACAAAAACAGAAATATAGATCAATGGAACAGGATAGAAAGCCCAGAGATAAACCCAAACACATATGGTCACCCTATTTTTGATAAAGGAGGCAAGAGTATACAATGGAGAAAAGACAGCCTCTTCAATAAGTGGTGCTGGGAAAACTGGACAGCTACATGTAAAAGAATGAAATTAGAACACTCCCTAACACCAGCCACAAAAATAAACTCAAAATGCATTAAAGACCTAAATGTAAGGCCAGACACTATAAAACTCTTAGAGGAAAACATAGGCAGAACACTCTATGACATAAGTCACAGCAAGATCCTTTTGACCCACCTCCTAGAGAAATGGAAATAAAAATAAACGAATGGGACCTCATGAAACTTGAAAGCTTTAGCACAGCAAAGGGAACCATAAACAAGACGAAAAGACAGCCCTCAGAATGGGAGAAAATATTTGCAAATGAAGCAACTGACAAAGGATTAATCTCCAAAATTTACAAGCAGCTCATACAGCTCAATATCAAAAAAACAAACAACCCAATCCAAAAATGGGCAGAAGACCTAAATAGACATTTCTTCAAAGAAGATATACAGATTGCCAACAAACACATGAAAGGATGCTCAACATCACTAATCATTAGAGAAATGCAAATCAAAACTACAATGAGGTATCACCTCACACCAGTCAGAATGGCCATCATCAAAAAATCTAGAAACAATAAATGCTGGAGAGGGTGTGGAGAAAAGGGAACCCTCTTCCACTGTTGGTGGAAATGTAAATTGATACAGCCACTGTGGAGAACAGTATGGACATTCCTTAACACACTAAAAATAGAACTACCATACGACCCAGCAATCCCACTACTGGGCATATACCCAGAGAAAACAATAATTCAAAAAGAGTCATGTACCACAATGTTCATTGCAGCTCTATTTACAATCGCCAGGACATGGAAGCAACCTAAGTGTCCATCGACAGATGAATGGATAAAGAAGATGTGGCACATATATACAATGGAATATTACTAAGCCATAAAAAGAAACGAAACTGAGTTATTTGTAGTGAGGTGGATGGATCTAGAGTCTGTCATATAGAGTGAAGTAAGTCTGAAAAAGAAAAATACCGTATGCTAACACATATATATGGAATCTAAAAAAAAAAAAAAAAGGTTCTGAAGAACCTAGGGGCAGAACAGGAATGAAGACGCAGACGTAGAGAATGGACTTCAGGACACGGGGAGGGGGAAGGGTAAGCTGGGACGAAGTGAGAGTGGCATGGACTTATATACACTACCAAATGTAAAACAGATAGCTAGTGGAAACAGTCGCATAGCACAGGGAGGTCAGCTCCGTGTTTTGTGACCACCTAGAGGGGTGGGATAGGGAGTGAGGGAAGGAGGGAGGGAGACGCAAGAGGGAGGAGATATGGGGATATGTGTATATTTACAGCTGATTCACTTTGTTATAAAGCAGAAACTAACACACCATTGTAAAGCAATTGTACTCCAATAAAGATGTTAAAAAAGTAATAAAATAAAATATTAAAGACAGACTTTCCCACAATCTTATCTAAAAATATAAATACTTTGGGTTTTATTTAGTCCATCACATTTGTACTTGATTCTAAACCTTTCCAGGGTTAAAACATTGTTTTGTAAGGAAATAATTTGTTTTAATATGGAACCCAAACCAGACAATGGGTACCATCTTCTTACTTCTCTCCCCAAGATTCCAATTACTAGTCACCTAATTCTCAAGACCTCTTTGATTCTTCCATCTCCCACACAGGCTGCCTTGCCAACCCACCCAAATCAGTGAATCTAGTCACTGTTTAATCCTATTCTGAATTCTCTGTACACCCTTCCCTGATGACAGTCATCGCTCACAGGTGTACAGAGGACCTGCAAAGGGATTCTGCATCAACACCCCCCTTCAGACTTGGTAACAGGTGGCAGATGAATAGGGAAAGGTCACAGAAATAGATGAAGAACCAGAGGGGGAGAAATGTAATAGTATAACAGAAGTCAAAGAAAAGAGAGAATTCCCATAAGGAAGGCATCATCAATAACAGTAGTTTGAAATGCAGCAGGGAAGTTTATAAAGTAAGGGGATGAAATAGGACCATTAGATTTGATGGTCATACATTTAAATTTAAGATGCAAATTCCATCAGCGAAATTGTCATGTCATGATGTGCATAGACGACAAAGAGAGACATATGAGGAGTGAGCTAGAAGTGAGAAATGGGAATTGCAGTTAAAGGCAGCAACAACCCAGAATTCTTTAAGACCTTTTAACTTTACTTAGTATTTTAATAAGGGAAACACAGAGAGAGAGCCAGAGAGAGTGAGAGGGAGGGAGGGAGGGAGGGAGGGAGGGAGGGACAGAGGGATGGAGGGATAGCTAAAAAGTGGAAGAATAACGCTCAAAGGAACAGACATTTGTTCTGTATTTTAATTATAAAAGAAAAGATTTGAGTGTGTTTACTGAGGAGAGAGTTGACTCCTTTTTGTGGGGGAGGGTTGGAGCGCTAAGAGTTTGAAGATTTGGGATGGAGACAGGATTAACTGGTGAGGCAGTGTGCCAGGCTACTGGTCTAAAAGGAAAGGAGTCCCCATTAAAATGCTGACCTTGAACAGGAAAAGGAACACCTTATCCTCTGAGAATGGAGGGAATGAGGAAAGGATTGATACAGAGGGAGATAGGTGTGGGCGTAGGCAGGGCAGGAAGTAGAGGTAGTCCAGCTGAACTGCCTGAATCTGGTCCACTCGGCCAGCCTGAGCCAGCCTGGCAAGGACTCAGCACACAGTTCCCGGGAACAGAAGGAATCTGGGCTGGGATGATGACAGCTCCAGAAATGGCCCAAACAGAGCCAACAGAGGCCTTCCCAATAAGGTAGCAATTCACATGGATCACAGGTGACAGAAGGAATCTAGAGGTTTCTATTGAACTCTGACTTCTCAGGTAAAGCAGATGAGACCAGAGATTAAGACATGCTCAAGAGCAGTTACTTGGTGGCTCTCAGACTACAAACTGGGTTTCTTGGCTTATGCCTCCCTCCGCCTTTAGAAAAATATACACAGCCAGTTTTTTCCACCTCTTTCCCTGGCTAACTTTCCCTCATTCTTCTGCTTTGCACACATCACTTTCTCTGAAAACCTTCCCTGGACTCTCCCCCTTCCCCTAAAGCAGATCCCATAAAAGCTGTTCTACGTCCCTTTTACTTTTTCTTTGTTGCACCTAGTGGAACAAGTTGAAATTCTAGTTTTATTTACATGCTTATTTAATGTTCCTCTTTCCCAGCAGATATTATAAGCCACATGGGGACAGGGACTCTATTTGTTCGCGTCTGTTTCCTGGTCAGCACACAGCTCAAAGCCTAGCATGGAGTTAGTGTCCAATAAATATGATGAATGAATTTATATTCCAAGTATATGGTGTAGGAGTATAGTATTCAAGAATTTTATTTGCAAATTAAAGTTCTGCATTTGTGAAAAAATGTCCACTGTGGGGTGGCAAGAAGGCTGATTTATATTTTCCCTGTAGGTCGGGCATATGGGAAATGCTCAATACATATTTGTTGACTGAATAAGAATTTCTGCACTACTGGAATTTTCATTACTTTAAGAAAAACAACAACGACAGTATAGCTTGCCTCCGAGCCACTGAAACCAAAGATACTACCTAAACATTAAAAAACAAAAAACTATTTTAACAAGTAAATTAAGATTTTCCAAACAATGTTATTTATTAGAGTTCATCAGAACTTTGTTAATAACCAATTTATGATGAAAATACTGATCACATAATTAAGGTAGCTTCTGGGATAATATATAACTAGAAAACTCAGTGTTTAATTCCTAAAGTTTCACACTTTTGGAGTGTCTCAGAGACATCTTCTCTTATGATACTAAATGAACCTGAACTTACAGATTTTTAGGACAGAAGTTCATGCATTTGCAAACATTTAAAAATAAAAGTCATCACCAATGAATTGCCTACCACCTTTCTCAGGAAATTCATGAACACATGCATGAAGATTAGCACCACACAGTAGGCAAATATTTTTCCATGTCCCACCCAAAGCAAACAAATGAAAATAGAAACTGCAAGGACAATTATAAGATATCTCTAAATTTAAAGACACAGCATCCTTTTCTCCTTTGGCTTTCCTCTATACTTTTATCAGGAATAAATAGTCCTTACAATCAGTTGCAACTGAGAAGTTCTAGCAGGAAAACATTTCTGCTCTTTTGATTGTGAGGTAGTTAATTTTTGTCTTACATTTCTTTACTTTCAAACCTTTATAAAGCAAAAGAAAAAAAAACATAGAAAGCACTCAAATGTTTGTTGATTATAGATATTAAGAGACATTAGCGAATCTACGTGGTCTAGCCCTTAATTATACCTACAGACCCTTAGACTCTAATTCTTTCATGGAACTTTTAATTTCCCAAAGAGGCTATTATCCCTGTTAATAATTAAAATGTTTCAATGTTTAGGCATACACAGTGTCACAGTGTTGGCATAAAAATACTTTGTCATAGTCATTTGGGCAAGTTATGGGGAACGTGGCATAAAAATGCTTTATCATGGTTATTTGGGCAAGTTAAGGGGAATACGAATTCTTGAGTTTTCAGGGAAGACTGATTTCAAATAGTCTATCCTGTGTTCATCCAAAGTGTTTTGCATTTTACTAGAAGATTCGGTTAACTGTATCTCATACCAAAATTACTGGCAGATAGATGATGGCTTGGACTGACCATAGTGGAACAATGAGAAATGTAACTTTTTCCAGATATTTCTGAAGGCACACACACAGTCCACGGTTGGGTTATGTATTGCTAATAACCCCTCGAGGGCTCAGCTATCCTGTCATCTTGGAATTTTCTGACTCTTAAGATCTGTTGAGTTCACTCACATTCCTTCCTGTTCTATTTGCAGTGGAGGTCTGTGGAAGGTTATACATTCTCCCCTTGCCTATACTCTCAGCCTTTACATGTATTCCTAGTATTCAGGAAGCTAAATTTCTGCACTTGTGAAAAGGAAAATGTGAGCTTACTGAAAGGCAGACATATAGTTGACCAAGGGGAAATAATTATTAGTACTTTAAATTTATCCTTACTTTCATTACATCAAAATACTAACTTGCTTAACACAATTTAAAGGTACATCACAGTTGTGACTCTTAACAATTTTTCCTTTTCCCCAATTTTAAGATGAAATGTACAAATGCATCATATGGATACCTTAAATACTTAAAGCATTGTGAACCCACACAAGACTAGCAATAGGAGAAAGAAAAAGTGATTTGAAAGAGTTTAAAACTAAGCTCTATATAAACGTGTGTGTGTGTAGAGTCTAAAAAACTAAAACAGATGGTAACTTGAAAAATGTCAACGTTTAAGATATGGAAAATACTGAGTTGAAATAAAGCAATAAAACAATGGAAACAAGCTCACCAAATTTGCAAAACGGGAGCAGAAGAGTTTCCGAAAGATAGCGACCCATTTAGGTGATGAACGTCAGACGCCAAGTGTAGTTCAGTATAAACAAAAGTATTCTGATTAGCTTCGGGGAGAAAGAGAAAAGAACCGGGTACCAAAGGTGGGAAAGCCAAATAGCCCTGAACAGACTGGGGCACGTGGCTCCCTAATTGCCCCTGGGTAACTCCAGGTCTAAGGACAAGGTAGACCTCTATTCTCCTTTCTGTCCGTGAACTGCCATCTGCAAGTGTTCAGTTCTTTGGGCCACCACCATGTAAGAGTGAACAACCTGAAACATTCCTCTTGGGCCCCAAATCGGGATGAGTTCCTCTAAGATAAGAGACAGTCCCCAAAACACACTCTGTGAAAAGGGGCTATGAGAGTTGTAGGAAGTGAGCATTCTGAAGACAGCTGTGAGAAATCATCACAACTTCATCAACAAATGAAAAGTATCCTTCAGGAACCATACCATTTCCTTCAGGAAGTTCAGGATATCGGTGTATTGTTGACCCTTACTTAAATCCAAAGTCCATTTCCCCAGCATAACCAATTAGGCATTGCAGCGGGGAGCCTATTCTTACTCTGGGTGGGGCAGGGGGGAGATGGGGTCGGGCGGGCAGCTTGCTCTGTGTTGAGCGCCAGTGTGGGAGTCTTTCTCCTGCCCTAATTTTAGTCCCGCCTCTAGGATCTGAAGTCTAAACAGTCCATTGAGTGCTTTAATGAGTGTTTTACAGTCTGTGGAACACTCTCCGAGTCTGAGCGCATCGTTTATGGCAGGAGACAGATTTATTTACTGGACAGTCCAATAAAAGCCAAGGTATTCATAGACACAGCGCTTGCTAGAGGAGACTTCCCTTGCTGTAGTCTAAAGAATTCCAGACTCTGAGTTGGTACAATCCCAGCGTTCTAGTCTTGGCCCTATGACTAATTTAGGGTTATATGACTTCAGCTAAGCCCTTAACCTCTCTGGGCCTCCATTTCCACATCTGTGAAATGGAGGCACTAAACTAAATGACCTCTAAGGCCCTTTTTGAATCTAACATTCTGGAATGACTGTGGACTGTGTGTTCAAACGAGGGAGTAATCATGTTGGGATAGAATGATCAGGAGTTTTCATGACAGAAGTAGGGTGGTTTGCTCATTTTCTGCAAAATCTGATTTCTCAGTTGCAAAAATCCACAGTATAGATTGCAAATGGCCCTGGTAATCTCTGCCGCACAGCTAACCACTGCTAGGAATTTTTTCTTCTGGATAGTATAAGTGCTAATTATAATTGTTACTACTGCCATGTTAAGTGCCAATTATAATCACTACTAACTGTATTAAAATGGAACACTAAATGCATGTTCCTTTAACAAATTAAAAAAATTAAGATTGTATCCTGGATATCTTTCCACCATGTCGTCACATATATATCTCATTTCTTTTTTCATCAGTGCAGAGTACTGCATTGTATCTATAAAGTGTACTTCATTTAACCAGTGTATACTGACAACAGATACACTGTTTTTCTTTTTGATCACAAACAACACTTCAACAAAATTCCTTTGTATACTCAGCCCCAAAATTCAATCTTGGCACCTCCTCCCTCACTTCCCACTTCCAATCCACCACCAGGTCCTGGTGATTTCACCTAATATCTCAGGAACCCAGCCACTTCTCTCTGTTGAATTACCTCCACCTTATTCAAGTGGAGATTCAACAACATCTAACGCAACAGCCCCTTACTTGGTCTCCTCTCTCCCCATGTCTTCCTTCCAGTTTCCCAACTTGCAGCCAGAGATGCAAATCTTATTTCCCAGTTTATGACCTTCAATAGCCTCTCTCTGTTCCCCAGATAAAGACCACTGCCTCATAATGGTTCTATTGTCTATAATGCATAGACAGTCTGGAATTTATGAGTGTGTTTTTCATCTGCACTCTAGGATGTAGATTAAATTAGTTATCCCAGTCAGGAATACACACTTCAGAGATGGTTAGTAAGAATGTTATCAGAAGGCTATAATCCAGAGGTGGTCTCTATAGGTATGTTAGCTTTCTTACCTCCAATCAACAAAAAGGACTTGATTAATTAGCAAATAAATGTTAGAAGTTATTTTTCCTTGGTAAAATCAGTTTTGTGTAGGATGTGTGGATTAGCTAGAAACAGCGTCGAGGCACCCCACTCTTGCACCAAATGGTACACGGTGGTGATGCAGTAACTGTGCCCTTCCCAGCGGTTCCTGGGACATGTTTGTGAAAAATGCCTTGTCTAGTTCTTGTTGCTCAATTACACCCTTAGGTTAGCTGAACCCTGCCTCAAGAGGAGTGTCCCCATCCATTTACAATGCGTGGTGTCAGTTTATTTATCTCTTGTAAAAATAAAATACAGTGTGAAAAAAAAAATGAATACAGTAAAAAAAAAAAAAAAAAAGGAGTGACCCATTTGCCTCTAATGAACTTTCCATGAAAGATCTACTTGGAGAAATGAAAAGAACACAACAGGGGACTTCACCAAGCTTACAAAACAGGCTGCACAATTATTTCGATTCCTGCTTACTAATCAATGTTACAATGTGAGGCTAGATTGGGCCTGAGATCAGCTTTGGGACCAAGTGTGAGGCTGTGGGGAAGGAGACCTGTACCCTCAGCCACCTCTAAATACTGGAGGTTTCAACATCCCCCCAAAAAATCCTACATCAGTAAGAAGGATCAGATTGGCTGAGGTCGGATTATAGCACGTAGCTTACAAGACCCCACACGATATACCTTCTGCCACCTCTCCTGGTACTCGTCATGCTCAGGACACCTCCCAGAACACGGCCACCCCGAGACCTGTGAGTGCGTGCTGTGCCTTCCCACCCGATGACCCCCTTTGCTCAGTCAGATCTCTCTCAGCCTTTGCAGCTGGGCGGGACGGCCCTTCCTGCCTCTCAGGCCAGGTCACACTCACATCCCACCCACCACAGTGCCGGGGTGTCCCTCCCTGCGGTCCCTATGGGAATGGAGGGTGATACGTCCGCATACTTACTGCACTGAGCCCTACGGGGACTGTGTCCAGGCCTGTATGAATCACCTTTGTGTCCCCACCGCCTGGCGCAGCCTCTGTGGACATTTGTTCAATAGACAGCATTTAGATTTTAGTCTCCACAGCATCAGTATTAAAAAAAAAAAAGCTCTTTATGGCACTAGGTTCACTAAGTGGGGTGGGCCTTCCATGATGAAAACGCTCTACAATATTTTTTTAAAAATCCAACCACAATCCAATCCAACTCACAAAGTGAAGGATGAAGAATATTATAATATACAAAGGTGAAGCAATGACCCTTTCTTTTATTTTTTTGCGGTACGCGGGCCCCTCACTGTTGTGGCCTCTCCCGTTGCGGATGGAGCACAGGCTCCGGACGCGCAGGCTCAGCGGCCATGGCTCACGGGTCCAGCCGCTCCGCGGCACGTGGGATCTTCCCGGACCGGGGCACGAACCCGTGTCTCCCGCATCGGCAGGCGGACTCTCAACCACTGCGCCACCAGGGAAGCCCGACCCTTTCTTTTAAATACTATACACACCAACTTAGTTCTGTTGAAAACCCTTCATGGACAGCAGGACCAGACAAGAGCCCACTTCCTCATCACTCACTTCTGCATATTTCATAGCTTCCTTTCATCTCAACACTTAAGAGCAGCATTATTTTGCTATGCAAATAAGTTCTGCTTTCTCAAAGAACTCCATTTTTACTTTGTTTCCACACGTCAAGTCCTTGGCATCCTCCCTACTTCCCACTAACACAAACATGGAATACATTTCAGCCCAAACTTCTTTACATGTCTGAGGTCCGGGGAGGATTTATAACTACCCTTGGACAGATATTTAAGGAGACCATTTTATAGTAAGGAAAGTTATATATCTAGTTAGAAATTCCAGGGACATCCCATGTGTTTAATTTTGAAGTTTCCTGTTGTATTTCGTGTGGCTTTTATCCAAGGTAAAGATGAGGTGAGCTGGGAGGAGAAATGCGCTGATTGCACACCTCCCCTACCCCGACCCTTCCTTGCATCCTGTACCCCACAGTGCTGCTCTGGTCCAAACCTCTCATTTTACGTTCGAGAAAACTGAAGGCTACGGAGGCTGAGAATCAGATTTATTAAGCATTTACTAAGTGCAGACGCATGCAGCTTTACAGAAGCTGAAAGAAGCTTTAAGAAGCTGAAACCCAGGGAGGTTTCGGGAAATATCTGACGTCCCGTAACAAATGGCAGCAGAGTCAGGACTCAAAGCTGTTGGGAGTCTAGCCCTCATTCCCATCTCTTCTGGGAGAGCCAGGCCTGACTCCAAAGAGGTCACGTTTTTCTTCCTGAAGACTCACTCGAGAAGCACCGTTGACCGGCTGGTTTAGTGATGGAAGAAAGTACACCACCACCCTTGGTTTCTTTTAAGAGCTCCCACAGACTAAACAGATGGTAAGCACCTGCAAACAGAGTGAGTAAAGACATGTAATGGGACCAAACATGCATAGGACACAGTCATCTGTGACTGAGAAGATGATTCTGACGAGTTCTGTGTCTCACCCAGTCACATCTGCCAGTGGAGCCCTGCAAGGTGCTGGGGTGGCAAATTCTGGAGATTTCGTTTGTTTGCTTGTTTTGCTTTTTCTTTGTCTAATTAACTCGTACAGAACTATCGCCAGTCCAGGGCTGTAATTTCAGTAATTTTGTTTTCTCTAAAGCTACTTTAGCTTTTTGTTTTTATTTTTGATTACATACAGGTCACACTCCTTTTGCCCCATTAAACCTTTGACTGTAGGCAGGGTGTTACAAAAACAACCCTCTAGCTCTCTCCACACTAGTGGGCTGTGACTCTTCCACACACTCCTCTGTTTTTGGGATCCCTCCCCAGAGTCACAATTTCGCCTGTGCTTCAGCACCAGGAAACACTTGTCTTTTAGCTTTGAAAAGAGAAAGCATTGCATCAGTAATAGAGACTGAACTCATTTTGTGGAGGAGGGATCAGGCCTCCATCTGCGGTCTTCTGGAGCTGGACCTCCGCCTGGGTTGCAGTGTCTCTCCGAAGCTCGTTATCATATCCACTCCTAGAACACTTGGCTTCCTTCATCAAAACCAAATCCCAGTGAGGATCATAAAACTGTCCCATCAAGTTTAAAAGAGAATGCAGAGAAACTGTACTTTGTAAACTAAATCTCGACTGTATAGTCAATTAACTCCGTTTTACAATTCTCTTTAGAAATGACGGTAGCAGTAAATGCATTTTGTTCCATTCTACATAGCTAGCAAACCAGGACTCAAACCCAGGTCATCTTGACTTTGAGCTCTCCCAACTTCCCCACACTGCCCATTAGAGGCTGGCAAACACAACAATAGGGAAAGGAATTGCTTTGAAGTAGTTTAGTCAAAGAGTAGAGGACTGGGGGTTAGAAACAAGGCTTCCAGCCCTAGTTTTGCCTCTGACTTGTGGGGTATCTTTGAACAAGCCCCCTTCTCTCTCCAGACCTCTGTTTTTTAATTTATAAAATGAGGTGTTTGGCTCAGTGAAGCCCCCTTCCAAGTCGGGATTCTATAATCTACAGATTATTTTAAAAGCTCCAGGTTAGTTGCTTAAGAAACAGGCTTAAAAATTTATTTAGAAAAATATTAAAATCTTTTTATCACTCAAAAAAATAAAAGGAAAAGGCAGCAAAATAATTCATATCTTTTGAACTCTAAAGTGTGGTTTGTTGCTATTAGAATCAACACAGGGATTCAATGAAATAAGAAAATCAGGCGGGGGAGGAAATCAGTTTTTATGAGGCATTTTCAAGTTTCCATGAAACAGTTACTTCAAAGTCACAATATAAACTTTCAAGCATCTTCCTGAGCTTGACACAGTGTATATGGGGGAAAAAATAAACCCAAACTTAATAAGAACCTGCTGTATAAAAACTAAATAAAATTAAAAAAAAAAAAACAAAACTTAAAACTGATCAGACTGACTAATTGCCTCCAAAGACCAAATATAAAACCTGCAGAAATGCTTCAGCGGATAGAAGACTGGGCTTGGAGTTAGTAGACTTCGGTTCAAACCTTGGCTGTGTGACATTGCTAAATCTCACTATCTTTAACTGTGAAAGGGCCAAAATAATTCTACCTATATAAATGTCACAGGACAGTTTGGGAAGGTTGAATAAACTGAAGAATTATA
This sequence comes from Lagenorhynchus albirostris, assembly GCF_949774975.1. Classification (NCBI taxonomy): domain Eukaryota; kingdom Metazoa; phylum Chordata; class Mammalia; order Artiodactyla; family Delphinidae; genus Lagenorhynchus; species Lagenorhynchus albirostris. The sequence goes on from NC_083098.1 coordinate 86,325,935, forward strand.
TGAAGAACTGTTTCATTATAATTAATTGCCTGCCAAAAAATTCTCTCACTCTGTGTGTGTGTGTGTGTGTGTGTGTATATATATATATATATATGTATGTATTTATATGAAATTTACATGGGCACGCTGATTTGGAACTTTAACATGTGAACTGCCTCTTAGTAAAAGGCGAAAAACTGCCACAATTCAAAGGAATGGGGAAAGCTGCCTGAAAACAAACAAAACCCCCAAACCACCATTACCACCAAAAAGTATCTTCTTTTTCCGTAGAAAAGAATGCAAAGATAATGCCGCAACCTGAAGTTTGGGAAGCACAATTCAGAACTTGGCAGTCTAGAACCATCTTCACTTCCTCTCTTTCTTTCCTTAGAATCCAATTTGGCAACAAGCCCTGTGGGATGTGCTTTGAAACGTCTCCCAGACTGGACCTTTCTTCTCTATTTCCGCCATCCCTGTCTCAGTCTGAGCCCTCCCCTCGGCATGCCTCACAACTGGGTTCACTGCCTCCAGGCTCTCCAGGCCATCCTCAGTGCTGCCTGATCAGCCTTCCTAAAAGCAGACTTCCTCAGGATCCACAGTGATTCCATCAGTCTCACCCTATTTCCTTCTACTCCAAAAACATGCCCCCTCCTCTAGTCCAGGAATTCCTTTACCTGCCCACAGACTCCAGCCTCAGGTCCTTTGCTCGTGCTGTTCTCTCTGCCTACAATGCCCTTCCACCAGCCCATCTTATTACAAATCATTTCCCGCATGGTCCCTTTAATGCAGTGCTCCTCAGACTTCACTGTGCTTATGAATCATCTGAGGATCTTGTTACAATGCAGATTCTGATTCAGTAGATCCGAAGTGGGGGCAAGACTGCAATTCTAACCAGCTCCCAGGTGACCACCATGCTGCTGGCCCATGGACCCCGCTTGGAGTAGCAAAACCTATTGGCTCAGTGGGAAAAAAATGGGGAGGGGGTAATTTTTTGGAGACATACAGACATGGGTTGGAATGCAATCTTTATCAGGCAAATATCTTCATCTGTGTAGTGGGGCTATTACCCATTTTATGTAAGTGATAGGAGGATCTTTTGACTATAAATAGATGCTATCCTTTTCAAATCTGTCTTTCCCTTGGCTCCCCTAAGCTCATCACCTTGTCCCCTACTATGCTTCTCTGATAATCCAGTTTCTCTTTACTCTGAATCTTAACTGGCTTGATTTCTTTTAGCACATAAATCAAGAAAAAGGATTCTTAAAGTTAATTTTGTTCATATGAAACTCTGAGCTTATGATACTTTAATAATACCATCCTCCCCTGCAGCATCACACAGAGAGGCACAGAGGCAGAGCTGCATCATGGTTACAGACACGGGCTTTGGATCTGATCATTTTTTTTAATATAGTTTTATAAATTATTTATTTATTTTTGTCTGTGATGGGTCTTTGCTGCTGGGGGCAGGCTTTCTCTAGTTGTGGCGAGTGGGAGCTACTCTTCGATGCGGTGTGCGGGCTTCTCATTGCCATGGCTTCTCTTGTTGCGGAGCACTGGCTCTAGCTGCGCGGGCTTCAGTAGTTGTGGCACGTGGGCTCAGTAGTTGTGGCTCGCGGGCTCTCGAGCGCAGGCTCAAGCTTAGTTGTGGTGCGTGGGCTTAGCTGTTCCGCGGCATGTGGGATCCTCCCAGACCAGGGCTCTAACCCGTGTCCCCTGCATTGGCCGGGGGGTTCTTAACCACTGCACCACCAGGGAAGTCCTGGATCAGATCTGAGTTCCAATGCTGGTTCCACTGCTCACCAGCTATTCCCCTGCCTCATGTGAACTAACACGCCTGAGTTTCAATTACTTCACCTGTAAAATTCTGCCTTCATCTCTTGCGTTGTTATGAGAATTAGTTAAGTTCTATAAAGTGCTTGGCCAATGCAGCAGATTGCAAAAACGGCCACAATTCTCCACCCCTCCCTGAATCCATACCATTCTCTAAAGGCTCTGCACTTCCACCCATCAAAAGGTAGAGTCTGTTTCTTCATAAGTAGATTGGAGGAGAAGCAACTTGTGTCCATTGCAGTCTAGGCCTCAAGGAGCCTTGCTCCCATGCTCCTGTTCACAACCATGCTGAGCCAACATGTGCCCAGGCCCAGGGCAGTCTGCCCAGTGATGGGAAGCATGAGGCCCAGCTGCTCCCCAGAGGACTCAGCCAACAGTCAGCCAACACCCAGAGGCAGAGTCACCTTGGTGACCAGAGACACATAAGGGAGCCTGGACAAGACCAGTAGATTCACCAGGTCCAGACTGCTGATGCACAAAGTCATAAACTAAATAAATGGTGGTTGTTTTAAGCCATTATGTTATGGAGTGGTTTGTTATACAGCAATAGATAACTGACACTGTGTATATGTAAGTAATTTCTCCATAAATAGTGGCTATTACAATATTCTGAGAAAAAGGTACAACAGCAACAGATAATGAATTTTCCATACCATTAAAATTTCTACTTTTTGGTCAGTAGTAGGAAGATGGCTGAACTGGAAATTGGGATTCATAGATTCTGGTCCCAGTAGCTTTTCCAGTTGGCAGCCATATGACCTTGGAAACATCATTTAACCTCTTTGAGTCTCCGTTTCCTTATCTGTAAATTAAGGTGGTCAGACTAAATGACTTTTAAGGTTTTTTCTAGCTCTAAAAAGGACTGAGGATCCATTTTTCCAAAAGGCAATACTTATTTCCTTGTTAACAGATAGTTCTGAACCCAACTTTTCTTTTCTCATAGATTTAGGATGTAATCACAGACACCCCTCCCTGTACTGCCTTCACTGCTCAGCAGTTGGTTGTGACTACGTATCACACGTATTCTAACAGCCATGCTCTGAATCTAGAAGGTGGACCTCCTTGCTGCGGACCAGGAACCCAGATAGCCAAGCTCATTAGGAATCAAAAGATGAATAATGCCATGTAAGTTCTAGCCAGAATCGAAGTTATGTGGCTCTTAATTCTTTGCATGTGCAGGTAGACTGCTTTTATTCATTTCTAAGTTGCAATAAATATTCTGCAGGACTGAGGTTGCACAGTGTGATCACTAAACAAGGAGGACACTGTTTTACAGCCATAAAGTACAAATCAAATCTGCATTTATTGCACATTAATGACCCAAGATATATAGTTATCAAATGGGGGGAGAAAGATTTAACACCAAAATTTAAAAAGTTTCAAAATTCTCATGCAGTGATTGACCCTGGAACTAATAAACAAGTAAGTTGCAAATACATTCAAATACATTTGTATTAAAAAGCTATACACGTGGCAGTGACTAGAGTGGCTTTTCTTCTCTCACGGGCATTTGGTGCCTCTCACACACCACTAGTACATGCTCTAACAGTGCCCTCTGCAAATACGATACAGTCTTCCCTGTGACATACAGCAGGCCATACTGTGGCCAACTTAGAAAAAAAAAAAAGACTGTTCCACTGCCCACTTCCATTACTGTTACACAATCAAAAGTCAGGGTGTTTTTATTCCTGGGAGGAATTAAGCTAAATCAGAGAATGTGTGTACAATCTGAGGGCAACAGTTTATCTTAACTTTGCCTTCAGATATATATAGTTAAGTCTGCATAAAGAAGCACCAAGTTGTTGAAAGTGTGAATAAAAAAACAGCCTCATTCTTTTTTTTTGTTTTTTGCGGTACGCGGGCCTCTCACTGTTGTGGCCTCTCCCGTTGCGGTGCAGAGGCTCTGGACGCGCAGGCTCAGCGGCCATGGCTCATGGGCCCAGCCGCTCCGCGGCACGTGGGATCTTCCCGGACCAGGGCACGAACCTGCGTCCCCTGCATCGGCAGGCGGACTCTCAACCACTGTGCCACCAGGGAAGCCCCAGCCTCATTCTTTATCAAAAACTTTTTTCTGTGATAGAAACAAATTACGTGGGGCCCGAGAGTAGCTACAGTCAGTAGGGACAGCCTTGTAACGAAACGTGGCTTCTGGTTATCTACCTGGAACACACATATTTTGAAATGACAGGTCAACTTTTCAGAGAGTTGAGTCACCTAATATTTTCTTTGAGTAAGTATCTTAAATACCTTTGCCTAAGTATCTTTTGAATCAATTCACCTCTCTCTCCCCTCTAGTGGGGATTTTCTTAGCAGCGGCCTTGCTTGTATCTTCCGCATTTCATTCTTCTCACTGCAGCCAGAGTGAACTTTCTAAAATGCAGATCTGCTCTGCTTAAAATCCTCCAATGTCTTCTCTGAGGACTGTAAGACCCCCAAAGGCAAGGACTGTGTCCCTAGCACCTGACCAAATGTCTACAAACCCTGGCTAGGTCAGGGTTCCACTTAATTTTAGAAAGCCAATGGTACCCGGAATAGAACAGAGTTCACTGCTAGCGGTAAAATCGGAGAGATGATATTCCTCTTGCCTTATGTTAATACTATTGATATTTACTGCAGCTCAGGAGAGTCTTTTCTAAGATGCTTGATGACACTGAGTCAGTATTTTGAGTTTTTTTAAGTCTCTGCTTGAGGATACATATTCACCTGATGGGTGTGTTATAAGCATGCTTTAGGATAGGGTCATTTTGGTGATCTATGGTCCTTTTGAAGATTCCAATCTCTGTGGGACCATGATATTCTCAGGTGAAAAGGGTGAGAGTAGATAAAACACTTCATTTTCATTTCATTTTCTTACATAGCATTCAGGTGATAACTAGACTAAGGAAGGCTATAATGGGGTGACCTGGCTGACCTGCAGATGGGTGAGGGCTCAGGTCTATCCTCTCCCCTAGGATGAGCCTATCAACTCCTCTTTTCTAGATATCTAGTAAGTCTATCTGCAACCAATAATCAATCTAATGTCCCAAAAAAAGAAAGAAAGAAAAAAAAAAGGGCAGGAGCTAGGTACTATTTTACCAAGAGCCTAAAAGATCCCAAGGTTCTGGGTTATTGAAAAAATTGTGGAACTAGGGGAATTTGAAACAGTCCAGGTAGAGGAAACCCAGCTACCAAGAGGCTGGTATTCAATTATTTGGAAACTGGAGTCCATTCCTGGAAGCACAGTCAATGGGCTCTCACGGCACCAAGGGTAGGGCTGTTCCCAGAGCAAGGAGGGCATTACCTGCTCTGCCCTTGGGCTGACGCTGGATTCTGGCCAGGGCTTAGCCTGGTTATGTTGCCAGGCTCAGACAGGGACTAGGTGGAAAGTCAGGGGGGATTGCTCCATTCTAGGCTAAGGAACATGTTTAGTTGACATGCAAGTCATTGTTTTGTTTTAAATTCCAGATATGCAAAAGCTCTTAGAACATAGCTAAGACTGGCCACCTTGATCTTCAGATGTCATTACATATCTAAATCTTGAGAACCTCTGATAACCAGGCCCGGGGAACAGATGCCATGAGATAGGAGCTTATCACATGCTTACTGAATCAAAGAACAGGATCAGAAGGGACACGAGAGCAAAGAAGAGAAAGAAGCCAAACCTTGCCTTCTTGTATCAGTGTCTGCTCCATTTGGCCTCTGTGATCAAGGCAGCTTCCTATAACTGACTCTTCACACATTAGAGAAATACAAATAACCCCAGAACTCTACTTTACCTTCAGAGCTTGGTTATTGTTTCAGTGATCTGCCTCATGACTGTTCGGACGTTCTACAGACCTGGGTGCTCAGCCTTAGAAGACTTTAACATGTCTCCTTCTTAAAATAGTGTTAACTGGAGGATTCAGTGTGAGAATAAGTGGCAAATATAGAACCTATTGTCTTTAAAACCAGCAATCACTTTCCCCATCTTTCTCATTCAACTCTCAAGTGTTTCCAAAATAGCGTGTTTACAACCACCTACAAGCCATGGTGAGAACTGCCATCAGTAATTCTCTCTCGCGGTGACAGGAAGAAAATAAACACCCTATTCTTTAATGCTTTGAACCACCTCATGGAACACTGACTTCCTCTAAATTCACTGGGCAAACATCTATACTGCAATGGAACACAACATGTACTAAATTACTAAAGGGAGTTTTTGTTTTGTTTCTAAGGTGAATTACAGTGCTTGAGGAAAAACAAAACAAAACATTGATTTTTGTCTCTGTCACTGGAAAATTTGGTCAGTGGTGGTTTGTGAAAATCTCACCTCATCTGGACTGCCAAGGTCACTGAGACCCAAGTAATCGACCTGGGAGATACTTGCCTAATTATCAAATATTCAGCCAACAGTGTCTGACCATTTAACCGGCTGCACCTGGGACCCTCCTTCAACACGTGCTGCTTCCTAGTACTGGCGCCTCCCCTCAATCCCTACTCATCGTCAGCGCCCCAAAGGGGGCAAATCCTGGGACCCAAGGACATTTCAAAGAGACAGCGCCTGTCACCTTCCATTTCCGTTTTACTTAAAAACATTCACATGCTTAAAAATGGGGGAAGGAGGGGGTACTTAGAAATAAGGGGGAAATCTTTTGCAGTTTTCCCAGTTCAAGTTCTCAGGCACTATTGAAAGTTCATTAATAAGATATTTAAAAACAAGAGTGTTTCACACATCAGGTAGATGCCAAGCTTTGCAAACTGTCTTGGTCTTTAGTTTGGGGGAGTTTGTAAAAGTCCCCCCCACCTCACCCCATTCTGGATTTCGCCTCTTTCAGAGCCTTTGTTGAATGGCCTGACTTTCCCGAAGCAAGCAAACTAAGAACTGCCTCACCTCCCCATACGCCACTTTTTTTTCTTTTCCCACGGCAAAGGAAATAAATAAAAATGCCCCGTGAGAGAAGTGGGGGAAACCATGCCGCAAAACCCGAGTTCCGCGGGAGTCAAGCGCCTGTGCTGCCCGCGGCGGGGCCCGGCGCGCGGGGCTGGAGACGTCCCTACCTGGGGCCGGGCGGCGGCGGCGGCGGGGTCGCGGCGCCCATGGCTTCGCCGGCCTCGGGCGGCCGCGCCGGGAAACTCCAGCGGCTCAACGCCGCGGAGATCCGCCGCGCCCGCAACGGCCGCCCCGGCGCACTCATTGGGCCGGCGCGTCACGTGGCCCGGCCGGCGGGCGAGCCTCCCGGGTCCGCGTAACCCTTTACCTGAGCTGCCCGCGCCGCGCCTGGGCCTCCGGAGCGCCCCCGCCGACGCCCCCGAGCCCGGGCTGGCCTGCGGGGCGCACCCAAACAGAAAACCCCGGAGCTCGGCCTCTGATCACCGACACCCAGGCTGCATGCCAGCCTCTGCCCGCGCAGGGAAACTTTTTGGTGCCTATTTGGGCGTCGTGCTGCAGGGAGAAGGGAGCTTCCTAAGATTTGGGACGTAAGTGGGGGGAGATACATAAATGCACTCCCTGGCAAATCTGTCTCCCGTTCCCCCCGTGAACTTGTGGTTTTGTTCCCGTTCCCTCCCCCACCCCCGCCCCGTGCTGGCATTAGCCGCCTACACCTGGTGTGTGCACTGTCGCCTGCCTTTATGGGATAGATGGTCTGGGAAAGAGCGCAGACGCTACTAGAATGAGAATTCCCGGGGAAGTTGCACAGCCTCGCCTGCACCCTCAAGACCGCGGTGGGAGTTCAACGAAGTCATGCTCCCCCGCCCCTCACCTTCCCTCTCTGTTCCTGGGGTGTTGGAACCTCGGCTGCCCACCCCGTCTACCCTCCTGAGCTCCACGCCCGTGCTTGTGGCAATCCATGCACTTAAGGTGAGTTGCTTTACTCTAAAATAGTACTAAAGGGTTGGAGATTGTTTTCACCTGTGCTCCAAAGTGCGTCAGTGTTGGGCTTGGCAGGAAAATGTGTTAAGCTACGGCGCCACCTGGCTTGCCCTCTTCTCCCTTTCCCCTTCATTCATTCAGGGAGAGTCAGGATAAAACAGGATGCTGCAGAAGCAACAGGGCAGAATACTGTTTAAAGATGGACACACTGCCCTTAGTTCTTAATGTGTCCACTCTAGTGATTCCAGCGCCATTTACACGACAACATTTGTCACGCTTTATGGGGGAAAACTCGTTTTTTGAATCCTTCCGCTTGTGTAGTAGCTGCATGCTTTAAAACGATAGATTTACGGGGGACGTTGTGTGCTGTTTTACATCACTGTCTGATAAAACTCTTTGTCACAGTAAAGGACCCTCTTGTCCAACTTCTAGCCCATGCTTTAGAAATGTCCACTGGTAAGTTTATCAGTTGGTTATTTTGACCAGTTGGTATTTATCTTGGGTTTTAAAGTGTGTTTCCCAGACTGGTAGAATCAGCATCATCAGGGAGAATTTAGTAAAAACGCAGATTCTTGGATTCCACCCCAGACATACGGATTCAAAGATAGTGGAATCAGGGAGGGTGAAGTTTTTTTGTTTGTTTGTTTTTCGGTACGCGGGCCTTCCACTGCTGTGGCCTCTCCCGTTGCGGAGCAGGGGCTCCGGACGCGCAGGTCCAGCGGCCATGGCTCAAGGGCCCAGCCGCTCCACGGCATGTGGGATCTTCCCGGACCGGGGCACGAACCCGTGCCCCCTGCATCGGCCGGCGGACTCCCAACCATTGTGCCACCAGGGAAGCCCCAGTAATCTGTGTTTGAACAAAATGATGCACCACCACCCTGAATCTGCTCATGCAGCTGGCTAAGTTACCCTCATCTACTAAAGGCTGGGATTCTATAAAGCCACAGGTGGTGGTATTATTGGTAACCTCAAATTACCAGTTTTACATAATTTGTCATGTTGATACACTGAAACTGAACCCTTTGATGTGTCTGTACAAAGTGTAATCTGTATTTCATGCAGCTCACATGGAATGCCAAATGGAGCTCAGAGGGGACCCTCATAAAAAATAAGGAAGGGCTTCCCTGGTGGCGCAGTGGTTGAGAGTCCGCCTGCCGATGCAGGGGAAGCGGCTTCGTGCCCCGGGCGGGGAAGATCCCACATGCCGCGGAGTGGCTGGGCCCGTGAGCCATGGCCGCTGAGCCTGCGTGTCCGGAGCCTGTGCTCGGCAACGGGAGAGGCAACAACAGTGAGAGGCCCTGCGTCATGCGTGTGGGAATGAAACACCACGATTCACTTAGGTTTTTAGGTGTGTTTATGTTTTCATTGGCATATAAATTGTTCTCCGCTGATGAGTTATGGAAGCTAAGAAAGCTAATTTGTTTGAGTGGATTTGTCAGTATAGTTCTAAATTTGTCGATATAGTTCTAAAGAAAAGAAGAGACAAACTTTAAAAAAGGTTATGGTATTGGCTTACATTACAACCAAACGAGTTCCATATTAGGCATTTTAGACTTTTGAGAAAGAGATTACTGGTTGGATTCTTTATCTTTAGCTCAGGTTTCTTCATTGAATGGATCGTGTATTACCAGTTGCCTGTGTGGATGTCTTAACCTTTAAACTCTCTGGGTCCAACTTTATTATTTCCCTCATTTTCATCTCCTAACCTATTCCTTTTACATTTGTAACTCTACTCTCCACTCAATTTCAGTTGGAACTGGAATTAGAGTTTTCATTCTCTTTCATCACCCACCTCTATCAGTGACATCCTGAAATCACTCTTCTTAGCAATTTTACTGCCACTGCCCTAAGATCGAGTTCTTATACTTTCTATCTCAGGTCTTTGCAATAGTCTCTTTACTGGTCTCCCAGCTTATGGTCTCTTTCATCTCTAATTCATCTGACATATTACTGCCCCAGTCATTTTAAAAAATACCATTTCAACTAGGCCATTCCCCTTCTCAAAAACTTTTTCATGATTCCCTATTGGCTACCGAATAAAGTTTAAAATCCCCACATAGCATTTGAAGTCATCTAAGTATACTCTGACGCTCCCTGTTTTTGCTCACGCAGCTTCCTCCACCTGAAATGTCTTTCTGACATTCTGACAGCTAAGTCCTACTTATCCTTCAAGCCACTGCTCTCTGTCACCTCCTCTTGCCATCCTTTTTGATTCCCAGTTAGAGTTAGTTGCTCCTCTGCAGTGTATCCTCAGTACCTGGCTTTCACTTTTCACTTTTTGTTGTTTTGGCTAACAACTTTTTTTTAAATCACAGTCTGTCTTACATCCAATTTAGTTGCGCCTCCCTTAGATGATAGGATCCTGGAGGGCAGGGGTTGTGCGTGACTAATTTTTAAATCATCCTAGGCATAGCATAATGACTTAGACATAGCAAGCACAGTGTTTGTTGTGTTCTTGACCCTAGGAAGGAAGATATTTAATTAAACAACAAACTCCATGTATATGAAATGCTTTTATGCAAATAATAATGATCCACTCCTGTACATTTTCTCTGAGAACCAAACTCCATGTACTACACATAGAACTTGTTTCCTGTTTTCCTATTAAGACTGAAGTCCTAGAAGGTATAAACTATTTATTAATCTTTGTATTCCTGGCAAATTGTATGCCGAAGTAAATATTTGTTGGATGAATACTGCAACTATTGCAGTTACGGTTATACCTGAAAATCCTGGGAGTTTGCAAAGACCTCCAGTGATCTTCAGAGCCTAGCCTGGCCTCTCATCTTTAAATTAGAAAATATCTTCTAGGTCATTAGCAGTAAGTTCCTGCTGGATACTCAATGCTTTATTTTTATGTGCTTTGAGAAGTTAACAACAAAAAAAAAATTGATGGTGTATTGAAATCCTGTTCAGCGATTCCCTCTGGACCTCTGTTTTTAGGTTTCTTCTTCTGTACGTTTGGAGTATTAACAGTACATACCTCACCTGGCTGTTGTGAAGATTACATGGCTTAGCACATGCAAAGCTCGTGTACAGTAAGCACTCAGTAAGCATGAACAATTATTATTATTATTGCTATTATTACTGAAGACCTCTAACTACATCTGCCAAAGTTGGGGGAGAAAAACAAACACCACACAGATCTAAGTAGTTTATCTTTTATTCATACAAACAATACCTACACAAGACTGTACATTTTTTGAAGACGGCAATAATTTTCTAGTGTAACAACTCTGTAATAAAATTTAACTAAATGTAACATTTATGAAAATATAGATCTCTGATTGGGTAGTTCTTCCCAACAATACAAAGTTTACATAAAAACATTCAATATGAGCTATCAGTTGCAAACAAGTTAGGAAAAATCATTCAAGTCACTTGTTAAACTCTGTTGGCTGTTACATAGAACATTCACACACTACATTTAATCCATCTAGACATTTATTTCTTAGAAATGTGTAGCATGGAGGTCCAACTGATAATGACAGGAATAAGAATGTGTTGCCTCCGAAGAGCTAAAAAAAAAAGCATTGACTCAGTCAACTCCACGTGGTCTGTATGTGGGCTGAGCCTTCTCTGGGCTACCACCTACCTGGCTGGTAGCTAGACCAGGAGGAGTATACTGAAAAAAAAGTCTTTCACTAGGGAGTGGGCGTTTATATTGGAATCACATCTCTGTATGCTTACCTGTCAAGCCGCCTTCCAAATTGACATACAGTTGGCTTGGATTCCCGGTGGGTTAAATCACTTTGTTTCTTGCGTTAGCGTTAACAATTAAGATGTCACTCTCTTTTTTCTCCCATTTCTCCCTCACATCCCTATGAGAGCAATAGCAGGAGGTATCGCTACCCTTATTCTGCAGTTTACAAAAACAATACATTTGGGCGGTTAAAAGATCTGTCTACGAATATTGGATGAGTTCATGGCAGAGCTGGACTGAAAGCAAGTCAGTTCCCTGTTCATTATTCTGCCTTCTCAAGTCACCACTGTCCCTTTCAAACCAAACCAAACCACCACTACTGACGCCCTTTGGAAAGGCATCCAAGGACATGCCATGAGGAGGATAGGGAAGGAAGAAAATCACTTTCCCCTTTTGAGATGTAATATTTTCTTTTAAATAGGAGGAGTAGTTTTTAAAAACATCGAATACCAATTTCACAGCTTCTGCTTTGAAACGGAGAAGACTATAAAAGGCTCTAGAGAGTCCTCAGGCAGAAAGGGTGACAGATAAAGAAGGATACATACAGTGTGTAGAAGTAAGAAAGTGAGTACAAACAGGGACAGTAAAGAGCCTTTGGACACCCTTAAGATTTACAGAATATTTTAGCACAAAGACAGGCATATTCAGTTTGTCCCAGAGTATTTGGTCAGCTATCTGCGTTTTACACAGGAAAGAGGAGGAATGAGAGTAAGGCAGATGTCATCAGTATTCCATAGATGGCATGTCGAGAAATCTTTCCTTCTATTAAGATTTACTGCAGGGATTTAGGAAATAATTTATGCTTCGGTACAACTGACTTCCATAGCACAGCCTTTTGTTAGTACAATGATAGAAATGAACAGGTGTTTTGACCAAATTTGTAATGCCCTTTCTGTAACTCTTTTTTACACCCAGCACAAATAGACATTTCAAAATGACATGAAAAGATTGTGGTTTCTTAGTAAATGTGTTCTTTTGCAGCCCAGAAAATAGTTTAAAAATCATGTGTTCCATTATACAGAAACCCTTGCATGCAGTTGTCACAACTGTATTTTAATGAAGACCGACTCCGTGTGTTCAGTAGCCCTATGATAGCGGTAGGTAGCTCTTGCCCCAGTCAGTCTGTGGCCTCACACTTCACATCCTTTCTCCTGGGAAACTGGGAGTACATCTGGGCATTTTTGTTACATTATTTTGCACCTTTAGACCTTCCATCTGCAGACTGGATTGACACAGTTGTCAGGATCATAAAATGTAAGGAGAGATTAAGGCTGTGTTTAGTTATCCACACAATCACTTGAAGTCCAACAGCAATTTGTGTTTACAAATTTCAACCAGTTGCTGTAGAACTAACTTCAGTCCAAATGGTTTCTATGTAGCTCTAGCCTCTCTCATCTGGACAATGGGATGAGTTAAGCTGCTTCTTCCCGTCCAGTTAATTTAAAAACTACCCTCTAACTTCCAGTTGATATAGCCATGTAAATACGATTTGTAGAAATTCTCTGTTAAGACTTCGTTCCTGGATACACTTTGTCAAGAAGACCAACCTCACAACCAATTTCACATTTCTGTACATTTCATGAGCATGGCAATAATTAGCATTGGGACTCCAGCATCTTTCCTGTCCTTTAAGAATGAGTGTTTATCATCTGGGATACAGAAGATACTTTTTTTTTCTTTTACATATTATGTATTTCTGCTGAGCAGGAAAAACATTTTTTCAGTTGTCAGGGGCATAGCTGTGGCCCCTGGATTCCAGGGCAGAGCACACCCGGTCATAGCAAGAGTTGTGTTTCTTGGAGGGTGTCGCCTCGTTGGGCTCCATGGAGTCACTCACTGTGATGGGACTGTCTCTTGCAAAGACCTCAGTGGACTCTCTCCATAAGCAATCCACAGACATTTTAAAACAGTAACTATTACACTTTGGCCTGGATGTCTGTGTCGCATTATTGAAAATTTGTCTGCTATTGGAAGTGGCTATTTTAATTTTCAGTGCAGCGTCTACGCGGTCCACCACCGTGTATATCCCTATACTGCCATCGTCAAAACCCACAATGATGTTCAGGTGCCGCTGGGAGAGGGCAAGAAAAGTTGGAGTTTTGTAAAGGGAGCAAGCACCGATATTTTTGCCATCGGCCAGTCTCATGACAATCAAACTGGATATCGCACCATTTTCATCCTCTTCCTCCCCGTTTCGGAAACAAATGTATACCAGGTAGCGACCGTCTCGAGACAACCTGTGCCTCCAGATGACCCCAGAGGCGTGAACCACCCGTAATTTACCGCTGTGTAAATCCAGCACGTTGATATTTTCATCTCCCCTGGAAATAATGCCTAGCTTTCCATTGGGGGAAATTTCAAAATCCTCTAGATTTTTCAGGAAGTTGTTTGGAAGTTGCACACGGCGACAGATCACTTCATCTGTCAGACTCCAGATATTCACCGTCTCGGCTGACGTGATAAACACAATGATGTCCGGACAATCGGGGATCAATTTAAAATTCACAATGGTGGTGCCGTCTTCGCAGCAGACCTTCTTGGTGATGCTTCCTGTCCAAAGACTGACTGCCAGCACCTTGCTTTTGGTCATGCCCACCACGAAGGTATTTGCAGAGGTTATGAAGGCATTCTGCAGCGTGGTCAGGATGTTGCATACCCTGTGGCCCGTGGCCAGTCTCCAAACCCTGGAGGCATTTTCCTCACAGAGAGAGACCACGAACTGGTCATTGTGTGTAATCAGCAGCTGAGAGATTCTCTGCCCATTAATTCGGAAGAGGTTTTCACCGCTGCTGGTATGCCAGACGTATTGGCTGCTCTTGTCATCCGATGTCACCATGACGTCTCCAGAGGATGTCAACACACAGTGTTCAACTATTCCTTCATGCTTAAATACTGCTTCAAGGAACCCACTGCTGAAGTTCCACTTGTGAACACAATCAGAGCCATCGAGGGAGTAAATGATTTCCCCCCTAGCGGGTAACACCAGACTTTGGATGGGTTTTCCAGTCTTATCTATGTTGGACATAGCTGTGATTATATCTATGTCCCAGATAGAAAGAACACCACTGGTGGATAAAGATAGCAGCATGTTGTGATGACTGGATTTCACCAACTTGACTATGGTACCTGAGATTTCCTGTAAGCTCGCCATACACTGTCCCGTGTCCCGCCTCCAGAAAAACACGGCCGAGGTGTTTTCCATGGTCGCAATGATGCAGTCTCCATTCTTGGACAGCACAGCCGAGATAAAGCGTTCGTTGTGCTTCGCTCTGAACTTTTCAGCCACCTTCCACATACCGGTATCTAAGAGCTCGATGCTGAGGGCTTTACAGATCAGAACTGCACTTTGGTCCTCTGAAAGCTCAATGCTGACCACTTCACTATCTTCTCTTCGGCAGTCAAAGTCATCGGTCAGCTGGGGGTTGGAGATGTCCTCAGTGTTCCAAACAGAAAGGCTTCCCTCACTGTCTACCATTACCATTTCCTGAGCCGTGTCCAAGATAAGAAGGAACTTCACAAACCCACCTGAAAATTCAGACGTCACCGTACATAACTTTTCTCCACTCCCTAAATGGAAGATGGTAGTGGTGTTCAGGTACTGTCCACAGAAGGCATACACGCCATCCAGAGAGCACTGGACACAGGTCACTTCGTACCAGCAGTGGAACTGGTATAGGGGCCATCCGTAGAGCAGATCGATGACAGTGACGTCCTTGCTGGCTTCGAGCCAGGCCAGAGCGTGTTTGACGGACAGTGTAAATCCATTGATGTAGGTGGAGCCGCTTCCATGCTTGGTCCCTTTGATTTCCACTTCAGACAGGAGGCAAGAATTTACATTGTCGTAAACCAACAAGGTGTTGTTTGTCGTTGCCACCACGAGATACTTTTCGTCACTGGTGAGTTTCATGCCCAGGATGACAGACTGGGCCGTCGTGATCTGCCTGAGTAGTTGACGCGTTTCCACATCCCACGTGCTGATGGAACCGTTTTCTAAAGCTGTGAGCACCGTACTGGGGTTACAGGTGGGCAGAATCTCGGTGACGTGCAGGTGACTAGATGACAAGGGAAGACGCTCCGGGCTATAGGTCACATCCATGGATGAGTGTAATGGCACGATGGAGCAGTATTTGGGCCCATCTTTGTCACATTCTAAAAGAAGGTGTCTGAGTTTGGGCAGGGAACTCACGACGGGCAGCAGTCTTTGCTGAAGCTCTGCAGAAAGGGAGCCGGGGAATGCGACGACCTTGGTTTTGATGCTGCGGAGGGTGCTCGCCAGGAACTTCAGCTCCTTCTCCTGCGAGCAGTTGTAAGCCAGCTCGATGTCCAAGAGCACCTTGTCAAACTGGCCAATTTTGATCATGGTGTAAAGCCAGCTGAAGTTCATGATGATGCCGTACAGCAGGTCATCGGTTTTCCCACACCTCGTCAGGTGGTGCAGGAGCTCACACATTTTCCGATGGTTGACGAAAAAGATGTCAGGCTCCAGTGGGTTGCACTGAAAGACCCAGGGCTGGTCCGGGGCCTGCCTGTCGAAGGAAGCCTGCTCCGTGAAATGCTTTTCCTCCTCAAGCAGGCTTCTGCTCTCCAAGTCAAGACAGCCATTCAGGTAGGGGTCTTCAAGGCAGAAAGCTTTCCTTCTGCCCCCTGACCAGACCCCCAGGAAATAGTCTGCCAGGATGGTATGCATTTCATGCAGGTCACTGTTATCCTGCAGATATAGCTTCTGGGCTATGAGCTGCAGGTGTCTGTTGGCCCAGACCAGGAGGGTGATGTTCTTCACGTGTCTCTCGATTAAGTATCCACTGAGCCCCTCCTTGAGCCTCGCGATGTACAGATAAGGTACCCTCAGGGGATTGCTGGGCCTGACGCTCTCGTTGAGCTCATTCATCACACTGTTGTCAAGGGCCAGCACGTCTTCCAGCTCCATTTCACTCAAACCCATTTTGGCCATGGTGATGTAACCTAGAGCCCGGGAGACGAGTTTCTGCCCACACTTCCTCTCCAGGGAGCAGAAGAGCTGCTCTATGCTTTCGTGCACGGTGACACAGAGGGAGGATTCATCGACGTCTCTGTGAGATCGCCAGTTTCTCACCTCCCTAAAGGTCAGGTTCACAAACATGGGCAATGTGCACTTGGAGAAGGCGTTGTTCACGTAAATCTGCTGGCCTGACGTGACCTTCCTTTTGACCCGCAGCAGCTGGTGTTTGAGCACCTGGCTGCACATCTTCCTGTCCCGGGGAATCAGCTCGATGTAGTTGGCTTCTTCGTGGATAAGGCACCTTAGTTTCTGTAGGATCCCATGTTTGTTGGGCAGCGTGGAGAGGACAATCCGGACGAATCGGGGAAGGTGAACCGGGAGCCACCAGAGCTTCCTGGCCTCGTGGCTCTCTGAGAGCTGCTCCAGGGCATCGAATATGACCACGAGGGGTCTCTGCAATGAAGACTCATTCAAGAGGTTTATAAATAAGTCGCGGAGGTCATGGATCTTCTTAGGGTAGCTCTGAACCAGGCACCGGTAGTTCACGGCCAACTGTTCACAGACACTTAGAAGGAGAGTCCTAAGATCAGTACTCATGTCTGTGGTTCCTAGAAACCTCACGACTATGACTGGGTCAGATTCTGGTCCTGTGTCTTCATGTAGCCAGCCATAAGCCTAGAACATAAAGGTGATGTTTAGAATGGAGAGATATATTCACATGGTCACATGCAACAACACTTGCCCTCTGCAGAGATCAGCCTTCTGGTAACCCTGACCAGGCAGAAAGTACCTTAGAACCAGGAAGTGGAAAAACCTGAGATGGTCAGAGAGCTGTCAGAAGGCTCATGCACTAAAGTCTGTAGGTGAGACCCTCAGGCTCCCTCTACTAAAGGTATTAAAATGGTGATCACAGTATTCGTCAATCACAAGGCAGAATTTAGCTTGTATTCCAAAAGTTACAAAGCATTCCACAAACTGTAAACCTGAATATCTAGTATGCTTAGTTTCTCATCGCTGAATTTCCATTTCTTGGCATGGTTGTTGGCACATGGTCGGTGCTTGGTGAATATTTGTTTAATGAATAGATTAAGTAATGACCTACACATTATACTGAGTCAAATAATTTCCTTAATTGAGATCACATAAGGCTATATATGTGGCTGACCACATTTCCAGTTAATTAGAATGCAATAAAAATACTCAGCACTAAAATGATACTGAATATAATCTTGTATGATTCAGAGACACTTTATTGTGATGCTATAGGGTCATCATTATGATTATTTTTTATCATTACCATAAAAATCTATATAATGCTGGTTAAACAAGTTTTGCTGAATTTGTGCTTTATAACAGACAGTTTACTATATAACACAAGCAGTCATCAGGCCTCGTATTGTCTCTCTTTAGGGCACATGGGATTACAGTATCATGTAACAGAAGAGGAAACCAAGGCCAAAAATAGCTTGCTTGGAGTTAAGTGATTACCAAGAGATGAAAATGGAGTAGAAGTCATATCTGACCTTCATTCTAGTGTTCTCTCTCTGCCACTCTCCCTTTTTAAATTGTATAGTTAAAGAGATAAAGTATATGAGGGGGGTGCTAGGTTTAATATTTTTCTGTCTGGAAAGGTAAAGACAAAAAGGGATATGATCAAAGCATAAAACACTCCAAAGTATATTTTTAGGGAGAAAATACTATTCAGTAATCCTTGGAATTCACCGAGGATACTTCTTAGAAAAGGACATATCATTTAACACATTAAGAAGTAAGTTTATGAAACTTGTTTCCCTAATTGGTAGTTCAGGTTAACGTATGAGTAAGTTTAGAAAAGATTCATGGATGTCAGTTTCAGAATGAACTGTTAAGGAAAATAAGCAACTCATTGTCGGTGTTTGGCCCAAACCTTTGAAGCTAATTTGGAGGAAGGTAATGTTGCCATTTTACACCTGTCCTTCGGTGGCAGATCAGAAACGGAAGACAGTTTGTTTGTCCCTATGTGGATGGCTTATGGTGATTATATGCATCGTCCTCCCTCCTCCCAATCACGTGTTGTGGGATGTGTGATGTCTGTAAAGAATGGCCCTCTGATCATGAGCTCACGTCCAGGGAGAAGTCGATTGCACAGGAGGTAACCTGGAGATAAACACGGGAGGCCTGTCTGCATCCTTACAAGGAACATGAGCTCACGAGAGCACAGGTTGTTGTTGGTGGGGGTGGCAGGGGGTGGGGGGAGCAGATGTTCCCCAGGAGGGAGGAGAAGCAGGCAGATTCCAGGCAGAGGACCTGGAAATAGGCAAGCCTCCTCAGGAGAGCTGGTGGTTGGACAACATATCCGCAACAGCGAGAGCTCAGAAACCTGACTAACTGTCACCACACTGGCCACAGGAACTGCGTATGTATACAGGCACATCAGCACACATCATGTAACTCCCATGCTAGACACACAGGGTCGCAACACATGCACATTGGCCCTCCAACCACCTTTACCCTCCTCTGCTCCACAAGGAAAAAGCCCCAGAATGAGGGTGAAATGGATACACCAATGTTTTCTCATTTGATTTCAGTTCCCCTTGTAGTGTTACTATCTTGCTTCCTTGGAATAATTCTAAAGTTTGAAGGTGCATGTACAAAGTAGTGTTCAAAGACAGACAGTCACACACGTGCACATGCACACGTTTATTTTGATGCAACATGTCCCTTAAGTGTAAGCCTACCATTTCATTGGGTGTTCAGTTAAAGAAAGAAAGCACATCCTAACACAAGAAGAAAAACCAGCAGCTGGGCTTGGCAGATTGAGAGATTGTAAATGGGCCTTCCTCAGGACTTTTCAAGTATTGGGACTGGCCAAAAAGTTCGTTCAGGTTTTTCCATAAGTGTTACAGAAAAGCCCGAATGAACTTTTTGGCCAACCCAATAAGCTTGATACACCCGATTGTCTCCTGTGACCTTACTTTGGAACGTAATCCCCCCATAAGGTGCAACACAATTGTTCCAGTTCTCGTCCTCAAGATGATCTACCTGAAATTGTGTAGCACGTGATAAATCATGAGAATGTTCACAAAGTTAAAGAAAGATCTGTTCGTAAGAGACTGACCATGGGAAGAACAATACAAAGATTCTGAAGTAACACCAGGATAATATAAACCATCAGACTTTGATAGCAAGTGTAACAGGAGGTTAAAACTGGTACTAGTGTCAGCCAGTTTAGACAATAGATACCACATTCAGATAGAAGCTCCGGCCCATCTTGCAAGACTTGAAAGGGAGTTTTGAAAATTAGTTTTGCTACCTTTGATGGACTACCCACCTCCAGCCTGAAAAAGAGATTCAAGAGGCCAAGAAAAAAGTGGGAGATGAGGATGCCGTGGGCTGTATCTCTCACCACCCCACTCCCAAAGGGGAGGGCTGAGAGATGCCCACCCCTCACTTCTAGCCTAGGGAAAGGGGCTGCAATGGACCACTTTCAGGATGCCCCCTAGGGCTTGGGAGACATGGCCATCTGTATCTGATGACATCTGAGGAATATGGAGGTTGAGTGAATGAGGCTGGCAAGCTGCTCTGATGGAGGAGTGATAAGAGAGCTGCCGTATTGGAGCTGGAGTTTCTCAGGGCAAAACAATACCTGAGTGTTTCCCATGTATCATATGTGGGCCACTGGCAAGCGTGAGCTGACGAGGGTTTCTGTCGGTTCTGTTTTCCCAGGTCTAAGGGGGTTTGCTGGGTTGTGGAGAGGCTCTTGGCAGAAAGATACTAGAAATGTGTGTTGCTGGATGCCTAGGAGCTATGGAGGTGACCAGCTAGATAGAAAAGCAATGCAGTTCCCTGTGTCACCCTAGGGAACTGTAGGTGAGAGATGCTCAGTGAGGACAAGGAGGGGGATGGGGGAGGGAAAGGACCTTTGGGAAACCATGAAAAGACCTCAGAAGAAACGGAAGTGTTAAACACCTGCCAGGACCAGAGTGCCGAACCCAGGTCAGAACAGTACTGGTCATATAAGAATGTTCTGGCCACCTTACCTTTAGGGGATGTATCCCCTAAACCACAACCCTGCAGGGGTCAGAATGCAGCTGGGGTTAGGGACAGAGGGGAAGAAGTGCTGTGTGCTGAAAGAAAAGAGAAGATGGCCATGTCCCTATTTCCCACTGGAGGTGCCTTGTGTATGGTCGACTTCGGCTCAGGCAGGGAGATGTAGACTGAAGTTTTAATTATCATCTTTGACTGGACAGAGTAATTGCTGAACTGAGATGGAGTTAATATCCAGAAGCGATTGGAGTGCTTGTCTTTGCTGAGAGTGATGAGAAGAGTTGTGAGATCTGCCCTAGTTTCTATCTAGGTGAGAACTAGCCCCATAACATGAGTTTGAACAGTAAGAGACAAAACAAAGCTATTCTAGAATTGGACCCCGTGAGTCTTATTCTTTCAGTATAACTGTTATACCAGCAAAAGAGAAACACTGAAGTATCCATTCCTAAAGGACCGATTATAATTTGCATAGTAAACACAGAAAATGGAAGTGAATTTGATCAGTTGATCTTTTCCCCAAAGTAAAATTTTTTACAAATATACACGTAAAAGAATAGGCTTTTACCTTCTTTGCTACTTCAGCTAGCAGAAGGGTCTTCCCAGTGCACGGTCCACCGTATATAACAAGAGGGTTGATGTGCCCAGTTTTGCTTGGAAGAATGTATTTATGCACGATGTTTAGAGATTCACATTTGTACTCGTAGAAGGAGGCATACGTTTTACATAGTGATGAATGCTGAAGGATTTCGTCATAGAGTGTATCCGTTTCTGTGTCAAAATTCTGTTGTACCGTGGCCTGAATTATGTCAATCATGTCCTCATAAAATTGTTTACCGAGTCCTTCTATGTAATGGTTTTCTATTTCTTGGGAATAGCCTAGTTTCATGTCACAATGAGTAACAGATGTGTACACTCTCAGATTAGATGATGCAACAATGGTAGGAATAAACTCATCCCGGAGTTTTATCAGCTTCTCTTGGGCTTCTGGGTCCCGAATAATCCTCGGTTCTGCTCCAGTTATATCCATGTATTTTCCCATCTCCGGGATTTTCACGAAACGCTCAATGTTAGCAATTTTCCTAATATAGCAAACACATTTCTTCAGGAATGCTGGAGTTTGCTTCCCTAGAGCAAAGTCAAACTCATCCTCTATAGCTGAAAGAAAATACAGCAAGGAGTTTATTGTCTAGAACAAAGATGCAACACACCCACGCTCCGAGCGCATAACTCTCAAGTCACTAGTGGTAGTTTATTTTGCTTATAGTGTGTAGCAGAGTCGTCTCTAGAATAATTTCTCAATTCCTTAATTTCCTATTTGTCTTTTCCTAAACAGCCTGGAGCCCAGAACAATGGGTTCTAAATAAAATGATTTAATTTCCTCTGCAACCTGAGGGAACATAAGCATAAGAAAGAAAGCATACCAAGCTAATGGTTGACACTTAAGTTCCTGTTTGGCTTCCCTCCCAGACTTCAGGAGTTCTAAGAGTGGAGAGCAGGCACGGACTGGGGCCAGGAGAGAATGAGGAAGAGGCCAAGTGATGTATCTAGTCTATTGCTTCCTTCTCAGTCTCTCCTTACAACGTGGTTTCACCATTTTGTTTGAGATGCATTGTACCCCAGACAGATACGTGGAAATAAAAATATAAAAACGGGTTCAAATATACTTATGTGCTGATTTTATTTATCCATTATCCATGTCACTGTTAAATACCATTATATCCATCAGAGCAGGTACAGAAAAATGACTTAGTTTGTAGCTTTATTTCTTGTGAGAGAAACCATGTTAGGGCTTACAATACATATGTTTACATAAAAGTAAATAAGCATTCTAAATCATTTGAGGCCCCATAAGAACATTGAAAATTGGATCAGTAGTAATAAAAATATCATTTACGCATGGTTTTAGGGAAGTCAAATAAAAAATAAATAAAATAATTAAACCAATGGAAATGAATTTTAAGGCAAGCAGGCTTTTAAAATGGGCTGCCCTCCCTTCCTCCTCTGCCTTTCTGCTTTTCTTCATCCGGTTGGTCTTAATTGAGCATCTACTATGTTCCAGGTACGCTGCTAGTTTCTTAGGTTACAATGGTAAGAGAAAACTGAGAATGTTAAAAAAAAAAACAAACCCTTATGAAGCTTACAGTCCAGTGGAGGATGGCAGACATGAATCACAGAGTCCCACAAATGTATTATGATTATTTTTAGGCCCATGAAGGTGAATAACATGGTGCCATGAGAGCAAACACACCTGGAGGTCTAACCCACTTGGAGAAGTCAGGGGAGGCTCTCTTAAGGGGGTGACTACTGGGCTGGGATCTGGTGGAAACATGGGGGGAGGGATGGGTCTGGTTGTAACTGAGAACATCTCAATGTGCTGGCCAAAACGCCGACATCGAGCAAAACCTAGAACATAGATGTATTCTCTAGAGTAACTATTAAGGAAGGTGGGAATTTTATTTTAAAATGGTGCCTTTTAGCAGAACTTCTGTGATACTGTTTTTTTCCAGTAATGATAGCAATTGATAAAAATTTGTGACTTAAGTAAAAAAGACATGTGTATAGCCACCAGTGTTGAATGAGCTGTGCCATTCACATCAGTATGTTTTTTGTTTTTTTTTTTTTGCGGTACGCGGGCCTCTCACTGTTGTGGCTTCTCCCATTGCGGAGCACAGGCTCCGGACGCGCAGGCTCAGCGGCCATGGCTTACGGACCCAGCTGCTCCGCGGCATGTGGAATCTTCCCGGACTGGGACACGAACGCGTGTCCCTTGCATTGGCAGGCGGACTCTCAATCACTGCACCACCAGGGAAGCCCTCACATCAGTATGTTTTACAAAGGGTTTTATTCAGGCAAGTTGGTTCAGGAGGCCAGTTAAAGGAGCTTTTGTAACATATATCTACTCTTCTTTTTATAGAAGATTAAGAACGTTATAATGTAGACAGGCGAAGATGTAAGAAATCTGGACATTATGAGCTCCCACAGAAAGCAGCCTTTGGCCCATCTCTTTTCCAACCATCTGGGTACAATGCTAGGGGCACACTAGGTTAGCCAGTGCTGTATACCGAGTAACATGAAGAGAAAGGAGGTGATCCACCTGCAGTATCTGTATGTAATGGATGATAATTAGAGATATGTACTGTCACCCCTGACTCCCAGAAAACAGACCAACTATAACCTGACTTTGTTATCACCTCTATGGAAACAGAGTGCCAATCAGGCGTGTTGATCATAAATGCAACATGAAAAGAGTTACAGACAAATCAAGCTGGTAGAGCCCATCCAAGCTTGGCTCAGGGGGATAAAAAGAGGCTGTATGCAAGAATGTCTGGTTGATAAATATCCCTGAATAAATGAGCCATGTGAGACAAAATCAACTCTGTAGAGTTATTTTTAGAAGCAAAGTGCATCCTCAACATTTTGGGGGACTTTTATTAATAACAATTTCTGATATTTATTTGTCAATGAATATTATAAGCTTCCCCCTTACTAGAATAATGTATTTGTTTTCTGTCTTTGCATTTTCCTTAATATCCTAAAGTTTAACCGTCACAGAACCTGATGAAGGTAAAACTAGGGGGAGATTCCCAGCCCTGGCAGCTATCATTCATGAGACATTCAGCTCTCTACTATTCCCAAGACCACTCAGTTGTGGCATTCACAGTAGGGCACTGTTTTGGAGTCTAATTTACTTCTCTTCCTCTCCTGTTATTTAAAAAGATAAAACTGGAAGTGTTGTGAAAAAATACATTCAAATATAAATAGTACACATTTCCAGGTTCTATCTGGTATGCTTAAAAATATTAAAGTACTATTGTAGCATAAACCCTGACGTTTTTGGGGGGTTTTGTTTTGTTTGTTTGTTTGTAATATGTGTCTGACTTGAGCTTTGATTGCTGATGCATCCACTTCAATGATGGCTATCTTGAATAAACTCACATACATATACCAACCACACATACAGAGCCAGGCCACCTCCACTCACTGAGGTTCCTTTGTTTTAGAGATCTTGGTTGATTTCAGTAATCACTGAAATTTTGGGCCACTTGTTTTTTTTCTCTTCCTGTGCTTTAAATTCCCGCTCTTATGTTTTAAATTCACCAATAAAGAGTGAGCCCAGTAAAAGCAAAACCCGATGTCCGCTCGCTCGTGCTCTCTCTCCCTCCCTCCCCCCTCCCTCCCTCCCTCCCTCTCTCTCTCTCTCTCTCTCTTTCTCTCTCTCTGTGACCTTGCTGTGTGGCCCCAGGTGTGCTGTGTAATTGCCAGCTCCTGTGAGTAATAAGGCTTTATTTTTTCAAACTTTCCTGATGGTGATTGCCGAAGGGTATCTTGCAATCATAGAAGGAAGCACAAGGGTTGGTCCAACCACAACATTGGTTATTGATAGGCTGGAGAGACAGGCACAAAACAAATATACTCTATTCATTTCAAAGAGTTGGCCCTTCTTCAGCAATTTTCATTGTGCAGACATTGTCTTAAAATGAGTTTGGAATGTAAAGTAAATAAAAATTTCATGATCATGCATATCTTTAAGATGTAACCCCAAGTAGAAAACAGTCCTCGTGTAGTCCTCGTGTACTACATAGTATGAGATTATTAATCTTCATATGGCTATCCATGTGGACCATGTTCTTTAGTGTGGAGAAAATTAAGAGCAAGTGTTTGCCGATGAATATTTGAACACTTGAGCTGTCTGACTCTAAGCGAGAGGATACCCTCCCTTAACTGGTGTCTCTTACATCAGGAATAGGAAAGTTTTTGCTCTTGGTATTTTTTTCCTAATACAGCATATTTTTAAAAACTGGGTAGTTCTGCCCTTGAAGAACCAGGGCTTCTAAATGGGTCAAAAAGATCCCAAAGGAATAAGGATATATGTTAACCTGTATATTCTAAAGATAGTACTTATTCCTGCCAATTTTAGTACTTTTAGGGAGAACTAAAATAAGACCTAATTTTTTGACAGCGTCAGGAGAATGAATTTGTCAAAATTATATATAATTCCTCTGAACTTGAAGTACATGTATATCCAAGGAGAATGATATCAAGTGCTTCTTCAGTTTTCACAAACGTTTTGCTACACCATTCACAAAACCAGTCTGAAAATGCAACTACTGTTGCTTTTTCTTCAATAATTCTTTACTATCAACTCTCAAAATAAATGCTACTTAACTGATTACTTTTACCCAGGCGTGTTTGTCCCCTGGAAACTGTGACTGAGATATTTCTTCAGATATGTGGTTTCCTGGGCAATTCCTCAAAATAAAGCCTCTTTTCCACTGCTGAGAAAGGCCCACAGGTGAGTCTCTGCTCGGTAGCTGGGGAGACTTTTATTTTAAGGTTAAATTAGATCCTGCCACTCCCTTACTTCCCAACCTCCGATGGCTTCCCATCTTACCCAGTGATGGAAGAAATTGTCACAGGTATGGGAAGTCATTCTGGCTTACCCATGGTTTGGCTTGACGTTTATGCTAACTACAACAGCCTGTCTTCTGGCCTGTCAAACATGCATTGTACATCTGATTTAACCACTAAAATCTGATTTAACCATTTAAAAAGCAAAACGGAATAACTGTGGTTCAGGCTTTCAAAATGGAGCCGAGTGGCCATTGGGATGTGCTTTCAGACATGTTCCTGTATCACTGAGAACTTAAATTCTCTGAGCTGTATCAGACTCAAGGATACAAAGATATTTTCGTTCTTAAAACAATATCTGCTAGCATCTGCCTAGGTCTCAAGGTCTCCCCTTGTACCTGTGCGACCACTTCAGACCCCAACCAATCCTTATTTGACAAGCATCCTGACTTCTTGTCAGCTCCAATGACGATTCTTGATAAATGACTCATGTGACGACTAACTGTAACTTTGTGATTTTTGCCTATATGAACCTCCCCCATTTTGCAGTCAGGTGGAACACAGTTTAAGTACTTCTTAAATCCATGTCTCTTGGGCTATAGTCCTCAGGCTCAAATAAAATTCTTTTCTATTCCTATTAGAGATTGTTTATTGATTATTTCTGTTGACAGCAGAATAAAACACAAGGTCCTTATTATGGCCTGTGCCCACCTTCTGATCTCGTCTCTCCTTCTCCAAGCCTGGCTACCTTTACCTTCTTCCTGCTCCTAGAATTTGCTAAGCACATTCCTGTCTCAGGGACCTTGAACCTGGTAATCCCTCTGCCTGGAATTCTCTATTTTAGATATGGCATTGCCGGCTCTGATTCGTTCTGTCATTTGGCTCGAAAGTCATTTCCTTACCGCCTGCGCCATCTAAATCTGGACCCCCCGCAGCCTTCATCAGTCCCTATTATCCTGTTACTGTGTTTTGTTTTATTCGTAGCACTTATCCTTTCTGAAATGATATTGTTCATTTATCTGATTGCCTATCACTTATCCCCGCTGCCCCCACTAAAAAAGTAAGTTCCAGGAGAGCAGAGACCTTGCCTTCTTTGTCATTGTTGTAGTCCCAGTGCCTGGCATATAGTATACACTCAATAAGTGTTTGCTGAGTGAATGAATGAGCAGCTCAACTGAGAAACAGTGGCAGAGTCTGGTCTATTGTATCCAGCCTCCTCTGTGTTCTTTTAAAGTCACATTTTTGGAGAACTCCTCAAGTTAAGTAAAGGCTTATCTTTGAATAAAAAGAATACCTGCCTCCCCAGGAGATGGAAACATGTAGAAAAATTAAATTTCATCGGGCAGTAAATGCAACTAAATTTGCGGAACCATAAAAGGGAAGCGGCGAATATATCTATTATTTATCTATTCCTCAGTTTACTGAAGATGCATAAAAATTACCTGAGAACAGGTACCTCTTGGCTTGGCTGTGTTTCATTTTCCTCTTTTCATGTAACAGCTTTACAGCAACCTTAAATACCTTCTTGATCTCATCTGATATCTCTTGCCAGGTCTTCTCATTCTCAGCATTGGCAGGGGGCTGCACCTATGGAATTGTACAAGTGAGATACTGGTCTTAAAATCATCATAGAAGACCCAGTATTTAAGAGCAAGAGAACTATTGTTATTTGAAAGTCTACTCTTTGCCTTATCATAATAGGTGCCTAACAGTCAGTATCTCATTTCCTCTCCCCAGTACCCTGAAAGTGATGTGAACTTGCCCAGGTGACACAACGGTGTGAATCCAAACAGGATTTGTTTGTCGGGATTTCTTAATATACCATGTATTTCCTGCTTGAGTTTTGATACAAATGTCATAACAAAATCATATCTTCACTACCCTCTAAAGAGGAGAGACAGTTAAAGGGAAGGTACTCATGTTACTATTTAATTGTCTTTAGTTGTTTCTTCCTCATTTATTTATTTATTTATTATTATTTTTTGCTGTACGTGGGCCTCTCACTGTTGTGGCCTCTCCCATTGCAGAGCACAGGCTCCGGACGCACAGGCTCAGCGGCCATGGCTCATGGGCCCAGCCGCTCTGTGGCATGTGGGATCTTCCCGGACCGGGGCACGAACCCGTGTCCCCTGCATCGGCAGGCGGACTCTCAACCACTGCGTCACCGGGGAAGCCCTCTTCCTCATTTATTTTTATGATCCTTTAGGAAATAAAATAGTACCTACCAAGAAAGTAACATTTATAGAGTCTTGCTGATAATCTTATTCAAGCATTCATTTACTTAACAACAGTTTATGCAGAAATATCATGTGGGGTTTAGAGAATAATTGAAGTTTCCCTAGACGATCATGGAATCAAATGAAGAAGGAACAACTAAAGCCAATTAAATAGTAATATATGTGTAAGTTTTACAACTTTGTAAAACTGATTTCTTGAGGTATCATGTTTCTTGATATCTGCTTTACCAGCTACTACCTTTACTTCTGGCATATTTACCTAAGAGAATGGTTTGGGGTTTACCCCAATATTCATCTCCATAGTCTTGCAGATAATTACTTTGAAAAATGCATGTGAAGAAGAAGAAGAAAAATCGAGGAATCTGACATGATTTCATTTTGCATGGAGAGCATGCTTTATGCTAAATGTCAGAATGACAAAGACGCAGGGTTCTTTTTTTTTTTTAACTTTTTATTTTATATTGGAGTATGGACACAGGGTCCTTAAATGAAGAGCTGTTGCTAACCCACGGCTCTTCTCCTCTCAGAGCTGCCTGGGTGCTGAATGTATCAAGGATGTTCTCTTTGGAAGAGGGATGGATAGCTATGCCTTCTTTTAATCTCTAAAATGTCTGTGCAATGAATAGTCCCACCCATTTTCTCTTCCTCCTTCGTTCAGTTTCGGGGGACACATGATTGATACATTTGGGAACCAAGTTGGAGAAGAGACAATGCTAATGTTTCCATCATATTCATGCATGACTCAACCTCACTGCAAGATTCTACATAAGGCACAAGAATACAAATTAACAATGTATGAAATGTTAAAGGAACATACTGAATTAAAAAACTAGAGACTATAAAAAACAGCTAGGCAGATTTTTAAAAGACCCCCCCCAAAAAATCTTTCACAAATTAAAAATATAACTCTTGAACTTGAAAACTCAAGCATGAACAGAGTGGACACAGCTGAAGAAGAAAATTGATGAACTGGATGAAAGATCTAAAATAATTTTCTGGACAGCAGCACAGAAAGATAAGGAAATTGACAATGTAAAAGACAATTAAGAGACATGGAGGATACAGGTACAAATTATTATATATAGGATGGATAAACAACAAGGTCCTACTGTAAAGCACAGGGAACTATATTCAATATCTTGTGATGAACCATAATGGAAAAGAAAATGAAAAAGAATGTATGTATATGTATAACTGAATCACATTACTGTCCAGCAGAAATGAACACATTGTAAATCAACTATACTTCAATAAAATTAAAAAAAATAAAAAGCAAAAGTTAAACAAATTTAAAAAAAAGATGTGGAGAATAGACTGAGGCAATCTATTGTACATCTAATTAAAGAGCACAAAGGAAAGAACAAAAGGAATAGAGGAGGGACATTATTTGATGAGAGGATGGCTGAGAAATTTCCAAAACTGACGGAATGCATGGATTCGCAAATGTGGGAAGCACAACATACACCAGTCAGAATATATAGAGACACGTTATAGCGAAATGAGAAAAATACAAATATTTTCAGATAAACAGAATTTATCACTAATAGACCTCTGTTAATGGAACTTCCAAGAGATATACTTCATGAAGAAGGAAAAGACCCCAGCAGGAAAGTCTGAGATGCCAAAAAAGAAAGGTGGATTAAAATTAGAAGATTTCTTAGCTTTGGATTTAGTTTTTAAAAGGAAATTTAGGGTCCAGGGCAGAATAATTTTCTGTCTACTGTGCCTTTTCTGTGGCGAAAACTACCCCTGGGTGACATAAACTGTTTAAAGTCATGGAGAGAGACATACTTCGGAGAGAAAGATAGCTTACTGCATTTTTATTGCTTTTCAGCATTTCCGATTTGGGTCTGAGGTAATAAGCTGCCGGCACCGCGTTCTCGTCCCGACAGTACCACTCTTCCAGTAACTTGGTCTCCAGCTTCGCCTCTATGGCAGCATCCAAAATCATTTCAAACTCTGACGCTTCAACTTCTCCAGGGATTCGGATGTTCCCATATTTTTCACCTAACAGTCCCTGTGTATCACCGAGAAAGTTCAGTTTAGTGTATCATCAAGAAAGTCCATTTCAGTATTCATATCATATGGCCACTCAATAAATATTAATAAATAGATAAGAAGATACTTTGTTCTATCCATTGTCTCTTGTAATCACACTGGATACGTTTTCACATGGATTATTTCATAAGTAAAATTGGTCCATTTATATCGTAGTATAATAAATTCACATACTGAGATTGCATATCATATTAGACAAATCAAAAATACAGAATTTTGTAGCAACGAAAATTTCCCAAAGTTTATGTAACCTAACAAAGGTTGTCTATTTTGAAATTTTGTTTGTTTGTTTGTAACAAAGAAAAATGACATGCTGGACTCTATGAAATATCAAACATGTAAACTCACAAACAGAAAAAAATTGCCTTGTATAGAGTTTATAGTCTGATTCTAAGCCCCAGATTTACACAGCTACAAGTGAAAGAAGTATGAGATCGCTGAATGTGATGTCACTATAAATCACAAAGTTTCCACTGGTAACTGGAAAAAATTCAAAATATAAACAAGGTATCATTTTCTCCCTATTGAACTGGCAAAGGAAAACACATGCTCAGCGTCATGTGGACGTGTGAGAAAATACCTCTATACAGCTGATGGTTGTGTAAATCGATCCAATATTTCTCTGAAGGGCAGTCTGGCGATATGTACTAAAAGACTTAACATACATGAGTTTTGGCAATTTTTCTTCTGGAAATCTGTCCTTAGAAAATAATTAAGGATGTACAAAATGACTTAGCATATTTATGTTGAACCTGGTTGAACAGAAAAGGGTTAAACCTAAGTGTCCAGCAAGTGGGAACATTTAAATACATTTATATATATTTCGGTAACTCTATTCAAAGGATGTGCCAAATTATGTTTTAGAACTGTATTGATGCAGAAGGATGTTTATAATATACTGTTAAGTGGAAAGGTAAGTTACAAAACAGTACATACAAGATGAATTCAATGTTGTATATATATCTTATATATATATATGAGAGAGATCGTATATATTTGTAGACATAAACATACACATAGAGATTTTATAAGAATACACAGCAAGTTTACTCATGGCTATCTTTCGGTGGATGGTTTTGAATTTACTTTGGTTGTTTTATGAATTTATTGCCTTTTTATTAAAACTGTTTTTTGCAATACATATGTATTATTTCGTAGTGAGATAAACAACAGGTATTTAAAAGTTTTAAACCCGATGATGCTGTCTATCCTCGTTTGTGGAGTAACATTTTCAAGGCTCCTCTAAGTGTTTGCTTAAGCCCATGTTCTAAAAATGTGGTCCTCAGACCAGCAGCATCTGTGTTACCTGGGAATTTGTTAGGCTTGCAAGTTCTCAGGCCCATCCCCAGACCTTCTGAATCAGAAACTCTGGTCATAGGGCTGAGGAATCTGTGTTTTAGTAAGCTCTCCTGGTGCCTGAACCACTGACTTAAGCTAACAAAAATATTAGCTCATATAGCACTTGGTATTTCAATTAATCTTCCATGTCTTATCTAGTAGAAACAAGGAAGGAACATACAGAACTCTAACAAAGATCTATACTATCCAAGGCAAGTCGGTCTGCTTTATAGTATCCATGGGAAGATTTCTATTTAACTTGTGGGCGTCTTCATCCTTTCCTCCTGTTGACTAGCACCTTTACCATAAACTTCCAGCCTTGTGTATCCGTTGGAAGGAGAATTGTGGTTTGGCTTCCTTAGGGGCATTTCTTACTACCTCTGCAACCCACAGTGTTCTTTTCATCTCACATAGTCAGGTGAGGGAATAAAAATCCTGGGTAGACCTGTTTCCAAAATAAATTCGTGACCTAAACAAGATGGTAAGCCCCATGAAGGCAGAGGCCAGAACTGTTTATTCCTAGCATATAGAAAATATTAAAAAACATATTTGTTGAATAAATGAATGAACCAAGACAGAGAAAGAAATCCTTAGTGTTTGTACTATTCTTATTTGAAACTTCTTCTTTTATGCAAAGATAATATTTCAGATCTCAGCAGGTAGAGTAACAATTTGGGAAAGTACCAGTTTTGTCAGCAACCTTCACTTCAGCCCTAAATGCCAATTAAGAGCACTTTTATTGTATTTTTATTTTTTAAACATTTATTTAGTTAGTTATTGGCCGCATTGGGTCTTCTTTGCTGTGTGCAGGCTTTCTCTCTAGTTGTGGCGAGCGGGGCCTACTCTTCGTTGCAGTGCACAGGCTTCTCATTGCAGTGGCTTCTCTTGTTGCGGAGCACGGGCTTCTGTAGTTGTGGTGTGTGGGCTCAGTAGTTGTGGCTCGCGGGTTCTAGAGCGCAGGCTCAGTAGTTGTGGCTCATGAGCTTAGTTGCTCCATGGCATGTGGGATCTTCCCAGACCAGGGCTCAAAGCCGTGCCCCCTGTGCTGGCAGGCGGATTCTCAACACTGCACCACCACGGCAGTCCTAGAGCACGTTTATTTTAATCTGCATTTGTTTTGGGCTATTCTTGACAACAGGCTGTATGCAACAAAAATAATATTATTTAGAGTTGTTTTTCACTTAACAATTCCTTTTCTAAAATCTCTCATGTTAAACTTGGGTAAATGAGCAGACATGCCCTCTTACTCTACCACAGATACAGAGGGAGATGATCTTTTTAAGGGTAGCCAGCTTGGTGACTATCCTATTCATCTTGGCTAACTCTGGATAAGGATAGTCAGCACCCTCAGTCAGAAATATCTCTCATGGGGACTTCCCTGGTGGTGCAGTGGTTAAGAATCTGCCTGCCATTGCAGGGGACTTGGGTTCGATCCCTGGTCCAGGAAGACCCCACATGCCATGGAGCAACTAAGCCCATGTGCCACAACTACTGAGCCTGCACTCTGGAGCCCAAGAGCCACAACTACTGAGCCCGTGTGCCACAACTACTGAAGCCTGCACGCTCTAGGGCCCGTGCTCCACAACAAGAGAAGCCACCGCAATGAGAAGCCCACGCACCTCAGTGAAGAGTAGCCCCCGCTCACCGCAACTAGAGAAAGCCCGCGTGCAGCAACGAAGACCCAACACAGTCAAAAAATAAAATTAAAAAATAAAATTAAATAAAAATTAAAAAGAAAAATCTGTCATGAAGAGTGAGGTTTTAGTACTGGGAAGAATTATCCAGCAAACCTACCTGGGCAGGGAAGGGACTAAGTAGACTTCTAAGCAGTAGAAGTTGGACTTTTTGGAGAAATCCCCAAAGGCAAACAGTGGAGTTTGGCCACTGGGTGAAGGACTTGGTGAACAGGCAAAACATTAAAAATGGGATTTAGTAATTGACAATTCTTCGTCGACAGCCAATGAAGCCCAGGAATATGACGGACCCAGCAACCAAGATCCAGGGCAACACCAGCTGTATTTCAGGCATGAAGTGGGAAAGAGGACAAAATAGTGACTAGTGAAACAAGGTCATGTCCCAGGGAAGGACCATCATCTCTGTATTAGCAATTTACTGTTGGTTCTTCGTCTTTGCTTTGCTCTAAATAAGGCTGGTCTCAGAGTCTAGGGCAGGATCAAATTTATGGATCAATTTCTGAAATGTGCTTCATGATGACATGCACCTGGATCACCCAGGGTGTTTGTTAAAATATAAGCTACAAGATCCCTTCTCTGACCGAAGGACCACAGTGCTTGGGGAGCCCAGGAATCTGGGTTTTAAAATGCGGTTACAAATGAATCTAGAATTTGAGGTCCACTTGCTATGGGCAATGCATATGTGGTCTCATGAGTAATGGTTAGCTAGCACCAAAGGGACAGGACAGAGAACACAGCAGATCATTACAAAAAATCGAAGGCTATTTAAAAATAATTATTTGAGTTGACAGCTGACACCAAATACTAGAATTATTTCATCAGTATAGTAAGGCAAAATGTTCCTTAGAGTAGAGATTATTAAAGAAGAAAAAATATCCTCATCCAATTCAAATAACAAATTATATTGAGCGCCTATTGTATAAAAAGCAATACAGAATTTCAGAAAAGTAATAATGTGAGATAGGCTTAAAGTTACTTATTGGATTGTTCTCCCCAAGCCTTCTCCTTCTCTCTGTTGATTCTTCCTTTGGGTGGAATGCTCGTAACTCACGAAGCAGTTACTTTTCAGGAGTCCAAAATAGGATTCTGTCTCAATCTTACCTCGCTATTTGAGAAATAGCAGAGAGAGTAACAGCAAAAGGGAAATTTGCTACCACATTTTTCAGGAAGACTTTTTTTGGGGTTCTATGTGTCTACAGTTATAAGGTAACACACAAGGCATGGCTGTATCTGCCAGGGCTGGCAACAGTCAATTTAGAGGAAGATACAGTCCAACTCAGTTGCAAAGTCCAGCTCCTATGGTCAGTGGCTCAGAGCAGGGCTAGAGATGCAGGACCAAGTCTAAAATGCTAGCAGTAAAAGTGGAGGTGGCAAGATGGAGGTCCAGTCTTGGTTTTCTAATCAGACTATTCCTTAGCCCTGTAGCCATGGGGAGTATGCGAGCCTAGGGCAGCTACAGAAGCTATGCATAAGAAAGCATTCTTTTCTGTTCACTGTCGTAGAATATTCACTCCCATAACTGAAGAAGAATCAGATTTTCTACATCCTTCTGACCCCAGTATTCAAGAAGATCATTTTTTTTTTTTTTTTTTTTGCTTGGTTAAAACAGCTTTGCCAGTTTCTGGAGAAATTTGATGGAGAGTTGAGGGACTATATTTGGTTTTGCATTGAGGTCCATGTTTATTAGTTATACCATTGATCAGTCTGCTTGTGTGACCCTGTATGGAAGAAATGCATGTGGCTGAAATAATTTTCAACTTTTCATTGAATTGTTTACTCATGCTGTCAATACACGTATGAACATAAACATATGGGATTTCTTTTGTCTGTAGAAATCTATCATTGCCTCTCCCACCCACCTAAGTAAAAACATATTTAATTTGGCCCATCCTGAAACACTGAAGATATACAATAGTAGTCAGGCAAGAAGCAACAATCCAACTGAGTACTCAAATACAATCTTGGAGTTAAGCCCAAATGGTTGAAAAGTCTAAGAAAAATTTCTACTGTTTTTAACAGTAGTGTCCGTGTATAAAATTCTGGCATATGAAATACTTCCAGATGCTTTGGAACTAGATAGAGGTGGTGGTTGCATAGTGTTGTTAATGTACTAATGCCACTGAATTGTTCACTTTATAGAGGTTAATTTTAGGCCATATGAATTTCACCTCAATTTTTTAAAAAAGAAATACTTTCTGAACTATTGATTTCCTTATAACTGAGAACTTAAATGTAAAAGGACTCTCTACTCTTTGTATCATCCTTTCCTTCTTTATAGATACATCTGATACATCTGAGCCACTGATACAGATACATCTAAGCTTCTGCTTTCAAAGGCTTAGAGATAACATTCTGTTTCCCCTCCATTGATTTTTCTTCCCCATTGCAAACACTGATTCTTTCCCCTGCCCTCCACTGCCCCCAGCCCCCAGCTCCCAGCTCTTTATGTGCAATTAGTTCTGCCTGGGCTTGCAATTGAGAATCTTTGGGGTCTGAGTCTGATGCTAATGCAGTTTTTCTTGCAGCAAACAGAGCAGAGGGGTTGATGTATTCTCGATGGTGTTGGTGATCTCAGTAAGTCTTTGCTTTTACTCTGTTGTGGGATATCGGGAAAGACAGGTGAGGGCAGTCTTTCTGGGGTTATGGAGGCTAGGTTTCATTGGCAGGTGGGCAAGTGCACCCTGGACTGCTGTTGATGAGCCATCACTCATGGGGAAGCTGGAAGGGAGAGATTCTGTCACCCTCCCCGCCCCACCACTGGTGCTATAACAAGCTGAAGCACATACTCTGTAAAGGCCCTGTTCCCTCCCACCCAGTCACTAATACAAGGCAGGTGGAACTATTCCTTCCTTTCTATAAGCTTCTCTTTTATTTATTAAAATAAAATCCACATTCATATATACAATTTTCTCTTGTACATGATCTCATTTAACGTTCACGAGTCTGTGAAATAGGGAGAGTTGCAGAAGAGAACACCAAAGGTCACAGACCTCACCTGGCTTGCCCAGACCACTTCTCTAAGAAGACATGGAAATACTAGCACTTGAATATGGGGCTTTCAAAAACCTCATTCTTTCTACTTCATCAAGTTATTGTGCTATGCTCCCTCCTGAGGTGCCTGCAGACGGCTTACTTGTGATGGCTCTGCTAGCCAGTGCCCCTGGCTGGGCCACCATGCATGTCTGTGCAAGCTGTGTGCTGCATACTTCCGGAAGGCACTGTTCACGAGGACTGTTCAGTGTTATGGCCCTGGGTGTTGTCATTCTTTTTATCTGACATTGGGTGGAGAGACAAAATGGTTGTGATGTATTCCCTGGAGCTCACAGCCAACCTTTACAGTCAGTGCTCTGTTGCAGAGTAGGACCAATTAAACCATTCCGAGAGTCAGCTGAATCTGCTTCACATACTTAGGGTTATCTTCTCAATGTTTTTCCACCATTCCGAGAGTCAGCTGAACCTGCTTCACATACTTAGTGTTATTTTCTCAATGTTTTTCCAAAGTCAAGAAACATCTTCACAACTGATTTAAAAACTTTTTAAGTATAAAATGTCAGCTTTCACACCTGTAAACGGAGATAATATTTTACCCTTGTGTATTTATCTGGTCACACATCTACTCTGGTTTCTTGTGAGGATCAAATAGTTACTCTAGGTGAAAACACTCTGTGAAATGTAAAGCACTTGGCAATATAAGCGGGGTAAGGTACCACTACTTTACTTAAACATAGTTTATAGAGAAACATACATACTCGGCACACTCAAGCATACATACATGTAATAGAAATAAATACTGAGAAGTACAGTTGGATAGATAGAGAAGGGAAACATCTCTTGACTGAAGAAAGAGAAACAAGATAGAAAGGACGAAACAATGGGTAAATGGTTGTTTACAGGTGGTAGGAAGGTGAGACTATGTGGTGAGATAAGAACAAACTCCACCACTTTCCAGGGTGCAGAAAAAAAGGCTTAAACGAATTAACCTGGGTTCACTGAGTTAGCGGCCTAGAAGAGCAACAGAGGCGTGGAGTTAACCTTTACAGGGAACACAGGCAACGCTTCAGGGGGAGCTGACAACCCACACATAAAATAGAAATGTTAAAAAATGAAGCAATTTGTATTATTATTGGTGTGTTAATAACCAGGTTTGAGTTGTTTAAATTCAACTGTTCTGAAAAAGATTAGCATTACTATGGACTACAAGTGTCCTCCCAAATTCATATGTTGAAGACCTAACCCCCCATGTGAATGAGATAGGGCCTTTAAGGAGGTGATTAAGGTTAAGTGAAGTCATAAGGGTGGAGCCTTAATCCAGTAGAACTGGTGCCCTTATAAGAGGAGGAAGGGAGACCAGAGCCCCTTTCGCCAAACAAGAGCACGGAGAGAAGGCAGCGGTCTTCAAGCCAAGAAGAGCGTCCTCACCGCAACCAGACCATGCTGGCACCTTGATCTCGGACTTCCAAACTCCAGAACTGTGAGAAAATACGTCTGTGTTGTTTAAGCCACCCATTCTATGGTATTTTGTTATGGCAGCCTGAGCTGATTAGTACAAGCATAAAGATGAACAAAATGAAGTGGTTTTTGTTAACATAAGATCTGGCATCTTTGGTAATTCATCCTAAAGTGTACTGAGGGGGTAAAGTCATAGATTAAGTGACTTACTAGTTTCATTTACTGTACAACAGAGTAAGTTAATGCTTCTATCTAGCTTCTTTGAGAGTCTCAGCTCATATAAATTATAATTTTACCATTTTTCTTAAAACTGATATTCATGGTTTAACTGTGGCTGTTAAATTTACATGCTAAAACCCACTGCTGAATTTAACTGATATCAATAATATTATATCAATGACATTTACTTATATCAATAGTAATTCTGCTACCTTTCACTTACTGCAATGTGATTTTCTCTGTAACAAAGTTTCATTACCTGGAAAATACTGAGCACAGCTATTATTCTGTGAAAGAATTTCAATCTAAAATGGAACCAGAGGATATAAAATGTAAAATCTCACACATGTGTCCTTGGGAAAACAAATCTTAAGGACTGAGAAACTGTTTTCTTGTAAAAGCCTGATTGACAGAAAACTGATAATATTGGAATTTTCTTAAATGATAGGGAGTCGGTCAGGGATTGCCTCATATCAACCCTGGGAAGTTAGGCTTATGGTTTCCAGAGGCATGAACAAGAAATGACCCACGTGGGGCTGGTTTCGCAAAATAAGCTGAATTGAGCTTTGTATGACTGGACTGGTTTTTGTCTGCTTAGGGAATTTTCAAAGCCGGTCTCCGTTTGTTTTTGACTTTAATAGGCTCTCACTGAACTCTGCCCTTTTTACATTCCCTGCCCATAAAGACAGCCTCCCTCCAACCCTCAGTGGACTCACCTGTAGTTTGTTACAGTTTGTGTATCTCGAATTGCAGTTCTCGAACAAACTCACCTTTTTACAATTTTGAGCTTGCCTCATTTTACCCTTTTATTTAGGTCGACAATTCTCTAGAAACACTGGAGCAAAGGAAGCGACCAAAAGGGTGAAAAGGGTTGGGTAACAAAACTGCAGGGAATGGAACCGTTCTGGGATTTGCAGTTCATTCAATCAGTTCCAAAGTATCAATACAAGTTGCAACCCTAACCTCAAACAGTTGCCTTATGAAACTGAGAACTGAGAAATGTGCAAGGATTCCTTTTAAAGAGCATCTGACTCGCAGGGTGACTGACCATTTCAGTTTGCTCAGGACTGTCCCAGTCTGAGCACTGAAAGTCCCAGGAGCCCCCTCATTCCTAGGCAAGGTAGGACAGTTGGTGATGCTAACAAGACAGTCATGGTCCCTACTCCTTTTGAGATTTCATTGTGGAAGAGTGGTCAGAGTTCTGTACGGATTAGATAGTTCAAGAAGGAATAAGAGTGGAAAAAGCACAGGACCACCAACCTTTGTGTGGGCACAGAAGCAGGAGGAGGAAGTATGGAATGGTGTCATAGAAGACCAGAAAGGAGAGAACAGTAATATTCCAAACATTTGTACGGAGCTCTGTAAAGCAATGGAAAATGGACAAAGCACATGGACAGATAATTCATAGAAGCAGAAGAACGAATGCCAGTAAGCATGAAAGATAATAATAATGCTCAACTCTATTAATACTCATAGAACTGCAATGTAAACACATGTGATCAGATCTTTTTTGCTTATCAAACTGATAGAGAAAAATAATAATACTTAGTGGTGTCTAGGCAGTAATTAAATGGGTACTCAGACACAGGGTGCCAGTAAAAATGGGTAGAACCTTGCTGAGTATGTAATTTGGCAGTAGGTATAAAATTCCACTTTTAGAAATCCATCCTACTACTTATAGAAAGAGTTGTGTACAAAGAAGTTCAGCAATTTTTAGCTTATATCTTGGCCTTACTCCATAAGTGACTTTTATCAGTGTTAATATAAACAAAACAGAGTAAAATTGCCCACCATAATCACTAATTCACATAATGGGACAGAATTCTCAATTTCTAGTTTTCTAATTCTGAGAAATTAAAAAATAGAGAAACATACAAAGTAGAAAATAACTGTCCCCACAGCTCAGCTTGAAAAGTCAACATTTGGTCATATTTTCAAGTGATTTTTAAAAAATTAATAGATTTTTTAGAACAGTTTTAGACCTACAGACAAATCGAGCAGAGTACTGGAAGTTCCCATATACCACCACTCTCCCTCAGTTTTCCCTGATTTTAACATCTTCCTTTAGTATGGTACATTTGTTACAATTATTGGACTAATATTGGTACATTTTATGAGCTAAAACACATAGTGTATTCAGATTTCCTTAGTTTTGACTAATGCAATGTCTTTCCTGTTCCAGGATGCCGTATTACATTTAGTTGTCATTCCTCCTTAGGCTCCTCTTGGGTGTGTAACATTTTCTAAGGTTTTCTGCGTTTTTGATGACCCTGATCATTTTGAGGAGTATTAGTCACGTATTTTGTAGGATGTGCCCTATTGGAATTTGTTTGATATTTTTCTCATTATTAGAGTGGAGTTAGGGGTTTGGGGGAGAAAGATCACAGAAGTGCTATTTTCCTTATATTAATGAGGCTGAAGTAGTATTTGTTGGGTTTCTCTACCGTAAGGTTACCTCCCAAGCCCCATTTTCATACTGTACTCTTTAGAAGGAAGTCACCATGTGTAGCCCACTCTTAAGGGGTGAGAGTTATGCTCCCCTCCTTTAGGGTGGAGTGTCTACAAAATTTGCATAATCTACCTCATTTGGTATTGTGCACAGAATTTAGTAATATATCTAATTACTTTTTTATGTCAGTAGGGAGTCGTGGCTATTTTATACTTTGGGTTATATTCCAGTGCTACTTTATTTTGTTGCTCAAATTTTTCCAGCTTTGGCCTTTTGGAAGCTCTTTCACTTCGCTCCTGGGTCCCTTTAACATGCCCCCATCATTGTGGCAATTTTTATTTTTTAAGAACTACTAACTTTCTGGCATAAGATGCTCCAGGATTAGCTTGTGTATATTCTGTTCCCCTCTCAGGATCACCCATTTCTCCAAGGAGCCCCTGTTCCTTTTATTGGAGAATGGAATTAGAAACCAAGATCTGGGTGCTCGATGCGGTTGCTGCCACTGCAGTCCATTTCTTTTACGCCCTCTCAGAATTATATGTGTGTGTGCTAACCTGTGTATATACACATATCAATAAATAGTCCCATAGGTAACCATCTGTACTCCATATCAAGTTGTTAATCATACATTTAAATCTATTTTAAAATGTGAGTTCTCCATAAACTTCATAACTAACATCTCCAACTCTAACCCCTTAACACATGGATTATTCTAGCCACCTCCCCTTGCTGATCTGTACTTTTCGAATCCAGCTGTGAGAAACCTGGATCCCACCATCTGCCATTCATTTACTTAGTTGCTCAATTCCAGTATACCTGATAGCAGTACCAGAATTTTGAGCCTCCATCCCTGTAGGAAATGGTGTTATTGACAAGAGTACAGTACTTAAGCGTAGTTCCTTTTACCTCTAGTCTTACCGACTCCATTTATTTCCAATAGACATTTTCTAAATAAAAGAAAGAAAACATAGCAGATAAAGTAGAATTCCCCTTTGACCTGCAAATCCAGGCTGATTCTCCTGTTCCTTCCCAAGATGCACAAATTATAAGTTTGCACACATTATATACTCTTTCAGTCTATTTTTATATTTTATACATACAAATATATATTTATGGGCATTCTATTTTAACATTTACATAAATTATATAGGGGGCATATTCTACCCTTCTTTCATTCTTATATTTTTTTGTGATTAGTCTGTTGATAAATTTAGATCTAGTCCATTCTTTGTATAACCAAAATATTCCATCGTAAGAATATTCCACATTTTCTTCACCACTTTTTTTTTACTGACGAGTATTTAGATTCTTCCAATGTCTTTTTTGCTTTTATAAATAATATCCCATCAAGTTAGCAAATATTGAGGGCATGATGTCAGTAGAAATGGCATTAATTTATGTTAACATATAAAAAGTCCCACGCTCAGACTTGATATGTAGCTCCATACTGAAAAATACGAATTCCAGTCATGTTTTAGTGGTTCTTGGCCTCTCCGTTGCGGAGCACAGGCTCCAGACGCGCAGGCTCAGTGGCCATGGCTCATGGGCCCAGCCTCTCCGTGGCATGTGGGATCTTCCCGTACCAGGGCACGAACCCGTGTCCCCTGCATCGGCAGGTGGACTCTCAACCACTGTGCCACCAGGGAAGCCCATGAAGCCTGGTTCTTAGAGTCACTGTCCAGCTGGCTGGGTCCTTATCTTGGCCTGGGCACATCACCCAATGCCTGGCCCAGAGCAGGCTCCCACTGCTCCTCCTGCTGCCTTGCAGGGGTCAGCCCTGGTCAGCGTGTCTAAAGGTTCTTTCAGAACTGCCTGTGTGCGTGTGAAGATTCTCCTGAGGCCTTTCAGTGCTGCTTTGAAAGCCTTACAAAAGAAGCTGAATTGCCCATGCATATACTGCTGGTCCACAGTTCCAAGAAAAGTTTCTTGTTTTGAACTGCAGACAGAGCAGACAGGCCTAGGAGGAAGCCTGACATGTGCACCATGGGCCTGAGAACTGGACAAAAGAAAGCTGGCTCATTAAGTGTTAGCTGTCTTAATGCCAAGAGCAGTGTTATTAATGGGTACCCATTACTAAGGCCTGGGCTTATGAAGACCTGCTGCAACTTGCAAGTGTCCCTTTCAATATATGCCTAATCTAGAATTGGAATTCCACAACTGAGTCCTTCTAAAAACTGTAATTTGAAAAGATACATGCAACCCAAAGTTCATAGCAACACTATTTACAATAGCCAAGACAAGGAAACAACCTAAGTGCCCATCAACAGATGATTGGCTTGAGAAGCTGTAGTGTGCATATATATGTATGTGTATATATATATATATATACACACACACTACAATGGAATATTACTTAGCCATAAAAGAATAAAATACTTGGTGAAATAAGTCAGAAAGACAAATACTATATGATATCACTTGTATGTGTAATTTAAAAAATTATTCAAATCTATACACAAAGCAGAAACAGACTCACAGATAAAGAAACTTATAGTTACCAAAGGGGAGAGGGACAAATTAGGAGTACAGAATTAATAAATACAAAATATTATACATAAAATAAGCAACAAAGATTTACTGTATAGCACAGGGGGATTATATCCAATATCTTGTATTAACCTAAAATGGGATATAATCTGCAAAAAACCCTGAATTACTATGCTATACACCTGAAACTAATGCAATATTGTAAATCACCTATACTTCAATTTAAAAATCCTAATATCTTGTATAATATTCTCTTTCCTTGTTCTGAGTCCCTCCCCTTCCCACTTCCCAAACTCAGCACAGAGGCTCTGCTCAGACCCACCCCTCCCTTCCATGTTGGCTCATTTCCTTGGGACCAAACTCATATGTCTTGGTTTTCCTTTCCTGGAGATAAGACATTATTGTAGGCTTTCATGTAACCATCCTTTGAAGGGGCCCTCCACCAGTCCTCTCATCTCTGCTAACTTGTCTGAATTCTGGGCTAAGGACAGTTTATTTAAGATCATTCTAGGATGCATCTTTTAGTAATTTCAGTGATTGTGCCTATTATAAAGTACCAACTCATTTATCCAGCACCACTGGTTTTTTCATAAAGGAAGAATATGAACTTATAAATTGAAATTATAAGCCATTAACTCATTTGATTCCTATGACAATGCTGTGCATTACT
Organism: Lagenorhynchus albirostris; assembly: GCF_949774975.1. Lineage (NCBI taxonomy): Eukaryota > Metazoa > Chordata > Mammalia > Artiodactyla > Delphinidae > Lagenorhynchus > Lagenorhynchus albirostris. The sequence continues at coordinate 86,369,231 of NC_083098.1, forward strand.
GCTTCCACCTTAAAGCTGAGAAATCTAAGGAGCAGAGAGGTCAAGTAACTTGCTTAAGATCTCACAGCTGGTTAAAGATGGAGCCCAACTCTGAGCCCAGGTGTCTCTAACTCCAGAGTCCATGATCTTTCTACCGTATCATACTTTCTTCAGAAAGACTTCCAAATAGACAGTTTATCTGTTTAGATATCTTAAAACTCCTTTAAACAAATTTCAATAGAAAAAATGTCTAAGCTGTCTTTCATACTCTCATTTCACCTAGATATGTGTTAAGCTTCACCCATTGTCTTCTGTTTAACTTTTATTGATGAGCTGGCCCTGAAAGTGGTTAAGAGCACAGGCCCTCTGCTGTGTGATCTTAGGCAAGTTACCTAACCTCTCTGTGCTCCAGCTTCTTTATCTGTCAACTGCAGATTACGACAGTGCCAATTTCTGTGGGTTGTCATGTGGATTAACAGCATTAAAATAAGTAAGGGAATTAGAATGGTAACTGATAAATAAATGCTCACACTTTTATTATTGATGAATTAGTCAATGATCTATCACTGTTGAAGTGTTGATCCAACTCATTTATACATCTCTCCTTTGTCCTATAAATGTCAGGCTGTGAGCTGTGACTTTTCCTGCTGTCTCTATAACTATTTTTGGCAGTCTTCCTTTACTAGACCTAATGTGGAATCAGAAACTAGACCAACCAATTCTTATAGAACTGTATGTTAAATCTGAATGTCATCTGAAGAAGACTTTTCATGGCTTTAGTATAGTTTCATTACAGCTACTTCTGGAGCATAAAAGGTAATTTATCTTTATTTCTTAGTGTTAGATTTTTATTTTTGAGGGCACTGGAAGGCTGATCTCCAGATGAGGAAAATGTAATTCTCTATAATTTGGAGAAGTCCAGTGTAGGCAATGGTCATTAAAAAAAAAAAAAAACAAAACTCATGAAAACTTCCAAACAATACCCAAAGTAGAGAGTCTAATATAACAAGTCCCCAGATGCCTATTAAGTTCCAACAATTATCAATATTTTGATAATCTTTTTTCATCCATCCTTAGGAATCCTATTATTTTATCAAAGAACAAAACACACACATTTCAGCATGTATCTTTAAAAACTTCAAAAAAGTTTTTAATGTAATCATCATGCTATTATTATGCTCAAAAGAATTAAGTGCAATTTATTAACTTAATCCCACCTTCAGTCCATATTTAGATTTCGCCAGTTTCAAAATTTTTTTTGTAGTTACAGCTTTTTTAAAATCAAGGTTCAGATAAAGCCCATGTATTGCATTGGATTTGTGAGCCTTTTAAATTTATTTTATTCTGTAACATCCCCACTGTCTCACGTCACTGGTTAATAGTGGGTTCTTTGCCCTGTAGGCCAGTAGTTTGCAAAGTGCGGACCAGCAGCAGCGTTAGCATCTCCCGGGAACGTGTGAGAAATGTAAATGTCTTCTCAGGCCCCATCCAGTCCTACTGAAACAGACTTTGGGAATGCAGCCCAGCAATTTGTGTTTTAATAAGCCCTCCAGGATCTCACCTGGGTACCACTGTTGTTGACTAGCCCACATCATAGATTCGGCTGATTGCTGCCTCCTGTTTCCATTTAGCTTCTCTAATTACCTCTATATTTCCTATAAATTGGCAATCAGCTTTAGAGCCTTGATTGCATTCAGGTTCACCACTTTTTTTTTTTTTTTTTTGCGGTACGCGGGCCTCTCACTGTTGTGGCCTCTCCCGTTGCGGAGCACAGGCTCCGGATGCACAGGCTCAGCGGCCATGGCTCACGGGCCCAGCCGCTCCGCGGCATGCGGGATCCTCCCAGACTGGGGCGCGACCCCGTGTCCCCTGCATCGGCAGGCGGACTCTCAACCACTGCGCCACCAGGGAAGCACCTACTACTTTTTTTTTTTTTTAAGGCAAGAATACTTCACAGATGATGCTATGCTCTACTACTGCATCAGTCATGAGGTACGTAAGCTCTGTTTGACCCAATGTTAGTGATGCTGAGACTGCCAGTGCTTGGGTGGCATCCACCTGATGCCTGCTCTACTGAATGGTTTCACCAACCACTGATTGTTGTTCAGACTTATTTTCTTTGGGATCATGAGATGAAGATTTTTAATATTATCCATTCTGTACTTATTAATCATTTGCAGCCTTTTATTGTTCTTGTTGCTTATTTGGGAACATGACAACTTCCATGGCATAGTTACAGGTTAAAAGCAGTATGAACTTGATTCTTTGGTGACAAATTAAAAACAACTTTATAGAATTTTTTTCATAACCCTTACGATAAGCACAGACCCTTGGTTTGCATGATTTGCATTTGCTTAGAAAGCACTCATTTAATTAGTGAAGAAATTACAATGTAACCGTTTTGAATCTGGGTTCTGAATCAATTACTGTCTACCTTGATGCCTGTGTTAAGCCAGATAGGCTGCTCAACCAATATCTGTTCCTTAGATCTCTGTTTAAATGCCTTGGACCCTTTTACTCTATGATGACAGTAGTATCATATATTCTTTTCTGCCTGATAAGGACTTTAAAATATTCTGAGATAATATATGTAGAGTATTTTGGGTGAAATTATGAAGAGGTGTCTCTTAGACCTGACTCTTCTATCTATGAGATAGAGCAATGTTTCTCAAACTTTGACAGTGACCTACAGTAAAAACACATTTTATACTGTGATCCTGTGCTCTCTCTCACACACACATACACACACACTTCTTAGAAATGGAAAATCTCGGTCTCTACCCCAGACCTATAGAATCAGACATTCTGGGAGTGGGTCTGTAAGGTGTTTCACCAATAATTGTTAATTGTATTATCTGCAGTCCACCTTGATGCTTTCCATTTTGTTCTCTACAGTTCTACTCCAATAAAAATTGCTGGTGGTAATCCGCTGGGTTAGAATGATTTCCTGATGCACTATTAGACTGCAACCCACATTTTCAAAAAAAACCATCTCCTCCTATGTGGTTCTAAACTCACTCTCCACAAGATTGCTTCATTCTTTTTCATATTCTTTTCCATTATGGCTTATTACAGGATATTGAATATAGTTCCTTGTACTAAGCAGTAGGACCTTGTTTATCCATTCTATATATAATAGTTTGCATCTGCTAATCCCAAACTCCCCATCCAACTCTCCCCCACTCCCTTCCCCCTTGACAATCACAAGTCTATTACCTATGTCTGTGAATCTGTTTCATAGATAAGTTCATTTGTGTCCTCTTTTAGATTCCACATATAAGTGATACCATACGGTATTTGTCTTTCTCTGGTCTGACATAACTCCACTTAGTATGATAGTCTCTAGGTCCATCCATGTTGCTGGAAATGGCATTATTTCATTCTTTTTAAGGCTGAATAGTATTCCATCGTATATATATACGACATCTTCTTCATTCATCTGTTGATGGACATTTAGGTTGTTTCCATGTCTTGGCTGTTGTAAATAGTGCTGCTATGAACATAGGGGGAGCATGTATTTTTTCAAATTATAGTTTTGTCTGGATACATAGCCAGGAGTGGGATTGCTGGATCATATGGCAACTCTAGTTTTAGTTTTTTGAAGAACTTCCATACTGTTCTCCATAGTGGCTACACCAATTTACATTCCCACCAGCACTGCAAGAGGGTTCCCTTTTCTCCACACTCTCTCCAGCATTTGTTATTTGTAGACTTTTTAATGATGGCCATTCTGATTGGTGTGAGTTGATACCTCTTTGTACTTTTGATTTGCATTTCTCTAATAATTAGCGATGTTGAGCAGCTCTTCATGTGCGTATTGGCCATCTGTATGTCTTCTTTGGAGAAATGTCTATTTAGGTCTTCTGCCCATTTTTGGATTGGGTTGTTTGTTTTTTGTTATTGAGTTGTATGAGTGATTGTTTCATTCTTATCATTTGGTTGCCTGAATACAAGTGCCCCTGTTCTCACACACACACAACCAACTGTAATGCAAGGTGGTGCTGTTAAAAAAGTATGAAATGCGTTCATAGAGGTGGGTACCATTGATTTGAACTAGAGGCACAAGGGAAGGCTTCACACTGTGGATAAGAATTCATTTATTCATTCATCACTTAAGTGAAGAGGAAGGCACAATAAATGAAGAGCGAGATTCTTGCCTTTCCTGAGGTTACAGGCTGGATGGGAAAGAAAATGGGACATGCGACAGGCAAGTAGACATGAAGGGACAAAGAGCCTGGTAGTGTCGGTCGGGGCTCATGGATCTCAGAAGACGGAACTAATCAGAAGGTTGAATGTGGACGGGGATGGAAGCAAAACTTGAACTGGCCCTCGATGGTTAAAAAGGATTTAAATGCACAGACTGGGGCGAGGGTGGGAAAGGACCTTCCAGATGGAGTTAGCAGCCTCCTTCTATTGATATAATGCTTGCAGTTATAAATAAGGAGGGTGCTTTTAAGAGGTAACTAGAAGCCTGGCAATAATAACAAAACTTTTATTTTTGTCAATAATAATAGCACTTGCTGTGAAGTTATGAGTTAGGTACTATTGTTCCCAAGGTTGAAAATGCAAATTTATGGCAGAACGAGGATCTGAGCTCAGGTCAACAGAACTTCAAGGTCATAGTCCTATCCATTAAGCTCTGGAGCATGACTGGGATGGAGCTCCCATTAAGAGCCCGCAGGCAATGATATATAATGGCATTGAAGGATGGGTGGCTCAAAAGTGGACTGACTGGGGAACACGGACCTAATTCTTTGATCTCTGATTACTATGACTCCATCTGCCACTAGATGTCAAATGTTACTGAAAAGGAATCACTAAAGTTTGTGAATGAAAATTATTAGGGCTATTAACAGTGACATTCTCTGTTTAATTGAAATCAGTTGACTTAAATATTAGTTTCAGGTGTACAACATAGTGATTCAATATTTTTGTACCTTATACAAATCCAAAGTTATTACAATAATATTTGACTATATTCCTCTTAATCCCCTTCGCCTATTTTGCCCATCCCCCCATCCGCTTCACCTCTGGCAACCGCTAGGTCTAACAGTGACATTCTTATTAACTTTCCTTCTGTTATACATATCTGAATGGGACTAAAAGGGGCAGAGTTCCACAAGTTGCTCATGACCCAAAGCCTCTCCCTGTTGTGTCACGGGCCATAAAAAGCCTGGGTCTGCCCAGGAGTGTTTTACAAATGTGAACCCCATCTTGTGTGTGTATTGGAAAAACAAGTGAAAGTAGCTGCTATAGGATATCAAAGATGATCTATGGATTGTAGCTTTGCCTTAGAGAGATTTTGAACTTTGAATTGGGTCTAAAGTTCCCTCAGCTTTGGAGAAGTCATCGCCACTGGGGAGAATGGCGAAATAACTCCTAGGAGTTATTTCCCCTTGAAATAGTCCCGCTAAAATCCTGACTTACAGTTGGGTTGCTTTCTTGATGTTCCTAGATTTTACATGCATGACTGATTCTGTCATTCTAATTTCAGCCATCAGCTCAGATGTCACCTCCTCAGCTAGACCTTCCAGCTAAATTAGCCATTGAAGTACCTACTACAACACATTGTCATATTGTTTCTAATTGTACCTTATCACCAGCTAAAATGACCTTTTAAAAATTCCTTTATTTTCTTGTTAATTATCTGTTTTCTCCTCTAAGCTCCAAGAAAGCAGGGTCTTTATCTGTCTCGTTTATCACTGTATTCTCATGCCTAGAATAGTGCCTGGCACATAATAAAGGTTCAGTAGATATTGCTGGATGAATAGATGGCAGCTGGTAGGAGTGGTGTGCTGTGGGTTTAGCAATCTTCCCAGTGCTTTTTCAGACAGTAAACTTTGTTCTTTGTGATTGCATGCAAAGACTAGGGAGAAGTGAACAGCTTAATCTCTCTCAGGGGGTTAATTACTTGGGTTAAGACCTTTCAGCCATCAAGAAATCCTCATAACATTCAACATATAGTTACCTATGCTAGGGAAAACTGTTCATCAGGCTGAACTAGTAGATATTATGTAACAAAAGGTGGTAAAAGATAATGGTGATGGCTAAAAATGATAAGATCTTAGACATGATAGACACCTTAGGGAGAGTATAGTACCAACTTTTCATTTTACAGATGAGGAAATTGTCTTCCCCAAAGATTAACTGACATGCCTGAACCCATGCAACTAGGTTAGTGGAGAAGGCCAGGGATAGGAGTTTGAATTTTTTTTTTTAAGGAATTAAAAAAAATGATTTTATTTTTGGCTGTGTTGGGTCTTTGTTGCTGCGAGCAGGCTTTCTCTAGTTGCGGTGAGTGGGGCTACTCTTCGTTGCGGTGCACGGGCTTCTCATTGCGGTGGCTTCTCCTGTTGCAGAGCACGGGCTCTAGGTGCGTGGGCGTCAGTAGTTGAGGTGCATGGGCTCAGGAGTTGTGGCTCACAAGTCCTAGAGTGCAGGCTCAGTAGTTGTGGCGCACCAGCTCAGTTGCTCTGCAGCATGTGGGATCTTCCCGGACCAGGGCTCGAACCCATGTCCCCTGCATTGGCAGGCAGATTCTTAACCACTGCACCACTAGGGAAGCCCAGGACTTTGAATTTCTAATCCCAGCCTTATCTTTCTACTTTACACAAGGGCTTCCATTATGCTTTCTTCGAATGAGAATTTAATTGGTCAATAGACACGTATTCTAGACATGGGTGAAGGACATTGCATTTAAGTAATATTGCAGAAGAAGGAAATGTCTGATAAAAATGAGTTAACATTCTTTGCTCCCCTGTAATACCTCTGTGATTATCCACTTGGTTAACAGCACACAATCTACAACAACGCAGTGCCTAAACATCTAATTTTGGTAAATTACCGAATTTGTCACTGAGAAAGATAAGCAAATGAAAAGGACATTGTCTCTGATCTCAGGCACAAACAACTGGCCACAATGGAAGGCAGTGTTGTAATAAAAGTGTAAAATGGGTACACAGAGGTGGGTACCATTGATTGGAACTGGAAGCACACTGAGGACAAGCATTTCAACAAGCAGAGAAGAGACATTGCAGATGGGGAAATGGCAAGAGGTCTGAAGTTGGGCAGTGATGCTCAAAGAAGAGTAGGCAGCCTTCTGAGCTGCAAAGAGAAGTGTAAAGAAGACGTTCATTCTGAAAAGGCAGGCAGAGGGTCTTGAGGTGGATTGTGGAGGACCTTGAGATTCCTATTAATATTTTTTCAAATTCTTTTTGGATATCACTGAGTTTTTGAGTAGGGGACCAACATAATCACGTATGTCTTTTAACAAGGTAATTCCGTTACTTTGTAAACAGGTGTAAAATGCCAAGAAGAAAAAGGCTGCAATTGGAGGGACTAGTTAAGAGTCCAGGCAAGAGAAAATGAGGGTCTGAAGCTGCTTGGCATCCAAACAGATGGGAGAGACTCTGTGAGTTAGAACCATGTAGAAATACCACTAGACTGGGAGGGATTGAAGATATGAGAAAACTGGCAGAGAAGCTTCTGAGGCAGCTGAGGCCGAGGTGGTATCTTTGGACAGCAGCCTTTCTTGTTGAGATACTCTACAGACTGGGCCCAATGGAGGTGAGATTGGAGGAGGAGATGAACAGGGGAGGTTTATGGTGGGTGTCTTCTGTCCCTCAGTAAAGAGGGAAAGGAGATCTCTTGCCAAGGAAGAGAGAGAGCAGATAGGTTTTGTGATTGGCTAAGTGAAAAAGAGCTGTTACACAAAATATACATCATGGGCTTTTCCAGAAGATGTCCCTAATTTAATGAGTGATTTATTCATACTTATCTATATATATTTAAGAAATGAGTGTTATTCTCACTTGCTCTGCTTGGCAAATATCAGTGCCTTGAACAAAGTGACTACACAACATCAATGAGTGATAGCACAGGCCACTGAATCCTTAATGTTCCGTCTTGCCAACTTAATCCTCTTTAAGTCCACTTCTAAGCATAGCTGTAGGAACCATAACAAAAATAGATGTAACCATTGCTCTTCAGGAAAAGGTTATCTGGCTTTTCCAAGTCTCATTTCATGAAATGCAAGTTCACTGAGATTAAAACATACGCACTTTGCATTTTGTTTGTAATGCACTGATAGTCACAATAAAACAAAACTCTCCATCGTGGCTTCCATGAAATGCCCATTTGTTAGTCGCTTGTCAAGAACAGTACACAAGGCAATTAGTCACAAAGTTGAAAAAGTCTCTGAGAACTTTTAGTCGGCTTTCTAAAACTTGGCAAGACTCAGGACTATTTTTATTTCGAAAATGGCCCTTCTAAGCGCAATGGTGATAACTAGGAACTCTGTCCCATGAGAAGGGAAATTCGTGCCATCACTCCAATTTTCTGACTAGGGCTGAGCAACTCCTCTTTACTGCAGTTTGGTTAACCGCCAGAAGCAAATGGAAAAATACGTGCTGAATAGCAAGCCTGACTCCCCAAAACACAGCTCAGGAAGGTAATTTCTCTTTATTTTCCCACTGGAAGGATTGCCAGGGGAAACTGAGCTGTTAGCTCTGTGCTTCTTCATTTCTTAAGATCTATAAGACAGATCAGAACATTTGGAGGCTAACACCAGGAATGTCAGAGTAGATGGAAAACCAAACTAATGAGAAGGGATTTTAAAAGAAGCAATTTACCTACGTGTATCTGTTTAGAGTCGGTTGATTTCCACAGTTGTTGAAGCTCCCAAGTTTTAAGATGGGGTTACAGTCTACAATCTGGTTTAGCTCCAGTTACCTGCTACTTACTGCTTTAGAAAACATGGGAGACAGCAAAAAAAGCTTGAGAGAGGAAAGCCTGGTGCAGTGGTGCTGAATTTAAGCATGCATCAGAATCACCTGGGGGCTTGTTCAAACACAGGAACGCTGAGCCCCACCCAGAGCTTCTGATTCTGTAGGTCTGGGGAGGGACCAGGGAATCTGTTTCCAAGCCACTCCCAGGTAACACAGTTGCTGCTGGTATGGGACTGCACTTGAAGGGGAAGTAAAGTTCTGAGTAAAAGCATGGAGACTGCACTTTAGTGAAAGGATAAAGGAATTGACTTTATTCTGGAGAAAGAGGATGAAGACGCAAATTACCTTACTCACATGAAGGACTGGATCAGAAATTCACCTCAAATGAACAATCGGCAGAATCTGGAGAAAGTGGTCTTAAGTGGCAAGGAGTTCTATTGTAAGGTTAGGTATAAGGGAAATATTTAGCCACCAAAGTTAAATGATGGAGTCTTCAAACGAGTGATCTAAAAGGGAAATCTTTTATCATTTTAGTTCAGAAGAATTAACTTTAAGACTTTTAGCTCATAAAATAAGTAAAATTGAAATAAGCAAGAAACAGAAATTGATTTAAAAGCACTTATGTTAACCACGACTTCTGGAATTAAAAAAAAAAGAAAAAGAATCTGGCATAAGGAGTTCATGTTGTCTGAATTCAGGTCTCTTCCTGCTGTATTCCTGGAGCCAGATGACAGCCAGAGAGGCTTAAATAAGTGAGTCCTAGGGCCTGAGCCACTCATTTAATGAAAATATGGTTGGCCCTGCCCGTGAGAAAAACTTTATCTGAATTTTTCTTGAGGGGGTCAGGTGGGAAAATTACTAAGGCATAAACTTCTCATTGACCTTCATACGTGGACATCGGCTTTGTCTTGAAAATGCAGTTGAAGACACAAGCTGTCATTAACAACAACAAAATAAAAACATAGGATAGGTTCCTCTCACAATTCAGTATTATAAAGTTTGTACCTTTCTCCATGAACTGCCTTGATTCCTTTTTATCACATGATGAAAGATGTGAAATTTACTATGTTCCTCTTCTGGTCACGGCTGCCAGGAACCCCAGAGCTAAGCTTTCTGTTCAAGTCTGGTAGCTTCCTTTGAAATGATTTTCTGACATAGTTGTCTCTCCCTAGCCCCTTACTTCTTAGCCAGTAATTTTTTTTGGTGTCATTTAAAATATTCTTTCATGTAATATAAATTCCTGTCAAAAGCTTTTTTGATGTAGACATTGTTACATATAATGAATTTTAAAAACTATATACAGAATCCTATTTAGCCACAAATAAATATATAAAAGTGTCTCTCTTTATAAAGATAAGGCTGACCCTCAGGCAGGATATTCTTTCTGGGGGCCGGCCATAGCATTGTAGTAAAGAACATGGGCTTTGAACCTGTTCCTGCCCCACTGGCTGTGTGACCCTAGATACATTATTTAACCTCTGTGCACCTCAGGTCTCTCATCTGTAAAATGGCCTAATTACAGTGCCAAACTCCAAAGATTCTTGGGAGGACTAATTAATGCTTTGAACAGTGCCTGAACCACAGGAAGTATTTTGTAAATGTTAGCTCCGTCAATTAGAAACAGTAGTGATGGAATTTTGTGACCCACTCAATCGTGGAGTTAAGTGGTACCATTTCAACCACAGGTTCACATTCTGGGCAATAGGAGCTCTGGTTTTAGTTTGGACTTAACTTGAAAGATACGCTTCCAACAAATGAGTGTTCATGATGAGAACCTTCTATGGTCGTAGTGTGGCCAATGCAGAACCCAGGGGCAGCAGACAGAGAGCAACAGAAAGATGTAGCACCGCAGAGAGAGGGAGAGACCGTTCCCAAGGAAACAGGTTGCTAGGGGCAGGCATTTGGTAAAGTGTGCTGGAGAAATACAATTTCCTTGAACTACATCTAATGAAAATACTGTGTACTGACAGTGAACTTTAAAGCAAGTGTGATGTGAAGCTGAGAATGTTGATGAATTTGAAATAAGGCTTCTGAAATCACCCTTACTCCATCATGGGCTACTTTACGGCAAGAACAATATGGTCACACAAGACTAGACAGTAAGAGTGTGGGTGACACAAGAGGAAATCTGGAGTTGAGCGTGATAGATTTGATGCATATTTTTGGGAAAACAATTTGGAAGCCCAAATTGGATGGGCTTGTATCCATATATTTCTACGTGGTTCTAACTCATGGATAGTGTATGTGGCTGTATAAAATTATATGCCAGACAATTATAAACTGTTCTCATTTCATCATATGTATTGGATTTTTTGGTGATGATTCCTTCTTAAAGTTCTGAGTTGAAGAACTTTTCCAGGTACGGATAAACACATGTTTACAGTGGATAGAATCTACTGACTACTGGCGATGAGATCATGGTGTCCAGAGGGAGCAAAACAAGTTATGATTCTTTGTAGAACTGATGTAAAATGTTAAATAGGGTTGTATTACGCAGGGTTCTCCAGGGAAACTTCTAGAACCAACAGAGAGAGAGAGAGTGTGTGTGTGTATCTCTATATTTTTAAGAGTTGGCTTACATGATTGTGGTGGGGAGCAAGTCTGAAATTGGCAGGGTAGGCTAGTAGGCTGGAGACCCAGGGAAGAGTTGATATTACAGCTTGAGCCTGAAGGCGTCTGCAGTCAGAATTCCTCCTTCCTTGGAGGACCAGTCTTTTTTTTTTTTTTTTTTTTGCGGTACGCGGGCCTCTCACTGTTGTGGCCTCTCCCGTTGCGGAGCACAGGCTCCGGACGCGCAGGCTCAGCGGCCATGGCTCACAAGCCTAGCCACTCCGCGGCATGTGGGATCCTCCCGGACTGGGGCACGAACCCGCGTCCCCTGCATCGGCAGGCGGACTCTCAACAACTGCGCCACCAGGGAAGCCCTCAAGCCATCTTGATGAGGCTTCACCCACGAGGGCTACATGCCAATGTGGGGACACCACTAGTAAGAGAAAATGAGGGGGGCTGCAGGGGCAGGAATCAGATAATATTGCTCGTGTCAGGGTGGATGGAGGTACCACTGAAGTTCTCCTCACAGTGAACTCCATGAGAGAGCCAGCATTTGGACACAGATGTGGAAATGCAAGGTGGCAGACAGGGTTGGATAAGTTTCTGTTAGTTTCTGCTCTTCTATCCTCCCTCCCCTTCATTGACTTGAAGGCAGAAGCAGCATTTTGAGGGCCGCAAGGCTGGGTGTGGGATGAAGGGAGAACAAGGAAACATGGTGCAGAACTGCCCAGGCCTCTCTACCTCTATTCCAGACCCGAGAACATGAACCAAGGAGAAGCAGACACTTTAGACTGGGTGTGAAGCGGACACTTTGATTTAGACTCACCTGGACTTTTGAATACTTGAAAGTGAGTCTTGAAAGTGTCTGGATGAGAGAGCTTCCAGGGTGGGGAAGAGATCCAGCAAAGCATGTTTGAAGGCAGTGACGCAAGAAAAATAAATTCTCTTTCCTTGTGTCCTCAATTGACTTCAGCTCTCTCAGTACACTGGTTACACAAATTTAGAAAGACTCAGTCCTGAGTTAGTTATGTGTCACCACTGCCCTGATTATCACGCTGCCCTGATTTGGAACGCTTTGTGGCCCTTCACATGTCTGGGCACTGCATCTCTGTCAGCCGAGGCCCAGGAGGAGGATGAGATCAGGAATTGAGGCAAAGGCTCCCAGGAGAGTAACAGGGGCCAAGGTGTCCAGTGTGCCAACTAAAGCAGCCAATCAGGGGCAAAGTTCTCACGTGCATGGTTGTGTCTCCACTGCAAACACTAATTTATAATCCTCCTGTTTCTCTAGAGTGAGACTAGCTTGCAGATAATTAAACTAGAAAAAGGAGTTAGTGATGACTGAAGGACATTAGTGCTATGGCTTATATATAGCCCCTATTTGAATTAAATGGAGAGAGTCTGCCCCTGTTTGGTGAGTATTTAAATGCCTATTTCTGGAGACCACTCTCACTTGCTGTGCTAGACATTATACAAGGCAACGGGTTGATTTTTCAGCCTAAGGAATCAATAATTCTGTTGTTCATGTCCAGCAGCTTCTGTTCTGGGTCATGCTGGTGTTAACTGATTTTACTGTCTCCCCTTGAAAAGCCTTGGTCTGCTTTTCCCACCCCTATTGACTTCTTTAATTACGTGAAAATAATACAGACAAATACATAAGGAAAAGACTAACAAACAGTGAAAGATCTCAGAATGAAAACTGATGCTATACGTTAACAGTGAGGTGAAATTATATATTTCAGTGCTTAGTGCAGTTATGTTAAGGGACGGAAAATATTAGGCAGATGAGAGCTGCAAAGCCTTCCATATTCACCTCAAATGTCTCTCTTCCCCCACTTCACTTTTCTTCGTTCTTAGAAGATACCTGAAAATAATAATACTCATGTTTGGAGGGACATTCTTTGCAATCGGAGGACCATTCTTTTTGCAATTCTTCACCAAAGTGAAGGATTCTCTTTCAAAGGTTAACCTGGTACTCCCAGCCTGGGGACTAAGGGAATCAGACTAACTTATGTGGCCAACGCATGGCTTTGAGCCTTAAGGAGAAGAAAGGTCTGACAGGAGAGAGGGATGTTGGCTAAGAGGAGAACCACAGAAGGATCAGGAACTGATAAAGTCCATGTTACATCAGGAGCTGTGAAGAGAGTAGGCAGAAGGGAACTTAGGAAGCCAGTAACCCCAAATTCAAGCCAGCAGAGTGCTAGCTGCTGTACAGAATTCAGTTTTCTAAGCATTTTGAAAAAAAGACTAAAATAGTGTGCCCTGCTAAGAGTCACTAGGATCCATTAAGGTGTCTGTGGTGGTATTTGTGTCCATTTTGCATCTTCAAAAATATGCCTGGACTATTTTCTCTGGAAATTTTCAAGTTGTATTGGATACTTATGAATTTTTTCCACTCTTTATGATGTTCAGGCATTTCTTATGACAACATAGAGACCAGGAAATAAGGAAGGGTCTTAATTTAAAAAATCAATACTTCTGAAATTCTTGTAGAACCTCTTCTAAAAACTTGCTTTGAGGATCAATTACTTCTTTTATGAATTAGGTAATGTACATTGTTCTGACAGAAACGATATGATAAAAAGTCCAACTACATGACGATAATTCATAGCATGAAAGACAGTTTTCTCTGAATCCCATCTTTTATTTGATTAGAATCAAGGTCAGAGTTTTTTCCGGATGTTTCTTGCTAGCCTAAAGTGGATCCTTTGTTTTCTAAGAAAAAGGCCCAACATTCACAGCCGGGCCGCACTACCCTCTGCTTCCCACTTCCTGAGGCTCAGTGGGTCAGAGCCAATGCATTCCAACAGGAGAACCGAAAGACAGCCTGATCCGGGTCAGCTGCCCACTGGGGTGTTTTGGGGTCAGAATTCTGAAGCGGCCACGACATTCATAGACATCCCAGTGTGAATGAGAATTCCTCCATACTTAGAAATTCTCCTAGAGGGAGACAGTTCCTGTCTTAAGTTTTAAGGAGACTCTAAAAGGGTCATACAACTCTGGTTGGCGGAGGTGATGTTGAGGGGCGTAAACTGCCGAATGCTGAGTCCGAATTCGCTCCCAGAGGCGTTTATTGAGCACCCCTCTGCGTGCAGAGCCCTGCGGGAGCAATCAGCCAGAGCTGAGCTCGAGCTGTACAGACGGAGATAGCACAGTTCAGGGCAGTACACTGCTGGCGACTCCCTGCCCACTTCTCATCTCGAATCCTAGATCGGCGAACTGAAATCCTAAGACATCCTTACATCATCTACATCCGTGGTTCTCAATGCGGAGGGGGCGGTGGTTCAGGGAGGGAAAGGAATTCAGCCTCCAGGAGACATTTTCAGTCGTCATAACCTGGGGGTGGTGGAAGGGTCGCTACTGGTATTTGATGGGTAGAGACCGGGAATGCTGCCAAACATCCTACAATGCACACGATAGACCCTCAACCTAAAATGTCCACAGAGCTGAGGTTCACAAACCCTGATCTAAATGTATGGTTTCAGCTGTTTAATGATAGTGGTTATCTATGCTCTCGTCTTTAGGTTTTTTTTTTAAATTATTTATTTAATTGGTTGTGCTGGGTCTTAGTTGCGGCAGGTGGGCTCCTTAGTTGCGGCTCTAGGGCTCCTTAGTTGCTGTTCACCAGCTCTTAGTTGCAGCATGCGAACTCTTAGTTGTAGTATGCATGTGGGATCTAGTTCCCCAACCAGGGATCAAACCCGGGCCCCCTGCTCTGGGAGCGTAGAGTCTTACCCACTGTGCCACCAGGGAAGTCCCTAGTCTTTAGTTTTAATGGAGGCTTATTAGGCTCAAGCCTGTGTAATACACTCGTAAGTATGTTAAAAACAGAATAGGGCCCAAATGGAGTCGTTTATGCTAAGCCCCACGTCATCAAACCTAGACTTAACTGTATAATAGTTTTGGCTCTCCTAGAAATGGAATCTTAAACCAGTCAATCAGGAATTGCCTGGTAGGCACTAGTTAGGTAATCTGCCTGATACACCCCTGCCTTCCTCTAAAGGAAAGTGACCTTGAAATAACCAAGCTGCTTTTTTGCCTAGTATAAATTCCTTGTTCCTGTTCCCTTCTGCCTATGAATGTCTTTCATTTTGTACAGCTCCTTTATATCTGCTAGATTAGATGCTCCCTGATTCAAATTGATTTTTGCTCAAATTCTTAAAAATTTTAATATGCCTTAGTTTCTTTTAACAAGCATACAGGTTTTAAGAGGTTGTTTTTACCTCTGTATATTCATACTTTAATTCATCAAATGAATATTTTTAAGCTGATGAAGAATTAAGATATTCTTAATTCTCCTCAAATTCAGTGAGGTGAGGCCATGTGCTACAGCCAAGGAAAACACTGGAGCCGGAGGGAGAACTTGGGGGGATGGTGCCACTGTGTTGGGGTCTCCATGTCTCAGCTCCCTCCTCTGGATGGTGAGGAAGATGGGCTTTATCTGAGTTCTTTTGGGGGTTCTAATTTTCTACCATTCAAAACGCCTCATAATGGAAACCCTACATCCATTTCACCTTTTCGTATGTCTTCACCAGATATTTCTCTTTCCTCCTCTCCTAGCTACCAAAACACCCTCCCTAATTTCTCCTTTTCTATACAAAAAGATTTTTAACCTAAACAAAACGGTTAACTTCAAGCCTTTATTTAAGTCTAAACCCCTCTTTCTCCCCACTCAAAAATCACCTTCTCAAAGCTTTTCTTGCCTCCCATACTCCCACCGCTCTGGTACATCCATATTATCCTGTCAGCTGGCTGTGGGCACTTTGACATATAACGACTATGCTTGTGTTATATTCTAATGTTCTGTTTTATATGTCTCTTTAATCCTAAAATCCATGTGTGTGCCTTCTCTCTCTGTAGACCACAGATTGCTAGAATACGAGCACCTCTGCATTTAATCATACTTTTTAGGGTGTGCACTTTTTGATGGACGGTCACACGTGCCTTCCTAGTTCTTAGTAGGAGATGAGGCATCACCAACACAGAAACACAGTTTCTGAGAAAATAACAGGAATGTGAAACTATATTATATTCAGGGATGTAGGTGGAAAATGCCCTCAAACTGGATGTTGTGAAAACAAAAACAAATCAGTGATGTAGATTACATTGACACATAGAATCTAATTTGAATTAACTCTGTAAATGTAACAGATAAACTCCACAAATTTATTGAAATATAAAAATCAATTTAAAACTTGGAAAACAGATTAGAGATAGACATTGTATATTCTCCATTTTATCTCCCCCACCCTTTTAAAAGCATTCCAAAAAATGAAATGAATCATTTCATGAATTTGTGACAGGTTCAAAATAGCCATCAAGGTCCTTCATGAAACTTTTCTACTAATTACCAGTGTGACTTCTGGCAAGTTATTTAAACACTCTGGATCACAGTTCGCTCACATACAAAACGAATTTTTGATGGACCTAAGATGGTAAGTCCCAATCTTGGGAATCACCTGGGTAGCTTTTAAAAAATCCTGATGCCCAGGTAACACCCCTGACCAAATAAATCAGAATCTCTGGAGTTGGGACAGAGCAACAGTATTTTTTAAGCTCCCTGAATAATTCCAATATTCAGCCCAAGTTAAGCCCAATGTTCACCCCTAACTTAAAATAAACCAAGTTCCCTAAACCAGTGACTTGTTGAATGTTTTAAAAATGGCCGCTGTCAGAAAAAGCTGTTCATATTGTGGCTAAGTACACACACGGATATGTTTTTACTATTTCAATAAAATAATTTCATGGAATGTATCTGTTAAATTTTATAAAGCATTTCTCATCACTCTGATACTTTATATTCCATTTTACTCCATTAAAAAACATTTTTTCAAGACCTACAGATTGAAAAATGCAATATCTACAGGCTATGTCCTACATTTTGGCCACTAGATGGAACCCTCGTGTTTAAAGAATGGAAAGCACAGCTCGGTTCTGAACTCTGCAAAGGAAAAATAAACATGCATATGATTTAATATTAATTGTACATGTGGCCAAAAATTATTTATTTTATAAGAAAAGGAGTGTGGCTATTGAAAAAATAATAGTTCTATTAATGGTAACTAACACCAAAGGAAAGGTAAGACACTGCATTACTCTGGTTCCTTCACCACCACAAGCACCTGGTAAGGTCTGTATTCTAACCCTTTCCCAGCTGAGGAAACTGAGTACCAGAAAGGTGTAGTAACATGACCTGCCCTTGATAAACCACAGCCCCCATCACTGTGGAGCCAGCAGAAGGCAGAGAAAGGTTTGAAATTAGTCACAATGGTACAAAGAGACAGAAGCAGAATTTAAGTCCAAATGTGTTCGCCTTTTGCTTCTAACTATGACAAAGTGTAAGAAATTTAAGGTTTGTAACATTAATATCAATACACAGGTTAAATTCGTACAAGATAGAAGCACACTGGAATTTTTTCTTTTCTGTAAATCTAGGCTTCAAAGTACATACTTTTAAAGAAAAGGGGAATAAACAGCACCATAGGGAGAAGCAGAGGGGCCTGAGGCAGAGGCTGTGATGAGAGGCCTCCCGGGACGAGGAACAAATTTTGGTTTTATTCGAACTGTGGCAGCGTAGGCGTAGGGGTCCCACTGAAGGGTTTTTGACAAGGGAAGGACTTGGGATTTTTGCACAGCCCACTCCTTCACTTCATTCCCCTCTTTGGGCAACATCTTTTTCGCAGAGAGGCCTGTCTCGATCATTGGTGAGAACATTCCTGTCCTCCATCCCCTTATGAGGTTTTCTTTTTTCATCAGCATTTAGCATTAGCAGACATGATGATAAATATCTTTTTATTTAATCCGTCTTCCCTCAGCTAGTTGTAGACTCCATAATGGAAGCTGAAAAGTCAGTAACTCATACTGAAGGTTGGGGGAGGTGGGGATGGGGAGTTTTTGCTTAATGCGTACAGAGGTTCATTTGGGACGATGAAAGAGTTTTGGAAATAGCAAGTGGTGATGGTTGCACAACGTTGTGAATGTAATTAATGCCACAGAATTGTACAATGGTTAAAATGGCAAATTTTACGATATATATTTTATCAGAATCAAAAATCATTAAAAAAAAAAAAGTAACCCAAAATTCAGGCCTGCAGAATGACTTGGAAAGTATCACTGTCACTTATGAAGTGTTTTGTATGCACCAAGTATGTACTTTATATCTATTAACTAAGTGGATCCTCACGGCAACCCCATAAGGTAGACACTATTATCATTCCCATTTTACAGATGAGAAACTGAGGCACGCAATTTGCTCAAGGTCACTCAGCTCCTATGAAGAGGCAGGATTTGTACCTGGATAAGCTGCTCTTAGCCCACTATTGCTGTCTATAACTACTGCTGTCTATAATTGCTGTCTGTGTTATAGACAGAGCCTGGCATGTAATCATTTAACATTTGTTACAAGAATAACTACTTCAAAATGGTCACTTTGGCTGCTGGGTGGCGAACAGACTGGAAGGGTGAGAGGAGCTCTGCGGAGCAGCAGGAAGGCTGCTGTAGGAGGTAAAAGATGTGAAGGTCATGGAGGTACAGACAAGTGGATGGTTTACATGTATTTCAAGATAGAGACAACTATCCATTAGCAGGATATGCTAATGGATGTAATTGTGAAAGACAAAGCTTCAGTCTAAGACTGCACTGTACAATATGGTAGCCACTAGTCACAGGCAGCTACTCAGCACTTGAAATGAGGCTAGTAAGACACGAGATGTACTGTGGAGTGTAAAATGCATTCTGGATTCCAAAGACTTAGCACAAAATAGTAAACTACCTTACAGATAAATTTTATATTGATGTAGAAATGGCCATATTTGATATATTGCATTGAATACAATATATTATTAATAAATACAACATACAGGCATACCTCAAAGATATTGCAGGTTCAGTTCCAGACCACCGTAATAAAGGAATATCACAATAAAGCAAGTCACATGAATTTTTTGGTTTCCTAGAGCATATAAAATTTATGTTTATACTATACTGTAGCCTATTGTGTGCAATAGCATTATATCTAAGCAATGTACATACTGAACTAAAAAATACTCTGTTGCTAAAAAATGCTAACCATTATCTGATGTTGTAGGGTTGCCACAAACCTTCAAATTGTAAAAAATGCAATATCTGCAAAGTGCAATAAAGCACAGCACTGTAAGACAACGTGTGCCTGTAATATTAAATTAGTTGTATTTTTAAATGTGACTATTAGAAAATGTAAAATGATGTTTGTGGTTCACACTGTATTTCCATTGGAGTTGCTGATCTAGGATAATGTCCTGGTTTCTTGCTTGAACAATGCAAGTAATGGTGGTGCATTTACTGAACTGGAAAAGAAGAGAGGGAGATATAAGGATGAAAATTAAAAAATTATGCTCTGGACATAGAGGTTTGCAATGTATGTGAGATACAGGTGGAGATGGGGAGCCCGAAGCTTGAAGGGGAGGTCAGGGCTGGCACTGCACATGTAGGTCCCATCAGCCTGCAGATGACACTGAAGACCCTTTCTGGACAATCTATAAGTGGGAAAAACCAGTCAGCACCCAGGGTCAAGACCTGAGACACCAACAGTTAGGGGTTGGGTAGAAATAGGCGACCAGATATTGCAGAAAAGATGCTACATTTCTACATTCAATTTTCTGGCTAAGAAATGACCTCTAAATTCATTATGGTTTCATGTCAGTGTACTTTTGTCTGGGATTCATGTTTTTTGTGAATTGCAGTTTATTTCAATACACACTTAGGATTGCTTTTATTTTTTAGACTATATTACTGCAGGTTAGTGGCAGAAATCTCTGGAAATATCCCTTTATGTAGAAATAACAAAACTCAATATGATGAACACGTGCTGTAGATAAATCTCACAAAATCCCTAAATATCCAACATCAAGGGAAGAAAAAACGTCCACTGAGCTCTCAAGTGACAGTTTCTTCGTGGCAACCATCTTGGTAGGGTGATATGTTTTCTGAGAGAGGGACACATTTTTAGCGATTTTAAGAAACTTCATTTAATCCTCCAATTAAGTATTTCTTTAGAAAACTCAGTTTTACATAACAGTGAATGGTCACACAGTTAAGAGCTCAAACGTTGTGGTCGGGTACATGAGTTAATATTATAAATACACTTAATGGAGTTCCTGGCCTGCAGTGAGCACTTGGTAAATATTATTGTTCTTATTAATAATACCAGAACCACCCCTCCCCCATTCCCATTCAGCAGAAACTGTACTCCGAATTTTGATCTTTTCCTGGGCTACTGATATGTTGTCTAACACTCTCTCATGATGCTGGGCATGGGCAGCAAGCCGTGGGATCATCTGTACACTTAGAACCATCCTTACCCAGATGACCATTCTGTTTTCACTTTCAGTACAGTATTCAATAACATGAGATACTCAACACTTCATTATAAAATAGGCTTTGTGTTAGATGATTTTGCCCAACTGTAGATTAAGTGTTCGGTGCACATTAAGGTAGGCTGGGCTAAGTCATGATGTTTTGTAGGTTAGGTGTATTACAGGCATTTTTGACTTAGGATATTTTCAACTTACAATGGGTTTACTGGGATGCAACCCCATCTAAAGTTGAGGAAGATCTGTGTGTAACATATCTGTATATAACATATATGTTAGGTATGGTATGTTATCATATCATATAACATTATGTCAAACCAGTTGATGTGTTTCCCGCCCTTGTTCTGATGATACAGCACATGCTTTCCTGCTGCACGTGCTCTTCGACTCTGTGTTGAGGTGGAGTTTTGTGCTCCTGGTGTTTTCATGTGGAGGGAACCCCATTAGAGTAACACTTTCCGTTTCTGCCCTCCTTCAATCACTGCTCTCCAGTTTGGGGGAATGATTCTCTGGAGGCTTTGGGAGATGGAGCTGGGTACCTCTTTCTGGAATCCACCTGTGGGCAGAGAGAACGTGTTCTGCTCTCCCCTTTGAGCAGTTGGTTGTACACGGACAGGTCCCCGTCGGGGAGGCCTGAGACTGTCCAGCTGTGGCTGGTAAGTAGTGATTGTGAAATTTGACAGACACACTTACCTGGGAATTCCCAACAGCTAAATTCACAGAAAGGTGAGTTTTTAAGCTGCTGCCCGACTCCCGTGTTTATCTCAGTGGGTTCAGAATTTAAACACGGGTAAGAGGAGTGCTGTTTACTGATATCCTTAAATTCCCAACATCCGGTGCGTTCAGCCGGGAACTTTGAGAAATAGACCAAGAGTAGAGAGGGTTTTAGTGGAGCCAAGGCACATGGCTTTGGGGCCTCTGGGGTCGGTGGTGGTGGGGGGGGTGTCACGTGTTTTAACCCTGGTAGTTGAGTGGTGTCTATATTGTGCCCTGCAGCTGGTTTTTACTGTTGGCTTTTAACTAGTACAGCTGAGCGGAAGGCTTCAGGCTTTGGCAAGTGTGGGTCTTGTGGGATTCCTACTCTGGCTTAGGATGGCTTTATTTATACGCGAATGGCTATTTCTGTACGGGTGAGAAGATATTTATATGCAGACAGGACCACAGTTGCCAACCTTGGAAAGCAGTCATAATGGAGGCCAAGATCGGGAAAGTGTTTGTTTGGTACAGGCCTTTTAGATAGTCAGGAGCTGAGTGACCTTTTGCTGCGGTTTCTCAGCTGGGCCTGCTGGCCAGGACTTGAAAGAGCAGATATAGCTGAGCTCCATGTGCACTGCGAACACTGGAAGGTTCTAGCTTTAAATTATTATTATTTATTTATTTTTGGCAGTGTTGGGTCTTCATTGCTGCGCGCGGGCTTTCTCTAGTTGCGGTGAGCAGGGGCTACTCTTCGTTGCAGTGCACGGGCGTCTCATTGTGGTGGCTTCTCTTGTCGCAGAACATGGGCTCTAGGCGCATGGGCTTCAGTAGTTGTGGCACGCGGGCTCAGTAGTTGTGGCTCGCGGGCTCTAGAGCTCAGGCTCAGTAGTTGTGGCACACGGGCTTAGTTGCTCCGTGGCATGTGGGATCTTCCTGGACCAGGGCTGGAACTCGTGTACCCTGCATTGGCAGGTAGATTCTTAACCACTGCGCCACCAGGGAAGCCCTTTAAATTATTATTATTTTAAATTTTATTGAAGTATAGTTGATTTACAATGTTAATTCCTTCTGTACAGCAAAGTGACTCAGTTATACACACACACATATATATATATCTTCTTTTCCATTGTGGTTTGTCACAGAATATTGAGTGCAGTTCCCTGTGCTATACAGTATGACCTTGTTGTTTATCCAACCTATATGTAATAGTTTGCCTCTGCTAATCCCAAACTCCCATTCCTTCCCTCCCCTAACCCCCCCCCCCCACAAACACAAGTCTGTTCTCTGTGAGTCTGTTTCTGTTTCGTAGATACATTGATTTGTATAGTATTTTAGATTCCACATATTAATCCTATGGTATTTGTCTTTCTCTTTCTGACTTACTTCCTAGCTTTAAATTATTAGTTCCTGGCCCAGGAAGGCAGCATTATTCTGGCTGCCTCAGAATCCAAGAACTACATTCAGGGCCAAAAGAGGGAATTAAGATGGCTAACCTCTTGTAATTACGTGCTTGCCAGAGGCCCTCCAGAGTCACCCATGAAAGGTAGTATATTCAGAGTAAATAAATAGACTATGCCATCTTCTTGGGTTGAAGCAGAGAACAGCTCAGTAAAATGATCACCCAAAGGCCTGCCACTCAGAATGAGGGAATAAAGGAAGAGCTCAAGTGCTTTGAAAACTGTGCTTCAGTGTGACAGTCATATCAAATGCAGTAGAAGACTGAAAACAAGATAAACTGATTAAAAGCTGAAGGAAAGAAAGATTTCCTTGAGGGAGAGGCTGACATCTTAGAAGACAGGCTAATCTTTGAAGGTCTGAAAAGACAGCTATGAAACATAAGGAGACATGCCTAAGCCTGTCTGCTCCTATTAAGGAGAGACCTTAAGGTTGATATTAGATCAGAAGGAATGCCTTGAGCCTAAGGAAACCCAGTAAGAGGACAGAAAACTAACTGAAATTACTCGCTAGCGGGGGGCTGAAGTCCAGAGAACATTTGCAAACCCTTAACCAGCAGAGTCCCCAGTAAGAGACGTTGAGGACCCATATCCTGATGATTGGGTCAGTACAGAAAGTAGTTATCTATAAGATTTGTTATGGTAGGCTGGGGAAGGCAGCAAAGAATTCCTGGATGAGTTTTCAGGTGATAGAGCCATTGTAGAAGGCATGCAGGTGTTTCCTATGCTCTGAGGGACTTGCTTGAGAAACTGATGAGATGAGAACTTGAAGACAGACAAGGTGAGGCATACTACATGCAAACAGGCAGGGCAATAATGGAGCAAGTCCAGGTCCTGGTTCCATGCTGATCCCATGGGAGGATATCATCCAGGTGAATTCTCCAACGTAGCAGGGGCAGAGAGGTGTGATTTGAAAAGTAGAAATCTAGGGCATATCAAGAGCTCATAATTTCGTATTTCTCATCATAGGAGACCCATGGAATGAGATCTAAAGAGATATCTTAGAAAATCAATTGTTTTATCTGTAAATCAAAGGGGAAACAAGGCCCTCAAATTTAGTAAACAGGGCTAGTCCCATGTGTGTTAGAAAAGGGAAGAGACCAAGTTAAGGATTAAACTCTTAGAAATTCCCCTGAGATTTCCTAAAAGGCTAGATGATGCTATGCAGAGAAAGATTACACAGAGAAACGCTCCTTAGGCTTCAGTCAAAAACAGAGGGAAGCCAGTGGTTTAATGGGAACTCGGCAGAGGAAATAGTTCTCAACAGGTTCCCAAGACACCAACAGCACTTCCAGTTCAGGAAATTTCCTTGGGCAATTCTCCAGTTGAAACATTTGTGGATTCAGTGAAAATCCTCCCTAGGAACCACATTTAATAGAAGTAAGTGATGCCATAACAAGGGATAGTGACAGACATTTGTCACAAGAGTTTCACAGAAGGCTGTGGTTACATCACTAGAGTCCATACTGTCAGTGCAGACTGGGGTGCCAGAAACATGGGCTGAAAGGGGAAATGGAGAGATGTGGGACAGCCCCGTTTTTCCCGTTCATATTTCCATTGGGAGAGGCAGGCAACTCTCAAAGCTTGATGCCTGGGGTTGCCACCATTCCAAAAATTTCAGTTTGCAAGGCAGGAATGTCTCAGTGTTATGTCCTGTGAGGGGAGACAGTACACGTAAGGAGAAATGTCCTCCTGAATTCATAAACAAAGTGCCAAAATTAATCTCTTGATGGGAATTTTCTCCCAAGTGAATCTAGGTCATAGTTGCTGGAGTGCACGCACAGACCAACTGGCATCCTGGCAACGTGAAAACCAGGACTTTTCTGCTGACTCTTTCACTTGCCACCACTGAATCTCTGCTATGGTTTTTGGCAGCACAAAGTATGTATTTATGGAATGTAACGGTGCCTGGGCTACCTTCTTTAGGGTGGGGGTTGGCTTGTTTTCTGAATTTCATGGGAGTGGGATCAGCACCAAGATGGTTAGCGACGTTTTATTCTCTTTTTGGAGACACAGAATGATCATTTCTGAGATGCTGAAGGAGTAACACCCATCCAGAGGAGGAGAGCCCAAGCTTGCCCTAGGTATCAAGACTGTCTGTGAATGAGACCGAACAGAATAAGATATTCAAGAAGATCAATTTTGAACTTTAATTTTACAAATTTTATCCCACAAAAGCAAAAGAATTTTCAATTGATTTTGAAATTTGACTTAACTACTTTCTACTTTAATTTTTTGGATGTTAATCTTTTAACTTTAATTTCTCCCTGTACAATTAGTAATGGGATGAGATTTATATTCAATAGGACTGTTTATATTATTAGCATTTCACAATTGGAATAGCTATATGCTGTCTCTTAACCTCATTACAGAACCTCTGAAGGGCCATGTTGGACAATATGGTTGTGCATAATTTAGGATGGGAAATAGAATACAGACTGAATTTCAGATTTGCATACAGAGTAGCTTTCATATTAATTTAATAATTGTATATTTCTGACCTATTTTGGAGCTTTCTGGGGACAAAATGAACACTGCCTAGCTATGGTCCAGGGAGGAAACCCAAAGAAGCAGTATTTGGTCTGGGGAGCTGTCCTGCCCCGACAGATGTTAACCTCACCTGAGGGGGTAGTCACACACCCAGGTGCCCCATAGTCTTAAAGGTTGAGCCCAGTGAAGTTGAGAGAACACAAATGGGGAATGTTAAATGGGATCCTACACCCCATGCACGGTGTTTCTAGTCATTAGAGTAACACCCCTGGTCTTTCTCTACCTTCACTCACTCCATCCAGGAGAGGAGGAATCACTTATCCGATTGGTGATGTGGGAGAGAGGATGCAAGCCAAATGAGTTGGCCCTTCTCTCTTCCTGGGATCTGTCTGCTGAGAACTCACTCAGTGCCAATCCGCCAGGGCAGGCTTTGTGGGGTAGGGGTGGGAGCTGAGGCGTTAGGCTGGCCAGTGGGTGGGTCATTCTGCCTCACGAAAGATTTAATGATTTTGCTTGGTATCAAATCTAAGCCATGTTCTTCAATAGCTTTATCATGAGAAAGTAACATTTTAATCTCTATCTACTTGATTCCTGCAACTACCTCTCAACTGGTTCTGAATCTAATCAGGTAAAAGAAGTGCACTCTCCTAATCTGCTAAATCCCTGACACTTGGACTCCTCAACCCTGGGGAATGTCTATCTTAATTAGCTTGTCAGAATTGATGCGGAATGATGATGAGGGCTCAGAATCCCACCTGCCTGGGCTCACATTCCAGCTCTATCACTTACTGGCTATGAACATTTGAGGAAAAAAAAAAACCTCTCAAAGTAGTATTTGTAAAATGGGAATCATGTAGCACCACTTCATAAAAGTTTTGGTGAAAACAAAAAGAGATAATGTAGGCTACTTGTAAAATCCACTTTTTTGAGTCTCCTGTCCCTGGTTCCTTGGCATAGGGTTCCAAATAATAATCAGAGTGCTTATTTAACATACACAATGGGTAAGGGTCAGTGCTAAGTAACTCAGTATCTCATTTGATGGTCACAAAACCTGTGGCATAGGTGTAAAATTATTCCAATTTTATGAACGAGGTAATTGAAGCATGATCACACATTATGTGACTAGTAAAGCAGCTATTTGAACCCTGAATTCGGAGTCTAGACTCTTAAATAATATGCTATCTCCCCAAAATAACATCTGCCATTTATTGGCTGCCTAGTATGTGCCTGACACTTACAGGAGCTTTATCTCATAATTTCCCCAATCCTTTGTAGGTTAAGGGCATAGACTTTATAGTCAGACAGATGTGGTTTTGAATTCCAAGTCTGCCGTTTTCTAGCCTAGTAGCCTTGGGGAGGTTAGCTCATCTCTCTGAGCCTCAATTTTTCATCTATAAATTAGGGATGACAATACCTACACCTCACAGGTTTGCCGTAAGGATTAAATGAAAGAATGCTTAGTAACTTGGCCCACTAGAAGCGCTCAATGAGAGGCGTCAATTCTTATTCCCATTTTACAGATGAACAATAGACTGAAGCTCATAGGTGCCAAGTTCAAACCCTGACTTACCCAAATAAAAACCTGCTTTTCCTCTATGCTCTTTTTCCTATTTCCAGGAATTTCTGGCCTCTCCATGTTCATTTTCCCTATTACCACTCAGTCCTTCCAGGGGAGAACAAATCCATTCTGTACCTTTTGAAAGGTACACGGGATGAGGCAGTGAATTCCCAGTTGTGTTCCACGGAGCTGTCTTGGGGCCTTGGGGGTGGAATGGGAATGGGAGGGATGTGTAAGCGCCCTGTTTCAACTGGGACACTTCAACCTTCATTTTTCTGGTCAAGAGATAGTTTAAGTTTTCATTTACTGAGAATGTTCCTTGGCAAAACAAAAACAAAACCCCCTGAGACACAGAGGTGTGAGATGGGAGTAGGAGGCTTGCCGTGGGAGCCTGGGGTTGAGATGATGTCACCACTCCCCGGTATACGGCCCTGGTCCACTCTGCCTCAGGCTTCTCCACCTCAGTTTACTCAAGTGAACAATAATACAACTTTCATATCTCCAGGGGATATTACAAGGATTAAGTGATAAACGTATTATGAAAAGTGCTTTGTGACACACACAAGCATGACACCAGAGTGCATGTATCCTGAGCTAGACCGGTGGCGTCTTCATTGTGGCTCCCTCTCTTACTGCGTGACTCTGGGTGATCCGTTCATACTCTCTGTGCCTCAGTTGTTCTGTAAAATGGAGATAACAACAGCACCTTCATCATGCTGTTGGAAACCCTAACTGGTTGAAAATGTGGAAATAGTGTCCCGTAAGTGTTTTGTTATATTTATTCTTACTCTCAGGTTTGAATGACTACATTAGCTTTGTCCCTCACAGTTCTTCCTGTGAAAACGTTGCAAAACAGACCAGAAAAGTGCTGCCTTTTTCTGAAACTTAAATACAACAAAAGATTGGACTGTTATGTGGTTTTCCACTGAATCACTGTGACATCCGGAGTAAAAGAAGTTTTTGGGGGACTCGTAGGGGACATGGTGGAGCCCAAGTTAATCAAGAATTTGCTAAGCTCCAGCTTTCCTTTATATAATTAGTTTGAAAGTTGAGTGATAAAATGTGAATTGAAATTGTAGCCAGTTTTATAACTTCAACAAAGGGAAATCAAGCTATTCCATTAGTTTTATAGTTTATGATTGTAAAACTATAAAAACAAATACTGGTTCCCTCAGCAGCTTTAAAGCAACAAATAAGTCCTTGTGAATTTCAGCAAAATGCCCAATTCTTTACACTTCTCAGTTTTTAAAGAAATCAGTTGTTGAGCCCAGCATTACAGAAAAAGCAGGGTTTTAAAAAATGATTTATAAAATTACACTTAGGACACATGGAGGGGATATTGAAAGAAACACTTTTACAACAGTCACCAAATTATAAGTCCCTGTGACTTAAAGGTCACTCAAAAAAATGTTTAGGGAAATAAGGCAAAACACAAGAGCCAGAAGAAAGGTAATTACATAACAGGTCAAGGAATTGTCCTAAGATCCATGCAAAACCAGGTTAGAATGTGGCTGGCATCAGCCATGGCTGCAAGGGGAAATGGAGTTCCCTCCTACCTTTCGTGAAATTGTGGACTGTAGCCCAACGTGAATGATAGCTAACTGAACTAAATGACACCCTGACACCCTATCACACTGCTCACCTCCTTAACCAAGAGCCTTATGATTATGCTTATGATTATTATTTGGCCCATGTTTCACTTTTCTCTTTGAGAAAGCTTAAATAATAAAAGTGAACTTAAACCTGTCCATAAAGATGACTGTTGTATATGCCTTTTATTTCAATTCAGGCATCAGTATAGAAGAAGATAATAATAGAACATTTAAAATTCTCCAAATCAGTCACCGCAGTTAGCATTTTGTGAAATGATTATTAACAGGGATGTGGAACAGATACAGGCTCATAAGTTGGGGAGGGTGGGCTGGGGATGGATAAAAGGCACAGACAGCCATACAAAGTTTATTTTCTTAATCATCATAACCAAAAGCAGGCCTACAAATTTATATTTTTATTATAAAAATGTTCTAACCTAAAATATGGTTTAACCTAAAATATCTACAAATGTTTTTTTCCCCTGAACTTTTGTAATAACTTTGGTCTGATAGTGAAAATAATTTAAAAAGACATGTTGATTTTTGTAGGTCTTTATAAAACTGTATCAGTCAGTATTGTTTCACTACACCAAACATTGGGAGACCGTTTTGAAAACATTTATCTTTCAATGAAAGAGAAGGCAGGGGTGAGCACTCCTCCTTTTGCTGAGGTCTACACTGTGGTTGCTCTATCTTTATTCATCAAATCGACTGTAATTGGGGTGGTCACCACTCTTGCATTTGTCCTTGAGTTTGGCCTAAATGTAGTTGAGTCTGTCCTAAACAAAGTGGTTAGTAAATAGTTAACACTCTAAATGCTGCCTTTGAGAACTTAAATTTGAGGATTTCTATTTTTTAAATTCTGCAATAGGAAAATGATAAAATGTTTTAGAGGCTAGCTAGATGGAATCTTGACATCTAATCACAAAATATCCTTTGGAAGTATTGATAATTTTACATTCAGCCCAACATGGTAGGTATATATTCCTAATACATATCAGGCTTTTTGCTAGGTACTGGAATGCTAGGGACAGAGGAAAAAGATAAAAATTCTTCCTGAGAATTCATCTATTGATAAGTAAATACAAAACTCTAATATAAGTCTAAATAGAGTCTAAGTCTAAATAAGTGACATGAAAGCATGGAGCATTGTTTTTTTAAAAGTAACCATTGGAAGGCTGCTATTTGTACATCAAACACTTTTCATATAGTATCTTATTTAATACTGACAATAAACTAATGAAATATTATCATTATCCCTACTTGAAAGATGAAGAAACAGGTTCAGTGAGATTAAAGTTTGTGGGATTAGGATTAACCTAGATTTCTAGGATAACCTATATTTCTAGATTTCATGTCAGCCTTTGTGTGATAACAATATAGTACAGGGATGTTCAATTTCTTAAAAGTTGAGCCTCTGACAAAAATGACTGTTCTTAACTGTTAGCTATGCTGTTTTCTCTGAGGTAGGAATTAACAGGCAAACGACAAAACCATATTCCAATGGCTAATAAAATATGAAAAGGTTATTAAACTTTACTAGTAGCCAAAGATGTGAAATAGGATACTCTTTTTCACCTATCAAATTTACAAAAGTTTTAAATAGCGGTACTATTCTGAGCTGATGAGGTTGCTATGAAATGGGCATTCTCATCTTCTGTGGGTAAAAATACAAATTGCAAATTCCTTCCAGGAAACAAGTAGAAAATCAGGATGGTTCGCAAATATTCATGATTTTTGACCTAGTAATTCTGCATCTTGGAGTTTATTCTCAAAGAAAAAATTAGTTTGAATTCATATGAAAATGTTAAATGCATTAATATTTATAATAATAATCAAAAATGGCCTAATATGTAAAAATAGGCAACATTTAAATACATAATAGTTCATTTGTATGCTAGAATATGATAAATTATTGAAATAATTAAGAACATATATTATCGGGAAATGCTTATGATAAAATATTGGAAAAACGTTCTCTAAAGAGATGATTTAATTTAACACATTGTTTAAAGGTGTGAATTCTAGAGAAACGCTGCTTGAATTTATACCTTGTTTATGTGACTGCTTACTCAGCAACCTTGGGCAAGCTACTTAACCTTTCTGTGTGTCAGTCTCCGTATCAGGAAAATGAGGATTACAACAATAATACCTGTGGCAGCATATTCTTAAAGTTCAGTTCAGTTGACCCTTAAAACAGGTTTGAACTGCATGCGTTCACTTATACACAATTTTTTTTCAATAATAAATACTACAGTACTACATGATCCGGGTTGGTTGGGTCTGGGGATGCAGAACTGCAGATGTGGAGGATCGGTATATTCGAGGGCAGGTCACATACATGGAGTTTCAACTGTGAAGAGGGTTGGTACCCCTAACTTAGTTAAATGAGTATCTCTGGATGGTGAGATTATGGGTTAGTTTTATTTTATAGTCATCTGCAAATTCCTATCAATAAGCATTAATTTTACAATTATGAGATGGGCCATGGGCATGCTTATAGTAATCACAAAGTTGGTTACTAACATATGGTAGATATTCTTAAAATAAAAGGAAGAATCTGTTGGTTGGTTTACAGAATTCATTGCTTGGTAGGAAAGGGTCTTGAATTTTATTAAGTTCCTTTTCTGACATCAGTTGAAATTAACATATTTTTAGCATTGATTTACTCATTAATGGACTTTCTAATAATAATTTTGTTACCTTTCTGGGGTAAACCCTAAGTATGGTGAATACTTTTAAAAACCTACTTCTAAATTTGGTTTAGCAATTATTCTGTAAAGGATTTTTCAATCTATATTAAAATTGATAAGGGATATTAATTTTTGTGCTCTGACAAGTTTGGGGTCAGGATTATGCCAGCTTCAAAAGTGAATAGGATGGCTTTATACCTTTTTCTGTCTTCATAATGGAACAATTTATTTAGCATGGGAATATGTTTCTTGAAAGCATAGAATACACAGGTAGAACCACTTTTTTTCTTTCTTTTTTTTTTTTTTGGAAGCAAAAGGAAGCTTATATCTGGAAGTTATGCCTTAATGAATTTTCAATATCTTTTACAACTACCAGTTTATCCAAATCATCTTGAATCTATTTTGGTAATTAACACTTCTCAGAAAAGTATTCATATATTCAGCTTTGAAACTTTCTCAGCATTGAGTTTTACACAGTATCTTCAACTTAAAAGTCTTCTTACTTGTGATGAAAATGTTTAAAATTCTATATATGTAACTCAGACTCATGGCACCTAGTTAGTTCCAGATATTAGTGTTGTTTCTGGTTATTATTTCTATATCCATGGCTAAATCACTCTTTATTCCTAATTTTACTTCTATGTATTTTCCCTATTTTGTTACATATGTCAAAGATCTATGTTTTTATTGCTAGTAAAAATCATTTGTCCAGATTTTCTTTCTCCAGTATTGTTGCTGATTGCTTCTGACCCTACTGTCTTCCTTCCTGGAAATGCCTGTAATTTTAGGGTTGGATTCCTTTCTAAGCCCTTGATCTCTCTCGTTTCTTTTTCCTTTTGTTTTTCATCTCTTTCTTCTGAATACTGAGAAACCATCTCATGTTTATTCTCTGTATCACTGGACTGACTTGAATTTTACTGTGTTAATTCTAGTCTTCGTTTTCCTTGCATGTCACCCATCCCTACCATCTAGCTGCTTTTTTCATGTTAGTCTATTCTCACCACATGATTTTTCAGTCTCAGATGCTACTAAGATGCCAATGTGTTTGCTAAAGTCTTTTGTTTCTTTGTAGAAAATCATTTTCAGATATATTACCTTCTTCTTAATCCATTTTTATTAATATGTAAAATATTTTTCAAAAGCTTTTTTTCCCAAACCTGATGTTGGTGAATATCCAGGATGCCTGGCTTGCTCTTTTGTCCTGATCTCTATCCATTTGGGTGTTTGTCAACTCTCCTTCTCCATCTGTTTGTTGCTGGAGAACAAATTGATGCCCTTTCTCCTAATTTAGAAATCAGTGTCTAATAGGCGTTTAGTAGCTTGA
Source organism: Lagenorhynchus albirostris (assembly GCF_949774975.1). Lineage (NCBI taxonomy): Eukaryota > Metazoa > Chordata > Mammalia > Artiodactyla > Delphinidae > Lagenorhynchus > Lagenorhynchus albirostris. The sequence goes on from NC_083098.1 coordinate 86,401,640, forward strand.
GCTGGATCTTCCATCCACAACTGTTGCTAATTGTCTGTGTCTTCAGTGATGGGGTATACGGATATTTAGAATTCTTAGAATGCAGTGTTAATAAGGTGTTTCCAAACAGCAACTAGTTTACAGGGAATATCCATGTTAAATTACAGTAAGCTACCAAACCTCTATCATGTTCCTAGTTTGTGGTCATTTGCAGCCCCCAAATTTTTACTGATTGAACTTGGACAATTCTTTTGGAAAGCTGTACATGCACAGCCATGATGAGTGCCCAGTGTACCGCATGTAACTGACCTGGATTTTGAGGCAAAGTGTAGGTAGTATGGTCAAATGAAGCATCTCATATCAAGTGCAGGAGAAATGGTTAGAGTGGTTGAGACTATGAGCCTCAGAGTCAGTCTGCCTGGCTTCCAATCCCAACTCTGTGTGCTTGTTTCCTTATCTGTAACATGGGGGTAAAAACAGTACCCACACCTCATTACTACCGTTATGAGGTTACACAAATTATTGTACATCCAGTGTAGAACAGTGCCTGGCACATAAATAATGCCAAGTAAATGTTTGCTCTTAACACTATTTATGTCTTGAGTTCATGAATCTTAATTTCACTCTACACATCTTACAGCTAGTTAAATTTCTTCCTTGATTTGGTCTTGGTTTTAGTATTGTAAATTTTTATCTTTGCCTTGTATCTTCACAGTTCAGTGTGAAGCTGGGAGAGTCAGAGGGTATTTACAATATAAGTCTGTATTCTTTCATTCACTTTCTCCTCAAGGATTGGAGGGGCGATGGATTCTATGCGAGACAAAGAAACATGAACTAACTAATCATTCCTAGAAATGAACAGTTTTCTGTGCTGTGGCATGCGTGTGCCTTAAAGAGGAATGAAAAATATGGATTGATATTGGGGGAAGGGTGAAAGTCAGGAATGTTATTCTTAGACCTTGCTGTATCTGAGCTGCAAACACACTAAAAAAGGAGAGATACTAATAGATGTCTGTGTTCCAGGGGGAATTCAAGACCCTTTGATTAAGAGTACTTTGTACATTGAAATGAACACATCTTAATTCAGAGGAAACAAAAACTGAGTGAAGACAAATTGTGAAGCAACACTGACTGTGGAATGGTTAACGTGTAAATCCTAGCACCAGACCACCCGGGTTCATGTCCTGCATTGTTCCTTACTAGCAGTATGTCCTGGCAACAGTCATGAATCCCCTTTTTCTCCTCAATTACCTCGTCTGTACAATGGTTATAACAAGAGTAACTTCTTCATAAACTATTTGGAAGAGTGAATGAATTATCCACATAAAGTACTCCTAGTACAGTCTGTATACGGGTCCCACTAATGTTTTATATGTTTATGTAGAACCTTAAATCTCCAAATATAAGAAACTGGACACTTTTTAAAATGAAGAATATGAGTCAAAGAAACGTGCTTAGTTTTAATAATAGTCTTGAGGTAGAGATAATAAAGATAGTAAGTAAAATGAGATACAAATAAAGTTATTCAAATGTACAATTATTATTCAGATAAAATTTGTATTTTAATTTCACCTAACAATGATTTGAAAGAAATCCTATAGCATATTTTCAGTATACTATATATGAGTATGATACTATTAATTATCTTATTTAAATACACGTTACTTCAAAAGAGAGAAATGACTTTTTGATCCCCTAAAATGTATTGCATTCATTTTTCATACTTTATGAACGTCATTACCATGAATACAGGTCTGCTTCAATTTAGAAGGACAGTGTTAAAGTTTGCCCTTGTAAGAATTCATTTATTTGTGTTAGAAAAACTTTTAAGAAAGGAAAAATTACTCTGCACTAAAGGGAAAAATTAGATAGAACAGGGATACATATTTTAACATTTTCTCCAGGGAATAAAAAGGTAGAACACAAATTCAGTTGTCTGGTTTGTAAGGTCAAAAAAGAGAATTGGGTGAGATACTTGGTACCCTCAAGTAAGTATGAGCCAGTTCGTGTTAACCATAATTATCAGTTACATAAGAAAGTGAGAAAAGGGAGGCCTCTTGTCTCCTTAATTTCCTGAGAAAATTCAACAGATTGAATTAGAATAAAAGCAGAAATCATGACATCATTGATAAACACAGAACAGCTTTCCATCCTAAACTTTATTAAAGGAGCTGTTTAATAGTCTATTTTGGCCACCTATTAAGAGGAAATTAGAAAAGAAAACATAGTAATTATGATTTTAATAAGAAAGTAAAGGCAAATGTGGTGGTCCATGTGAGAGTACCAAGACCCTTGCTTACACTGTAAAGGGTCCCACAGGAAGACTAAAAAACACCACTTTCATTTAGTCTGTAGATTTGCTCGTGCCAGATTACATAGTTGTAAAACTAGTAAAAACTAAGCTAGGCTGAACATTTTATAATCAAGCTTTAGCCTCATTATTCTTCCTGTCTTGAAGAAATGAGGTATAGAGATGCACGCAGTGACTACTCTAGATTCTTTTTATATGTATCTGCTACATTTTGGAAAAAAGTTGAGCCCAGTACTTCACTGAGACTGCTACAGGCAATTAAAGATATGATTGCTTCTCTGTTGTTGGTTAATCTTGGTTACCTCTGTATTTATAATGTATTCAAGTTGGAGACCAATTAATTCCATTTTCACAGGGACAAAATTTAAAGCATCTTCCAAATGCTCACTCAGGGGCCTCTTCCAATGCTGGGTAAAAATCCACAAGCCTGCTCCCATTGGGGCAAGAATAAATTTTATAGTTAAGGGAAAGCACCACGGTGAATCCATTTGCATGACAAGATACACTTTAAATTATGTATAATATTGCTGGTGGTATATGAATATTTGATTCTAGTCCAGAAACACTAATCTTAATGGTGGGTTTGGAAAACCTGGAGCATTTATTAATAACAATACATGTTCTTGTATAGTAAACAAAGTATAAATGCTGAACTAAGTAAAAATAAACACCCTTTCTCCAAGTTAAAATTTAATAGTTAGAACTATTACCTCTTCCATATATCATGTATACATAAATAAAAATACTAAAATGTTTAATTTGCTTCAGATCATTCAGTTTAGATTTGCAGAATGGCTGGGAAGACAGTTTTGCAACTTGTCATAATAAAGCAGGAAAGGGGTCAGGAGCAACGATAACCTCACAATCAGATCTGTACATCCTCTAGCACCTCAGATGCTAAGGAAGGAAGAGAAAGAACAGGAAGAAGTGCAGCACCTCCCGGTACTTGTGTGGCTGCTATAGACAGCTGAGAATACAGAAGGGGCCATAAAACAGAAGACCTACAAGGCTGTCCTATATCTGTGCATATTTCTAGTTGGGACACCTGCTTTGACCTCCACAGAGTTTTCTTTGCATTGCAACAATGATAGTTGTTTACAAAATTGCTCTGTCCCTGATACTTTAAAGAAGAAAAGTAAAAACCAATATGAGAAGTATTCATAGAATATTGATGGTACACACTGATACTGTGATTCAACTTCCTCCTTACTCACTCTTGGTTACCATTTTGACTCTCTTCCCATACTAAGACAAAAGAATCAGAAAACACAGAGACTATGAAGAAAAGAATGAAGAATATGATACATTCTTGCTAGTCAGTATAGATTTTATTTTCAGCAAATAATCACCTTTTATAAACATGGATTGTGAGTTACTCTAGAATGTGATTTGTTGTATGTATACATAAGCATATATGATGATAGAGGGGCCAACATCCTGGGTATTGGCATAATCACCTCTGACTGATCCTTCTCCTTTAACCCCTGCATTTAAAGAGTCAACATCAATTTTATTTCTTAAATGTCTCTAATCTATGCCCTCTATTTTACCTCTCACCACACCGATTATCTTTCATCTGGATCATGACATTAGTTGGGCTCCTAGTTAGGTGTCTCACCTCCAGCCTCTTCACAACACTACCTCCAGAGTAACACATCTGAACATGAGAAAGTCCTCTTCACTGCTAAAAATGTAAGCTGAAACTTACTTATAAGGTCTGGCCTCAAACTATACTTCTTGCCTCATGTTCCCCAATGCCCTGTAATCAAGCCTATATTCTAACTACACGCAGGAATTGCTGGTCTCTGAACATTCAAGGCACCTCATATCCCACGTCTTAGATCTAAAGATGGAAAGCACTTAGTCCTTCTAGCTTCACTGCAAATGTTACTTCCTCTGGATGTCTTTTGTGACCTACAGAGTCAGAACAGTTTTCTCAACCTGGCTCCCATAGCACTTGTTTAATACAATATTTTCAAATTTGTCAAATCGTATAATATTTAACTGCATGCACATCCCCTTTCCCCTCTCTCTCTCTGTTTAGGTGGGTAGTTAAGAGTACAGAGATAGTATGTTATTTTTATACCTCTTAGCATCAAGTCTTATACATGATAGGCACTACATAGATTTGCTGATTGTTTTATTGAACAACATTGCGAAACATGCACATTCAGAATCACATGGAGACCTTAGGTTAGTTTAGTATAGCAGACATGGACCTTGTATTGTGAGTAGATACTGGATAGTGTGAGGGAAAAAAAAAAAACCCTAAGAAATCTTTGTTGTTTTCACAATTTGCATGTATGACATTTCCAAGTACAGATTTTGGCAACTTCAAGTTTCTCTGTCCAGGGAAATTAGATTTAAAAAGTCAAAGTTTATTACAGAATTTAATGGTTGGCTTAAACAACCTTAATAAAGCCTTGGGCAACAAAGCTTCATTCCCCAATGGAGAAAAGTACACTGCATACTAGATGAGTGATGATTTTATCTGACTCATTCAACTGTACGTAGAAGAATTCCACAAAACAAACAGGGCATTATTTTTCCGTTTTCTTCACTTTTGTAGTGGAAATAAAAATAGACTGGGAAAAAGGGACTTGGGTTCTAGACCTTACTATGGCTTCTAATTAAACCATTTAGGGTCTTGCTGTAGGAAGAGTATGGGCTTTGGAATTAAAGAGACCTAGGTTGGAATCCTGGCTCCATCTCTTACTAGTTGCAGGACTTGAGGCCAATTGCAGAAACTACTTAAGTCTCAGCATCTTCTTTGATAGTGCTGGAAGAATAATGGCCACCATGGGTTGTGTATGGAAAAGTGCTCAGAACAGCAGCTGGTGTATTTTAGGAGCTCAGAATATATTGGATTCCTTCACTTCTTTGGGTCTCAATTTTTTACCTGTGTAAAATGTAGGATTTTTAGCTACTTAGTTACTTAATGATCTCAAGGGCTGTTTCCAGCTCTAAAGTCCTGTCTTCCTTTTATCCTTAGAGGTATACAAATGGTACTGGGAATCTTTGAAAATGTTTTAAAAGCTTTTGCATTCTGATGAATGTTCCTTTTTCTTTGAATCTCTTTAGGTTGAATTTTCTCTTTTTCCAGCCGCTTGACAGTTTCACCTCTTGCCTCCCAATTTGGATACCTTTTATTTCTTTTTCTTATCTGATTGCTGTGGCTAGGACTTCCAATACTATGTTGAGTAAAAGTGGCAAGAGTGGGCATCCTTGTCTTGTTCCTGATCTTAGTGGAAATGCTCAGCTTTTCCCTGCTGAGTATGATGTTAGCTGTGGGCTTATCATACATGACCTTTATTATGTTGAGATATGTTCCATTGATATCCACATTGTGGAGAGTTTTTATCATAAATGGATGTTGAATTTTGTCAAGACCCTTTTTCTACAGCTGAGTCGATCATGTGATTTTTATTCTTCAGTTTGTTAAGGTTTATTGCATTAACTGATTTGTGTATATTGAACCTTCCTTGCATCCTTGGTATAAATCCCACTTGATCATAGTGTATGATCCTTTTAATGTATCATTGAATTCATTCTGCTAATATTTTATTGAGTATTTTTGCATCTATGTTCATCAGTGATACTGGCCTATACTTTTCTTTTTTGTGATATCTTCATTTGGATACTGGCTTCATAGAATGAGTTAAGAAGGATTCCTTCCTCTGCAATGTTTTGGAATAGTTTGAGAAGGATAGGTGTTAACTCTTCTCTAAATGTTTGGTAGAATTCACCTGTGAAGCCATCGGATCCTGGACTTTTGTTTGTTAGAAGTTTTTTCATTCCTGATTCCATTTCATTACTGGTAATTTGCCTGTTCATATTTTCTATTTCTTCCTGTTTCAGTTTTGGGAGTTTGTACATTTCTAGGAATTTGTCCATTTCTTCTAGGTTGTCTATGTTATTGGAGTATGGTTGTTCATAGTATTCTCTTATGATCTTTTGTATTTATGTGGTGTCAGTTGTAATTTCTCCTTTTTCATTTCTGATTTTATTGACGGGCACTCTCTTTTTTTCTTAATGAGTCTGGCTAAAGGTTTATCAATTTTGTTTATCTTTTTAAAGAACCAGTTTCCTTGATCTTTCCTATTTCTTTTTAGTCTCCATTTCATTTATTTCTGCTCTGTTCTTTATGATTTCTTTCCTTCCACTAACTTTGGTTTTGTTTGTTCTTTTTCTAGTTCTTTTAGGTATAAAGTTAGGTTGAGATTTTTCTTGTTTTCTGAGGTAGGTTTTTATGGCTATAAACTTCCCTCTTAGAACTAATTTTGCTGCGTGTCCTAGATTTTGGATCATTGAGTTTTCATTTTCATTTGTCTCCAGGTATTTTTTGATTTCTTCTTTGATTTCTTCAGTGATCCATTGGTTATTTAGTAGCATAATGTTTAGCCTCCACATGGTTGTGTTTTATTCAGTTTTTCCCTTGTGGTTTATTTCTACTCTTATAGTCTTGGGGTCAGGAAAGATGCTAAATATGATTTCAATTTTCTTAAATTTACTGAGACTTATTTTATGACCTAGTATATGACCTATCCTGGAGAACGTTCCACATGCACTTGAAAAGAATGTATATTCTGCTGCTTTTGGATGGAATTTTCTATACATATCTATTAAGTCCATTTAAGGCCAGTGTTTCCTTATTGATTTTCTTTCTAAATGATGTCTCCATTGATGTAAATGGGGTGTTCAAGTCCCCTACTATTACTGTGTTACTGTCAACTTCTCCATTTATATTTGTTAATATTTGCTTTATGTATTTAGGTGCTGCTATGTTGGGTGCTTGTATATTTACAATTCTTATATTTTCTTGGATTGATCCCTTGATCATTATGTAATGTCCTTCTTTGTCTATTTCTGTGGAATACCTTTTTCCTCACTTTCAGTCTGTGTTTTTAAATCTGAAGTGAGTCTCTTGTAGATAGTATATATGTGGGTCTTCTTTTTATATCCATTAAGCCACTCTCTTTGATTGGAGCATTAGTCCATTTATGTTTAAAGTAATTATTGATAGGTATGTACTTATTACCATTTTGTTAATTGCTTTGGGGTTATCTTGTAGTTCTTTTTTTGTTCCTTTCTTCTTGTTTTGCTCTCTTCCCTTGTGATTTGATGACTATCTTTAGTATTATGTTTAGATTCCTTTCTCTTTTCTTGTGTGTGTATCTATTAGAAATTTTTGGTTTGTGGTTACCATGATAATATATAGCAATATATATCATATATATATACACATACATAATTTTAAGTTGCTGATTTCTTACTTTCCAAGCACTTTTTTGTTCTTCTATTCTTTTTTAAAAATTTTTATTGTAGTTGATTTAAAATGTGTTAGTTTCTGCTGTACAACAAAGTGAATCAGTTATACATATATCCACTATTTTTTAGATTCTTTTCTCATATAGGTCATGACAGAGTATTGAGAGGAGTTCCCTGTGCTATACAGTAGGTCCTTATTAGTTACCTCCAATGCATTTTAACAACCCTGCATTTTTACTCTTCTTCCCCCATGATTACTGTTTTTGACATCATTATTTTGAATCTTTTTTTTTGGTGTGTGTAGCCTTAACTGTTTATTGTGGGAAAAATGATTTTACTACTTTTTTCTTTTAACCTTCCTATTAGCTTTGTTCATGGTTGATTTACTGCTACTTTTACTGTTTATTTGCCTTTACCAATGAGATTTTTCCTTTTGTAATTTTCAAGTCTCTAGTTATGGTTACCTCCAATGCATTTTAACAACCCTGCATTTTTACTCTTCTTCCCCCATGATTACTGTTTTTGACATCATTATTTTGAATCTTTTTTTTTTGGTGTGTGTAGCCTTAACTGTTTATTGTGGGAAAAATGATTTTACTACTTTTTTCTTTTAACCTTCCTATTAGCTTTGTTCATGGTTGATTTACTGCTACTTTTACTGTTTATTTGCCTTTACCAATGAGATTTTTCCTTTTGTAATTTTCAAGTCTCTAGTTATGGCCTTTTCTTTTTCACTTAGAGAAATCACTTTAACATTTCTTGTCAAGCTGGTTTGGTGGTGCTGAACTCTTAGCTTTTGCTTGTCTGTAAAACTTTTGATCTCTCCAGCAAACCTGAATGAGAGCCTTGCTGGGTAGAGTATTCTTGGTTGTAGAGTTTCTGGCCTGCAGTTTCTGCTGAAAGGTCAGCTGATAGCCTTATGGGAGTTCTCTTGTATGTAAGTTGTTGCTTTTCCCTTGCAGCTTTTAATATTCCCTCTTTATCTTTAATTTTTGCCATTTTAATTACAATGTGTCTTGGTTTGGGCCCTTTGGGTTGGTCCTGTCTGGGACTCTGTGTTATTCCTGGACCTGGATATTTGTTTCCTTTCCCAAGTCAGGGAAATTTTCAGCTATTATGTCTTCAAATACATTCTCTGCCCCTTTCTCTCTCACTTCTCCTCTGGGGACCCCATAATGCAAATGTTATTACAATTGGTGTTGTTCCAGAGGTCTCTTAACCTGTCCACATTTCTTTTCATTCTTTTTTCTGTTCAGTGATTTCCATTACTCTATCTTTAGGCTCACTGACCCATTCTTCTGTATCATTTAATCTACTGTTGATCCCTTCTAATGTATTTTTTATTTCAGTTATTGTATTCTTCATCTGTTTGGTTCTTCTTTGTTTTCTAACTCTGTTAAAAACATCTAACTTCTCACTCTGTTCATCCATTCTTCTCTTGAGTTCTTTGATCATCTTGACAATCATTACCTTGAACTCATTATTTAGTAGACTGCCTATCTCCATTTCACTTAGTTTTTCTTCTGAGGTTTTATCCTGTTCCTTCGTTTGGAACATGTTACTCTGTCCTCTTGTTTTGCCTAATTTGCCATCTGAATTTATATGTATCTGGTAGGTTGGTTATATTTCCTGACCTGGGAAAAGTGACCATTTGTAGGAGACATCCTATGCTTCCTAGCAGCACATGCCTCTCTGGTCACCAGAGCTATAAGGTCTAGGGGTACCCCTATGTGGGCTGTATGGGTCCTTCTGTTGTGGCAGACCGACTACTATGGGAGGTCTGGTAGTTGTGACTGGCCCCTGGTCTGGTTGATTGCCAGGCCCTGCCTTGTTCAGAGGCTGCCAGTCACTGGTTGGCAGGACTGGGTCATGAGACAGCTGTCTGTGGAACCCTGGGGGTGGGGTCCCTGGGCTAGTGGTGACTCACTGGTGGGCAGAGTCAGGTTTGGGGGTGAGTGGTTACAGGTCAGGGGTTCCCAGATCTACTGTTGGCCTGTTTGTAGGTGGGGCTGGTTCCTGACACATCTGGCTGAAGGTTTCAGGGTGTCTCAAAGATCGTGCTGGTCTGCTGGTGAGTGTTATTGGATCCCAGGGTGGTTAGCTGTGAAGAGTCCATGGTAACTCAGAGCTGGTGCTGGGCTTCCCGAGGGCAGGGACTGGGCTGGGTGTTCCCAGTGCTGGCTCACTGGTTGGTGGAGCTGTGTACCAGTGTCTCTGGTTGCAGGGCCCTGGGGTTCCTGAAGCTGGTGTCATCTCCCTGGTAGGTGGGGCTGGATCCTGAGGACACTTACTGAAGGGCCCAAGGTGTCTCAGAGCTGGAGTTGTGGTCAGAGCCAGGGCTGTGGGGGTCCCTGGTATAGTGCCAGCTTGCTGGTATGTTGGTTGGGTTTTGACAAGGCAGGCTGTGGTGGTCCTAGTGATGGCGACCAGCCACTGGTGGGCGGGGTTGGGATCCAGGGAATCCCAGGGCTATTATTACCTGCCCACTGGTGGGTGAAGTTGGAACTTGGGGCTAGTGACAGCCCACTAGCAGGCAGAGTTGGATCCTGGGGTCTCTGGCTGCAGGGCCCAGGGGTCCCAGAGGTCCCAGAGCTGGTTTGGACTGCTTGTGTGGGGGTCTGAGGACCAGGGTATTTCAGGGCTAGTGCTGACTCACTGGGCAGAGTCTGTTCTTGGGATCTCTGGCTGAAAGGCCCTGAGGGTTCTTGAGCTGGTCTGCTAGTGAGTGGGCTGGGTCCTGCCATGGCTCGCTGTAGTGGTCCTGGGGCTGGTGGGCACTGTCAGATCCCAGGTGTTCCTAGGGTTGGTACCTGCCCAGTGGTGTGTGAGGCTGGTCCCAGGGCTAGTGCATGCACACTGGTGCATTTGGTTGGGTCCTGGGTCCTCTGGTGGAGGACCTGTGTCACAGTGCAGCTGTGGGTTCAGGCATTTTTAAGGCAGCCTGCCTGCTGGTCTGTGTCCCCACTTAGCTAGTTGTTTGGCCTGAGACATCCCAGTTCTGATGCCTAGAGGCTGCCTGGTGGGGTTGAGTCCTGAAGCTAATAAGCTAGAGGGAGGATTGCAAAATGGCACTTGCCAGCACCAGTGAACATGAAGTAGAATGAACGCCTAATAATGGCTGTTGCCAGTGTTTATGTCCCCAGGGTGAGCTTCAGTTGCCTCCTCCTCTCCGGGAGACTCTGCAAGATCAGCAGGTGGGTCTGACCCAGGCTTTTTTCAAATTACTGCTTCTGCCCAGGTCCTGGAGCATGTGAGCTTTTGTATACAACCTTTAAGAGTGGAGTCTCTATTTCCAGGTCCTGGAGCATGTGAGCTTTTGTATACAACATTTAAGAGTGGAGTCTCTATTTCCCGCAGCCCTCTAGGTCTCCCAAATGTAAGCCCCACTGTCCTTCAAAGCCAATTGTTCTAGGGGCTCATCTTCTGGTGCAGGACCCCCAGCATGGGGAGCCAATATGGGGCTCAGACCCACTGCTCCTTTGGGAGAACCTCTGCAATTGTAATTAACCTCCTGTTTGTGGGTTGCCCAACCTGAGGTATGGGTCTTCACTATACTGCACATACCCATCTCATTGTGGTTCCTTCTTTATATCTTTATTTGTAGAAGTTCTTTTCTGCTAGATTCTGTCTTTCTCATCAATAGTTGTACCATTTTTGGGGCTTCCCTGGTGGCGCAGTGGTTGAGAATCTGCCTGCTAATGCAGGGGACACGGGTTCGAGCCCTGGTCTGGGAGGATCCCACATGCCACGGAGCAACTAGGCCCGTGAGCCACAACTACTGAGCCTGTGCATCTGGAGCCTGTGCTCCACAACAAGAGAGGCTGCGATAGTGAGAGGCCCGCGCACCGCGATGAAGAGTGGGCCCCACTTGCCACAACTAGAGATAGCCCTCGCACAGAAACGAAGACCCAACACAGGAAAAATAAATAAATTAATAAAAACTCCTACTCCCAACATAAAAAAAAAGTACCATTTTTTTAGATTCCACATATAAGTGATATCATATGATATTTGTCTTTCTCTGTCTGAGTTACTTCACTAAGTATGACAATCTCTAGGTCTATCCATGTTGCTGTAAATGGCATTGTTTTGTTCTTTATGGCTGAGTAATATTCCATTGTATACATGTACCACGTCTTCTTTATTCATTCATCTATGTGCTGATGGACACTTAGGTTGCTTCCATGTCTTGGCTATTATAAATAGCGCTGCAATGAACATTGGGGTGCATGTATCTTTTCTAACTATGGTTTTCTCTGGGTATATGCCCAGGAGTGGGATTGCAGGATCATATGGTAGCTCTAATTTTAGTTTTTTAAGGAACCTCCATACTGTTCTCCCTAGTGGCTGTACCAATTTACGTTCCCACCAACAGTGTAGGAGGGCTCCTTTTTCTTCCACACCCTCTCTAGCATTTATGATTTGCAGACTTTTTGATAATGGCCATTCAGACTGGTGTGAGGTGGTACCTCATTACAGTTTTGATTTGCTTTTCCCTAATAATTAGTGACAATGAGCATATTTTCATGTGCCTTTTGGCCATCTGTATGTCTTTGGAGAAATGTCTATTTAGATGTTCTGCCCATTTTTTTGATTGGGTTGTTTGGGTTTTTTTTTGATATTGATCTGTATGAGCTGTTTGTATATTTTGGAAATTAATCCCTTGTCAGTCGTATCATTTGCAAATATTTTCTCCCATTCCATAGGTTGTCTTTTCATTTATGGTTTCTTTTGCTGTGTAAAAACTTTTAAGTTTGATTAGGTCCCATTTGTTTATTTTTGCTTTTATTTCCATTACCCTAGGAGATGGATCCAAAAAGATTTTGGTGTAATTTATATCAAAGAGTGTTCTGCCTATGTTTTCATCTAGGAGTTTTATAATATTTGGTCTTACATTTAGGTCTTTAATCCATCTTGAGTTTATTTTTGTGTATGGTGTTAGGGAGTGTTCTAATTGCATTCTTTTACATGTAGCTGTCCAGTTTTCCCAGTGCCACTTATGGAAGACGGTGTCTTTTCTCCATTGTATATTCTTGCTTCCTTTGTCACAGATTAATTGACCACAGGTGTGTGGCTTTATTTCTGGGCATTCTACCCTGTCCGTTGATCTATATTTCTTTTTTTGTGCCAGTACCATACTGTTTTAATGACTACAGCTTTGTAGTATAAAGTCAGGGAGCCTGATTCCTCCAGCTACATTTTTCTTAAGATTGCTTTGGCTATTCATAGTCTTTTGTGTTTCCATACAAATTAAAAAATTTTCTGTTCTAGTTCTGTGAAAAATGCCACTGGTAATCTGACAGGAATTGCATTGAATCTGTAGATTGCCTTGGGTAGTACAGTCTTTTTGACAATATGGATTCTTCCAATTCAAGAACATGGTATATCTTTCCATCTGTTTGTGTCATCTTCAATTTCTTTCATCAGTGTCTTATAGTTTTTGGAGTACAGGTCTTTTGACTCCTAGGTAGGTTTATTCCTAGGTATTTTATTCTTTTTCATGTGATTGTAAATGGGATTGTTTCCTTAATTTCTCTTTCTGATCTTTCATTGTTTAGTGAATAGAAGTGCAACAGATATCTGTGTATTAACTTTGTATCCTGAAACTTTACTGAATTCATTGATGAGCTCGAATAGTTTTTAGATGCTAGTTTCTGGTAGCATCTTTAGGATTTTCTAAGTATAGTATCATGTCATCTGCAATCAGTGACAGTATTACTTCCTCTTTTCCAATATGGTTTATTCTTATTTATTTTTCTTCTCTGATTGCTGTGGCTAGGACTTCCAAAACTATGTTGAATGATAGTGGCATCCTTGTCTTGCTCCTGATCTTAGAGGAAATACTTTCAGCTTTTCACTGTTGAGTATGATGTTAGCTGTGGGTTTGTCATACATGGCCTTTATTATGTTGAGGTAGTTTCCCGCTATGCCCACTTTACTGAGTGTTTTTATCAGAAATGTATGTTGAATTTTATCAAAAGCTGTTTTTCTGCATCTATTGAGATGATCATATGCTTTTTATTCTTCAATTTGTTAATGTGGTGTATCAGACCAATTGATTTTCAGACAAATCCTTGCATCCCTGGGATAAATCCCACTTGTTCATGGTGTATGATCCTTTTAATGTATTGTTGGATTTGGTTTGCTAGTATTTTGTTGAGGATTTTTGTGTCTATGTTCATCAGTAATATTGGCCTGTAATTTTCTTTTTTTGTGATATCTTTGTCTGGTTTTGGTATTAGGGTGATGGTGGCCTCATAGAATGAGCTTGGCAGTGTTCCTTCCTCTGCAATTTCTTGGAAGAGTTTGAGAAGGATAGGTGTTAGCTCTTCTCTAAATGTTTGATAGAATTTGCCTGTGAAGCCGTCAGGTCCTGGACTTTTGTTTGTTGGGAATTTTTATATCACTGATTTAATTTCACATTTTGTAATTGGTCTGTTCATATTTTCTGTTTCTTCCTGGTTCAGTCTTGGAAGGTTTTACTTTTCCAGGAATTTGTCCATTTCCTCTATGTTGTCAATTTTATTGGCATATAGTTGTCTGAAGTAGTCTTTTATGGTCCTTTGTATTTCTGAGGTGTCAGCTGTAACTTCTTTTCCATTTCTTATTTTATTGATTTGAGTGCTCTTTTTTTCTTAATGAGTCTGGCTAAAGGTCTATCAATTTTGCTTACCTTTTAAAGAACTAGCTTTTAGTTCCATTGATCTTTTTTATTGTTTTCTTAGGCTCTATTTCATTTATTTCTGCTCTGATCTTTATGATTTCATTCCTTCTACTAACTTTGAGTTTTGTTTGTTCTTCTTTCTCTAGTTGCCTTAGGTGTAGGGTTAGGTTGTTTATTTGAGATTTTTCTCGTTTCCTGAGGTAAGCCTGTATCACTATAAACTTCCCTTTTAGAACTTCTTTTGCTGCATACCATAGGTTTTGGATCATTGTGTTTTCGTTTTCATTTGTCTGTAGGTATTTTTTGATTTCCTCTTTGATTTCTTATGTGATACATTGGTTGATTAGTAGCATATTGTTCAGCCTCCATGTGTTTGTGTTTGTTAGTTTTTTTCCTTGTAGTTGATTTCTAATCTCATAGTGTTGAGAAAGATGCTTGATATGATTTCAGTTTTCTTAAATTTATCGAGACTTGCTTTGTGGTCCAGCATGTGATCTATTCTGGAAAAATGTTCCATGTGCACTTGAAAAGAATGTGTATTCTACTGCTTTCAGATGGAACATACTATAAATATCAATTAAGTCCATATGGTCTAATGTGTCATTTAAGCCCTATGTTTCCTTATTGACTTTCTGTCTGGATGTTCTGTCCATTGATATAAGTGGGATGTTAAAATCCCCCACTATTTTACTGTCAGTTTCTCCGTTTATGTCCATTCGCATATGTCATATATTGAATTGCTCCTGTGTTGGGTGCATATAAATTTATAATTGTTATATACTCTTCTTGAATTGATCCCTTGATCATTATGTAGTATCCTTCTTTGTCTTTTGAAACAGTACTTTAAAGTTTATTTTGTCTCATATCAGTCTTGCTACTCCAGGTTGCTTTTGATTTCCATTTGCATGGAATACCTTTTTTCCATTTCTTCACTTTCAGTCTGTATGCATCTCTAGATCTGAAGTGGGTCTCTTGTAGACAGCATATATATGGGTCTTGTTTTTGTACCCATTCAGCCAGTCTATGTCTTTTGGTTGGAGCATTTAATTCATTTACATTTAAGGTAATTATTGATATGTATGTTCTTTTTCCTTTTTTTGTTTTTTGCAGTATGTGTGCCTCCCACTGTTGTGGCCTCTCCCGTTGTGGAGCACAGGCTCTGGACGTGCAGGCTCAGCGGCCATGGCTCACGGGCCCAGCTGCTCTGCGGCATGTGGGATCTTCCCAGACCAGGGCATGAATCCGTGTCCCTTGCACTGGCAGGCGGACTCTCAACCACTGTGCCACCAAGGAAGCCCCCTTTTTGCCATTTTGTTACTTGTTTTGGCTTTGTTTTCTGTAGGTCTTTTTTCTTCCTTTCCTCTTATGTTCTCTTGCAATTTGATGATTATCTTTATTGTTGTTTGGATTCCTTTTTCTTTTTTGTGTGTTTATATCTATTATAGAGTTTTCATTTGTGATTACCATGAGGTTTTGATATAGCAATCTATATGTATACATGATTGTTTTAAGTTGCTGATCTCTTAATTTCAAATGCATTTCAAATATCCTGCATTCGTACTCTCCTCCTCTCATGATTACTAATTTTGATATCAAATTTGTATGTGGATGGTTTCCTACCTTTACTGTATGTTTGCCTTTACTGGTGAGCTTTCCCATCCTCATAATTTTCCTGTTTCCAGTTGTGGCCTTTTCTTTTCCACTTAGAGAAGTTCCTTTAGCATTTGTTGTAAAGCTGGTTTGTGAATTCTTTCACCTTTGGCGTGTCTGTAAAGCTTCGGATTTCTCTGTCAAATCTGAACCAGAGCCTTGCTTGGTAGAGTATTCTTGGTTGTAGGTTTTTCCCTTTCATCACTTTAAATATATCATGCCACTCCCTTCTGGCCTGCAGAGTTTCTGCTGAAAAATCAGCTGATAGTCTTATGGAGATTCCCTTGTATGTTATTTGTTGCTTTTCCCTTGTTGCTTTTAATATTTTCTCTGTCTTTAATTTTTGTCAGTTTCATTACTATGTGTCTCAGTGTGTTCCTCCTGAGTTAATCCTGTACGAGACTCTGTGCTTCCTGGACTTGGGTGACTGTTTCCTTTCCCATGTTAAGGAAGTTTTCAGCTATAATCTCTTCAAATATTTTCTCACGCCCTTTCTCTTCTTCTCTCCTGGGACCCCTATAATGCGAATGTTGGTGCATTTGATGTTGTCTCAGAGGCCTCTTAAATTGTCTTCATTTCTTTTCATTCTTTTTTCTTTATCCTGTTCCATGGCAGTGATTTCCACCACTTTGTCTTCCAGCTCACTGATTCATTCTTCTGCCTCATTTATTCTGCTATTGATTCTCCCTAGTGTATTTTTCATTTCAGTTACTGTATTCTTTAAGTTTGTTTGTTTATTCTTTATATTTTCTAACTCTTTGCTAAAAACTTTTGTAACTTCTTACTCCATGCATCCATTCTTTTCCTGAGTTCTTGGGTCATCTTTACGATCCCTACTCTGAACTCTTTTTCAGGTAGATTGTCTATCTCCACTTCACTTAGTTGTTCTTCTGGGGTTTTACCTTATTCTTTCATCTGGAACATATTCTTTGCCATGCCATTTTGTTTAAATTTCTATTTGTATCTTTCTTTGCCATGCCATTTTGTTTAAATTTCTATTTGTATCTTTATGTATGTAGTAGCTTAGTTATGTTTCTCAACCTTGGAGAAGTGACCCTCTATAGGGGATGTTGTATGTGTCTCAGCAGTACACTCCTCTCTTGGCACCCTAGGGCCAGAGACCAGGTAGGTTCTGATCTGCGTTTGTGGACTCAGTTCTGCAGGACTGTAGTTTTCTTGCTTCTGGTGTCTGCCCCTGGTGGATGAGGCTGGTCTAGAGGCTTGTGAAGGCTTCCTGGCCAGGGGCAGGGGTGGTGGTGCCTACCCACTGGTGGGTGGAGCTGGGTCTTGGCACTCTGGTGAGTAAGGCTGTGTCAAGGGGCATGTCGAGAGGTGGCTGCGGGCTCAGGAAGTCTTTAGGCAGTCTGTCTGCTGATGGGTGGGGCTGTGTTCCTGCCCTGTTGGTTGTTTTGGCCTGAGGCGTCCCAGCACTGGAGCTTACAGGCTGTTGAGTGGGGCCAGGTCTCAGTGCCAAGGACCCAAAATGTCTTCCTCCAGCCAGAGTTCAGGTAGGTCCCCACTGTGTCTGTCACCAGCTTTTATGACCCCAGAGAGAGCCATAGCCACACCCACCTCCCCAAGAGACTCTCCAAGACCAGCAGGTAGGTCTGGCCCAGGCTCCTACAGAGTTACTGCTTTTGTCCTGGGTCCCAATGTGTGTGAGACCTTGTGTGCATCCTCCAAGAGTGGAGTCTCTGTTTCCCCAAGTCCTGTGGAGCTCCTGCAGTTAAGCCCTGCTAGCCTTCAAAGCCAAATGCTCTGGGGGCTCCTCTTCCCAATGCCAGACCGCTAGGCTTGGGAGCCTGGCCTGGGCCTCGGATTTCTCACTCCTGTGCGAAAACTTGTGTGATATAATTATTCTCCAGTTTGTGGGCTGCCCCTGCAGAGTGGTACGGGACTTGATTATAACACGAGTGCGCCCCTCCTACCAGGTTATGGTTTCTTCTTTGTCTTTGGATGTAGAATATCTTTTTTGGTAGATTCCAGTCTTTCTTTTATTGATAGTTGTTCAGCAGTTAGTTGTGATTTTGGTGTGCTCATGAGAGGAGGTCCTTTTACTCCACCATCTTGTGTCCAATCTTTGGGACTTTCCATTGTCTTTTGATTTCCAGAGCTTCTCTATTAAAAATCAGCTGAAAGTTTGGGTTTTCTGTAGGTAATGATTTTTTTTCCTTTTGATGGATTTTAATTTTTTTCTTTATTTTTTTTCAGCAGTTTACTATAATGTACTCAGATGCAATTTTCTTGCTCGCAGTTTACTGAGCTTTTTGAATCTGTGTGGGTTGATGCCTTAAAAAGTTTTGGAAAATTCTCACTTGTTACTTCTTTTCCCATCCTCTTTCTCTATCTCTTTCTAGGACTCCAGTTACACTTATGAGAGACTGACTGTGGTTCACATGTCTCTTCTGTTCCATTCTGTTTTTCCTATTTTTTAAAATCTGTGCTTCAGTTTGGATATTTTCTATTGACTTCTCTTTGAGTTCTCTAATCCAGTCTTATGTTCAGTCTCCTATTTAAGCCCATCAAATGAGTTAAAAAAATTTTTTTTATTGGAGTATGGTTGCTTTACAATGTTGTGTTAGTTTCTACTGTACAGCAAAGTTAATCAGCTATACATATACATATATCCCCTCTTTTTTTGGATTTCCTTCCCATTTAGGTCACCACAGAGCATTGAGTAGAGTTCCCTGTGCAATACAGTACGTTCTCGTTAGTTATCTATTTTATACATAGTATCAATAGTGTATATATGTTGACCCCAGTCTCCCAATTCATCCCACCCACCCGTCTTTCCCCCTTGGTATCCATACGTTTGATTTTCAAGTCTACAAACTAGATGTTTTTGTGGAAGGAGCAGAGAGTTTCACCTCCACTATCTAGAGATCTGGGCTTTAACGAGTCATTCTGAAGAACTCAAGTTTGCTAGACTTTAACTATTTTGATGCAAATCTTTCTCAGTAGAGAATTCTAAAAATCATTTATTCTTTTCTGATGATTTAGGGTCATAACTGATCATTTTTCATGATGTGATGAAGCTCTAGTTTCATCTGAAGCAAAGGAGGTGTAATCCCCTTTCCCCCTTGGCATCCATACTTTTGTTCTCTGTGTCTCTATTTTTGCTTTGTAAATAAGATCGTCTATACCAATTTTTTCAGATTCCACATGTATATCAAATGAGTTTTTAATTTTATATCTTCTGTATTTTAGTTCTAAAATCAATTTTTTAAATAGATTTCATTTCTTTGTTGAAATTATCTCATTCCTTTACCTTCTTTTTTTATTTTTTAACATCTTTATTGGAGTATAATTGCTTTACAATGGTGTGTTAGTTTCTGCTTTAACCTTTTATTTTCATTGACATATTTTTTAACAGTTTTTGATTGCCCATTCCATCATCTTGTTCATCTGGGGGGTTGACTCCTATTGTCTACTTTTTCTCTTTTATTAATCATATTTTCTTGATTCTTTGCATGTCTTATAATTTTCATTGTATTCTGGGCATTGTATTTAAAAGAGCTTTTATTTAGTGGTTCATTTTCCTATGTTAGACTCAGAAGCTAATCATGTCAGTCCATTCAGTATTTGAACTGGGTGAAACTAGGTTATTATAGTTTGATTCAGCTTTCTTTGCACTAAAATGTTTCAATGGCAAGCACTTTGAATACTCCTCTTAGGTTCTAGTGGACTTTGTCTCCTAAATGCCAAAAGACTGTGGAAGAACTTACTCTGCTTTTTCATCCCAGCTCTCTATCATCCATGTTGCCCAATGCCCAGCAAATGTCTCATGATGACAACTGCTGATGCTTTTGGGACGCCTCTGTCTGTAAAACCAGCTCACCAAGGAAGGACTCCTCTCTGGAAATTTTAATCATTTTTGTCTCCATAGCTCTACTAGCTCTTTAGGTTGTTACAGTCCTAGTTTTAAGTGAACATTTTTCTTACCAATTAAGTTATAAGGAGGTTAACTGCTCTCCAGTTCACTTTCTTTTCTCCATAATTCTTTTTCCACAAAAAATGTGCTATTTTACATAGGCTGTGAAGTAGTTAAACTATTAAAATAGCTTATGTATTAATAAAAATTTATTGTGGAAACATTTTCTGTATTAGCAACAATTAACTAAACAGCTCTCTTGGCTGCTACCAGTGAGATAACTAGCATTATTTTTTAAACTATATATATATATATATATATATATATATATTTTGGTACGCGGACCTCTCACTGTTGTGGCCTCTCCTGTTGCAGAGCACAGGCTCTGGACGCGCAGGCTCAGCGGCCATGGCTCACGGGCCCAGCTGCTCCGCGGCATGTGGGATCTTCCCAGACCGGGGCACGAACCCGTGTCCCCTGCATCGGCAGGCGGACTCTCAACCACTGTGCCACCAGGGAAGCCCTAAACAATATTTTTTAATGTTTGCCCATTCTAACTTTTTTTTGGTGGTGATCAAGTGATTTATTATTGGAACGTCTATTGGAACCAATTAATTAATGGAACCCATCTTAGAACTATGATGTCTAGCTGATTTAAACTGGACAAGCTTAATTTTAATGTAAAGAATTCTTGATTGTGCAAGCAAAATATATCTAGAAAATCTGAGGTTGTAGATTTTTATTTAAATGTTTTTTTAAAAAGGACTTAAAGGGCTTCCCCGGTGGCACAGTGGTTGAGAGTCCTCCTGCCGATGCAGGGGACACAGGTTCGTGCCCCGGTCCAGGAAGATCCCACATACTGCAGAGTGGCTGGGCCCGTGAGCCATGGCCGCTGAGCCTGTGCGTCTGGAGCCTGTGCTCCACAACGGGAGAGGCCACAACAGTGAGAGGACCATGTACCAAAAAAAAAAAAAAAAAAAAAAGGACTTTAAAAAATGTCTAGATTCTTTAATTTAGATGATTTTCTAGTTTAAATCAGTTCCCATTTTAGTACTATATTTTAGTAAATCTGTACTTATAAATTTGAGAACTAAGTCAAGGAAAACCTGTACATGTTGCTAAAGTACAAAGTAAGCACTTGTTTTAATTTTTCGTGTGTATTTTATTTAGTGTACCTAAAATGGTAAGTCAATCATAAGTTGAAATGTGGATAAAATGAACTATTTTCCAAAGCTAAACTTTTATAAAAACCCTAATTTTCTTCAAATTCAATGATTTAAGAACTCTCACAGTATGATTTTCTTAAAATTATTTAAAGTAAGAAACTAAACTTGAACCATCAAGTGGGCATAATTTAACTGTGAAGGTGATGATGAGCTGATCTATATCCTGTAGGTTTAGTTCACTACTGTCACTCAGTGATGTACAAATACGGAATGGTTTAATTTTTACCAATAACAGCCGTGGCTTTGTCTTTACTCTTCCGGCTAGTGGAAAAACTTAAACTTGCTGAATAATAGATTTTGCAGTCTAACTCCTTAAGTTTTCATGTTTCTGGTTTAAAAATCTAGCCCTCTAGCTTCCATCTTCTCCCTTTGTGCATACTGGTTTTAAGAGCGCCTGCCCGAAGCTGCCTGTGGTAGGCAAGAGCATAGCCCGTTCTTTCTTGGTCCCGTGCCACTGATGGCAGTGTGTGTGTTGTTGGGGGCTGGGTGGGGAGGCTGCTTCAGCATCTATGATGGCAATAGTTCCATTCTTTTGGCCTTGGATGTTTTTCTCTCCAATACCAACATATTATATCTGTGCAATCTGGTAGCCCCAATGAGAATGCTACATGGGCTCTGGCTTCTTGAGACTCCTAGCAACCGACCAAGCAATGAACAATACCACAGACAGCATTTTCTTTGTCCTGACTCTGAATGTGAAGTCATGGAATCTCCTCTTACCTGTCTCTAACTGGCCCTCTTTTTACTGGATGCATGGGCCTAGCCTGGCTTGCTTAGAGTAAGCTGCCGCTACCTTTTCCTCAGTAAATCTTCACATCATCCAGACTATGGATTGAGGGAATGTAATGAGATGCTGTCTGCACCCCCCAGAGCACCCACACATTTGGGGCAGCTTCACTAAAGTTATCTAAGCTTTTCAAACTCCAGTTCTTCAAGCCAGCAGAGCACTTGCTTTTATCAACTTCTGCCAAGAGATGGGCCTTTGCTCAAAGTCCAGAGTCAATGCTCAAACTCCCCAAGCAATTCTCCGGGGGTACTCCAAATATGGAGGGATGACAAGAAGAAAATTCCCCTCTCCCCATAAATGCACACTGTGAAGAGAAATGGGGATGGTATAGGTAGCATGTACCTGGAATCTGCTCTCTCCAACAGGCAAATTCTTCTCCCCTTCATAAGCATTGTTTATGAACTAAGTGGGTGGGACAAACTGGTGGGGGAAAGATTCTGCTAAAGTTTCCACACTTTGCGAAGGCTGAGGCAATTCTCTGCACTTAAAAGGAGAAACAGATAGTGAGTTTGGACTCAACTGTGAACTGTCTCCCTGTTTACTCCAATCATGGTCAAAAACCCTCCTTGGGAGCAGATTAATGTCTTACTAAGTAAATTTCAGCAAATTAATGTATATGCTCTACATTTGACAATGTTAAGAATGAACCCAGGGCTTCCCTGGTGGCACAGTGGTTAAGAATCCGCCTGCCAATGCAGGGGATATGGGTTCAAGCCCTGGTCCGGGAAGATCCCGCATGCGATGGAGCAACTAAGCCCGTGTGCCACAACTACTGAAGCCCGCGTGCCTAGAGCCCATGCTCTGCAACAAGAGAAGCCACTGCAATGAGAAGCCTGCGCACCACAATAAAAGAATAGCCCCTGCTCTCCGCAACTAAAGAAAGCCCGTACACAGCCACGAAGACCCAACACAGCCATGAATGAATGAATGAACTAAAAAACCCTTTAATATTTGTCTGAATCAAGACTTAACACTTTCTACATTGAGGCTATCATCAACATTTTCCCTTCTCAAAGGGAAAATTTTCCAGTGCCACATAAATGCCCAGTATGAATAAAAACATTTTTTTCTCATTTGAAAATAACTGAAATCACAATTTAATAATAACTAATGGTTGTGTAGCCCTTTATAGTTTATAAAAAACTCTCACATACATCATCACATTTGGTTTCCACAACAAACCTTTGATATTTCTTCAACATTTAGTTTACTGTTATTTTTTCCCATTTTATGGATGTGAGAATTAAAGTGTGGTGAGGTTGGTGAGCTGCCTTGTCAGAACTAGGGCTCTAACTCCAGTTGTAAACTAAAAATTCTGTGTTTTTCCCACTGTCTGAGGCTTCCTCTAAACACATGTCTACAAATGCTATTCTTCCTCAGTAGAGATGATGTATTTCTGTGTGATACATCTCCCAAGTTAATCCTGAGAGTGAAACTGGACACGTGTCCAGGTACCATACTCTATCACTCTATCCTTTTGACCAAAAGCATGCGTACAAAGAATTGTCTGGGATTAGCAGGCACAGCCTGCATGTCTCTAGGACCTCAGGCCATATCTCAAAGGACAACTTTTAGGAAATGAAGTTGAAAAGAGCCATGTGCATACAACGCTTATGTTTCCCTTTGGACTTCAATCCCCTGGGTACTTAAAATGAAAGCTTTGTTTGGTACTGAATTTGTAACTAACATAAGGGCTAATATCTGTGAAGGCTTTGAAGATATAAAAACATTTTTTTCATTCAGCAATGGTGAATTTTCTTGCCAAACACTTCAGCATTAAGGGAAGTAATATGCCATGCTTTGCAGCCCAGGGGGTCATCATGACTTGTAGAAATGTCACAAGGGAGCAGTGTGCAAGGAAACCGGAGCTTAAAAGCGACACACATATGCCCGCTGTTACCATAGTTACAACAGGAAAGGCCATGAGAGGCGTGCTTTCTCCTATTAGCAGTGAAATAAACCTTCCGTGATTTAGGATCACTGGGGTGAATAATCCTGACTCTGTCCACAGGGTTTTATCGTGGTTGCCTTGAGTTTCAACGTGTAACAGGGAAGAGAAGGAGGGATAAATGATTTGTTTAAGCTCAGTGGTTACTGATGTTCTATCACTTAACCTTTACTCTCAGAGCCTGCATGAACTTGGCAAGTCTTTATTCATTCCCTTACCAGTAAATTATAGGGATTAATGGCCATGACTAATTTTAGTTTGGGTATGACACACTACAGGGTGATAAAAGGAGAATGTCTCTCTCATTCCTGAATTTCTGAGGCTGGATCAGTATAAAGCTATGGAGATCATAGCAATAGAGATGCCCCAGGACATACACATAGCTCTTTATGCTTCCTAAATCTGGCTTTCTAAGCATGATGGAATCCGGTCTAACTTGTCTTCCAAAGTTTGAATCTCTCCTACAGCACCGCTGCCAGAGTGATTTGTATTCTCTAGTTTGATGAAAACTTTGTACTGAGTGCATCACCCATAATATAGACAGTTTTGAGAAATAATGATTACAACAACAAATAAGTAAAAGTGTCCTGTAAATTCATTTCATCCCCAGAAAGACCCCAGGAGGCAAGTAACTATTATCTCCATTTTATAGAAGGAAGCCAAGACTCAGAATGGTAAAGAAGTTCCTCCCGTGTCCCACAGCTGTGAAACGTCAGTCATACCCAGCTATCTGTGACCCCAAAACCTGAGAGGAAGCTATAGACTCTATCATCTTCACCTGGAGCAAAAATCTGTCTCCTTGTAATTTCCACCCACTGGTCTAGTTCTATCCTCAGACTCAGGGAAAAAGTCTTAATTCCTCTTCCACTACTAGCTCTTTGTATATCTGTATGGATTTCAGGACTTTCTGCAGTCTGTTTAGACCACAAGACACTGTTTTTAGATGTCCATTCTTCAACCCGCCTCCAACCATGTATACTTCTTGTTTTGCATATTGCATTAGCTTTCTAATGGGTTTCTTCATGCTCTGCCCTCTGTCTGACCACCAGCAGTTGTAGGCTTTAAAATGAGTCAGATCTCTTCAGTCCTCTGCTCAACGCACTCTGCTTCTCATGTCAAAGTGCAAGTAAAATCTTTACAGCCAACTTCAAGATGGCAAACCCCATGCTGTGGCCTCCAGTCCCACACTCTCCCTTTCTGCTCGCACTGCTTGAGGCACACCCACCTACTTCCTGTTCCCTAAACCTGCCAAGCATGTTCCCCACTCCTCTCTCTGGAAAGCTCTGAGCTGGAATATCCAGTCGGTTCTTCCCTGTCCCTCCTCCTGTCTTCCCTCCTTAGTCACCTTATCAGTGAGACCTTCTCCATCTACTCTATGGAAAATTAGAAGTCTCTCCCCTCACTGCTCTTCCCTTTCCTCCTTCCTTTTTGTATTTTTCTCCACAGCTCTTGTCACCATCTGATTATTGTTTATTTTACTTATTTCTTTGATTTTTGCCTGCCCTCTCCTCTTAGCCCCACATAATGACACAAGCTCCATGAGGGTGGAAAGTCTTACCTTTTAGTTCAATTCTAACATTAAATCATAAGAAACTGGCCTAAAAAAATGACCATTTCATATGGGTCAACTTGCCCCAGCACTAAGAGCAGCCCCTGGCACAGAACAGCATTCAGTAAGTAGTTGGTTGATAAATGAATAATTTATCCACATACTTTATGTACTTTACATCTTATGTGGAGTTGAATATAGATGGACATGCAAATAAATATTAAAAACTTTTATTGATACACTGAACCTAGCATTTAAATATAAGATATGACATTTTCATATCATAGTAATTTTAACAGTCAGCCTCAGAACATCCTGTGTCGAAAGGGCCAACTTCCCTATCAATTGGTAGGAGCTGTTTGGATTCAGGATAAGGTCTTTCTCTTCAGCTAAACTGAGGCAGTGATTTTGCACATCACCGCCATAGAGTGACCTGCTTCTTACCACCACTGTGTTTACACAGAGGAGTGGATATTCTTTAGAAAATAATGACAAACTAATAATAAGAAAATAATGACAAACTAATAATAATATTCCTGTTCAACATCTCTAGCTGAAAAATCACTGCAAAAACAAATTTTTTCCAGAGGGTATCAATTCCTATTGGCGGATCTGAGACCATATATATGTTTACTTTAACAATGTTTCTGCCACAGTATTTAAAAAAATATGCCAGAAATTCTAATGTTGAGAAACAGATACTAGGATAGAATACTACATGATAAAATATAAGGAAAATTAGGATAATTATTGGAGGACTAACACAGTAAGCCTTACTGCTGATCACAAGGTGTTGTGGAAATTGTTGTCAACCCCAAGTCAATCCTTTGATTACCACTTCAAATTATTCACTGTTAATTTGCAGTGCTTCTTATGGAAAGGGGAGGATTTTGTCCTCACACATTGAGGGCAAGGAGACAGTTTAAGAATTTTAAATAAATACAGAAAAGCAAGGTTTTTTTCCCCATTCTAAAAGCCCCTTAAGAATCACAAATCAAGAATTCTCACATTCATCTACAATAGAAAGCATTAAGTTTTTTTTATACCCACAACAAAACATGGACCTGCAGAAGTTTTCAAACAATCCTCCAGGAGCTTCATGCGGGTCTTCTGGAGCTCAGGGCTGTCCCATTCATCTTCATCAATTCCCCAGTACAGATCTATGACCTGGGGACCAATGGAGGAGGCAGCGTTAATTCACCTGTGCGAAAAATCAATTGATGTGTAGCTTAATACTGTGAATATAAAAGCCTAATGTGACTTCTAACTTTTCTCTTTGGAGCATGTTTTCCCTTGCAGAGGGAAAATGATTTTTAAGATCAATCTAAAGAGGTATTTTTTTAAAATCCCATGATGGTTTGGGGATGAACACTATAATTTTTTTTTGTTCCTGATTATACTGTTGACATGGCCCCAGAGAAAATGAAATGTTAAATATCAGAGGCTTTGCAATTCAGGCTTTCATTATATTGAAATGGTAACAGGATTTCAGAAGTCTGAAAGCAGCTGGGATATAGTTACTACATTATCGGAGACAAATAACAGTGTATAATTTTACTGTTATGTCTCAATATGAGAAGGGAAAACCATAATGGGCATTGACATATACTGACCCAAAGTTAAATAGCTACATTTTTGTAAAAAATAAAAATAGGAAAAGAAACCTGTTATCCCACAGAGACATTTTGTTTATATCTTATCTCTAAGCAGCTTAGCTTTCATTAATACATATCTGAAAAAACATGTATGGAAAACAATGAAAGGTATGCCTCACTGAGAAGTGAAGATAATAGGATCCTCTATCTCCTTACTTCAAAGACGATGAGGAAAGAGTCTGTAAAAAGCTTTTACAAGTACACTCTTTGAAAAATTTGCTATGGAGAGCAGAATGGGTTTCATTCCTTTCACTCAATTGCTGTCTGCATAAGCTAAATGTTTCTAATTGTAGCTTTGAAGATTTCTTCTTTTCCTTTATTTCCCACAAGCAGAAAAAACAACCTCTCCTCCTTACTGGCTGTTTGCATGGCATTCAGTGAGACGTAGGCACAGAGCGTGGGGTCCCCCACTGTGCCCCAAGTGCTCTGTATACTTTCCATCTCCTGGCCAATGCCCCACACAAGTGTGTTTGTATCAAATCTTCGTCTATCTGCATTTGAGTTTTTAGATGGCTGACAGAGATATAACAACTTCTTTAAAAAAATATTCCCGTGGCTCAGTCCACGAGTTTTATAACATATGAAACTATCAGCACTGATTTTGGGGTTCTTTCTTTTAATCTACTTTACAAGGTTTAATCACAATATTAAGAAAGAGGGACATCTGAGACTATAACTTGACTGTCCACTATGAGAGCCCTTAGCTGTGGTTATCTAAAACTAAATATAAATTAAAATTAAAAATTCAGTTCAAGTGCTCAATAGTCACATGTGATTACTGACTCCCATGTTGGAAAATGCAGATATAGAATACTTCACCATCACAGGAAGTTTAATTGGACAGAACTGTAATTTACTGAACCTCAGATACTGAAATTACTAGAACAAGTCCATTTTTGGCCATCTGCCAATAAACTCTCAAACAAATCTGCAATGTGAATGGTAACTTAGTTGTGTCATGCACAAACTAACAACCATACACAGAACCTGGTCCCCGTCCTTGTGGCTGATACTGTTTGATATCTGAGGAAATGTAGGATTTAGAATAAATGAGAAACAGAAATGGTAAAAATGAAAGTTAATGTAACAAAAGCTATAAATATACAACTGCTATTCCTCTCACATCTTCTGTGACATAAAATTATATAAAGTAATAATTATGTCACTGTAACTTATTAGATGTTGCATATATAATAATAATAGCACAAAAGGGAATAGAGCTATATGGGAGTAGTCTTTCTATAGCTCACTGGAATTATCAGAATCTACCTATGATTTATACTAACTAAGATGTATATGCCTTAAAATAACTACAAAGAAAATAACTCAGAAATGAATGATTTTTTCACTATAAGGAATTAAAATGTTAAACTAGAAAATATTCACATATCACAAAGCAAAGAAGTAAAAGAGGAATAGAGGAACAGAAATGACAGACATATAGAATAAAAGTAAAAGGGCAGAAGTAAATCTATGTCAATAATACCATTAAGTGTGAATGGTTTAAAAAGTCCAAACAGAGACTGTCAGACTAGATAAAAACAAGATCCAACTATATACTTCTACAGGAGTACACGTTAGATTCAAAAAGGTTAAAAGAATGGAAAAAATGACAAAGGAGGCAAGAATATACAATGGAGAAAAGACAGTCTCTTCAATAAGTGGCACTGGGAAAACTGGACAGCTACATGTAAATGAATGAAATTAGAACACTCCCTAACACCATACACAAAAATAAACTCAAAATGGCTTAGAGACCTAAATGTAAGGCCAGATCCTATAAAACTATTAGAGGAAAACACAGGAAGAACACTCTTTGGCGGACTTCTCTGGCAGTCCAGTGGTTAAGACTTCGTCTTCCGGCTGGAGCAGAAGATGGCGGAAGAGTAAGACGCGGAGATCACCCACAGATACACCAGAAATACATCTACACGTGGAACAACTCCTACAGAATACCTACTGAAGGCTGGCAGAAGACCTCAGACCTCCCGAACGGCAAGAAACTCCCCACGTGCCTGGGTAGGGCAAAAGAAAAAAGAATAAACAGAAACAAAAGAATAGGGACGGCACCTGCACCAGTGGGAGGGAGCTGTGAAGGAGGAAAAGTTTCCACACACTAGGAAGCCCCTTCACGGGTGAAGACTGTGGGTGGTGGAGGGGGGAGCTTCGGAACCGCGGAGGAGTGCACAGCAACAGGTGCAGAGGGCAAAGCGGGGAGATTCCCGCACAGAGGATCGGTGCCAACTGGCACTCACCAGCCCGAGAGGCTTGTCTGCTCACCCGCCGGGGCGGGCGGGGCTGCGAGCTGAGGCTCGGGTTTCGGTCAGAGCGCAGGGAGAAGACTGGGGTTGGGGGCGTGAACACAGCCTGAAGGGGTTAGTGCACCACGGCTAGCCGGGAGGGAGTCCGGGGAAAAGTCTGCAACTGCCGAGGAGGCAAGAGACTTTTTCTTCCCTCTTTGTTTCCTGGTGTGCGAGGAGAGGGATTTAAGAGCGCTGCTTAAAGGAACTCCAGAGACGGGTGCGAGCCACGGCTAAAAGCGCAGACCCCAGGGACGGGCAGGAGACGCTAAGGCTGCTGCTGCCGCCACCAAGGGGCCTGTGTGCGAGCACAGGTCACTCTCCACACCCCTCTTCCGGGGAGCCTGTGCAGCCCGCCACTACCAGGTTCCCTGGATCCAGGGACAACTTCCCCGGGAGAACGCACGGCGGGCCTCAGGCTGGTGCAACATCACGCCAGCCTCTGCCGCCGCAGGCCCGCCCCGCACGCAGTGCCCTTCCTTCCCCCCAGCCTGAGTGCACCAGAGCCCCTGAATCAGCGGCTCCTTTAACCCCGTCCTGTCTGAGCAAAAAACAGACGCCCTCCAGCGACCTACACGCAGAGGCAGGGCCAAATCCAAAGCTGAGCCCCTGTGAGCTGTGAGAACAAAGAAGAGAAAGGGAAATCTCTCCCAGCAGCCTCAGAAGCAACGGATTAAAGCTCCACAATCAACTTGATGTACCCTGCATCTGTGGAATACCTGAATAGACAACGAATCATCGAGAAGGAGAGCAAGATCTATGATTTTTTCCCCTTTTCCTCTTTTTCTGAATGTGTATGTGTATGCTTCTGTGTGAGATCTTGTCAGTATAGCTTTGCTTCCACCATTTGTCCTAGGGTTTTATCCGTCCATGGTTTTTTTAAAATTTTTTTCTTAATAATTAATTTTAATAACTTCATTATACTTTTCTTTCTTTCCTTCCTTCCCTCCTTCCTTCCTTCCCTCCTTTAGACAACGAATCATCCCAAATTGAGGAGGTGGTCTCTGAGAGCAAGATCTATGATTTTTTCCCCTTTACCTCTTTTTGTGAGGGTGTATGTGTATGCTTCTGTGTAAGATTTTGTCTGTATAGCTTTGCTTCCAAAATTTGTCCTAAGGTTCTATCCATCTTTTTTTCTAAATTTTTTTAATTCAATAACTTTATTATACTTTATTTTACTGTATCTTCTTTCTGTCTCTTTTCCTTCCTTCCTTCCTTCCTTCCTACCTCCTTTCTTTCCTTCTTGCCTTCCTTCCTTCCTTTCTTTCTTTCTTCATACTTCTACTAATTATCTCTACTTTTTCTCCCTTTTATTCTGAGCCATGTGGATGAAAGGCTCTTGGTGCTCCAGCCAGGAGTCAGGGCTCTGCTTCTGAGGTGGGAGAGCCAACTTCAGGACACTGGTCAACAAGAGACCTCCCAGCTCCACATAATATCAAACAGTGAAAATCTCCCAGATACCTCCATCTTAACACCAGCACCAGCTTCACTCAACGACCAGCAAGCTACAGTGCTGGACAACCTATGCCAAACAACTAGCAAAACAGGAACACAACCCCACCCATTAGCAGAGAGGCTGCCTAAAATCATAGTAAGTCCACAGACACCCCCAAAACACACCACCAGACGTGAACCTGCCCACTAGAGAGACAAGATCCAGCCTCATCCACCACAACACAGGCACTAGTCCCCTCCACCAGGAAGCCTACACAACCCACTGAACCAACCTTAGCCACTGGAGACAGACGTCAAAAACAGCGGCAACTACGAACCTGCAGCCTGCAAAAAGGAGACCCCAAACACAGTAAGATAAGCAAAATGAGAAGACAGAAAAACACACAGCAGATAAAGGAGCAAGATAAAAATGCACCAGACCTAACAAATGAAGAGGAAATAGGGAGTCTACCTGAAAAAGAATTCAGAATAATGATAGTAAGGATGATCCAAAATCTTGGAAATAGAATGGACAAAATGCAAGAAACAGTTAACAAGGACCAAGAAGAAATAAAGATGAAACAATGATGAACAACACAATAAATGAAATTAAAAGTACTCTAGATGGGATCAATAGCAGAATAACTGAGGCAGAAGAACGGATAAGTGACCTGGAAGATAAAATAGTGGAAATAAAAGAAAAAAGAAAGAAAAGAACTGAGGATAGTCTCAGAGACCTCTGGGACAACATTAAATGCACCAACATTCCAATTATAGTGGTTCCAGAAGAAGAAGAGAAAAAGAAAGGGACTAAGAAAATATTTGAAGAGATTATAGTTGAAAACTTCCCTAATATGGGAAAGGAAATAGTTAATTAAGTCCAGGAAGCACAGAGAGTCCCATACAGGATAAATCCAAGGAGAAATATGCCAAGACACATATGAATCAAACTGTCAAAAATTAAATACAAAGAAAGCATATTAAAAGCAGCAAGGGAAAAACAACAAATAACACACTAGGGAATCCCCATAAGGTTAACAGCTGATCACTCAGCAGAAACCCTGCAAGCCAGAAGGGACTGGCAGGACATATTTAAAGTGATGAAGGAGAAAAACCTGCAACCAAGACTACTCTAACCAGCAAGGATCTGATTCAGATTTGATGGAGAAATTAAAACCTTTACAGACAAGCAAAAGCTGAGAGAGTTCAGCACCACCAAACCAGCTTTACAACAAATGCTAAAGGAACTTCTCTAGGCAAGAAACACAAGAGAAGGAAAAGACCTATAATAACGAACCAAAAACAATTTAGAAAATGGGAATAGGAACATACATATCGATAATTACCTTAAATGTAAATGGACTAAATGGTCCCACCAAAAGACACAGACTAGCTGAATGGATACCAAAACAAGACCCTTATATATGCTGTCTACAAGAGACCCACTTCAGACCTAGAGACACATACAGACTGAAAGTAAGGGGATGGAAACAGATATTTCATGTAAACGGAAATCAAAAGCAAGCTGCAGTAGCAATTCTCATATCAGACAAAATAGACTTTAATCTCTTTTTTTTTTTAATTTTTTTTTTTTTTTTTGCGTTACACGGGCCTCTCACTGGTGTGGCCTCTCCCAGTGCGGAGCACAGGTTCCGGACGCGCAGGCTCAGCGGCCATGGCTCACAGGCCCAGCCGCTCCGTGGCATGTGGGATCTTCCCGGACCGGGGCACGAACCCGTGTCTGCTGCATTGGCAGGCGGACTCTCAACCACTGCGCCACCAGGGAAGCCCCAAAATAGACTTTAAAATAAAGACTATTAGAAGAGACAAAGAAGGACACTACAAAATGATCAAGGGATCGATCCAAGAAGAAGATATAACAATTGTAAATAAATATTTATGCACCCAACATAGGAGCACCTCAATACATAAGGCAAAAACTAACAGCCATAAAAGGGGAAATCGACAGGAACACATTCATAGTAGGGGACTTTAACACCCCACTTTCACCCATGGACAGATCATCCAAAATGAAAATAAATAAGGAAACCCAAGCTTTAAATGATACATTAAACAAGATGGACTTAATTGATATTTATAGGACACTCCATCCAAACACAACAGAATACACATTTTTCTCAAGTGCTCATGGAACATTCTCCAGGATAGATCATATCTTGGGTCACAAATCAAGCCTCGGTAAATTTAAGAAAATTGAAATTGTATCAAGTATCTTTTCTGACCACAACGCCATGATACTAGATATCAATTACAGGAAAAGATTTGTAAAAAATACAAACACATGGAGGCTAAACAATACACTACTTAATAATGAAGTGATCACTGAAGAAATCAAAGAGGAAATCAAAAAATACCTAGAAACAAATGACAATGGAGACACGATGACCCAAAACCTATGGGATGAAGCAAAAGCAGTTCTAAGGGGAAAGTTTATAGCAATACAAGCCCACCTTAAGAAGCAGGAAACATCTCAAATAAACAGCCTATCCTTGCACCTCAAGCAATTAGAGAAAGAAGAACAAAAAAACCCCAAAGCTAGCAGAAGGAAAGAAATCATAAAAATCAGATCAGAAATAAATGAAACAGAAATGAAGGAAACAATAGCAAAGATCAATAAAACTAAAAGCTGGTTCTTTGAGAAGATAAACAAAATTGATAAACCACTAGCGAGACTCATCAAAAAAAAGGGAGAAGACTCAAATCAATAGAATTAGAAATGAAAAAGGAGAAGTAACAACTGACACTGAAGAAATACAAAAAGATCATGAGAGATTACTACAAGCAACTCTATGCCAATAAAATGGACAACCTGGAAGAAATGGACAAATTCTTAGAAATGCACAACCTGCCAAGACTGAATCAGGAAGATATAGAAAATATAAACAGACCAATCACAAGCACTGAAATTGAAACTGTGATTAAAAATCTTCCAACAAACAAAAGCCCAGGACCAAATGGCTTCACAGGCGAATTCTGTCAAACATTTAGAGAAGAGCTAACACCTGTCCTTCTCAAACTCTTCCAAAATATACCAGAGGGAGAAACACTCCCAAATTCCTTCTACGAGGCCACCATCACCTTGATACTAAAACCAGACAAGGATGTCACAAAGAAAGAAAACTACAGGCCAATATCAATGATGAACATAGATGCAAAAATCCTCAACAAAATACTAGCAAACAGAATCCAACAGCACATGAAAAGGATCATACACCATGATCAAGTGGGGTTTATTCCACGAATGCAAGGATTCTTCAATATACGCAAATCAATCAACGTGATACACCATATTAACAAATTGAAGGAGAAAAACCATATGATCATCTCAATAGAGGCAGAGAAAGCTTTCGACAAAATTCAACCCATTTATGATAAAAACCCTGCAGAAAGTAGGCATAGAGGGAACTTTCCTCAACATAATAAAGGCCATATATGACAAGCCCACAGCCAACATCATCCTCAATGGTGAAAAACTGAAACCATTTCCAGTAAGATCAGGAACAAGACAAGGTTGCCCACTCTCACCACTCTTATTCAACATAGTTTTGGAAGTTTTAGCCACAGCAATCAGAGAAGAAAAGGAAATAAAAGGAATCCAAATTGGAAAAGAAGAAGTAAAGCTGTCACTGTTTGCAGGTGACATGATACTATACATAGAGAATCGTAAAGATGCTACCAGAAAATTACTAGAGCTAATCAGTGAATTTGGTAAAGTAGCAGGATACAAAATTAATGCTCAGAAATCTCTGGCATTCCTATACACTAATGATGAAAAATCTGAAAGTGAAATCAAGAAAACACTCCCATTTACCATTGTAACAAAAAGAATAAAATATCTAGGAATAAACCTACCTAAGGAGACAAAAGACCTGTATGCAGAAAATTGTAAGACACTGATGAAAGAAATTAAAGATGATACAAATACATGGGGAGATATACCATGTTCTTGGATTGGAAGAATCAACATTGTGAAAATGACTCTACTACCCAAAGCAATCTATAGATTCAATGCAATCCCTATCAAACTATCAATGGCATTTTTCACAGAACTAGGACAAAAAATTTCACAATTTGTATGGAAACACAAAAGACCCCGAATAGCTAAAGCAATCTTGAGAACGAAAAACGGAGCTGGAGGAATCAAGCTCCCTGATTTCAGACTATACTACAAAGCTACAGTAATCAAGACAGTATGGTACTGGAACAAAAACAGAAAAATAGATCAAAAGAACAGGATAGAAACCCCAGAGATAAAACCATGCACATATGGACACCTTATCTTTGATAAAGGTGGCAGGAATGTACAGTGGAGAAAGGACATCCTTTTCAATAAGTGGTGCTGGGAAAACTGGACAGATACATGTAAAAGTATGAGATTAGCTCACTCCCTAACACCATACACAAAAATAAGCTCAAAATGGATTAAAGACCTAAATATAAGGCCAGAAACTACCAAACTCTTAGAGGAAAACATAGGCAGAACACTCTATGACATAAATCACAGCAAGATCCTTTCTGACCCACCTCCTAGAGAAATGGAAATAAAAACAAAAATAAACAAATGGGACCTAATGAAACTTCAAAGCTTTTGCACAGCAAAGGAAACCATAAACAAGACCAAAAGACAACCCTCAGAATGGGAGAAAATATTTGCAAATAAAGCAACTGACAAAGGATTAATCTCCAAAATTTACAAGCAGCTCATGCAGCTCAATAACAAAAAAACGAACAACCCAATCCAAAAATGGGCAGAAGACCTAAATAGACATTTCTCCAAAGAAGATATACAGATTGCCAACAAACACGTGAAAGAATGCTCAACATCATTAATCATTAGAGAAATGCAAATTAAAACTACAATGAGATATCATCTCACACTGGGCAGAATGGCCATCATCAAAAAATCTAGAAAGAATAAATGCTGCAGAGGGTGTGGAGAAAAGGGAACACTCTTGCACTGCTGGTGGGAATGTGAGTTAGTTCAGCCACTATGGAGAACAGTATGGAGATTCCTTAAAAAACTACAAATAGAACTACCATATGACCAAGCAATCCCACTACTGGGCATATACCCTGAGAAAACCAAAATTCAAAAAGAGTCATGTACCAAATGTTCATTGCAGCTCTATTTACGATAGCCTGGAGATGGAAACAACCTTAATGTCCATCATCGGATGAATGGATAAAGAAGATGTGGCACATATATACAATGGAATATTACTCGGCCATAAAAAGAAACGAAATTGAGCTATTTGTAATGAGGTGGATAGACCTAGAGTCTGTCATACAGAGTGAAGTAAGTCAGAAAGAAATACCGTATGCTAACACATATATACGGAATTTAAGAAAAAAAATGTCATGAAGAACCTAGGGGTAAGACAGGAATAAAGACACAGACCTACTGGAGAACGGACTTGAGGATATGGGGAGGGGGAAGGGTGAGCTGTGACGGGGCGAGAGAGAGTCATGGACATATACACACTAACAAACGTAGTAAGGTAGATAGCTAGTGGGAAGCAGCCGCATGGCACAGGGATATTGGCTAGGTGCTTTGTGACCGCCTGGAGGGGTGGGATAGGGAGGGTGGGATGGAGGGAGACGCAAGAGGGAAGAGATATGGGAACATATGTATATGTATAAGTGATTTACTTTGTTATAAAGCAGAAACTAACACACCATTGTAAAGCAATTATACCCCAATAAAGATGTTTAAAAAAAAAAACAAAACACTTCATCTTCCAACATAGAGGGTGCCAGTTCAATCCCTGGTTGGGGAACTATGATCCCACATGCCTCACAGGCAAAAAAAACCAAAACATAAAACAGAAGCAATATTGTAACAAATTCAATAAAGACTTTAAAAATGGCCCACATCAAAAAGAAATCTTAAAATAACCCCACTCTGACATAAATCACAGCAAGATCTTTTTTGATCCACCTCCTAATGAAAATAAAAACAAAAATAAATGGGACCAAATTAAAAGCTTTTGTATAGTAAAGGGAACTGTAAAAAGAAAAGACAACCCTCAGAATGGGAGAAAATATTCGCAAATGAAGCAACTGACAAGGGATTAATCTCTAAAATATACAAGCAGCTCATGCAGCTCAATATCAAAAAAGCAAACAACCCAATCAAAAAATGGGCTAAAGATCTAAATAGACATTTCTCCAAAAAGACATACAGACGGCCAATAAACACATGAAAAGATTCTCAATATCACTAAGTATTAGAGAAATGTAAATCGAAAGTACAATGATGTATCATCTCACACCAGTCAGAATGGCCATCATCAAAAAATCTACAAACAAATGCTGGAGAGGGTGTGGAGAAAAGGGAAACCTGTTGCACTGTTGATAGGAATGTAAATTGGTACAGCCACTATGGAGAACAGTATGGAGGTTCCTTAAAAAACTAAAAATAGAGCTACCATGTGATCCAGCAATCCCACTCCTGGGCATATATCTAGAGAAAACCATAATTTGAAAAGATACATGTGCCCCCAATGTTCACTGCAGCACTATTTACAATGGCCAGGACATGGAAGCAACCTAAATATCCATCAACAGAGGAATGGATAAAGAAGATGTGGTACATATATACAGTGCAGTATTAGCCATAAAAAAGAACAAAATAATGTCATTTGCAGCAACATGGATGGACCTAGAGCCTGTCATACTGAGTGAAGTGAGACAGAAAGACAAATATTATATGGTATCACTCACATGTGGAATCTAAAAACAGGTAAAAATGAATTTATCTACAAAACAGAAATATAGTTACAGATGTAGAAAAACATACTTATGGTTACCAGGCGGTAAGGGGAGGGAAGAGATAAATTGGGAGATTGGGATTTACATATACACACTATTATATATGAAATAACTAATAAGGACCTACTGTATAGCACAGGGAACTCTACTCAATACTCTGTAATGGCCTACATGGGAAACGAATCTACAAAAGAGTGTATATATGTGTATGTATAACTGATTCACTTTGCAGTACAGCAGAAACTAACACAACATTGTAAGTCAACTATACTGCAATAAAAATGTTTAAAAATTCACTTAAAAATTGAAAGTGTTATAGTGTAGAACCAGCATGACAATAGACAAAAATCAATAAAACAATCTATATATGTAAGAGAATTTGTATTAAAATAAATGTAATATTTCAAAAAAAGGATGGAAAAAGATTTATCATGCAAACAGCAACCATAAGAAAGCTCACGGGCCTATACTAATATCAGACAAATATATACTAATATCAGACAAAAGAAATTTTAAAACAATATAACTAAAGATGAAGAGGGACATTTTATAATGATAAAAGGGTCAATCCATCAGGAGGATGTAACAATTATAAATGTATATGCAATGAACAGAGCCTTAAAATACATGAAAAACAAACTGACAGAAATGAAGGAGAAATAGACAATTTAACTATAATAGTTGGAGACTTAAATATATAATAATGGGAAGAACAAAATCCTGGAAGACTGTAGCAATACTGTAAATGAACTAGTTCTAACATGTCTTAGGACAATCTACCCAACAACATAATATACATTCTTCTCAAGTTCACATAGAACACTCTCCAGGAGAGAACATACGTTAGATCATAAAACAAGCATCAATAAACTTCAGTGGATCTAAATCATATAAAGTATGTCCTCTGAACACAATGCAATGATACTAGAAATCAATAATAGAAAGAAACTTGGAAAATTCATAAGTAGATGGAAATTAACACACTCCTCAATAACCAATGAATCAAAGAAGAAATCACAAGGGAAATTAAAAATTACTTTGAGATGAGTGAGAATGAAGATACAACATAGCAAATTTATGGGATGTAGGTAAAGCCATACTTAGAGCTGTAAACACCTATATTATAAATGAATATTTCAATAATTTAACTTAAGACAATAGAAAAAGCATCAAGGGCAAGCCAAAGCAAGCAGAAGGAAGGAAATAATAGATTACAATGGAAATTAATGAAACAGAATAGAAAAATGATAGAGAAAAAAAACGAATGAAATCAAAAATTGGTTCTTTGAAGAGATCAACAAAATGGATAAAACTGGATTCACCAAAAGAAACAAAAACAACCTCAAATTCCTAAAATCTGGGGTGAAAGAGGCCATTACTACTAACCTTACAGAAATAAAAGGATTATTAGAGAATACCACAGACAACTGTATGCCAATGAATTAGATCACTTAGATGAAATGGACAAATTCCTAGAGAGACACAAATTACATAAATTGACTCAAGACAGAATAGAAAAATGTGAAGACATTTTTAACAAGAGATTAAATAGTAATTTTTTAAAAGCTGCATAAAAAGCCTAGGTCTAGACGGATGCACTGGTGAATTCTATGAAACATTTACAAAAGAATTAATACCAATTATTCAGTCTTCCAAAACTTACAAGAGAATACTTCCTAACTTATTCTATGAGACAAGTATGATCCTGGTACCAAAGCCAGACAAAAATATCAGAAGAAAAATACAAATCAACATCTCAAGAAAATAAACATCCTCATCAAAAATATTAAAAACCCTAACCTGGCAGCATATAAAAAGGTTTATACAACACAATGAGGTGGGACTTATTCCAGGAATGCAGGGTTGACTCAGCATCAGAAAATCAACTAATGGAGGACACTATATATTAACAGAATAAAGGACAAAAACCATATGTCTCAACATACACAGGAAAAAAAAAAAGACAAAATCTAACACTCCTTCACGATAAAAAAAAAAACACTCAACAAACTAGGAACAGAAATTAACTTCTTCAACCTGAATAAAGGGCATGTATGATAAAACTACATCTAACATCATACTTAATGAAGACTGAAAGCTTTCCCCCTAAGATTAGGAGCAACAGAAAGATAATGCACTCTTGCCACTTTTATTCAACAGTATATTGGAGGTTCCAGCTAGGCAACTTGGCAAGAAAAAGAAAATGCATCCATATAGGAAAGGAAAAAGTAGACCCACCTTTATTAATAGATGACAAGATCTTGTATATTGAAAATTCTAAGGGAAGCACTAAAAAACTGTTGGAACTAATGAGTTGTGCAAGGTTGTAGGATACAAGATCAATATGTAAAACCCACTTGTATTTCTATATAGTAGCAATGAGCAATCTAAGATAAATAAGTCCATTTAAAAGAGCATCAGAAAGAATAAAAAGCTTAGGAATAAATTGAACAAAAGAAATGCAAAATTTACACTTTGAAAATTACAAAACACCATTGAAAAACATCCCCTATAAATGGATTGGTAGACTAAATATTACGATGACAATACTCCCCAAATAAATCTATAGATTCAATGCAATCACTGTAAAATTCCCAGCTGACTTACAGAAATTGACAAGCTGATCTTAAAATTCATATGGAAATTCAAGAGACCCAGAACAGCCAAAATAATCTTGCAAAAGGAGAACAAATTTGGAGGACTCACACTTCCAGATTTCAAACTTAGTACAAAGCTACAATAATTAAGACAGTGTGATACTGGCATAAGTATAGGCAATGGAATAAAACTGAAAATCCAAATATAAATTCTCATACTTACAGTTAACTCATTTCAACAAGGGTGTCAAAACAATCAATGAGGAAATAAATAAACAAATGGTATTGAGACAACTGGACATCTATATGCAAAAGAACAAAGTTTAATCCCTACCTCATGCCATATATAAAAATTAAAACAGATCACAGACATAAATTAAGAGTTAAAACTACAAAACTATTTTTATAGAAAACATCTTTATGACCTTGGATTTGACAATGGTTTCTTAGATATGATAGCAAAGTATAAGTTACTGAAAAAAACAGATAAATTGGACTTCCTCAAAATTAAAAAAAATTGTGCTTCAAAAGATCAATAAAGTGAAGATGGCACCCTCAAAATGGAAGAAAATATTTACAAATCATATTTGATAATAGATTTGTATCTAGAATATATAAGGAACTCCTACAACTCAATAAGACAAATAACCCAATTAAAAATGGACAAAAGATCTGAGTAGACATTTCTTCACAGAATATATACAGATTGCCAATAAAGATAATCAGCGTTATCACATGAAAAGATAATTTCGTTAGTCATCAGGGGATTGCAAATCAAAACTTCAAGATAACACTTCATACCCACTAGGATGGCTATAATCAAAAAGACTGATAACAAGCGTTGATAGGGATGTGGAGCAACTGGAAAACTCATGCACTGCTGGTGGGAATATAAAATGGTGCAGCCACTTTGGAAAACAGTCTGGCAGTTCCCCAAATGGTTAAACACAGAGTTACTACGTGATACAGCAATTCTTCTAGGTATATACCCAAGACAGATGAAAACCTACGTCTAGACAAAAACTTGTACATGAATGTTCATAACAGCATTATTCATAATAGCTAAGAAGTGGAAACAATCCAGTTGTCCATCAAGTGATCAATGGATAAATAAAATGTAGTATACATCCACACAATGGAATATTTTCTGGCAATAAAAAGTAATGAAATAGGGACTTCCCTGGTGGCACAGTGGTTAAGAATCTGCCTGCCAATGCAGGGGACACAGGTTCGATCCCTGGTCAGGGATGATCCCACATGCTGCGGAGCAGCTAAGCCTGTGCACCACAACTACTGAGCCTGCGCTCTAGAGCCCACGAGCCACAACTACTGAAGCCTGCGTGCCTAGAGCCTGTGCTCCACAACGAGAGAAGCCACCACGAGAAGCCCGCGCACTGCAACAAAGAGCAGCCCCCGCTCGCTGCAACCAGAGAAAGCCCGTGTGCAGCAACGAAGACCCAACACAGCAATCAATCAATCAATATCTAAAAAAATTAATGAAATACTGATGCATGTTACAACATGGATGAGCCTTGAAAATGCTATCCTAAGTGAAAGAAGCCAGTTACAAAAGATCACCTTTTGTATGATTCCATTTACATGAAATGTCTAGAACAGGCAAATCTACAGTTAAAAAGTAGATTAGTGGTTGCCTAGGGCTGGGAGGGAGGGGAATAGGGCAATTAGGGAATGATAGCCAGAGGGGAGAGGATTTCTTTTTTGGGTGCTGAAAATGTTCTAAAATTAATTTTGGTAATGCTTACACAACTGGGAATATACTAAAAACACTGAATTGCACACTTTAAATGGGCAAATTTTATGATGTGTGAACCAAACTGTATCTCAGTGATAGTCTGCACAGCTAGCTTGGACTGTGATTTTCCACAGGTCTTACATCTCCAACTCAAAGAACTGAGATCAAGAACAGAATGTTTAAATCAAGCACCTAGTGTATTAAGAGCTAAACAGTAAGATCTAACTAAATATATGTGAGCCAAATGACCAGGGTAAAAGTCAAAACAAGGCTTTCACTTATGTTTTTAAATAGAAGCTTAAATATCACGATTTATTTGACACCTATGGGAACCTTTTATAATAGTTTTTGCATCTGTTATTTCCTTAAGGTTTGGCCACCACTGCTTTCATCCAGGTCTTTATAACTCCATGTGTCCTTACTTTAGTAGCTTTGTTTAAAGAAGAAAAGCTGGAAGTAAGAGAATATTTAAATTGTTCTTTCTCAAGTGTCTTTATGAGCAGAAAATGATGAAAAATAAAATCAAGCAACCGTGAAGACAAGCAGGAAATAAATAGATGAAACATTTAGCTTATGCAACACAAAACACCATTACGGGCAAACAGAAATGCATTATCAATAACTGGCAAGAAGTGGCTGGAACCCAAAGTGCTCAATAAGACAAGATTTATTACACACTTTAAAAAATTAAGTTTAGCTTTTGGCCTAATGTCCAGGCACTGCAGACACTGGAATCTAATTTACTATTTATTGGAATACTACCTTGTTGATAGCACATTTTATGCACCTTTACTTATTTCATCATTAAGTATAAAAGTTCAGGAAAGTAATTGACTTTATTTTTTTCACTTGTTTAAAAATATTCTTAGGGAAGCTAATTTATCATGCTCATTATAATGTGCTGAATTGGTCTGCAAACAAAAAGCCAGCGAATAAAAGCCCTAACAAATTTTACTACTTGAAATCAGACATAATGATTTAAATACCAAGATTATTGAACAAATAATAAAGCAACCTGTAAGAATCAAATAATAGCCTTATGCTTTACAAAAATATAACAAAAAGGTCAAATTTCAATTCATAATGGCTTCACATGATCACTTCTTCAGAAAGAACCTCTGAAATTTAAATATTTTCCAAAATATTTTCCTTCTCAATCTTCCCATGCTATATGACACTATCTG
Source organism: Lagenorhynchus albirostris (assembly GCF_949774975.1). Classification (NCBI taxonomy): domain Eukaryota; kingdom Metazoa; phylum Chordata; class Mammalia; order Artiodactyla; family Delphinidae; genus Lagenorhynchus; species Lagenorhynchus albirostris. The sequence goes on from NC_083098.1 coordinate 86,444,608, forward strand.
AATGCAAAACAATGTAACTACTGAGATAATATGACTGATTTTGTTTCTGAACAGATATGGTACTAAGATGAAGGCTGTTCCTCAAAGTTATTACTATGGGAGGCTGCACACTCACTCTAATGATTCTGCCATTGCCCAGGGCATTTCCTCTGTAGGAAGAAATGGTCAGGGATGATCCCACATGCTTCTATTATCTCATTTTGTATTGAAAAACTCTCACCCCTTTATAGCTGGGAGGTTGTTTTTATTAAAATGGTATTTCTCCAGGCTTAACAGGCCTTTACATTTATAAGACATGGCTTTGAAAAGAATTTTAGCTCTCTAAAAAAAATCAAATCTATTCTTAAAAGGGATAAATATCTGTTACTGCTAAAAACATTCAAGAGAACACAGAGCAGGTTCAGAAAATTTTGAACAGGGACAACATTCTTGTGCTATGGATATAACTTTCAAGGTCAGTGCAGAATGCAGACAGTACTCATTTGAATGTAGCTTAGTAGCTGTGTCCTGCTACTAGAATGTTCATCTCACAGGATAAGGTGAGCAGAGAGTCTTAAACCTCAGACTAGGTTTGTCAGATACTGTTTACCAGGGAAAAGTTATTGTTTATACTTATCAAATTCTTACTCTGGTTAGAATGACTTTCCCCAGTTGCATGGGATACAAGAGAAAAAAAAACCCAAAACAAAAAAACCCTTGGCCACACTTTTACTAGAACTACTGCAAACACTGACGACTTTAGGTCACCTGCAATTATTCTCTTGGTCATGAGATATCTGACTAGGATATATGGAAGCACAACTAAGACAGACATTTCTGGGAAAATCAGGTCCTAAATCAAGCCCAGAAAGAACTGACTGGCCCCAGTGGTTGTACACAATCACCAGAAAGAAAGAGGGTCCAACAGGGTGAGTTAGGATAATGTTTCATCCAAAGCCTCATAAAGGCGACTAACTGCTCAGACCTGATGCCTCTGTCTCTTGGGAGATTCAGCCTCTGGACAGTCCTAACAATTGTAACGTGATGGTAAGAAAGAACTGAACTCTTAACCGAGGCAGAACCTCTGCCTATTAAGGCTTAATGAACTTGGGGACACAGAGAAGGTGTCAGGAGTCGCTGGAGACAGAAGCTGCTGCAAGGCAGGAGCCGTGCGCATCTAGGTTGAGTCTGAGCTGGGGACTCGCCGTATAAAGGAACCTCAGCCCGGCTGCAGCTAGGCACCAACTGCCTTCAGGGGCAGGACACTTGACCACAAACAAATGATGTGCCTGAGTGAAAAACCCAAAGTTGGCTCTGTTCCTGGCAGCGGGCTTTCAGCAACCACTGTATGGGAGTGATCTGCTTCGTGGACCTGGGCCTGCATCACTGCTGCAACTTCCCAAATCATCTCCTTGCTTCTGTTCTCGCTCTTTCTAATCCATTCACTACACCACAGGCAGAGGGCTCTTGTTAAAATGCAAATCTGATCGCCAATGTTAGGATTTCCTTTCATTCCACCAGACACTATATAGAGTAACTTATTTACTCCTTAAACTTATGAGTAGACAGAAATATTATCCCTATTTTATGGATGAAAAAGCTGAGGAACAGAGAAGTAACCTGCTCAAAATCACACAGGTAGCGAGTAGCAGAGGTGAGATTTGAACCTGGGCGTTAACATTATTTTACAGCACTTTCCATGTTTAAGCTTCCCATCACCCAAAGATAGTATCTAGAATCTATGACCTGATTTCTGAGATCTTCCATGACGTAGTCCCTGCCTAACTCTCCAACCTTACCTTATACCACTTTCTCTCTCATGGGTCACACTCCAGCTGTGTATATACTCCTCACATGCGTTTGTACAACATGTGTACACGTGTTTACACATGTACACATTTGTACACATTTACATATGCACATGTATTTACATATATACATGTACATTTACATACCTATACACACTTATATAAATTTTTGTGAATGTATGAATATAAGAGGCTTTTTGATGCCGTAATTAAGAGCACAGACACTGGGGCCAAACTACATTGGTTCAAATTCTGACTCTGCCACTTATTAGCTGTGGGATCTCTAGCAGTTATTTACTTCTGTATTTCCAAGTGTCCTTATCTAGTAAAATGTAGAAGATAGAATTTACCTCCTAGGCTCGTAGCAAAGATTAAACAGGTTAATGTATATACTGCACTTAGAAAAAGTGCCTGGCAGGCAGTGAGTACTACCTAATGCTAAAATTCCTTCCCAGATTTGCTTATGCAAATATGTTCCTTCTGCCTGAAATACTCTTCTGTTTAACCTGGCCATCTACCCATCGTTCAGCATTCAGCATAGACATCAGTTCCTCAGCAGGCCTTCCTGATGCCTCTAGGTTCAGTGAGGCCCGCCCCCCCGCCCCCATCACGCATGCCCAGAGCTCCCTGTATTTCCTCTGCAGTAAGCACCACCATGGTCACTGTTGTGATGACTATATTCTCTGAGACTGTAAACTCTGAGGACAGGGATTATGTTTGTTTTCAACACTAAGGTATCCACTGCACCCACAACCTGGCCTATGCAGAGCAGAGGCTCAATAAATGTCTGTGAATAAATGAATGAGTGAAGCCCATGGGACCAAGCACCTTAACCTGCCCTGGGGATTTGGGGTAGACATCAGTGAGGAAGTAAGACAGGAGTCTGGACCTGAAGGATACATGCATAGGAGACTGTTCTTCAGAGAGGGTAAGAGGACAGAACTGCAAAGACAGAAATGTGACACAGCCTGCCATATAGAGATGAGGTCAAAGCATTATCATTTTGGGAGCTGAGAGGAAACAAGATTGGGCTGAAGAAACACTCTGCTTAATAGATAAGAAAACTGGGCTTAAGTTACTTTTCCAATGGTTTATAACTAATTACTGACAAAGTGGACCTCTTAAGTGAATGTTCTTTGTGCAAAGACTTGTTATAAGGTCTCCTCTCCATCCTACAAGAAATAGAAAATGAGGATGGGAAGAAATAGCTACCTTGTGTTCAGAATCTGAGAAAGACTTCATGGTGACTGGACCTGACTGGGATACTTAAATGTCACGTGCAAATGGGGATCACTCATTCTGTTTATTGAGGGACTAATCCTCTTGGGTGATTTCCAGAGTTGGCATAATTGATAGCCACAACTTAGCGGAATTAAATGTTCAGCAAAGTATAGCTCCTCCAATAAATTTTGGAGTTTGCCACAATGCCACTGCTCTATATAAAATTGCCTATGTGCACAAAGTAAAGGAGGAACAAAAATACTGGCTTGGGAAGTCAGGCCTGAGAATTCTAGAAGAGCCATTCCACACTGCAGAAATGTTGAGCCAATATTTATAATTCAACTGGAGCAAGGAAGGTCAATGATGACATAATGATTTCCTTCCCTTTTATCTTCTCTATTAATCTTCCTTTCCCCTTTTTATAAATGGGCTCATGGATGGGAGCAGGATGATGTAACATGCTTTTAAGACTTTTTACAGAATAGGAACTTGGTAAGGCCTGTCCAGGCTTTGATGGACAGAATCAAAATGCAAAGCGAGCTAGACAAATTGAAGTGCTGGCCTGAGTGAAATGATGTGATTCAATGAGGGGAGATGCATTTCATTTTAGAAAGAGGCACACATTTGATTAATAGGCAATGGAAAAGGAGTGATTAGTTGACAATGTGGAGAAAAGACCAAGGGCATCACAACATATCCTATCAATTACAAAGCCAATGATGTATTTTGGCAACTCAGGAGGCAAAATGCATTCTGAGATTCCTGAGCAGGCAGACAGTCAGGAGGAAAAAATGAATATAGAGAAGGAGACTGGGTTCAGTAAAACAGGAGGGCGGTGGTGAAGATGCAGTGGAAGAAAAGCAGGAGGACACAACTGATGATGGACCTTCAGTGTGAGACTAAGGAATTATTAGTCAGTAATTATTAGTAAGGTCAGGCTAATATAAGACTCACATAATTTCACCTGACCTACAACTTGGATATACATAGAGAATGTAGTTTTTTTATTTTGTCTAAAATGGTTTGGGTCTCCTGCCTAAGTCTCTATCCTCTGGCTATCAGGGTAAAATGAGCTTCTGTTCTATCCAGTTTCAACCTTAGTTTGAACTCATGTTTCCAAGGACTCTTTATTAAGTGCTTATTCTCTCTTGAATCAAGCTGCTGACTCTTTCAAAAGCCTCTTTCTTTTCCTGACATGATGCCTGGGTGACCTCATATCCTGAAGGGCAAAAATGGATTTCTAGGGCACAGTCTCCAGGTGATGCCCACTGCCTGCCTGGTTGCTGGCAGCATGGCTGTGCTTGGGGCAGTTGTAACCCATGGATTGGCCTCTCCCTCTCAGCCTGGTCAGAGCCTGGTGTTGCTCTGCAGCAATCAGGGCCACCCTCCCCTCCTGGGGCTGAGAAGTCCCAGGCCTTGGGCCCACGCTCCATCCAGTTTGTCTACCCTAACCCTTTTGTGTGGTCACCTCTCCCTGTCATGGGAACTAACAGTGGCCCTTAATTCAGCATATGTGACACACAGTAATTGAGGGCAGCTTTGGAAGTGAAACTTCATGGTCTCTTGCTGGCATGGCCATGATGTGGCCACATCCAGGTCTGTTGGCAGAGGTAGGGGCAGGGGAATGATTGTTGTAAGGCCATCTCTTTCCAGAGTCCTAAATAGAGAGCAGAGGTAAGCTGCCCTTAATGTTACACGTGCACCCACCTGTTCTCACTCGTCTAACCCACCTCCCCTTTTCTGAAGCAGAACTCGAAGAAGGAGGATGGGGAAGCAGATCTCCCGAACTCTGCCCCTCTCTGTCTCCTTCCACCATTTTCCTAGAGACCACATTGGGTAGGTCCTGGCTCTGCCTTACTGACGAGCTGGGCCGTCTTCTCTACATATTAGATCTCCAGGGTCAGAGCGCTAGTGCTAGATGATATGTTAAAGATGTGATTTAAGGAATTTAGAGAAATCTTCTCACAAGCTGATAGTGTGACTGCCAAGGTTTTTGTCTTGCTACATAATCCTTTCTTGTGTGCATGACAATATTTCTTGAATATTCTTCCCATTTAAATTCCTTCTGCACCAGACACAAAACACCCCTCAGACAGACAGATGCCTTGATCAAAGGTCTCTTACTGTACTCAAAAAGGCAAAAGAAAAATGCATATGAATAATTTCATTAAACTAGGTTCTTGTTCAGGAGAAAGACTTAAACGTGACAAAAAGAAATGAACATTGGTTAAGCGCCTTCCAAGTGCCAGGCATGTTGCATCATCTCATTGAATTCTTGTAACAATCCTGGAAGATAAGTACTACCCCGTTCACTTTACAGAGGGTCAACTGCCTGTCAGGGAAATCAAGCAATTTGCCCAGAGTCACAGGACTGGTAAATTTGCAGACCCAGAATTTGAATCCTAGTCTTTCTAACAGAAAAACTTATGCTGTTTCCACTGTACCCCATAAATTACATAATGTGCTGCATTTTACTGAATTGAATATATCATCAGTAGTAGGCTGCTCTAATATCGTACATTCCACTAAAAAAGAAATGCACTGCCAATTACACCATGACACACCATTTGTTTGTACGATGAATCCTGATTTCTGAGACGTAAAAGGGTGAAAAAAATGCATCTTAGAAAGAATGATCTGGTAAAGACGGTTTAAAGATTATTTGAGCAGCTGCTGTGCTATGTACAGTCTGGACCAGAACACAAAAACACCCAGGGTAAGGAAAGATCAAGAAGACGTTGCCATAATCATTCAGCTATCAAGAAACAGAAGCCTGGCAGAATAAAGCAAAAAGAATGAAAAGAACTGAAGACAGTCTCAGAGACCTCTGGGATAACATTAAACACACCAACATTCGAATTATAGGGGTCCCAGAAGAAGAAGAGAAAGAGAAAGGGACTGAGAAAATATTTGAAGAGATTATAGTTGAAAGCTTCCCTAATATGGGAAAGGAAATAGTTAATCAAGTCCAGGAAGCACAGAGAGTCCCATACAAGATAATCCAAGGAGAAACATGCCAAGACACATATTAATCAAACTGTCAAAAATTAAATACAAAGAAAACATATTAAAAGCAGCAAGGGAAAAACAACAAATAACGCACAAGGGAATCCCCATAAGGTTAACAGCTGATCTCTCAGCAGAAACTCTGCAAGCCAGAAGGGACTGGCAGGACATATTTAAAGTGATGAAGGAGAAAAACCTACAACCAAGATTACTCTACCCAGCAATGATCTCATTCAGATTTGATGGAGAAATTAAAACCTTTACAGACAAGGAGAAGCTGAGAGAGTTCAGCACCACGAAATCAGCTTTACAACAAATGCTAAAGGAACTTCTCTCAGCAGGAAACACAAGAGAAGGAAAAGACCTACAATAACGAACCCAAAACAATTAAGAAAATGGGAATAGGAACATACATATCAATAATTACCTTAAATGTAAATGGATTAAATGCTCCCACCAAAAGACACAGACTGGCTGAATGGATACAAAAACAAGACCCATATAGATGCTGTCCACAAGAGACCCACTTCAGACCTAGGGACACATACAGACTGAAAGTGAGGGGATGGAAAAAGATATTCCATGCAAATGGAAATCAAAAGCAAGTTGGAGTAGCAATTCTCATATCAGACAAAATAGACTTTAAAATAAAGACTATTAGAAGAGACAAAGAAGGACACTACATAATGATCAACAGATCAATTCAAGAAGAAGATATAACAATTGTAAATATTTATGCACCCAACATAGGAGCACCTCAATACATAAAGCAAATGCTAACAGCCATAAAAGGGGAAATCAACAGGAACACATTCAGAGTAGGGGACTTTAACACCCCACTTTCACCCATGGACAGATCATCCAAAATGAAAATAAATAAGGAAACAGAAGCTTTAAATGATACATTAAACAAGATGGACTTAATTGATATTTATAGGACACTCCATCCAAACACAACAGAATACACATTTTTCTCAAGTGCTCATGGAACATTCTCCAGGATAGATCATATCTTGGGTCACAAATCAAGCCTTGGTAAATTTAAGAAAATTGAAATTGTATCAACTATCTTTTCCGACCACAACGCTATGAGACTAGATATCAATTACAGGAAAAGATCTGTAAAAAATACAAACACATGGAGGCTAAACAATACACTACTTAATAACGAAGTGATCACTGAAGAAATCAAAGAGGAAATCAAAAAATACCCAGAAACAAATGACAATGGAGACACGACAACCCAAAACCTATGATATGCAGCAAAAGCAGTTCTAAGGGGGAAGTTTATAGCAATACAATCCTACCTTAAGAAACAGGAAACATCTCAAATAAACAACCTAACCATGCACCTCAAGCAATTAGAGAAAGAAGAACAAAAAAACCCCAAAGTTAGCAGAAGGAAAGAATTCATAAAGATCAGATCAGAGATAAATGAAAAAGAAATGAAGGAAATGATAGCAAAGATCAATAAAACTAAAAGCTGGTTCTTTGAGAAGATAAACAAAATTGATAAACCATTAGCCAGACTCATCAAGAAAAAAGGGAGAAGACTCAAATCAATAGAATTAGAAATGAAAAAGGAGAAGTAACAAGTGACACTGCAGAAATACCAAAAGATCGTGAGAGATTACTACAAGCAACTCTATGCCAATAAAATGGACAACCTGGAAAAAATGGACAAATTCTTAGAAATGCACAACCTGCCAAGACTGAACCAGGAAGAAATAGAAAATATGAACAGACCAATCACAAGCACTGAAATTGAAACTGTGATTAAAAATCTTCCAACAAACAAAAGCCCAGGACCAGATGGCTTCACAGGTGAATTCTATCAAACATTTAGAGAAGAGCTAACACCTATCCTTCTCAAACTCTTCCAAAATATAGCAGAGGGAGGAACTATCCCAAACTCATTCTACGAAGCCACCATCACCCTGATACCAAAACCAGACAAAGATGTCACAAAGAAAGAAAACTACAGGCCAATATCAATGATGAACATAGATGCAAAAATCCTCAACAAAATACTAGCAAACAGAATCCAACAGCACATGAAAAGGATCATACACCATGATCAAGTGGGGTTTATTCCAAGAATGCAAGGATTCTTCAATGTACGCAAATCAACCAATGTGATACACCATATTAAGAAATTGAAGGAGAAAAACCATATGATCATCTCAATAGTGGCAGAGAAAGCTTTCGACAAAATTCAACACCGATTTATGATAAAAACCCTGCAGAAAGTAGGCATAGAGGGAACTTTCCTGAACGTAAGAAAGGCCATATATGACAAACCCACAGCCAACATTGTTCTCAATGGTGAAAAACCGAAAGCATTTCCAGTAAGATCAGGAACAAGACAAGGTTGCCCACTCTCACCACTCTTATTCAACATAGTTTTGGAAGTTTTAGCCACAGCAATCAGAGAAGAAAAGGAAATAAAAGGAATCCAAATAAGAAAAGAAGTAAAGCTGTCACTGTTTGCAGATGACATGATCCTATACATAGAGAATCCTAAAGATGCTACCAGAAAACCACTAGAGCTAATCAATGAATTTGGTAAAGTAGCAGGATACAAAATTAATGCTCAGAAATCTCTGGCATTCCTATACACTAATGATGAAAAATCTGAAAGTGAAATCAAGAAAACACTCCCATTAACCATTGCAATAAAAAGAATAAAATATCTAGGAATAAACCTACCTAAGGAGCTAATCAATGAATTTGGTAAAGTAGCAGGAGACAAAATTAATGCTCAGAAATCTCTGGCATTCCTATACACTAATGATGAAAAATCTGAAAGTGAAATCAAGAAAACACTCCCATTAACCACTGCAATAAAAAGAATAAAATATCTAGGAATAAACCTACCTAAGGAGACAAAAGACCTGTATGCAGAAAATTATAAGACACTGATGAAAGAAATTAAAGATGATACAAAGATGGAGAGATATACCATGTTCTTGGATTGGAAGAATCAACATTGTGAAAATGACTCTACTACCCAAAGCAATCTATAGATTCACTGCAATCCCTATCAAACTACCACTGACATTTTTCACAGAACTAGAACAAAAAATTTCACAATTTGTATGGAAACAGAAAAGACCCCGAATGGCCAAAGAAATCTTGAGAACGAAAAATGGAGCTGGAGGAATCAGGCTCCCTGACTTCAGACTATACTACAAAGCTACAGTAATCAAGACAGTATGGTACTGGCACAAAAACAGAAATATAGATCAATGGAACAGGATAGAAAGCCCAGAGATGAACCCATGCACATATGGTCACGTTATCTTTGCTAAAGGAGGCAGGAATGTACAGTGGAGAAAGAACAGCCTCTTCAATAAGTGGTGCTGGGAAAACTGGACAGGTACATGTAAAAGTATGAGATTAGAACACTCCCTAATACCATATACAAAAATAAGCTCAAAATGGATTAAAGACCTAAATGTAAGGCCAGAAACTATCAAACTCTTAGAGGAAAACATAGGCAGAACACTCTATGACATAAGTCATAGCAAGATTCTTTTTGACCCACCTCCTAGAGAAATGGAAATAAAAACAAATACAAATGGGACCCAATGAAACTTAAAAGCTTTTGCACAGCAAAGGAAACCATAAACAAGACCAAAAGACAACCCTCAGAATGGGAGAAAATATTTGCAAATAAAGCAACTGACAAAGGATTAATCTCCAAAATTTACAAGCAGCTCATGCAGCTCAATAACAAAAAAACGAACAACCCAATCCAAAAATGGGCAGAAGACTTAAATAGACATTTCTCCAAAGAAGATATACAGATTGCCAACAATCACATGAAAGAATGCTCAACATCATTAATCATTAGAGAAATGCAAATTAAAACTACAATGAGATATCATCTCACACTGGGCAGAATGGCAATCATCAAAAAATGTAGAAAGAATAAATGCTGGAGAGGGTGTGGAGAAAAGGGAACACTCTTGCACTGCTAGTGGGAATGTGAATTGGTACAGCCACTATGGAGAACAGTATGGAGATTCCTTAAAAAACTACAAATAGAACTACCATATGACCCCACAATCACACTACTGGGCATATACCCTGAGAAAACCATAATTCAAAATGAGTCATGTACCAAAATGTTCATTGCAGCTCTATTTACAATAGCCAGGAGATGGAAGCAACCTTAATGTCCATCACCGGATGAATGGATAAAGAAGATGTAGCACATATATACAATGGAATATTACTCAGCCATAAAAAGAAACGAAATTGAGTTATCTGTAGTGAGGTGGATGGACCTAGAGTCTGTCATACAGAGTGAAGTAAGTCAGAAAGAGAAAGACAAATACCGTATGCTAACACATATATATGGAATTTAAGAAAAAAAACATGTCATGAAGAACCTAGGGGTAAGACGGGAATAAAGACATATACCTACTAGAGAGTGGACTTGAGGATCTGGAGATGGGGAGGTGTAGGCTGTGACGAAGTGAGGGAGTGGCATGGACATATGTGCACTACCAAACGTGGAGTGGATAGCTAGTGGGAAGCAGCCGCATGGCACAGGGAGATAGGCTCGGTGCTTTGTGACCACCTAGTGGGGTGGGATAGGGAGGGTCGGAGGGAGGGAGACACAGGAGGGAGGAGATATGGGAACGTATGTATATGTATGGCTGGTTCACTTTGTTATAAAGCAGAAGCTAACACACCATTGTAAAGCAATTATACTCCAATAAAGATATTAAAAAAAAAAAAGAAAGAAACAGAAGCCTGAGTAAAGACAGAGCCTTGTGAAACTGGAAGACCAGGCCAATTTCCAGGAAGCACTGTGGCAGGTGAATCAACGGGGAACAGTGCAATTTGGATCTAGGTTGTAAAGGACGAAGAATGAACTATGAGCCACAGTTTTAAAGTCTGGAAGACTGGGGAATAGTAGCAACTGAGAAATTGGGAAAAGGAAGAAGGATGGGTTCCATTTTAGATATTTTAACATTCCAAAAACAACTATTTTCATGTAACTCTGGTGAGGGCTGGAGATGCTGATATGGGGCTCACTCACGCACAGGCACCAGCTTCAGAAGATGACACCTACTTGGGGGTCTAGGGATGAAAAAAAACAGGTGGACAGGCCTGGACCTGTGCTGCCAAAGGAAACATGAAGAGATGGAATGTCAAGCAAAGAAGAGAAGGACAAATTCTTGACCAAAGGGGCCTCCGGAGGTACCTTCACCAAGGATGAGCATCTTCCTCTCTGGTGCCTTCAGGTGGCACCACAATGGCATTGTGAGGCAGAGAGCAGGTTTGGCAAGATCTTCCTGCTGGCTGCAGCTGCAGGTTTCACTCACACTTCCCTACACACCTAGGGACTCAACACTTGCCTTCCAGAGAGAAGGAAAAGGGCTGGGTCGGCATAGGAGTTCCTGCTTTGAGACCAAGTTGTTATATTTAATTGCAAGGGCTTATGGGGGATTTTTTTTAAAAGCTATCTTTAGCAAAGCTGCAAAAGGTAACAAATGGCACCCATCAAGACAAGGACTGTTCATCTAATATTGGGAAATAAGGTTTCCATCACCTTCCTCTTTTGATTTCAAATAAAGTTTAAGTCTTCAGACAGCAGGTAAATGAACTGCTTGACCATAAGTTTTAGTCTACTGCCTCATATCGTTACTCAGCCCCAATTCCACAGTGCTTTTTTTTTTGCGGTTCGCGGGCCTCTCACTGTTGTGGCCTCTCCTGTTGCGGAGCACAGGCTGCAGACGCACAGGCTCAGCGGCCATGGCTCACGGGCTCAGCTGCTCCGCGGCATGTGGGATATTTCTGGACCAGGGCACAAACCCGTGTCCCCTGCATCAGCAGGCAGACTCTCAACCACTGCGCCACCAGGGAAGCCCCCACAGTGCTTTTGAACACTGCATTAACTACTTCATATTATGCACCTGCCAAGTAAAGAACGTTGCTCACCATCTGGCTCTACAAGAATTAAGTCACTAGCCACTACAGCCATGTTGCAGTATGACCTTCAACATTACCCTGAAAGGAGTTCAGGACCGAGATCAGGAAGGAGGCACTCTGTGCTCTGGGAAACCTGGCAGAACAGGCCTTCAGATAGTTAGATATTTTCAGGAGAAAATTTTTATGAACCTGGATTCTTGTATCTTCCCATACTTAGAAAAGCACTAAAACCATTAACTAACATACCAGTTCCTTGTGACTAGTAGCAACCTTCTACCGAGATGTGTGCTCTGTTGCACGTTCCCCTTTTGCCAAAATCACATGTGTACTGACCTCTCCCTTAACTCTCAGAACAGTTTCTCAGAGTTCTCTGCAAGGCTGTCTCCCAGGCTATAGTACTCAGTAAGACACCAAAAAACTTGACTCATAGATTCTACACTGTGTGTGTGTTTTTTTTTTTCTTTTTAGTTGACACACCCTACTAATGCAATGTCCAAAAGTGATCAAATAAAAGGAAAAGTTACTAATTTGACTAGTGAAAAATTATTTTCTTAATCATTATCTGGATTTTTTTTTTAACATGTACCAATGAATTTCCATTCACTCCGGAAGCTCCTCTAAGTCTCTCCATCACTTGCATCAGGACACCTGTTACTGGGCAGTCAGGTTCTCATCCCTGTTAGAATGGCCTCACCCTGACCACTCCCATCTAGAACTTCACAGTCCAGCATGGGAGCATTTGACTACTGAGCACCCAAAATGTGGCCAGTCTGAACTGGGATGTGTTGTGAGTGTAAAATATACACTGGACTTTGAAGACTTGGTATAAAAAAATAATATAAAATAACTAATAATTTTTATGTTGACTATGTGTTGAAATGATATTTTGGATATAAAATGGCTTAAATATGTTCTTAAATTTTTTTTTCTGCTTCCTTTTACTTTTCAAAACGTAGTTAGAAAATCTAATTGCATTTGTGGCTTGCATCTGTGATTCCCATACTTCTTTCGCACAGCAGTGGTCTAGACTCTCAGCTTCTGGGTCTTATTCATTTAATAAATTCACTTTAATCAACATTTATTATGTATATAATATGAACCAGGTACTCTAAAAAGGACTGGTGATAAAAAGATATAAATAATATGACTTCTGACTTTGATGAGCTTCCAGTTAGGGGGAAAGGCATTTTAAAAGTAATTAAAACAATATGACAGATGCTATTAAAGACTAGAAATAAAGCACTATGGAATCTTGAAGAAGGAAATTCACTGTTTCTTAAAGGATAAGTAGAAAATTTTCTAGTCATTGGCATGGGGGACAATTTAAGAGCAACCCGAACAGAGGGCACAGTGGGTCTGAAGACTCAGGGGAAAAAAAGGACTTGTTTGGGGAACTGAACGCAGATTAGAAAAGCTAAAACAGGCTACCTGTGTGGGAGGGGACAGACAAGACCTCAGTGGATAGGGGTGGAAAAGAGAAACTCGTATGCCAGGCTAAGACATGCAGAATGTATCTTGTGGATGAAAGAGTCAGATATGTATTTCAGAGATACCACTGCAGAAATATGGTGGAGGGTGGACAAAGTGGTCCAGGTGGCTGGAAGGGTTGAGGCTGGGGAGGAGAAGGATGAGATGAAGGTAAACAGGCCCGCAGCATATCTACTGCAATAGTCAAGATGACAGTAATAGAGACTTGAACAGTGGGGATACACTGGAGAAATATTTAGGAGGTAGAATCCACAGGTCTTTGGGATTTATTGGATGTTAAAGGTGAAGAAAAAGGAACAGGGTTATTTACTTTGGTGACTAAGTGATGTGAGAGGAATACTAGATGCCCACTAAAAATGTTTGCTATCAGAAGGTATTCTTAAGGAACGAAACTAAGTTGAGTGGCTGGACTGAAATAAAACTGTTTTCAACATGGAGCATGGCTAAGCGCCCAGATCAATCAAGTACCCCCATTAGAGGTCCCTGCCCCAATCAGGTCTACTCCTGCTCAGGGTACCTGTGGGGGCAGGGTGGGGCAGATTATAAGGGTTCAGGGAGTAGAGAGGGAATAGTTGCGAATCAGAAAAGACTTCTTAGAAAGCAAGGACTTGGGCTGGAGTTTGGAGGGTAGGCGGTAGAGGAGAAAGGGTATTTCTGATAAGAGGGGAGAAGCGCAATAGGTACAGCGAATGAGATTTTCAAGTCAAGAATGAGTGATCAGCAAGACGTGCTCCAAGGATAGGCTGAGGATGGCCAAACTGGCATGGAGTGTTTATGTTGGGAAAAATGGCAGATGAAGTTGGGGAGACAGCTGGGATCACATTAAAGAGGGACCCCATAGGCAGCAGGGAGCCATTATAAGGTTTTAAGCAAAGGAAATGACAACCTGACATTTAAGTAAGGTTACTCTTACTTAAATGACAACCTGACATTTAAGTAAGGTTACATCCTACTCAAGTAGGATGATGGTGTAGGCAGCTCTGCTTGCTACTTTTACTAAACCCAGTAAATGTCAAGCACTCTTCCAGGCCCCGGAGACTTAAAAATAAGCGAGGAGGGGCTTCCCTGGTGGCACAGTGGCTAAGAATCCACCTGCCAATGCAGGGGACATGGGTTCGAGCCCTGGTCTGGGAGGATCCCGCGTGCCGTGGAGCAACTGTCCCCGTGTGCCACAACTGCTGAGCCTGCACTCTAGAGCCCGTGCTCCACAAGAAGGGAAGCCACCGCGATGAGAAGCCCACGCACCGCAACGAATAGTGGCCCCTGTTCGCCGCAACTAGAGAAAGCCCACGCGCAGCACCAAAGACCCAACGCAGCCAAAAATAAAATAAATTTAAAAAAAAAGTAAGTGAGGACTAGTCTCTTCCTCTAGGACTTGCAACCTACTGTGGGTAAGCACAGAACAAGATCAGTTAAGATCCTCTTTGTTCATCATTTTTTTTTAATAGCTTTAAAAAAATTTATTTATTTTTGGCTGCCTTGGGTTTTCGTTGCTCTGCATGGGCTTTCTCTAGTTGCGGTGAGTGGGGGCTACTCTTTGTTGCAGTGTGCAGGCTTCTCATTGCAGTAGCTTCTCTTGCTGGGGAGCATGGGCTTTAGGTGTGCGGGCTTCAGTAGTTGTGGCACACGGGCTCAGTAGTTGTGGCACACGGGCTCAGTAGTTGTGGCACATGGGCTTAGTTGCTCTGCGGCATGTGGGATCTTCCCGGACCAGGGCTTGAACCTGTGTTCCCTGCATTGGCAGGTGGATTCTTAACTACTGCACCATCAGGGAAGTCCCTTCATCTAATTTTTTGAACCAATTAAGGTTAGATCAGGCTCTCAGCAATAAGAATGGAGAGGAAACATCTGAAAGCAGGGCTTGCAGATAATTACAAGCCCTTTATTTACTGGGTCCTGCACCACCTGCTTTTACCCCAATCTGTCTTTATTTTTCCCAATTTATTCCCCTGTTCTTCCTTTTGATCCCCTTCTCCATAGTCAAGGGCACTCACTGAACACTGGCAAATCAAATAACATCTTATTTAAACCCCTTGTCTTTCTCTGAGCCATGTGTGTTTTCTGCTCTGAGTAGGCTTGACATTCTTTCCATTTAATGTTCCCATCTCCAAGCAGTCAACTATGTATATTACACATGGAATTAGTTGAAGTTCACATAAATCAGAGAGGCTGGTGCATTTTCATTAAAACTCTTAGTTAAAATGAAAAAATAAAGGAAATACTAGAAAACAGTCTGCCAAACAAGCATAGAGAAAAAAGTACATGGCCTTGCTTGAAGTGTAACTCTGCAGTCTATCAACTTAGTTCAATAGAGATTTAAATAAATAGTCAAGTACCTGGCACATAGTAGGCCAATCACTGGGATAAGTTGAATAAGTTCCAGTCCTGAGAATTTTTAGACGTTATAGACAGGTGATGAAAAACGTACCTAGTCAGATATCTCCTTATCTTTGCTGCTCATTCTAGTCCGCACCACGATCATTTCTTACTTGTGCTGCCTTACTGCTTCTGCCATCTCTCCCCACCCCCACTCCAGTCCCCTCACAAAGCTTGCGCGAACCTCTTAAACATAAATCCCGTCACTCTTTCGCTTCTTACTCAGGAACATTCTGAGTCCTTACTCTCAGTCCATAAGGTATGATCTTCCTTTGATGTCATCTCCTACCATCATTTATCTTACTCATTACTCCATTCTACTCCATTCCCACTTGGCTTCTTTACTGTGCCTAGAATATTCTAAACACTTTCCCACCCCAGACCCTTTTCCTGGTTGCCTCTGTCTGGAATTCTCCTCCCAAAACATCTGCATGATTTGCTCCATCACCTCTGCAGATCTCTGCTCAAAGGCTGTCTTATTACTCAGTCCTTCTCCGACTACCTGGCATTCCCTACCTCCCTTCATTGTGTTTTACTTTTCTTAAAAGCATTTACTCAGTAAAATGCATCTATTACCACTGGAATTTACCATTTATTGTCTGCCTCTCAACAATTTTGGAGGCTCCACGAGAAGAGGGTGTGATGGTTTTTTCCCCTGTATTTCCAGCACGTGGAATGTCAACTGGCATGTTGTCAATGGTCAATAAACACTTCTTAAATGAACTGGATCAATGATTGGGGGTTATGCACAGGACTTTAGGGGAGCAGGGTATGTGGTATAACCTGGGAGGAATGAGGGGATCAGAGAACAATTCTTTAAGTAATGTTTGGGCTGAGACTTCATTCATTCAACATTCTTATGGAGTTTTACTACGTGCCAGGCACTATTCTAGGATGTAGCTGTCATAAAGGCAGACAAGTCCCTGTTCCCATGGAACTTACAATCTTGGAAGAAAGACAAGAAACAATCCAATGCATGAGTAAACAAGAAAAATATCCAACACTGACACATGCTATGCAAATAACTAAAATAGGATGATGTAAAAGACAGCACACCTAGGGGGTTACTTTAGATTGGGTCATGAGGGAAGCAACTCTAGGAAGTGACATTTCAGAGGAGACTTGAAGGACAGTGAGTAAGCACCCATGAAAAGATGAGGGGGTGAGCATTCCTATAGAGAGACAGCCAGGGAAAATTCCTGAAATGGAATGGGCTTGAAGTGTTCAAGGGACCAATTGGAGGACACACAGCTGCAGAGAAGTGGGCAAGGAGAAGAGGGGCATGACTTAAGATCAGACAGGAAGAGTCCTAGGAATGAGCAGGACTTAGGAGGTGAAGCAGGGGAAGAAGCAGATGGACAAGCATTGTAGGTGGTAAGAACAGCAAAGGCAAGAAAGCAGGAAATAGACTGGTATGTTTGAGTAGCTCTAGGAAATGCGTTTCTCCTGAGTCCAATGTACAAAGATGCAATCCAGAACACTGTACGGCTAAATTCGTTTTTTTGTGAAGCTTCTGGCACATTTTGCTGCAGCTGAGAAAAGAGGACCATCTCTCCAGTAAGCACAGCCTCAGGGAGCTCTATAACCAACGTACTTTGGAAGGTGGGAAGCAAGTGCAACCTTGCATATTATATTCTAAACACAACCTCAGATGTGTAAGCTGTCACCTCCCCCATTTTAGACACTAAAGGACCAGTAGGTGGGTTAAGTCACTCACAGTCAAGAGCTGGGGCTCAATTCCATGTTATGCTTTACTCAGTGCTGTTAACTCTGCTGTCCAGTAACTCACTGACTGATTCAATACACCTGCCTGGAATGATCCTTGCCATCAATTTCTTCTATGCAGCTTGCCTTCTACAGTTTTCCTTTGGCTTTATCCGTTTTCTCCTGTACCTACTTAAAATTTAGAAAATATATTTTTCCTTTTTTCCCCTCAGCTAATCCTAATCAATTCCATGTTTTATGGAGGCTGTTCTGTAGCTCAGCCTTCTTCTACTGACAAAAGTGATGCAAACCCCAGTAAACTCAAAGATGGGATTAATAGGCTTGGATACATTTCTTTACAGTAACTGAGTCCCCAAGGAATGTCTAAGTCTTTGGGAATCTTGACATATCAGAATTTTTAACAGTTGAGACTTTGTTATCAGTAGAACGAGATTCCTCAGAGAAGGTGGTGCTGACTTCACAACAAGGAATTTAGGTTGATGATTTTTCAAGTAAACAGTGACTTATGAGTAACTATTCAATATGTGTGTCACAATGGCTTGCTGCTAACAGACACTATGCATCGAGATCAAAGCCATGTTGAAACTCTTATTTTATACATCCTATTAGAAGGCACTAGGAAGTATACCAAGACAAAATATTTACAGTCAACCCTTGAATAACACAGGTTTGAACCGTGTGGATCCACTCGTGTGGATTTTTTCAGTAGTAAATACTACAGTATGAAATGATCCATGGTTGGTTGAATCCTCGGATATGGAGGGACCGTGGATACAGAGGGCTGACTGTAAAGTTATACGTGTATTTTCAACTACGCAGAGGGTCAGCACCCCTAACCCCTGCATTGTTTGAGGGTCAACTGTATTCAGAAGGAAACAAATGAGGGGTGAAATTTTCTTCCATTAACAATGACACATTTTCGGCAGGGGCGGGGCGGGATGGTGGTGTGATGAATTGGGAGATTGGGATTGACATATATACACTAATATGTATAAAATGGATAACTAATAAGAACCTGCTGTACAAAAAAATAAAATAAAATTCAAAAATTAAAAAAAAAAACCAAAACTCTCTCCCAACCCAAAGAGTAAAAAAAAAAAACAATGACACATTTTGTACTCTTACACCACAAACCTCTAGTCCACAGTCCTTACTTAACAATGTAAACATGTAGTTAGGACAGCACTATAGAGTTAAGATGTCCATTGCAAATGAAGGTGATGAATTCTGACTAAATAACGCTATCTATAGTTGCGGGAGCCATTCACTTAAAAATTTTTTTTGGATGTCTAAGATATGCCCAATGTCTTCTAGTACTTTTCTGTTA
This sequence comes from Lagenorhynchus albirostris, assembly GCF_949774975.1. Lineage (NCBI taxonomy): Eukaryota > Metazoa > Chordata > Mammalia > Artiodactyla > Delphinidae > Lagenorhynchus > Lagenorhynchus albirostris. The sequence continues at coordinate 86,463,484 of NC_083098.1, forward strand.
GGTGGCCTCATCAATAGTGTCTACAAATGCCAGGATGTTTATGAATTTTAGCAATGACATGCACAGTTACTGTTTCTTGAAAGGCTGATGGTTTGTTTTTGTTTTGTTTTCTTTTTTTGGTAAATGGTAAATTCCCAAAAAGGACATTCTTCAATGCAAATAAAAACTTGGGAAAAAGGACATTCTTCAATGCAAATAAAAACTAAAAGGTAGGACAGAAGGCAAGGACTGACCAAGCTGCTAAAAAGAAAGAGTCGGGAGAGAGTTGGTCCCAATTTTTTGATGCAAAACATTTCTAGAGATGCCAGCTTAAAGGCAGGTGCTCAGCAACCCTGCCCTTTTTGACATTAGTGGAGGTTAGCAAAAAAGCAAATAAACATAATTCCAAGAAAAAGATGAGCCAATACAGGGTAGGGTCCAAGAAGCAGAGCATAAAAGTGCAAAACATCAAAAATGACTAAATATTTTACTTCCATTTTCCAGTGTTTCTTTTCACCCACGCTTAAAGAAATGAAATATGTTGGGGCTTAAAACATATTTTATAACACCCAAACTGTGACAAACGTTATTTAGCTGACGTAATTAAAAATGAAATTAATATCAGCGTTACCTGAAATTCTAATCCATAGTTTTCTCTGCAGAATTCTCTTAATTTAGGATACACGTTTTCTCTTAGTGCCTGTCTTTCTGCTCCCGTGTCTGTGGTAGAAAAGCAAACAAACAGAAAGTGAGTTATGTCCACATAGTACACATTTCTGGAAAAAAAAAGCTTACAAATCAACATTAACATTAATATAATCAAGCTAGGGTGCTGCATCGTGAAATGATGGGATATTAGTCTGCTGGAGAAGACTTGCTCTTAACAGAGCGGGGAGCTGAGATGTTTACCATGCACACAGGGCGAATGGGAGCCCTGGGTAAGTTCTGTGGGTGCTGGCAGAGCTGAGAATTCACAGCTCATTCTTTATACCCATGTAGACCCTCACATGGCGCTCTTAAATAGCTACAACCACACTGTCTTTCAAAGAGGCAGAAGGAAAAATTGTAAGGCTATCGGGTGTAGCTCCATTGGGTGTAAATATTTCAAAACACACACACACACTGATTACTGATTTCCAAAAACATCCAGACTCTATCATTCCCTACAGTATTTAGAAACAATGCTACTGTTACAAGATTCAGTACAGCATCTGTGCAATCAGCACAATAGTCAGGAGCAACTAATTGTAGGAGTCATCGTCTAAAACTAGCGGATTCCACTGGCCAATGGTTCAACATTAGCGTCTCCCACCCTGGGCTTAGGGACCTGTTATATCAGAGAGGGGATCGTTTTACATGCGCCACAGTGTGTAAAATCTTCGAAATAAAATATTTAAAAATTATCCGTGTCATTAAAAAATACGAGAAGAAACAGAGCACCCGAAACCAGGAGAACCATAACATATGTATGTATTTAATGTTGAATGTTCTGCACAGAAAGGGATTCTACAGCCACTTGTGCTGGATGGTGCTCTACATCAGTGATGACGCTGTAAGATGCTTACAGCAAAGAGAATGGTCCTCGCCCAGCTAACTTCACAGAAAGATAAGAATCAGAGCTTAAAAAATTAGGTTAATGTGTTATCTCATGAAAAGGACCATTTGCTAAATGTACCTCAATCCCAGCCATAACCATGAAACATCTGCATACCACATTTATAACTCAGGAACCAATTTAAAAGACTGTCCTTGTTATTCTCAAGCACATCTGTCCATGCAAACTCAACCATATGCCGTGTTGACCTACTCTACTTTCCTACTGTTCTCAAGCCTGTTTTGAGAGGCAAACAACCAATCCCAAGAGTCCGAGATGCAGCGGCAGCTTGACAGAGTGACAGGAACCAGTGTTTACATGGGAACCAAAGATTCAATACAAGGTCTTCGAGATTACCCTGTGATCCAAACAAGTAGGGTCTTTGCCCCCCATAGATCCAACATGGACCTAAGTCCAAAGGGAAAGCAGGAGGACCGTGTTGAGGAGGGTACACCTGAGCAGTGCCCATGTGCCATTACGGCACTGGTGGAAACAGCAGATTAAGCTTCCACATGATTTATATAATCTTGGGATCAGGTGCCCATCCTCCCTCACCCCACTGTAAGGGCTGAAAACACTATCTTCCAAGTAAAGCTGATGATATTCAATCTCTCTAAAAGGCTACCGACTTTTAAGACCCAAATAATAAAAAGTCACTTTAAAAATGAAGAGATACTACCAGATGTGGAATTTGGGAATATATTAAACAACAATTATTGGTAAGATATTCTAAAAAAATAGTATTCAAATAATACATGAAAAAAATTATGAAATGAGAAGAAATTTGCTTCTAAAAAATATTATAACTCTTATTACTGGGTCCCAAGACCTGAATGTGTCACAGTAAGGAGGCTAAGACAGAAATGCAGTATCTAATTACTAACGTTTACTGAGTGCTTACTGTAGACTAGTAGTGTGCTAAGTTTTTCTATGTGTATTTTCTTAGTCACTTCTGTCAAAAACCCTGTGAAAATCATCAGTCCATTTTTAAAATAAGAGGAAACAAATATAAAGGGGTTAAGAGACATGCCTGAGGTCATGTGACCACTAAGTTGGAGAACCTGGATTTGAATTTAGAGAGCCGAATGCCACAGTCTGCTCTAACCATGGAAAATATGCAACTGTGCAAAGAATCAATTTTTGAAAATGACAAATGCAAGAGCTTCCCAGAATGGTTAAGGGATGCTGAAGTCCTAATATTTATGAAACAAACAAAAATCTCAGTTATCCATGACAAATTTTTCCCTTTCTATAATACACCCTTCAACAGCCAACCCATCAATAAGTTCTCTTGCTCCATCCATCTCTAAATAAACCCTGAATGAATCTACTTCTCTGCACCTCTTGTACAAGCCAAACTCATCTCTCACCTGGACCCTATCTCGCTGTTTCCATACTTGGCTCCGTCAATCCATTCTCCACAGAGCAGCCAGATTTATGTAAAAACATAAATCCGATCACATCACTCTCTTGTTTAAAATCCTCCAGCAGCTCTTCATGGAACTTGGAATGAAATCCCCACTCCTTACCTTGAATGTTCTCTCCTTCTCTAAGCTCATTTCTTACCACTTGCCCTGTTCATGTCACTCAAGCAGCGCTGGCGTTCATTTGGTTCCTGGGTTATATTCTCACTGGTGACCTCTGCTCTAGCCATGACTTCCTTCTGGAATGCTTAGTCCCATGGTCATTTCATGTCATCTCCTGTCATTCAAGTGTCAGCTTTAATGCCACCTCCTCAGAGAGGCCTTCTCTGAGCCCTCCAGCTACAGACCCCTCTCTATCACACCATCTTCTTCAAATTCTTTGCACATGACTCATCACTATTGGTGATAATTTTCTGTTTACTATGTGTCTCCCCCACTGCCAGGTTAGCTCAATGGGACTCAGAACCTTCTTCTGTCTCTTTCGCTGCTGCATCCCCAGTGACTAGAGTCATGCTCAATTAAGGAAGGAGTATATGAAAAAACGCACACAGGCACCAGGGATAAAAATGAGCTGACAGGCAATGCATCTCTGCAATTACCTCCAGAAACAGAAAGGCTTCCTACATTACAATATGCCATTGGTTGGATGGGGAATCAAGACTGTGAAATTCTGGGAAATACATGATTGGGTTTAGAAAGTGGACTTCATGAAGTAAGTGAATGAACTGAAATACTGATGTCTTTCATGGTTTCTGTGTTTCTGGCAAAATACTAATATTTTATCAAATTATGTTAAATGTTTCTAAAAATGTGAGGGAAGTGTATGACAGGCATTCTTTATTATTACTTATGTTACAAAAGCGACTCAGATTTTCCTATAGTTGTATTAATATAGGATGATTGGCTCTGGAAATGGAAAAGTAATTAAAATAAAATGGATTAATTATGCTGGGTGACAGATAAGCTGGCTTAATTATACAAAAAACCTGATTCATACTGCCAGCACATCCTGATGGTTGGCAATTAAAAAACACTAGAATGTCATGGATAGGAAAAATTAAGTCACAGAATGTCACACATAAAAAGGGACCTCTTACAAAAGCGTAGAAGACGAGGTATGTCATCATTTATTCTTCATAGTCACTGCATCCATTTGTATCTGTCCAGCTCCTGAATGCTTTGAAAAGATGCATTAACACTTCGGTAGCACTCAAGAGGTTTTTAAAGAGTTGCTTTCTAAATAATTCCTCTATGATTTCAGAATTAATGACGGTCTCTGTGTAGTATCTGAGTTACCTGCAGGAAGAACATTAGCTGGCACAGAATTATCAGTCAATATCTTTATCCTACTTCAAGCAGGATTTAGATTAATTCCAAGCTTTTATTGAAAATAAGAGTGCCAAAATGACCATGTTGGACTGGAACTTCTTACTGCCCCACCTCACCCAACCTTCAGAGCACGGATGTTAGATTAAGTCATTTCCCTCCTGGCAGCTCACAAAACTTATTTAGGATCCACCTACAGCTGTCATTCCAGCCTGGGTTCCCAAGTCTCTGTAGGTTTGCTCTTGCCTGGATTTTCCCTCTTTACCTGGCCCCTTAGCCAGTGATTCATCTGGACATCTTATCTGACTTTTGTTGTTGTTGGGGTTGATTTCCTGTCTGGCAGCTTCCCAGAGGCTACCTCCTCTCCATGCCCTCCAAGTCCTCTGTGCCCAACCATCACCCTCACCATTCATTATTTCCATATCACCACATCCTGTCAATTTTATCATAATCTTCTTTTGAATTTGGCTAGGCTTTTCTGTCTACTCTCTATTTTTGTACTCACCATCTCTCAGCCCTTAGAGTCCTATTTGACTGACCTGTTACCTGTCCCTTCTCATTGCAGTCTTAAGCTCCACAGAGCTGCCGGAGATAAATTCTAAGACAAAAGTGAAAACTAATTTGATCATTAAAGACCTTGGCTGGCATCTGGTGGCCCAGAGGATGAAGGCCAGAATATTCAGCAGGTGTAAATGTATCTTCGACCTAAGTTCTATCTTCTACTGCTCTTTATCATGCACCCTCCAGGGTATTTTTCAGATATTACTTGAACCCGAGCCTTGTCTTTACACATACTGCTTTCCACACCCAGAATCCCCTATCTACTGTATCCCCTTTGCTTGGCAGACTCAGACCCTCCTGAGTCCCAATGAAAGGCAGCACAGTTTGTGAATGCTTACGAGACAGAGACAGGCATGCCCTGGTCACCCCATAGCACTTTGTTCACTCCTATATAACATCATGTATTTTACTTTATTATAAATATAATATTTTTAATTTATTTATTTTTAGTCTGTCTCCCCCATTAGACTTGTGAATTCATGGGAGGCAAGGACTTCCTCACACATAATTATTATAATTAGGAATGAAATGCCATGTAGCATACTGATGCTACAGAAGTTAAAAAATATATATAAGGATATACTGTGAACAATAACTTTATTTCTAATAAATTAGAAAATGTGGGTGAAATGAACAAATTCTAGAAACAGAAATTATTGAAAGTGACTCAAGGAAAAGAAAATCTGAAGAGATCTACAACAAGTTAAAAAATTTCAATTAGTTATTAAAAATCTTCCCAAAGAAAATCACCACCCAAGAGTATTTAACTGATATATCAATAGTTAAAGAAATAATCCCTTCCACTTTCAGAAAAGAGTACAAGGAACACTTCAACTCATTCTTTAAGTCTATATTATCCTAAACCGCAAATGAGACAATAACATCAAAAGAAAAAAACACAAAACAAAAACTGCAGACCAATATATATCCCTCATGAACACTGAGGCAAAAACTCTTAGCAAGATACTAGCAAACTGCCCCCAGCAATATATACACTGTCACCAAAGGGGATATAGTACAAGAATGATAGGTTAGTTTAACGTGGAATATGCCACATTAATACAGGGCATGACCATATGATCACTCCACAGCTGCAGAAAAACTTTTGCCAAAATCTAATACCCATTCAGCCACAGGGAACAGAAAGTAATTTCTTTGCCCTGATAAAGGGCACTTACACAAAACCCTACAATTAGCACCATGTTTCATGGCTTAAGACTGAATATTTTCCACCTATGATCAGGAACACATTATCACTTACAGTCAACATTTTACTGGAGGTTGTAGTCAGTGCAGTGAAGAAAAAATTAAAAATAAAGGCATCTAGACTGAAAAGGAAAAAAATATTCTCAGTTGACAAGGTCTTGTATGTAGGAAACCCTGAGGAATCCAGAGGAAAAATACAATGGCTATAAACGATTTCAACAAGGTGGCTGGATAGACTATACAAATCAACAGTATTTCTCTATACTCACAACAAACAATCCAAAAATGAAATAGAAAAACTGCAGATCCAACACAGTCCCTATCAAAACCCCAGCATATTTTGCAATTATTTTTTCCGTACCATTATTGAAATGAAGTTTTAAAGCACACTTTGGTCAATCTTGCTCATTATCTGATCTGTTAAGTACACCAACTGGTATCAAACAGAAAAGACAGTAGAGGGACTAACTGTGGTTCTAGAACCAAACTCCCCGTGTCTGAATCCCAGCTCTTCACCTGCTAGCTGTGTCATTTCAGTCAAATTAAAAGATGTCTTTTTTTTTTCATTTGTCATGTGGAATCAAAATTACTAGTATCAAGCTTATGAGGTTGTTGTGAAGATTAGATGGAGTCTTTCAACACCACCTGAAATACTCAATAAATGTTGCAATTATTCTATCAAACAATTTGGGGAATCAAAGGCTAAAGCATCTTTTATTATGAGAATTTTTAGCACTGAAAGATTTATAGTAAAGTAGCTACAACCATCATGATCTTGATCATGATCATTGTAGTTCTTAAAATGATTAAATTTTCAAGATAGTTTTCAAAGGTTTAGGGAAAACCATAGTTAAAATGTAATTTAAAAAATATCACCAGTTTAGGGTTTCCCTGGTGGTGCAGAGGTTAAGAATCCACCTGCCAATGCAGGGGACACGGGTTCGAGCCCTGGTCCGGGAAGATCCCACATGCCGCAGAGCAACTAAGCCTGTGTGCCACAACTACGGAGCCTACGCTCTAGAGTCTGCGTGCCACAACTACTGAGCCCGTGCACCTAGAGCCTGTGCTCTGCAACAAGAGAAGCCACTGCAATGAGAAGCCCGTGCATCGCAATGAAGAGGAGTCCCCACTCACAGCAACCAGAGAAAGCCCATGTGGAGCAATGAAGACCCAACTCAGCCAAAAATAAAGAAATAAAGGCTTAAGTTAAAAACAATATATCACCAGTTTATCCAAATACTCTTAAAAGTTCCCAGTAGGAATTCACTAACTGTATTATTGCTACACCTCAATACACTTTAGGAAAAAGGAGTAAACTATAAAAGATAACAATGCTGGGCTTAGTTCTGGTAATATTGAGGAAAAGAACCCTCACAAATATGACACTAAAACAACCCAAATATGGCATAACAATATTTTAACATATATATTTAAAAATGTGTCACATAGTTTGAGTGAAACTAAGCAATGCACAGAGGCCCAAGGCACCGTGAAAGCAGTAATCTCAGAAAATAAGGGATCTCTGAGGCCAGCTTTTGGTTATTTTCCACTAAGCCCTGGTGACCTCTAGTGTTGATTTTTGTCTTCTGTGGGTGCAGGGTAGATTGGACACAAAGCACAGAGCCCCAAAGTGATGAGTCTAACAGGAAATCCTTGCAAAAGGCCATGACCCCAAAGAGCTAAGACCTTCAGTGTGAGGGTGAATCAGAAATCAATCTTCATCACCAAGAAAACCTGCTGTTATACCATTTGCACTAGGTGGAAAAAAAACAACCTCCTTGATATTCGTAATCACAAGCTTGGTTTCTCGTAGGTTAGCAGTGCAAATTCATTTTATTTAAAGTCTGACAAGGAATTCCCTGGTGGTCCAGGGGTTAGGACTCCATGCTTCCACTACAGGGAGCACGGGTTCGATCCCTGCTCGGGGAACTGTGAATAAGATACTGCATGCCATGCCGTGACCCCTAGTGCTTGAGAAACATAATTTCTAACAAGGCCTAATGAATTTCAGCAAATTAAAAGTTTCAAAGAGTATTAAGCCACATGCACTCACACACACGAATTCCTGGGGTTTATCCCAGGAATGCAAGGATTCTTCAATATACGCAAATCAGTCAATGTGATAAACCATATTAACAAGCTGAAGAATAAAAACCATATGACCATCTCAATAGATGCAGAAAAAGCTTTTGACAAAATTCAACACCCATTTATGATAAAAACTCTGCAGAGAGTGGGCATAGAGAGGACCTACCGCAACACAATAAAGGCCATATATGACAAACCCACAGCAAATATCATATTCAATGGTGAAAAACTGAAAGCATTTCCTCTAAGATCAGGAACAAGAGAAGGATGTCTACTCTCGCCACTATTATTCAACATAGTTTTGGAAGTTCCAGCTATGGCAATCAAAGAAAAAGAAATAAAAGGAATACAAATTGGAAAAGAAGTAGTAAAACTGTCACTGTTTGCAGATGACATGATACTATACATAGAGAATCCTAAAGATGCCACCAGAAAACTACCAGAACTAATCACTGAATTTGGTAAGGTTGCAGGATTCAAAATTAATGCACAGAAATCTCTGGCATTCCTATATACCAGCGATGAAAAATCAGAAAGAGAAATTAAGGAAACAACCCCATTTACCATCACAACAAAAAGAATAAAATACCTAGGAATAAGCCTGCTCAAGGAGGCAAAAAACTTGTACTCAGAAAACTATAAAACACTGATGAAGAAATCAAAGATGACATAAACAGAGGGAGAAATATACCATATTCTTAGATTGGAAGAATCAATATTGTGAAAATGACTATACTACCCAAAGCAATCTACAGATTCAATGCAGTCCCTATCAAACTACCAATGGCATTCTTCACAGAATTAGAACAAAAAATTTTACAATTCGTATGGAAACACAAAAGACCCCAAATAGCCCAAGCAATCTTGAGAGAGAAAAACAGAGCTGGAGGAATCAGGCTCCCAGACTTCAGACTATACTACAAAGCTACAGTAATCAAGACAGTATGGTACTGGCACAGAAACAGGAATATAGATCAGTGGTACAGGATAGAATGCCCAGAGATAAACCCACGCACATATAGTCACCTAATTTATGACAAAGGAGACAAGAACATACAATGGAGAAAAGACAGCCTCTTCAATAAGTGGTGCTGGGAAAACTGGTTAGCTACTTGTAAAAGAGTGAAATCAGAACACTCCCTAACACCATACACAAAAATAAACTCCAAATGGATTAAAGACCAAAATGTAAGATCAGACACCATAAAACTCTTAGAGGAAAACATAGGAAAAACACTCTTTGACATAAACCACAGCAAGATCTTTTTTGACCCACCTCCTAGAGTAACGAAAATAAAAACAAACAAATGGGACTTAATTAAACTTAAAAGCTTTTGCACAGCAAAGGAAACCATAAATAAGACAAAAGACAACCCTCAGAATGGGAGAAAATATTTGCAAATGAAACAACAGACAAAGGATTAATCTCCAAAATATACAAACAGCTCATGGAGCTCAGTATCAAAAAAACAATCCAATTAAAAAAAATGGGCAGAAGACCTAAATAGACATTTTACCAAGGAAGACATACAGATGGCTAAGAGGTACATGAAAAGATGCTCAACATCACTAATTGTTAGAGAAATGCAAATCAAAACCACAATGAGGTATCACCTCACACCAGTCAGAATGGCCATTATCAAAAAATCTAGAAACAAATGCTGGAGAGGATGTGGAGAAAAGGGAACTGTCCTGTACTGTTGGTGGGAATGTAAATTGATACAACCACTATGGAAAACAGTATGGAGGTTCCTTAAAAAACTAAAAATAGAACTACCATATGACCCAACAATCCCACTACTGGGCATATACCCTGAGAAAACCATAATTCAAACAGAGACATGTACCACATGTTCATTGCAGCACTATTTACAACAGCCAGGACATGGAAGCAACCTAAGTGTCCATCAACAGATGAATGGATAAAGAAGTTGTGGCACATAGATATAATGGAATATTGCTCAGCCATACAAAGAAACAAAATTGAGTTATTTGTAGTGAGGTGGATGGACCTAGAGTCTGTCATACAGAGTGAAGTAAGTCAGAAAGAGAAAAACAAATACCGTATACTAACACACATATATGGAATCTAAAAAAAAAAAAATGGTACTGATGAACCTATTAGCAGGGCAGGAATAAAGATGTAGACATAGAGAATGGACTTGAGGACACAGGGTGGGAGGGGGAAGCTGGGGCAAGGTGAGAGTAGCATCGACATATATACACTACCAAATGTGAAATAGTTAGCTAGTGGGAAGCAGCAGCATAGCACAGGGAGATCAGCTCGGTGCTTTGCAATGACCTAAAGGGGTGGGACAGGGAGGATGAGAGGGAGGCTTAAGAGGGAGGGGATATGGGGACATATGTATACATATGGCTGATTCACTTTGGTGTACAACAGAAACTAACACAGTATTGTGAAGCAATTATACTCCAATAAAGATTAAAAAAATATCTAGACTGTCAGCCTAGAATTAAATAAGCAACAAAGTAATCTTTCGGCAAAAGAGGGTATTTTTAGAAAAACAAAAAGTGAGTTTCCTGCCTTCTTTGTTTCGTATCAATTATTTTATTTTTTCCAGTTTCACTGAGACATGATTGACATATAGCAATATATAGGTTTAAGGTGTACAGAATAATAGTTTGACTTATATACATCATGCTTATCACAAGTTTAATGAACACCCATCATCTCATATAGATACAAAATTGAAGAAATAGAAAAAAATTTGTGTGTGATGAGAACTCTTTGGATTTACTCTTTCATATATAAAAGTGTTAATTATATTTACCATGTTGTACATTACATCCCTAGTACTTATTTATCTTAGAAGTTTGTACATTTTGACTGTCTTTATCCATTGCTTGCCCCTCCCTCTGGTCTCTTTTTCTATGAGTGAGCTTGTTTGTTTCTGGACCTACAACTAACCCATGTTAGTTCCTGTTACACAATATAGTAAATTTTTTCTATACATTTCAGAATGATCACCACGATAAGTCTAGTTAAGATACATCACCATACAAAGATATTACATACTTTCTGACTATATTCCTCGTGCTGTACATTTCATACCTGTGACTCACTTATTTTGCAACTGGAAGTCAGAACCTCAATCTCCCTCACCTATTTCTTTCCTCTCCCTACACCCCTCCTCTCTAGCAAACACCTGTTTGGTCTCTGTATCTATACTCTGTTTTTTTATGTTTGTTCATTTGTTTTGTTTCCCAGATGCCACATTGTAAGTGAAATCACACAGTATTTGTCTTTCTCTATCTGACTTATTTTGATTAGTGTGTGTGTGTACACACACGCACACACACACACACACACACACACACACACACACCATATCTTCTTTATCCATTCATCTACTGATGGGTGTTTGGGTTGCTTCCATATCTTGGTTATTGTAAATAATGCTGCAGTGGGCATAGGGGTGCATATATCTTTTCTAATTAGTGCTTTCATTTTCTTTGGATAAAATAGCCAGGAGTGAAATTGGTGGATATGGTTGTTGTATTTTTAATTTTTTGTGGAACCTCCATACGTTTTCCATAGTGGCTGCACCAGTTTACATTCCCACCAACACTGCACAAGGGTTCCCTTTTCTTCACATCCTCACCAACACTTGTTGTCTTTTTAATATAGCCATTCTGATAGGTGTGGGGTGATATCTCATTGTGGTTTTGATTTGCATTTTCCTGATGATTAGCGATGGTGAACATCTTTTCATGTGCCTGCTGGCCATCTGTATTTCTTCTTTGGAAAAATGTCTATTCAGATCCTCTTCCCATTTTTAATCAGGTTTGTTTTTTGATGTTGAGTTGTACAAGTTCTTTATATAGTTTGGATATTAACCCCCTATTGGATATATTGTCAGTAAATATCTTCTCCCATTCAGTAGGTGGCCTTTTCATTTTGTTGATAGTTCCCTTCACTGTGCAAAAGATTTTGTTTGATGTAGTCTCATTTGCTTATTTTGGCTTTTGTTTCACTTGCCCAAGGCAACATATTAAAAAAAATATTACTAAGACTGATGTCAAAGAGTTATTGCCTATGTTTTCTTCTATATGCTTTATGGTTTCAGGTTTTACATTTAAGTCTTTAATCCATTTCGAATTTATTTTTGTGCATGGTGTGAGACAGTAGTCCAGTTTGATTCTTTTGCATGTAGCTGTCCAGTTTTCCCAACACCATTACTGAAAAGGATGTCTTTTCCCCCACTGTATATTCTTCCCTCCTTTGTTGTAGACTAATTGCCCATATAAATGTTGGTTCATTTCTGAGCTCTCTATTCTGTGGCTTATTCCTTTAGAAGGAAATTCTAAAGGATTTATTTCAGGTAGAAGAAAATTTGAGATGCAAGAAGTATTGGTGTGCAAATAAACTGGTAGATATACAGCTAAGCCTAAAAATAAATTAGTTGCTACGTCAAACTAAAAGGCTTCTGTACACCAATGAAACCAACAAGAAAGCAAAAAGAGAGAGGATATTTGCAAATCATATATCGAATAAGGGGTTAATATCCAAACTATACAAAGAACTCATATACCTCAACAACAAAAGAACAATCCAATTAAAAAATGGGCAGAGAATCTGAATAGACATTTTTCCAAAGAAGACATACAGATGGCCAATAGGTAGATGAAACAATGCTTAGCATCACTAATCATCAGGGAAATGCAAACCAAAACCATAGTGAGTTATCATCTCACACCTGTCAGAATGGCTTTTGTCAAAATGACAAGAAATTACAAGTGTTGGTGAGGATCTGTAGAAAAAAAGAACCCTCATGCACTGCTGGTGGGAATGTAAATTGGTGCAGTTGTGGAAAATAATATGAAGGTTCCTCAAAAAATTAAAAATAGAAATACCATATGACCCAGCAATTCCACTTCTGGGTATGTAAACAAAGAAAATAATAGAATGTTGTATCTATGAAACTAATAATGTTGTATGTCAATTATACTTTAAAAACTACTAACATAAAATAATAATATTTAATATTGGGGCTTAAAAAGATAGAATTAAAAAGTCTTAGATAGGGACTTCCCTGGTGATGCAGTGGTTAAGACTCAGTGCTCCCAATGCAGGGGGCCCAGGTTTGATCCCTGGTCAGGGAACTAGATCCCACAGGCATGCCACAACTAAGAGTTCACATGCCACATCAAAGGAGCTGGTGAGCCTCAACTAAGGAGCCCACGTGCTGCAACTAAGACCCAGGGCAACCAAATAAATAAATATAAAAAAAATCTTAGATAAAAATAGCATGATGAGAATAAAACCCTAGATCCTGGGCTTCCCTGGTGGCGCAGTGGTTAAGACTCCGCTTGCCAATGCAGGGGACATGGGTTCGAGCCCGGGTTCGGGAAGATCCCACATGCCGCAGAGCAACTAAGCCCGTGTGCCACAACTACTGAGCCTGTGCTCTAGAGCCCGTGAGCCACAACTACTGAGCCCATGTGCCACAACTGCTGCCCTCAGCATTCACAATATATTAGGGCCAGACAGCAGTCAGCTAAGAATGGGGTTCCCAGTAATGCATAGCAAGTTCTAGAATAGGGGGATAAGCAAAATGCTACTAAAGCAGGAAGACAGGAATGATTAATTTTGTCTAATGATCAGGGAGAGTTTATCAGAGAAGATGACAATTAAGTTAGGACTTGAAATATAGACAAGATTTTCTCAGGTAGAAAGGAAGAAATATCTTCTAGAAGAGTAGTAGCATGAGGAAAATGAGGAGGGCTTAAGAAGTTCAGGATGTGTTAGAGAAACACCAAGTAGTGTAGTTTGTTGTACGATGTACGGGGTTATATTATAATTAGTCTATAAATTACCAGTCTTTTGCTGTTCCTCTGTGTTCTGGGAATTTGGGGGTCAACAGCATTTATTTCTCATAATCAAATGGGAGAGGAAAGAATACATACAGAGGAACATACAGAACAAAAGCAATTCATCATCCACTTAAGTCAACTCCAAGAAAAACATTTTCATACCATGTCCAAAATGCAGCTTACAGGGGTCTCCCTGCACTTGGCTGACCTGTCTGTTTAGAGTAATTCATCAGTCAGCCAGTTCTCCGTTTGTTCAGACTCTACCATGTACCCAACACTCAGCTGGGTGTTGGGGAAACAAAACACTGCATGGTCCCCAACGCAAACGAACTTGCTTTAGACAGAGTCAAAACTAAGGCATCTGTAGAAAACAGAAAACGATTCCATATTAAACTGAATGGAACACGTTCTAGACACCAGACTGATTTTGAGACCCTAGCTGGGGAAAGATTTTGGAGAAGCTATGACTTGAAAATGAGTAGAATTCAGAAAAATAGGGTAGAAAAGAGAGCTTTCCTGATGGACAAGAAGACCTGGAGCTTAGGGGTTAGGGGTCTGTGAACAAAACTTCCTAATGGGATAGGGAATCAAATTATGGTATTGGGACCAAATTACTGAAGGTCTTGAAAATGAGGGATGTGGATTTGATGAAGTAGGCATGGTGATGACATGATAAATGTGATCTTATGGAAAGATACAAAGGGCAACACTCCATATGGCAGATTTGACAAAGAAGAAACAGAAACAGGGAGGATCACGTGGAAACTGCGGCCGTAATCCATACACAAGGTAAAGAGAGCTTATACCCTGATTACAGCGGGAAAAGAAGGGGTGCAAAGGAGAGGCTTTTAACGGGAAATTGAGTGACAGATTTTATATATACGAGAAAGAGCTGGCATAGTACGGCTGTTAAGAGGAATCCTGGGTTTGAATACTGGCTTGGTTAAACATCAAGGGCATATCCAGGGCTAGATCATAAGCCTTTAAAAACCTCAGAATGTCCATACTATCTACCTCATTGGGATTAAATCAATATAAAGTACTTCTCACACAGTAACTTTTCAGTAAAAGTTGGCTTGTACCACCACCACCATCACACCAGAGTGATTACAATTTTTCTGCTTTATAAAATAGCTATTTTTCTTTTGTAATTGATAGGTATCTTGTATGGAAATCCTTTGAGATTATAAAGTGTCCTGTTGTTCTTCAACCTTTCATCCACTAGTTAGAGCATCTATTGAAGATCCTTGCCTCAAATTATTACGGTTGGCAAATAATGATTTTCTACTTCTATCATTTTTTACATTTATCAATTAACTTTCTATTGTGAGGAAGTGCTCTCTCCCTTCCCATCCATCTGTACTTTCATCCACCCAGCCACCCACCGATCTGTCTACCCACCTACCTACTTCAGTAGGGATGCTTACATTAATTAACAAAGGGTGAAAATAGTAATAAACAAGAAAAAAAATCAGTCCCTGACTATTATCAAACAGGAGCAGATCTGGCTCTCACACCTAGGTGATGGTGTTCCCTTGGTGAATGTAAATAATTTCACAGAACGCCAATATTAGATGCTCTATGACCATGCTGGAATGAAACAAAAACAGAACCACTCCATAATCACATGTGGATACAGAAAAAAAAAAAAAGAATACTGTCCAAACCACAAAAAATGACCAACATGCTCCTCTCCCCACCGACGTGAGTGAGTGTTGCTTCTTTCAAACACAGGTTTAGCTTTGCTCCATTCCTCTTGCCTCCGATATACAAATTATTAATATAACCAACAGTGAAACCGCCCATTTTGATAGCACCCACTCTAGAGTAAAACCACATTTCCTTGAAACCTCCCCCCAATAATTGATCGTATAAGTCCAAATCTGATAATAAGTACCTTTTAATACATTCTTACTGAGATGCCCCACGGTTCCTCATGGTGTGCACTCTCCCTTGTTGTCCTGAGCCAACAAACCCAACTTTGTTTAACCAGAGGTATATTCCCGGGGGGTCTCTGGCTGGAGGACATCAACAATAATTTTGCAATAGAGAAACCTGGCAGATACCACCTTAAATAAGTGATCAACTAACATTACGAGAAATGGAACAAATCAATAACCTATTCCTCCTGATACCATGTCCTGAGGAGAACACATCATTTTTGTAATATTCCTGCCCAAAAAAGCGTAATATAAATTTAACCATGAAGAGGGCTTCTCTGGTGGTGCAGTGGTTAAGAATCCACCTGCCAATGCAGGGGACACAAGTTCAAGCCCTGGTCTGGGAAGATCCCACATGCCGCAGAGCAACTAAGCCCATACGCCACAACTACTGAGCCTGCACTCTAGAGCCTGTGAGCCACAACTACTGAGCCCACGTGCCCTAGAACCCGTGCTCCGCTACAAGACAAGCCATCACACTGAGAAGCCCGTGCGCTACAACAAAGAGTAGCTCCCTGTTACAGTGGAGGATTCCTGGACTGAATGTCAATATTATGACATAGTGTGAGTGTGTTTCGTGTTTGGTAATTGCAATCATTGTTGCTTTTGTTGTGGTTATCCATTTACAATGCTTGGTGTCACTTTATTTATCTCTTGTAAAAATAAAATACAGTGTGTGTGTGGAAAAAAAAATAAAAAGAGTAGTTCCTGCTCACCGCAGCTAAAGAAAGCCCGTGCACAGCAACAAAGACATAACACAGCCAAAAATAAATAATAATAAAATATTTTTAAAAATCTTAAAAAAAATTTAATCATGAAGAAACAGTATTCTACAAAATAACTGATGTATGCTCCTCAAGAATATTAATGTCAAGGACTAAGGAACTGTACTAAATTACAGATGGCTATAGAGACATGACATCTGAATGCAACCCATGATCCAGTATTATTGCGGCAAGGGGTAAATTAGGATCTACAGGTTAGGGAATACCGAATTCATGTTAGTTTCCTAATTGATAACTGTATTGTTATATAAGGAAATGTCCTTAGTTTTAGGAAATACACATTGAAGCATTTAAGTGCAAATGATACAGATATATGTTAGAATTATAGGTGTGTGTATACACACATACACACACATAGACATAGAGAGGGTGGGAGGGGGGATAAAGCACATGTGGTAAAATACTAACATTTGGGGACTCCTAATGAAGGGTATACGTAAATTCACTTTACTCTTCTTGCAACTTTTCTGTAAGTTTGAAATGACAGTCCTTTCTCATTATCTGCATTAATGTTCTATGAAGTTTCTGTCCACACAGAATTAGGGAACACTGAAGCCTTGCTCCTAAGAGAGATAAAAGGTTAGGTTCCTGCGAGCCTCTGGTCACAGTATTTATTTTTTTCAACCGATCAATACAAAACCTGTTTTATGTGTGTTCTGTTTAAAGACCTTATTTTATATTGCTGATTCACTCACTTTGGCCCACAGCACTACGACTCATGACTCATGACTGAGTGGAGCTCGTTAGTGCATAGGTTTTCTCCCTAACGCACTTTGCAGCTCTCTTACACTCAGGAACACCATGCTCATGTGCTTTGGCACTGTACTTTGGAGCCATTTTGCATAGCAAAATTCCCAAGAAAAAAACCCACAAAAATGTGGAAAATGTGGCACTGAATAGACCATGAAAAGAGCACTTGTTTGCAGTATTAAGCTGAGACAAGAAGGCACAGTGTTCCCCTGTTCGACCTCAGCAGGGAACTGGGCACACTGGGCGACTCAAATGTCTCACCCATCTGCACGTGTCCATGATGACCACAAAAGCACCGTGAATATTCATTTGGGGGGGGGGTCGGTTAAAAATTTTATCCAGTGGATGAATTCACTAACCTGCAATCTGTGAATAATGAGGATTGACTGTATGTCAAAATAAAAAGTTAACGAAATATACTTTCAACCTGGAAGACTAGAAAACATAGTAGTACAGTAAAATAAGTTAGTCTTTGGGCAGGAGAGTTGTTCTGGAAGGGAAGATACTGTTTGGAAGGTTGTCCCAGAAATGTATCAGATATATTTGGAAATCCAGGAGCTGATGAAAGCCAAATTACAGTAGCAGATGAAGTTTATGGGAATTATTGGTTACACAGTAGAGATAATTGAAGCCAAAATCAGAGCAAAGGAAGACTCAGATTTTGTGCCTAACCCGTAAGACAAGTGAGGATTAAATAATTACAATGAAGAAATGCAGAATCAAGGCTATTGAATCAGGAAAGGGGCACACAGTGAAACCTGTCTTTGCTTTGGCAAAGCTATTAAAATACATGCACTGAGTAAGGAGCAGCAGACAGTTTCAGTGAGACAGATTATACATATATATATGAGATTTGACTAGATAAAGCTTTCCAGATGCAATGGGCTGCTTAAAGAGACAGATTTGCTGCTATTCAAACACAGGGTGTAGGTCATTTACCGGGATGGGAGCATTATGGAATACTCTGGATGATCTTTTAAGACCTGTAGGATTCTAATATTCTAATTTTTTGCTAACTCTTTTCTTTGGAGTCTTAAATGATTACCATATATTTCATCAATCATGAAGCAGGTCTCAGATCCTTAAAAATAATCAAACCTATCAAAGCAAAATTTTTCTGTCATAGGCAAAAAATTGTTGTCATGGACAAAACCATAGTCCATTTCATTGGAATATCTAGAACATGGAGATAAAGGCAGAAGCCATGTCTTCACCAGCGTTGTCCACACTCTCCCTTAGTTTGCTGCTGTCTTACAAATAAGCAACAGGTGAGATGGACATTTGGGGCCTGGGACACATCCTTCTTGGCTGCTACTTATGGAAAGTCAGCACGAGATAAGTTCTACAGCGCAGGAAATGGGTACTTGGGGCTTGAGGGAAGCTTAAAAAGACAGTCCTGGGAATTCCGTACTAGGTTGTGGTCTTTAGTACCAAGGATTTCTCTGAAATAGCGTGGCATCAACTGCTAGTTAGTAGTATACTAAAGTTAAAACTGTCAAGAGCATTAATACTCATTCCCAAACTGCTGTATACCTACTCTTTCACTGGTGTGTGGGAGCCCTGGGGACATCAGCGATTGTTACAGCCACAAAATTGGAAGCTCTCACACCTGTCTTACTGCGTCAGCTCTGTGGGTCCCCTCTCATTACTTTCTCACCTGACAACACAGAAAACCTCCCCTCCATGAGCGTGCTGGCGGCGGGGCTGGGGGGAGACTTCCTGTGACTTGTGGAACACTCCTGACTCGACTTGTCTTCTGACGTTTACCTATAAACTTTTTACTGTGCTTTTGATTAGTTCAGAATGTTTACTGACAGGACTCCTTTGGTTTTCTGAAGTCCGAATATATATATATATTTTTAAATGCACAGTGTCCCAGGCTTAACATTCGTTAAGTACTAATCAATAATACATGGTTTGCAAGAACTAGGAGGAATAACAATAGATGAAGGTTCCTTCCACATTAATAAGAAAGCACGTTAAACTCTTACTATCATTAGTAAAAGCAAATATTCATCCTTCATATAAATTGCTCTTGTTACACACTATCAACACCATCCTCCACCATCTGGTTACAAACTAAATGTACAAACGTATAAGAGAAATAATACTTTAAAGGGAGTTAATATAATGTACTATACACAGCTATTAGAAAAGGAAGGTAATTAGTCCATTTTGGCAACATATGAAATGCATTCACGTCACAGTTGATGTTCATCAAAAATTGGCAAATTGGAAGATCATATTTAAATTGACATTTTTGTTCTAAAAAAACCTTCCTCCTGAAGACATCAAATAGGGATCAAAAGAGCTCCCATAATGACTGCTTTTAGGGACAAACATGGATTTGTTAGATACTGCTAATGAATTACTAGCAAATATGTGTTGCTCCCTTGCCATGAGCACATATACATATATTTAAAATCTAATGCTATGTGATCCTGTTAATATAATTAACCCAAAATGATCTTCAGTTAGAGGGTCTAAGGAGTCAGCACACATTCAATTTTTCCATTTTTTCAAGAATTGAGAATTCCAGCAAAGTGTTTAACGTGCTACCTATATCAAAGGTATAGGTAAGATGGTGCCTTAATTTTGTTTTGAAATACGTTTAAATATCTTGATCCTTATAAATTTATGGATGTGTTCATCTGGTCTTGTCACTAAATGGGTGAGCTGTCTTAGTCATGTCACACCATATGAAGAACATTAATATAATTTCACACAGAAAAAAAACAGCCAAAGTGTTAGCAGAGTTATCCCTCACTCTAATGCATTTATCAATAATATATTATTATTAATGTGAAATTCTAAATACTCCTCATAGATGAAGGCTGTAAAAGTTTACTTTTAATCCTTTAAAGGATATTTTTACTTTACTTTTTCCCAAAGTCTCAATATTGAATGTTATAAAAATATTTTTAGGGCTTCTCTGGTGGCACAGTGGTTGGGAATCTGCCTGCCAATGCAGGGGACACATTATGAGCCCTGGTCCAGGAAGATCCCACATGGGGCGGAGCAACTAAGCCTGTGCGCCACAACTACTGAGCCTGTTCTCTACAGCCTGCGAGCCACAACTACTGAGCCCGCGTGCTGCAACTACCGAGCCCGCGTGCTGCAACTACCGAAGCCTGTGCGTCTAGAGCCCGTGCTCTGCAACAAGAGAAGCCACCGCAATGAGAAGCCCGAGCTCTGCAATGAAGAGTAGCCCCCGCTTGCTGCAACTAGAGAAAGTCCGTGCACAGCAACAAGGACCCAATGCAGCCAAAAATAAATAAAAATTAAAAAAAAAACTTTTAGCATTTGCTTTCAAATGAAATATTCAATGCTCAATGCTTTCATGGAACATTTTCCCTTAAAAATCCATTATACTAAAAGTAAATATCTGCATGGAGCCCACTAGACTGATGTAATTAAATTTACAAAAAGGTAATGGAGATTTTATCAGCAATAGCATGCAGTTCAACGCAACAGCTGTCATTGCGTTTTTTTCCCTATATAATCTGGGATGAACAAAAGGTTGCGTTTAAGGGTTTTTTTTTTTTTAATATCTCACAGCAATCTTTAGATTGGATTATTATTTTTTTTTTTGCGGTACACGGGCCTCTCCCTGTTGTGGCCTCTCCCGTTGCAGAGCACAGGCTCCGGACGCGCAGGCTCAGCGGCCACGGCTCACGGGCCCAGCCGCTCTGCGGCATGTGGGATCCTCCCAGACCGGGGCACGAACCCGTGTCCCCTGCATCGGCAGGCAGACTCTCAACCACTGAGCCACCAGGGAAGCCCTTGGACTGTTATTTTTGTTATGGTATCTCAATTTTATTACAAGGTATTAAAAAATGCAAGAAAATCAAAGTGATATGAAAGTGAGAACTTGGCCACATTTAGTTATTTTTAAATTGCTGAATTAACTACTCAGGGAAGGCCTGCTTGTGAGAATGGTTACCCCTGCAGCACGCCCTGGGCTGATCTCGGGCCTCTGAAGTAGACAGCTAAATTCAGGCCTTTGGTCAAAGAACCCCTGTGATCCCTTTCAGGTTTGGTCTCAGGGTTCCAGACTAGACAAAGCTGCATATTTTAAGAAGTCGATTAAACCAAAACTTTGTCATATCATTTTTTTTTCTTCACCTCCTTAGTGAAATACATTCCCAAGTATTTAATTCCTTGAGTCATATCATTTCTTAACTCTAGGACTCTTTAACTCGTCCTCTTAGAATTGCTTCTTTCTGAAATAACAATGAAGCCAATTCTAGATGACGCAAAAGCTAATCCAATAAACCAATAATTTTATCTAGGGAGTGAAGATGATGATGACTCAGAATGTCAAAAACCTTCACCTTCTCCTGATAAATGTTGCAAGAATCCAAAATGGATTTACTCCATCTCCTTTTCCAGCTTTCACTTTCTGGCACCTTCCTCCTTGCTCTCTATCCCTTATTTCCATTTTCCAACCTGCCATTTGTCTTCTCACGCTGTTTCCACATGCCTGTAATCTAACACCTGCGGGTAATCTGCTTTACCTAGTTTATTCCTGCTTGTCCTCTAGATTATCAGCTTAAGGCAATTTCTTCCAGGAAGCCTTTTCTGACTACCTACAACCTCTCAGAAGGCCCTTCTGCCTGCTATACACTCCTGTAACACACTGTACTTCTGATTTGGGATACTCAGCACACTTAAAATCACTAAGGATTGCCTTCAACTCTAGGTTGGAGCTCTTGAGGGCAGGAACCATGTTTGTGTTGTTCAGGGCTATATTCCCACTGCCTGGCACACAGGAGAGGCTCAATAACTATTTTTTGAACATAGTAAACAAATGGCTAATAGTTACTGGCTTTTGTGTCAATCTCCTGTGCTGTTACATCTACATGTTTTATTCATCTTGGCATCCTCAATGTCTAGCCCAGTACCTGCTACAAAGTATGCTGTTAATAAATGCTGGCTGATATTATTTCTGAAATGGTGTGCTTATCTAACTTTCTAAGGACAGCTTCTTCTTCCCTTAGCTTAACCTGTAACTGTGAGAAAGGAATTAGAGGATGGTTAAATTATTATAGCCTCAGTAAATTGCATGGATGTGAAAATGGAAAATGGATTGCTCATTCAACCTTCACGCAGGGCACCTATGCATGTGACCAAATCCAACCAATTTTTTTTTTTTTTTTTTTTTTTGTGTTACGTGGGCCTCTCACTGCTGTGGCCTCTCCCGTTGCGGAGCACAGGCTCCGGACGCGCAGGCCCAGCAGCCATGGCTCATGGGCCCAGCCGCTCCGCAGCACGTGGGATCCTCCCGGACCGGGGCACGAACCCGCGTCCCCTGCATCGGCAGGCGGACCCCCAACCACTGCGCCACCAGGGAAGCCCCAATTTTTTTTTTTTTTAATGAGGAAAAAATCGTTTGCCAATAATCTGTTGCTTGAAACTAATCTGTGGTACAAAAAAATCAGAACAGTGATTGCCTCTGGGGGTGGGGACGGGCGAATGATTGGGAAGGGACATAAGGGAAATTTCAGGGGATGAAAACATTTTATATTTAGTTTAAGGTTTATTCAAAACATATCAAATGGTGCACTTGGGACTTACACATTTCACTGCATGTAAATTTTACCTCAAAAAGCAAATGAAAAATCTGTCAAGTACTGAACTCTATTTAATGATACTCATGATGTGATATGTTAAGGGTGAAGTGTACTGATGATTGCAATTTACTTTGAAATGCATATAATAAAAAAGGGGTGGAGAAACATATGATAAATATGTAAAATATTAATTGTAGAATCTAGGTGGTAGGTATATGATCGTTTACGCTACAATTCTCTCAACATGCCTGTATGTTCGAAAATTTTCACTAAAAAATGTTGGAGAAAATGGTTGCTTGGCCCCTATTTAAATGCAGGTACATTAGCACCAAAAACTTAAGTACGGAGCTGCCTCCAAGGAGTCCTTTGGTTATGCAAAGTCAGAAATTAAGGTCGTGGATGAAAGGTTAGGATGGAGTAATGATGAAATTCTAAAAATCTCAGGAAAATGGGAAAAGTTCTCATTATCTGTGACTCATTCATTTAATCAATAAATATTTATGGAATTCCTAGCACATACCAGAAACTGTTTTAGACACAGTAAAGAAAAATTGATAAAAGTCTAGGTCTTCTTGGAATTTCAGATTTTCATCATGATTTCAAGAGGAATCCTCCAGAGATGGGAAGAAAGGTGGGGGAGGGGGAGTTAGCAGTAGACCAAGTGGCAGTTCTGTTCCTGTTTCAGGCCTAAGACCATCCTTTGACGGGAATAACACATGTGGACACACAATGGATCAAGGCATTGAGAACTGGAATGGATCAAGGCATTGAGAACTGGAATGGAATTTAATTTTTAATCCATTTAGGACAAGAGCATCTTCAGCTGAGACCACTTTTAGTTCATGTTGGAGCATCAGCCTGCCTTCCAAAGTAGGAAAAAAAAAAAAAAAACATCAGTGCCTTTGATTTTCTTAACTCATGTTACAGTCTGCTCTGGCAGACTGTATCATGTACAGTATACAGAACACCTATATCTTGCAACCTTTTAAGACATACTACACCATATACACACTCATGCTCTGCTCCTTCTAGGGAAGCCGGCAGAGAGCAGTGGTCAGGATTTTCACCCCATGAATAAAATTTCTTTTAAAAAGTATCTGAAGCCTCTATGGCAAAACATCAGTTAAACCTCGATGGTGCATTTTCGGCATGTCTAAAATTCTTCAGAATTAAAAATTTTATAATTAAAGGAAAAAAAGTTGACACAGCATAATGTAAGTACCAATGACATCAATCACAGACTATATGGTGTTTTCTGGAATGCACTTAAGGAGGGGAGAGGACACAAATGAAAAAAAAATGCAACTATCAAAATAATAACCTCTCCCCTGAGTAAAACTGTTTATCTTAATAGATTCATTTACAGAAGTACTCTTTCATACAAAACAATGTACTGGACAAAAATGGATGAAATGACCCTATTTATTCAGCAAACAATACTCAGTAGTATTGGAATTTCTGACATAAATGAATTAAATCAAAGCATTAATTTCTTAGTAAATTGCTTATTTTTGAAAAATGGTGCTTCTGTGCCAATATGTGGTATAAGCATATTTCAAATGAGAGCTGCTAATGATGACTCATAAAAAAAAATATAAAAGTTATGTGGAAATTTCTGATTTACAGCATCCAAAGCTAGATTATATTAGTTGAGGTATTAAAATGAATAATGAAACCATGTTGGAGGTGTCTATCCAAATAACCATCAATATTTAGGCACCAGCCTGAATTCTAGGTTAAGAGATTCATCATGAAAAGTCATTGGAAACCTCAGGGATTAAAAAGAAAATAAGCCAAAGCTAAAATACTGATGTAAACCATATGTGGAATTCACATAAAATATAAAAACCAACTACTAATAATTCATCACAAATTTATAAACATTTTTTTTTAGAGCTCAGTTTTATTTAACTAGTTAACAAGTGATTCATCTAATATAATCATGCCCATTCTTTTATGCTCCCACAATAACTGGGTTCAGTTAATCCCATGAAAACCAACAACAAATTTAGTTCTATTGCTTAGCACTGCATAACAAATGCAAATGGGCAGCTTAGAGCAGTTTCTACAAACCCTCCTGCTGTGCACATGTATCCCCAGAGGAGGCAGAAGAGACTGATGCTTGAATTCTTGTCCAGGATACAACCTTAAACCTCTGTGGAAAGAATGGGCTGCCGATTAAATTCTTCGCATGCTAGCCTGAAAAATATGCCAGTTAGGCTGACAATTAGGAACACTATAAATAACATGTTTAATTTGATGGCTTGGCTATTGTAATAAATTGAACAACTGTTTCTCCCTCTTGCTATATTCATTTTCACCTCAGGGTTAAGTGATACTGGCCAAAGAAATCCTGGAACAGGAGGCATTTGCAGAAGGCTAATGTGTGAAATTAATTTTCCTTGCACTGGCTTTATTCCTGTTGACATAAAGGATCCACATAAAACACTGCACACTAGAAAATCTCCTATCTTCTTTACACTGATTTTCTTTTCTTTCAGTGTCATTAAACCAAGTTAAGCTTTGTGAGAATACAAGGAGTAAAGATTCATACTCACCTAACACTTAAGACCTTCTCAGTAACTGCTCAGCTACTGTGACATACATTGTTTCACTAAACCTCACAATAATCACCTGACGTTGGTATCATGATCTCTATTTCACACACAAGGAAACTCAAAGTTGCTAAGGAACTTGCCCAAGTGCACAGAAGTCGTACTGGCCAATGCATAGTTTAATCTGGGCTGCACACTCCGGAGTCCACATTCTTTCTATTGCCATACAATGCTGATTCCAATTCTTACCCTTTCTACCCCATGTAATTACCCCCCCATTAATCCTTACCCTTTCTACCCCTTTCTTTGCACATGCACAGCTCAATGCCAACTGGAATTCACTAATATCTAAGTAAGCATCTTACGAAGCTACTTTCATGCTCCAGAATGCAAGGGCCTGTTCACAGTAATGTAACAAGACAGGAAAAAGTTAATGTACTTCTCCAACTCTGACAGTGGGGGAAACCTGACCCAATAAGCACATGCGTGATTTGGATGATATTTCAACACTAGGGTATCTTGGGGATTTCATCATCACTGCTGTTCTCATTAACAAAAGTGCTAAGTAAAGGAGTCTCTAAAGCTGATGCTAGAGAAAACACACTACATAAAAATGATGAACTTACCAAGCACACTTGAAAGTTAAGAATTTTTCTTATAGACGGCAATAAAAGTTTTATTTGAAAGTAACCTTTATGTATTAAATAATACTCTGATGCTATTTCCTATTGTTCAGTCAACTAAAACAGAAAATTTTTCTCTGCAGATTTCTATGGGCAATACCTTTAATTGACTCTCCTCCACACATAAGGCCAATTGATGTCATGATTCTAAGAGGCTGCTTCAAAATCCTTATGTATACCTGATGAGTCTTCAAAAAACTGGAGTGAAATTCTGTTTGGTATAGGTATGATAAAGTAATTTTTAAATTGCTATCACTTGATTGGTATAAGCAGTAACACTACTAAACAGAATGCCCTATATTCTGAGCATTAAAGAGAATTTTCTGCATATAAAATTTTTGATGGAAAAAAATCAGCTTACTATAAACTTCTGCATAAAACTTTCAACAGATTAATATGATGATAAAATACATAGATGTATATTAGAATCCCAAATAAAGTAAAAATATGGTTAACTAAAGATAATTTAGAAAATATTATCCAGTCCAAATGAAACCAAAACATACATGCTTTCTCACAAAAATAAACAAATGGGACCTAATCAAACTTACAAGGTTTTGCACAGCAAAGGAAACCATAAAATGAAAAGACAACCTACAGAATGGGAGAAAATATTTGCAAATGATGTGACCGACAAGGGCTTAATTTCCAAAATATACAAACAGCTCATACAACTCAACAAGAAAAAAACAAACAACTTGGTTAAAAAATGGGCAGAGGATCTGAATAGACATTTCTCCAAAGAAGACACACAGATGGCCCACAGGCACATGAAAAGATGCTCAACATCACTAATTATTAGAGAAATGCAAATCAAAACCATAATGAGATACCAGTCACACCTCACTCCAGTCAGAATGGCCATCATTAAAAAGTTTACAAATAACAAATGCTGGAGAGGGTGTTGGAGAAAAGGAAACCCTGCTACACTGTTGGCAGGAATATAAGTTGGTGTAGCCACTATGGAAAACAGTATGGAGGTTCCTCAAAAATACTAAAACTAGAGCTGTTATATGATCCAGCAATCCCACTCCCAGGCATATATCCTGACAAAACTATAATTCAAAAAGATACATGCACCCCTATGTTCAAAGCAGCAATATTTACAATAGCCAAGACATGTAAATAACCTAAATGTCCATCAACAGATGAATGGATAAAGAAGATGTGGTACATATGTACAATGGAATATTAGCCATAAAAAGAAATGAAATAATGCCATCTGCAGCAACATATATGGACCTAGAGATTATCATACTAAGTGAAGTAAGTCAGAAAGAGAAAGACAAATACCATATGATATCACTTACATGTGGAATCTAAAATATGACACAAATGAACTTATCTACAAAACAGAAACAGACTCACAGACATAGAGAACAGACTTGTGGTTGCCAAGGGGGAGGGGAGATGGGGGAGGAATGGAGTTGGAGTTGGGGATAAGCAGATGGAAACTATTATATATAGAATGGATAAACAACAAGGTCCTATGCTTTAGCACAGGGAACTATACTTAATATCCTGTGATAAACCATAATAGAAAAGAACATAAAAAAGAATGTGTGTGTGTATGTGTGTGTGTATATATATATATATGTGTATATGTATAACTGAATCGCTTTGCTGTACAGCAGAAATTAACAACAGCATTGCAAATCAACTATACTTCAATTTAAAAAGAAGTTAATAAGTGAACAAAAATAAAAGGTGAAAATTGGGGGGAAAAACCCTAAATGTTAATCAGTACAGTATTGATCCATACTACTGGAATACTCTGCAGTCATTAAAAAATATATATATAACTTTGATAAAAGTACCATGACATATTGTTGGTTGAAAAATGTTTCAGAATCATGTTACACTGTACTATGACCTCATTTTTGTAAAAAAGTTAAAAACTATATATTACTTACTTTTGTTTGTATGAAAAGTAAGAAAGTCTAGAAGAATACATACTTAACTATTAACAGTAGATAGTCCTTGAAGGGAGTGGTGAAGACCGAGAGAAGAAACTTACATTTTTACCTTGTGTATTTCTGTAGTGTCTTAAAATGTTTTAAGCAAGCATGTATTACTTTTGTAATCAAATAAAACAAATTTGAGGGTTAAAAAATTTTAAAAACCGTATATGTTTTCTCAAAGAAAATTAAATGTGAGGAAATAGCATCCATCATGAGGATAGCAAATCAGTTAATATAATAAAAATGAATTTGTGAAAATGCCAAAGTAACTTCTTGATTTGATTCTTGGGTACTTATAAAAATTACAAATCAGGATGCCCTTATTAATCTCTTCTATAATACTACAAATACATCATTATATTGTACATTACAGAAGGTCTTAGAGATTAGCCAATTAAATCATATTTGAAATAAAGGAGAAACTTTTAGGATAATTATTTATAAATTTGTTTTAGCACCCCTTTTTTTCCCCCAGTGATTTCAGAGCTTTGGAAAAATAACCAAATTTACTGAATTACAGGGAACACATATCAGAGATCACCAAAAGAAACCCCACAAAATAAAATGTCTACTTCCTTAAAAGTTACATAGTGTGCTGTAAAGTTGGCTAGAAAAGGGAGACCCATGAACTAAATTCAAGTTTTGCCAATAATGACTAGTTTAAATAGGCTTCTGTTCCTTACTGATAACATGAGTGTATTGTGGGGTGGGGGGTGGTATGTGAAGGAGTATTAAATTAATGGGGTATCCAAGATGGTACCCAAGGTCATATACAGTTGCAAGATTTTTTTTTTTTAAATAGTCCTGCCCATCATTAGACATGGAAGAATATCTCTAACAGTGGAGTTGTCAGAGAGAGGCACCTCACAAGTCAAACAACTACTAAGAGTGTCATCCCTGAAGGCAAACAAGCTCCCAGGATTTCTGTCTACAACCCTCTCTGATACCCCCAACCACAGGTCTCTAGTCGTTGAAGGGACACAAAGAGAGTGCATGGCTGCAAAGACAAATGTACAAGCTTGGTTCTGGGCGACAACCAACCACAAGGGCTATCACAGCATCCTGAGCACCAGATACTCACTGGTGTTGGGCAGAGAGGTATGTGCACTTCATCTGCATTCTACCCTTCCAACGGAACTGTCTTCCTTCACTTCCTACTTTTATATGATTCATCACAACAGGAAGTTTCCTGTAAATGAGCTGTAGCGATAGGGCCATCAGATGCATGGGGTCACTCTGGCTAAAGGAGAACCTGGAGGTCTGGGGCCCTAGAAAGAAGTCCAACAGGCACTGGTAGAGCCAAGGAATTGAGGGAAGTCCCCCAAGATGGACTGTGAGGTCCTGAGGCTGGTGGAACATTCTGGGCTATGGATTAGAGGGGCTATATTGATTTAGAATAACTCAATGCTAATGACCTCCCAGAGGATGTGGCCAAAATATATTTTAAAGGAACTTAAATAAAACATTTGCAGTATCCTTCAATCTCACAGAATGTGTATAGTAAACTGATTAAGAGCCAACCTCTTAGTTTAAATGAGAAAACTTAAGCCCCAAGAGCTCTGAGGACATTCCCCAGAATCTTCATCTCCTAACCCCATTCAAGAGCACACAGAAGTTTTGATTTGCATTTCTCTAATGATTAATGATGTTGAGCATTCTTTCATGTGTTTGTTGGCAATCTGTATATCTTCTTTGGAGAAATGTCTATTTAGGTCTTCTGCCCATTTTTGGATTGGGTTGCTTGTTTTTTTGATATTGAGCTGCATGAGCTGCTTGTAAATTTTGGAGATTAATCCTTTGTCAGTTGCTTCATTTGCAAATATTTTCTCCCATTCTGAGGGTTGTCTTTTGGTCTTGTTTATGGTTTCCTTTATCATCTCACACTGGTCAGAACGGCCATCATCAAAAAGTCTACAAACAATAAATGCTGGAGAGGGTGTGGAGAAAAGGGAACCCTCTTGCACTGTTGGTGGGAATGTAAATTGATACAGCCACTATGCAGAACAGTATGGAGGTTCCTTAAAAAACTACAAATAGAACTACCATATGACCCAGCAATCCCACTACTGGGCATATACCCTGAGAAAACCATAATTCAAAAAAAGTCATGTACCACAATGTTCATTGCAGCACTATTTACAATAACCAGGACATGGAAGCAACCTAAGTGTCCACTGACAGACGAATGGATAAAGAAGATGTGGCACATAGATACAATGGAATATTACTCAGCCATAGAAAGAAACAAAACTGAGTTATTTGTAGTGAGGTGGATGGACCTAGAGACTGTCCTACAGAGTGAAGTAAGTCAGAAAGAGAAAAACAAATACCATATGCTAACACATATATATGGAATCTAAAAAAAAAAAAAGGTCATGAAGAACCTAGGGGCAAGACAGGAATAAAGACACAGACCTACTAGAGAATGGACTTGAGGACATGGGGAGGGGGAAGGGTAAGCTGTGACAAAGCGAGAGAGAGGCATGGACATATATACACTATCAAATGTAAGGTAGATAGCTAGTGGGAAGCAGCCGCATAACACAGGGAGGTCAGCTCGGTGTTTTGTGACCACCTAGAGGGGTGGGATAGGGAGGGTAGGAGGGAGGGAGACGCAAGAGGGAAGAGATATGGGGGTATATGTATATGTATAACTGATTCATTTTGTTATAAAGCAGAAACTAACACACCACTGTAAAGCAATTATACTCCAATAAAGATGTTAAAAAAAAAAAGAGCACATAGAAGGATCCTAAATACCCTTCTCAGAGATGAGTTTTCTCGATCATTTTATACTCCTCAGATACTATCGAGGTATCAATAAAACTCTTTGTCAAATTATCTGATTCCCCCACTACATATAAATTTCCATATGATACCCACTAATAAAATTTAAGTTCCAATTCTTCAGGAATACTGCAAAAATCTTAAGACTTATACACTGTTGAGTCTTATCCTGTTGAGTGTCAAATCACTCGAATACACCAGGCTTCTGAAAAGATGTAATGCCTCTAAACAGGAAGATTAGGATTTCAGTAAACTGTGGCAACAATACAGTCCTACATTTGTAATTGATTATAGCATTGGCCACTATGATTATCATAATATAGAACTAAAATCTTCCAGTGTCATTAAGAACTCTTAGGTGACATATACAAGCATATAGAATTAAAAAATTAAACACACACATTAAAGAGAATGTAAGTGCTATGTTTTAGAAATTATTTCGTCTGTCAAAAAAGCTGGTTGGGGTTTCCCTGGTGGCGCAGTGGTTGAGAGTCCGCCTGCTGATGCAGGTGACACGGGTTCGTGCCCCGGTCTGGGAAGATCCCACATGCCGCGGAGCGGCTAGGCCCGTGAGCCACGGCCGCTGAGCCTGCGCATCCGGAGCCTGTGCTCCACAGCGGGAGAGGCCACAACAGTGAGAGGCCTGCGTACCGAAAAAAAAAGCTGACTGGTCCTCATAGAGAATTTTCCGTAAAGCCACGTGTATTGAGCCTAATATTCTTCCATAGTTGGATAAAACAGATTTTTCTACATTAAAATATTACCAGTATAAATTCTGATCGTTTATACATTTTGGGTGGGAGAAGGCTTTTCACTGATTGCAGAAGGCTGGATTTGAGGCAATTAGGTGAGTCTATAATGACTGCAGTGCAGCAAAGCAGTGGCTTGGAGCTTCGGAATCAGGCAGATGCGGATGTGAGTTCTGCCTCTGGTACATGCCAGCTGTGTGATGCTGGGCAAGTTACTAACCCTCTCTGAGCTTAGGCTTCCTTATCAGTAAAAGAGAAGTAATAGTAATGCCTTCCTAATAATCTGAAAATAACTTAATAATCACTCAAGGTTCTGTGTAAGTGTTAATTAGAGGGTACCTATTATCATCACATTATTGACATTTGTCAATTTCTCACAATTCTAACAGAAGGAACTCTGAAACAACTTTTACAGTTATGGAAATGGGAGTCTTGAGAGGGAAAATAATTTTCCAAGGATTCTCATGGTGCAAGTTTACCTACAATATCAGTAAGTGAAATACAAGCAGAACCCAGGAAAGGAGAAACCAGTGCCTTAAAACCTAAAACAGAGAGATATTTTGGGAACATGCCTAGTATAATAGCTGGATCCAAATACAAATCCAATAAATGTTGAGTATCAATGATGGTACTGCACCCGCATATTTCCACAATTCAAACTGTGCAAGGAATCAGACTGACTGGAAAGGTCAATGGGTCTGACTTAAAGAATTAATGATGCTTCAGGGAGATCAGCTCAGTGCTTTGTGACCACCTAGAGGGGTGAGATAGGGAGGGTGGGAAGGAGACTCAAGAGGGAGGGGATATGGGGATATACGTATGCACATAGCTGATTTACTTTGTTATACAGCAGAAACTAATACACCATTGTAAAGCAATTATACTCCGATAAAGATGTTAAAAAAAAGAATTACTGATGCTTAAGAGAGAGAGGCTTCACTATTTTTACAGCCCAAACTGCATTCAGTGTGCAAGAAATACTATACAAGTAGAATAAAGTTCTCAACAGCCTTTCCTAAGCACCTAAATTACTTCAAAGTCAGGAAATAAAGCAAGGCTCAGGGGGGAAAACCCACTGTTATTCTGCAACTTTTTCCTACCACAGAAATGAAATATGGCTATAATGTAATCATTTTATAAGTAATCTTTTTTTTTCCAGTCTGAGCAATAGATTACATATCCTATGCTTAAGGTCATGGGATGCCTTTTTTGTTTTTCATTTTTAACAGCCTTCCATTAAAAGAACTGTGGCTTCTGCAAGAAACAGGCTGAAGATTTTAAATTGAGAGACTATTAAGTTATTGAACACTAAAAGGCTATGCATAACTGCTCTAAAATATTGCCTGAGATAAGCAATGTTATACTCACTGTACTGAAGAGAAATTGTACCTTTCTATTTCTCCCTAGGGAATTAACAACGTTGCAGGCACTTTAGAAAGCTATGTTTAGTCAGACCACTTTGAGTTAGCTACAAGAATGTTACTGTCTTTGTGTAAAGGACAGAGTTTTAGTTAGGATTCTTATACCTGTTAAGTTAGCTTAAAAGAAAAGTATTTTATATCATGATGATTAAAATGTAAGGTAACAGGATACAGTAAAAACACAGTATAATGAAAGTTTTTATATTGATCTTAATATTCTATTACTATAATTTCTTCTATTTTTAGACAGCGATGAATCTCATTGTATCATCATGTATGATGGACAGAAGGTACCCAGTGCAAAGATGGGAGACTTCAGAGAATCATTACTCCATGCTTTTAACCTGCTTATAGTACAGGTGTGGTTTGAGAAGATTAAATAAACATTAACTAATTATTTAGCACTGGTTAAAAAAATAAAGTGGTTAACAATGCTGGGACACGGTACTGGCAGACCTCGTTTTATTGTGCTTTGCTTTGGTGTGCTTCACAGATACTGCATGCTTTTATAAATTGAAGGTTTGTGGCAACCCTACATTGATCAAATCTATCCGTACCATTCCTCCAACAGCATTTGCAAACTTCATGTCTCTGTGTCACATTTTGGCAATTCTCACAATATTTCAAACTTTTTCATTATTATTATACTTGAGATCTGTGATCTCTGACGTTAACTATTGTCATGGTTTTGGGGGAGCCACGAATCCCACCCATACGACAATGAACTTATTAATAAACGTGTGTGTTCTAACTGCTCCGTCAGCCAGCCACTCCCCTGTCTCTCTCCGTTTCCTTGGGCCTCCTTATTCCCTGAGACACAAAAATATTGAAGTCAGGCCAATTAATAACCCTAAAATGGCCTCTAAGCGTTCAAGTGAAAGGAAGAGTCACACTTTCAATCAAAAACCAGAAATGATTAAGCTTAGTGAGGAAGGCATGTTAAAATCTAGGCCTCTTGTGCCAAACAGTTAGCTAAGTTGTGGATGCAAAGGAAACGTTCTTGAAGGAAATTAAAAGTGCTACTGCGGTGAACACACAAATGATAAGAAAGAGAAACAGCTTTATTGCTGATACGGAGAAAGCTTTAGTGGTCTGGGTAGAAGATCAAATCAGACACAACATTCTCTTAAGCCAAAGCCAAAACCAGAGCAAGGCCCTAACCCTTCAATTCTATGAAGGCTGAGAGAGGTGAGGAAGCTGCAGAAGAAAAGTTTGAAGCTGGCAGAGGCTGGTTCGTGAGGTTTAGGAAAGAAGCCGTCTCCATAACATAAAAGTGCGAAGAGAAGCAGCAAGTGCTGACGTAGAAGCTGCAGCAAGTTACCCAGAAGATCTAGCCAAGACACTTAATGAAGGTGGCTACACTAAACACCAGATTTTCAACATAGATGAAAAAGCCTTACATTGGAAGAAGCTGCCATCTAGGACTTTCATAGCTAGACAGCAGAAGCCAATGCCTGGCTCTAAAGTTTCAAAGGACAAGCTGACTGTCTCACCAGGGGTTAATGCAGCTCGTGACTTTAAGCTGAAGCCAATGCTCATTTACCGTTGTCAGAAACCTAGGATCCTTAAGAATTAGGCTCAGTCTGCTCTGTGTGTGCTCTATAAATGGACCAAAGCCTGGATGACAGCATATCTGTTTATAACATGGTTTACTGAATATTTTAAGCCCACTATTGAGACTTACTCACCAGAAAAAAGATTCCTTTCAAAATATTCCTGCTCATTGATAAGGTACTTGGTCACCCAAGAGCTATGATGGAGATATACAATGAGATTAATGACGTTTTCACACCTACTAATACACATCTATTCTGCAGCCCATTGATCAAGGAGTAATTTTGATTTTCAAGTCTTATTACTTAAGAAATACATCTTGTAAGGCTATAGCTGCCATAGATAGTGATTCCTCTAATGGAGAAGGCTTGGTAAGAGAAAAATAATCCCCAAATTTGTATGGAAACACAAAAGACCCCAAATAGCCAAAACAATCTAAAGAGAGAACAAAACTGGAGGTATCATGCTCCCTGATTTCCAATTATACTACAAACCTACAGTAATCAAAACAGTAGGTACTGGCACAAAAACAGACACACAGATCAACGGAACAGAAGAGACAGCCCAGAAATGAACCCACACTTATATGGGCAATTAATCTATGACAACAGAGGGAAGGATACACAATGGGGAAAAGAAAACCTTTTCAATAAATGGTGTTGGGAAAACTGGACAGCTATATGCAAAAGAATCAAACTGGACTACTCTCTCACACCATGCACAAAAATAAATTCAAAATGGATTAAAAACTTGAATAAGAGCTAAAACCATAAAACTTCTAAAAGAAAACAGAGGCAGTAAGCTCTTTGACATCAGTCTTAGTAATACTTTTGGGGGATATGTCTCCTCAGGCCAGGGAAACAAAAGCACAAATAAACAAATTGGACCTAATAAAACTAAAAAGGTTTTGCACAGCAAAGGAAACTATTAACAAAATGAAAAGGCCACCTATTGAATGGGAGAAGAAACCTGCAAACAATATATCTGATAAAGGGCTAATATCCAAAAATATACACAAAATACACATATAACTCACACAACTCAACATCAAAAAATACAAACCACCTGATTAAAAAATGCGCAGAGGATCTGAATAGACATCTTTCCAAAGAAGACATACAAAAGGCCAACAGGCATATGAAAAGATGCTCAACATCTCTAATTATCAGGGAAATGCAAATCAAAACCACAATGAGATACCAATTCACACCTGTTAGAATGGCTATTATCAAAAAGACAAAAAAATAACAAGTATTGGCAAGGATGTGGCAAAAAGGGAACACTTGAGCGCTGCTGGTGGGAATGTAAATTGAAGGAGCCACTATGGAGAGTCCTCAGAAAAACGAAAAACAGAACTACCATAGGACCCAGCAATTCCACTTTTGGGTTTATATCCAAAGAAAATGAAAATGCTAGTTAGAAAAGATATATGCACCCTTATGTTCACTGCAGCATTATTTACAACAGGCAACACATGGGAGCAACCCAAGCATCCATCAACAGATGAATGGATAAAGAAGATGTGGTACACGTATACACAAGAGGATATTACTCAGCCATAAAAAAGAATGAAATAATGCCATTTCAACAACATGGATGGACCTAGAGGGTATTGTGCTAATTGAAATAAGTCAAACAGAGAAAGATAAATACTGTATGATTCCACTTATACGTGACATCTAAAAAACAAAAGAACAAACATAAGAAAACAAAAACAGTCATAGATACAGAGAACAAACAGGTGTTTGCCAGAATGGAGGGGGTTAGGGGAAGGAAAGAAATAGGTGAGGGAGATTAAGAAGTACAAACTTCCAGTGACAAAATAAATGAGTCAAGGATATGAATTGTACAGTGTGAGGAATACAGTTAGTCAATACCTATGTAATATCTTTGTATGGTGACGCACTGTGACTAGACTTGTCATGGTGATCAGTTTGAAATGTACAGAAGAAGTGAATCACTACGTTGTGTAACGGAACCTAACATAGTGTGGTAGGTCAATTACACTTCAAAAACAAACAAACTTAGAAAAAGAGAAGAGATTTTTGGTTACCAGAGGCAGGGGTTGCGGGGGGGAAGAATTGGATGAAGGCGGTCAAAGGGTAGACACTTCAAGTTATAAGATAAATAAGAACTAGGGATGTACTGTACAACATGATAACTATAATTAACACTGCTGTATTTATATATGAAAGTTTTGCTGAAAGTAAATCCTAAGCATTCTCATCACAAGAAAAAATTTTTTCTATTTCTTTACTTTTTTATGTATCTGAGATAATGGATGTTCACTAAACTTATTGTGATAATCATTTCATGATGTATGTAAGTAAAATCATTATGCTGTACACCTTAAATTTATAGTGCTGTTTGTCAATTATATCTCAATAAAAATGGAAGGAAAAAAACAACAAATACTCATCACCCTCCCCAAGAAAAAAAAAGAAATACATTTTGTGAGGCTACAGATGCCATAGATAGTGATTCCTCTCATGGATCTGGGCAAGGTCAATTGAAAATATTTATCTTTCTAGATGCCATGAAGAACACTAGAGATTCATGGGAAGAGGTCAAAATAGCAACATTAACAGGAGTTTAGAAGATCTTGATTCCAATCTTCATGGATGACTTTGAGGGGTCCAAGACTTCAGCAGAGGAAGGAACTGCAGATATGGTGGAAATAATAAGAGAAGTAGAATTAGATGTGGAGCCTGAAGATGTGACTGAATTGCTGCAATGTCATGATAAAACTTTAACGGATGAGGAATTGCTTTTACACATGAGCAAAGAAAGTGGTTCCTTGAGATGGAATCTACTCCTGGTGAAGATGCTGTGAAGACTGTTGAAATGACAAGAAATGATTTAGAATATTACAGAAACTTAGTTCATAAAGCAGTGGCAGGGTTTGAGAGGACTCAAAATTTG
The DNA here is from genome assembly GCF_949774975.1 of Lagenorhynchus albirostris. Taxonomy (NCBI): domain Eukaryota; kingdom Metazoa; phylum Chordata; class Mammalia; order Artiodactyla; family Delphinidae; genus Lagenorhynchus; species Lagenorhynchus albirostris. The sequence continues at coordinate 86,501,177 of NC_083098.1, forward strand.
GAAAGAAGTTCTACTATGGATAAAATGCTATCAAACAGCATTGCATGCTATAGAGAAATCATTCATGAAAGGAACAGTCAATGGAGGCAGCAAACTTCACTGTTGTTTTACATGAAGAAATTGCCACAGCTACCTTCGCCTTCGGCAAACACCACCCTAATCAGTCAGCAGCCATCAACATGGAGGCAAGACCCTCCACCAGCAAAAACATTATGACTCGCTGAAGGCGCAGATGACAGCATTTTTCAGCCATAAAGTATTTTTAAATTAACGTATGTACATTGTTTTAGACATAATGCTACAGCAGATTTAACAGAATACAGAATAGTGTAAACATAACATTTCTACACACTGGGAAACCAAAAAATTCATATTGACTTTATTGCAATATTCCTGTTATTATGGAGGTCTGCAACCAAACCCACAGGATCTCCAAGGTATGCCTGTAGTTCCTCCTTAAATGACAGCTATCATTATCATTAAAAACACTTCCCTCCTCCCATTCTTCCTCTTTTTGTTACCTTTCAGAGTTGGGAAGTGGCTGGGAGGGCAGTGTAAGGCTTAGAATTGGACGAGAGCCACAGTACCTAGCTCAAATCCCACCTCCAAGGCTTACTTACTGTGTGACCTTGGGCTTTTAACTTTTTGTGCCTCAGTTTTCTCATACGTAAGATGAGGATGAGGAAAAGCACGAATCCTCTCGGGTTAGTGACGGGAAGAATGAATTGATACATACAAAGCGTTTAAGAGGAGCAATGAGTCCCAGTCTTCCTTCCCCACTTCGGGTCTCCCTTGATAGGTCCATCCAGACACTGTTTGAACGTGCCTTTCTTCTCTTCCTACCAGGCCCTTGAGGGTTGGAATTGAGTCTTTACCAACTTTATATTACCAATTTTAAACTATATGCCTGGCACATAGTAGCTTTTCAAAAAACATATAATTCTACTAAACTCAACTGGTCCCAGAAACACTTATTGTGTTTCAAAAGAGAGGGGACCACATACTGCCCCATGGGGATACCCTTTGGGTAGTTCAGCTGAGATAGGAGGAAGGTCCTTCGTAAAAAAGTTTGGATTAGAGTACTGCATTTATGCTTTTCTCTCTGGTGTTCATATTTAATTTTGTTGTGGTTGGTTTTTTTTTTTTTGCGGTACACGGGCCTCTCCCTGTTGTGGCCTCTCCCGTTGCAGAGCACAGGCTCCGGACGCGCAGGCTCAGCGGCCATGGCTCACGGGCCCAGCTGCTCCGCGGCATGTGGGATCTTCCCGGACCGGGGCACGAACCCATGTCCCCTGCATCGGCAGGCGGACTCTCAACCACTGCGCCACCAGGGAAGCCCTGTTGTGGTTGTTTTTAACCACGTCTCCCCACTGGACTATAAGTTCCATAAGAGCAGCATTCTAAAATAACACAGGGGTCAGTTTTCTTCCATTTGCCCCTCGAGCTCCACTCCCTGCCCTTCTCTACCTTTTCTCTCCTCAGCCAGGAGGCTGATGCGTAGAAACTCTATCAATGAGTCCCCTTGTCCTCCAGCTTCCTGTGATGTGTGGACCCTGGGCACCACAGCACGAGGCCAGAGACAGAAAGGAAAGAGATGTTAGCGTCTCTATTCCCCAGGGTTCTGCCCTGTAGGGTCCCCTTAAAAGAGGATTCTCTCTAGTACTCTGTAAATATGCTTTCTTCTCAGGTCCTTTGGACCTGAAGTGGTAACAACTCTATTCTTACTGGTCCTAGAGTGCTGCAATTTCTCTCCACTTTCCCCACAGCTTTGCTGAAAGTCCTCTTCTTAAACCTTCTAGAAATAATCTAGTTTGAGTGTGCCATATGTTTCCTGCTGGAACCTGGGTCAATGCAGTACTATAGATACACAAGGGGAGAACGATATAACAACTACGCAGCCAGATAGCAGCTACTTTTCCTCTTTTATGCCCAGTTGGGACCCAGATGCTTTGCCTCACTGCTCCTAAATGATTCCTATATAAATCTCTCCCTGAATTCTGAAATGATAAACCTGTCTCTCTTCATTCTTTTCCTTAAGGAAATTCTTTCTAGAGAAAAGATCTCTGCCACAACTTAGGGATAATTTTCTCTTTCTTGTTTTTATCTTTGGTTTGGTTTTGTACTTTTTAGAGGCATCATTTCACTTGATTTTATTCTGCTGTCCATATTTAACATTAGCTACAGGTGATAATATAATCAGACTATAAAGCAGCAAATTTTTTGAAAGAGATTTTGCTCTTAACTGATTTTTCAGTGAATAATAAGAGTTTAAAATAGACTTACAAACATACCATTAACAATTACTTTACATTAAGTATAATGTAAAATAATTTTTGAGATAATACAGATATAATAGAAATGCTTCTGCTTTTCACTGTGTATTTCCTGCAATCTAACTCAGATGTTATAATAACTTTAAAATACATTTGGGAGTAAGCAACTGATATTCATTTACAATGAATTTCTCTTTCTACATATTATTTCTAGAGATACCACTATGCAATTATGAAAGTATACAACAAATTACTATGTTAATTTTTTTCTTCTGCAGGTGCAGTCTTATTGTTACACAACTTCTTGTTGTTGTTCATAAATGTATATTTCCATTTGGTGAGGAGGATTTTCCACCAAAGGCTTTGTCCTATTTCTGTGTATTTTGGCTTCCAAAGGGACTGATATTCAAGAAGAAAGTAAGCAATAGAAATAGGGAGCTGGAAACCTATAAAACAAAGTGATAATAAAGCTCCTTGCCACAAATAGAACTAAACCCAGAAAAGCTTAGCAGTGAATTCTATATCTTCTCTCTTTAAAAATATGGTTTGATATTAACCATGTGTATTTCGCCATCTTATTTTCATCTTCCTTTGCATTCTGTCTTTTTTGTGCCCATTATTCTGGATGTTACACAAAACAGCCAAATGCAAGAGGGGTAAATACCTATGTCGGTCAGTTTTATTCTGCTCTGTCCTAATATTTCGACAGAATTGACAATAACAGTCAGAAGATCTTTTTCTGGGGGCTGAATAAACTGCGTTTAACAAAACGGACTGACTGTGTCCCCTGCTCTTTTCAGGGAGGGGGCTGTACAGCCAGTTGCACATAATGGGATGGGTGAAGATGGTAATAAGGTCAGAAAATGGACTAAATGTTTACCTTGCAGATGTGTGTATTTTGGGAAATAGCCTATTTCTCTCTTGTCATGGCTGGGTCCATTTAACTACATTGAAATGGTCAAGGAAGTGGGTGCTCATTTCCATGAAGGTTCAGGGTATGGCTGAATGATCAAAACCCTCAGAAGGGCAGCAATGCATTTCAGGATTCATGTAAGTGCTGCTTTGCTGCTTTTCCAACCTATGTAACCATGTTTCATCAATTTCTAGTTGCATATTTGAAGAAATGTCACTTAAAATTATTGGTGTCTCACAATTGGTGTTGGCCAGCAAGACTGACATGGAGGTTCTGCCAGGGCAGGCCAGGCCAGGGCAGGCCATGGGGTTGGCATTTTATCTGCTGCAGGTAAAGGGGCTCACTTAATTTGGAGTGATGGGAAATGCCCATTCCCAGTGGCGTGATTGATAGAAATGATGATCTCAGTAGTGGGCAAGTGAGAAGGGCCAAGTAGTTCTACTGGCCTGAGGATACTGTCACGTTGGGGAAAGCATAATTATGGCTGAGGCTACATGCACATGCAGAGAATACCAGAGAGGATCCAAGCTATTCATACTCCTAACCACACCTAAGGCTATGCACATACACAAGAAAGACCTCAAAGTGCCCAGATAAAGACCAGAGCAAAATTTAAAATAACCTGAGGTTTAAATGCATTACCCACCCCATATAGAGATTCAGAAATTGTGAACAGAGGACATACTGGCAAAGTGGTTGAGCACAACCTCTCATGACCAACCTACATGGACATATGTGATGACTCCCAGAATACCAGACCTAAAAACTAAACCAAACAAAAAAACCTATGTATATGTCTACATACAAACTAAGCAGAGATATCAGTGGGAGCATACTATAGGGGAGACAGATTTCACAGAATTTGCTCAGGCAAATTACTAAAGAGTGAAACAAACAAAAAACAGCAACAACGATAATCTTCAGGGAAAATATCAGAATCCAGAGTTGCTACATTATCAAGTTTTCAACAAAAAAACTGTGAGACGTGAAGAAACAGGAAAGTGTGACACATATTCATGGAAAAAAGTAGTCATTAGAAAACAACTCTAATGTTCCCTGATTATATAGTAGACAAAGGCTTCAAAGAAGCTATTATAAATGTGTTCAAAGTAGTAAAGGAAACCATATTTGATGAATTACAGAAGAGTATGACAACAATGAATGAATAAATAGAGATCATCAAGAAGGACAGATAATTATAAAAAGAATTCTGGAGTTGAAAAGTTTAGTAACTGAAATAAAAATTCACTAGAAAGAAATAATAGCTCTGAAATGGCAGAAGAATCAGTGCAATTCAAGGTTGATCAACAGACATAATCCAATCTGAAGATCTGAGGATAAAGATAAATGTACAGACCCTTAGTGACCTGTAGGATGTCAAGCATGCAAACATATGTGACAGCCCCAGCAGGAAAGGAGAGAAAAAGGCAAAGGCAGGAAACTTCTTGAAGAAATAATAGCTGAAACTTCCCAAATATGATGAAGACTATTTTTTTTTCTCAAAGAACCAGCTTTTAGTTTTACTGATCTTTGCTATTCTTTTCTTTGTTTCTATTTCATTTATTTCTGCTCTGATCTTTATGATTTCTTTCCTTCTGCTAACTTAGGGTTTTGTTTGTTCTTCTTTCTCTAGTTTCTTTAGGTGTAAGGTTAGATTGTTTGAGATTTTTCTTGTTTCTTGAGGTAGGCTTGTATAGCTATAAACCTCCCTCTTAGAACTGCTTTTGCTGCATCCCATAGGTTTTGGGTCATCGTGTTTTCATTGTCATTTGTCTCTAGGTATTTTTTGATTTCCTTTGGATTTCTTCAGTGATCTCTTGGTTATTTAGTAACATATTGTTTAGCCTCCATGTGTTTGTGTTTTTTACATTTTTTCCCTGTAATTCATTTCTAATCTCATAGCATTGTGGTCAGAAAAGATGGTTGATATGATTTCAATTTTCTTAAATTTACTGAGGTGTGATTTGTGACCCAAGATGTGATCTATCCTGGAGAATGCTCCATGAGCACTTGAGAAGAGAGTGTAATCTGTTGTTTCTGGATGGAATGTCCTATAAATATCAATTAAATCTATCTGGTCTATTGTGTCATTTAAAGCTTCTGTTTCCTTATTTATTTTCATTTTGGATGATCTGTCCATTGGTGTAAGTGAGGTGTCAGAGTTCCCCACTATTATTGTGTTACTGTCGATTTCCTCTTTTATAGCTGTTAGCAGTTGCCTTATGTATTGAGGTGTTCCTATGTTGGGTGCATATATATTTATAATTGTTATATCTTCTTCTTGGATTGACCCCTTGATCATGATGTAGTGTCCTTCCTTGTCTCTTGTAACATTCTTTAGTTTAAAGTCTATTTTATCCGATATGAGTATTGCTACTCCAGCTTTCTTTTGATTTCCATCTGCCTGGAATATCTTTTTCCATCTCCTCACTTTCAGTCTGTATGTGTCCCTAGGTCTGAAGTGGGTCTCTTGTAGACAGCATATATATGGGTCTTGTTTTTGTATCCATTCAGCAAGCCTGTGTCTTTTGGTTGGAGCGTTTAATCCATTCACGTTTAAGGTAATTATCGATATGTATGTTCCTATGACCATGTTCTTAATTGTTTTGGGTTTGTTTTTGTAGGTCCTTTTCTTCTCTTGTGTTTCCCACTTAGAGAAGTTCCTTTAGCATTTGTTGTAGAGCTGGTTTGGTGGTGCTGAATTCTCTTAGCTTTTGCTTGTCTGTAAAGCTTTTGATTCCTCCTTTGAATCTGATGAAGACTATTAATTTACATATCCAATAAGTTCAACAAGATGCAAATAAAATAAATACAAAGAGATTCACATCTGAATACATCATAGTAAAAGTGTGGAAAGCCAAAGACAGACAATTCTAAACATGGAAAGAGAAAAATAAGTAATTCCATGCAGCAGAGGATCAATAAAAAATAATGGCAGACTTCTTCTCACCAGAATCAATGGAGGCCAGAAGGCAGTGGAATGACAAAATCAAAATGATGAAAGGAATTTTTTTAAAACCCTATAAACCAAGAATTCTATATGCAGAAAAGCTATCTCTCAAAAATGAAAGTCAAATTCATAAATAAAGACTGAGAGAATTTGTTGCTAGTGTCCAGACTAGTTAAAAATTAGACTAGACTAATTAAAAATTAGTCTTGGCTTTATAAAAATACTGAAGAGGGCTTCCCTGGTGGCGCAGTGGTTGAGAGTCCGCCTGCCGATGCAGGGGACACGGGTTCGTGCCCCGGTCCGGGAAGATCCCACATGCCGCGAAGCGGCTGGGCCCGTGAGCCATGGCCGCTGAGCCTGCGCATCCGGAGCCTGTGCTCCGCAACGGGAGAGGCCACAACAGTGAGAAGCCCGCATACCGCAAAAACAAAAAAAAATACTGAAGAGCCCATCTGGCTAAAAGGGACTGAACTCTAGACAATGACTTGAATCCAGTGGGTAAAATGAAAAGCACTAGAAATGGTAAATACGTGTGTTAATATAAAATACTCTATAGAAATATGATTATTGCTTTATGTAAATTGTGTCTTTTAAAGAACTTATATGGGAAATGAGACAGCATAGGACTATTTTATTGGGCTTATTACTTATATAGCTATAACTATATATGACAATATTAACATGGGGGGAGGGAGTGGAGTAATTTTGAAACAAATTTCTGTATTTTACTGAATTAAGTTAGTGTTAATGTGAAGGAGACTGTGAAAAATGTTATAATCCCTAAATCAACTACTAGGAAAATAATTTTAAAATATAGTTTAGGGTGGACATTATGGGTGAAGGTGATTAAAAGGTATAAATTTCCAATTATAAAACAAGTCATACATGTATACACTGATGTGTATAAAATTGATGACTAATAAGAACCTGCAGTATAAAAGAACAAACAAAACCAAGTAATACTAAACTTTCTTTGGGTTATTTGTATGGAAATGTTAATATAAATGTTTCAGACATTACATGAAATTTCTAAAAATCTTGTATGTTCTGGTATAATGTTATAAGTCATAATTCTAGTTATTACTTTAAAATGTATATCTCAGAAATAACTAAATTTCCTTGTCAATTGCATTATTATGAACTCTCATCAAATCTTTAACCATGGTCATTTTTAAGTCTTTTGTCATTTACAGACAGCTCTGGGTGTACTCTGATGCTTTTGCAAAAATGCCCCTATAAAAGGGTTTCATCTTCAAGGAATTCATGGGAAAGACTCAGACAAGTACAGGTTTCTGGTAACTGACTATACTGCTGAACTAAATGAATAAGCATTTTCAGAACTCTAATGGAAAACTGATGAATTCATAAAAGTGCTAAGAAAAGATCAAGATGAAAAAAAATTAATTACATGGGACTGAGTGAACTGATGAGGATGATTATAATTTTTGTGACTTTGTTTGAATAAAAAAAAATCCCACAAGGACTCAGAGGCAAAATATATACAAATCAATTTTCACTGCAAAGTAAAGGAGCTGTTACAGTGGAGGGCTACTGGACTGAATGTCAATATTATGACATAGTATGAGTGTGTTTCGTGTTTGGTAATTGCAATCATTGTTGCTTTTGTTGTGGTCATCCATTTACAATGCTTGGTGTCAGTTATCTCTTGTAAAAATAAAATACAGTGTGTGTGTGTGTGTGTGTGAAGTAAAAATAATTCTACCGCCAAGAAAACAAACAAACAAACAAAAACAAGTCACAGGGATGTAATGTACAGCATGGTGACTATACCTAATAATACTGCATTGTATATTAGAAAGTTGGTAAGAGAATAAATCGTACAAATTTTTTCTTGTAATGAGAACTTGTAATTATGTATGGTGACCGATGTTAACTAGATTTATTATGGTGATCTTTTCACAGTATATACAAATATTGAATTGTTGTTTTGCATGCATGAAACTAACACAGTGTTATATGTTAATTATATCTCAATAAAAATATAGTTTAAAAATCAACAGAGGAATTAAAATGGTATACTAAGAATATGACAAAAGGCAGTCAAGGAGGAACAGAGGAAATAAAAAGAAGGCACACAGAAAAATAGTGAAATGGGAAATCTGAACTATATTAAATCCAACTATATTACTATTACATTATATATGAATGCTTAAAAACTAATCAAAAGATAGCAGTTGTCAGACTTGATTTCAAAACGATCCAACTACATGCTCTCTATAAGAGACACACTCTAGATTCAAGGACGCAACTGAATTGAATGTGAAAGCATGAAAACAGATACGAACTCAAACAGTAAGCACGAGAGAGCTGGAGAGGCCACGTTAACATCAGGCAAAACAGACTCCAGGTCAAGAACTATTAGCGAAGACAAAGAGAGATGTTTTAAGTAATTACAGGGTCAAAACATCAGAGGAATTTAACAATGATAAATATGTGTACCTAACAACAGAGCAAAAACAGAATTAAAAGGAAAAATAGATATTATTTGGCGATTTCAATAATTGATAGAACAATTGGGCAGAACAGCAATGATATAAAACATTATCAACCAACTCAATCTAACTGACATTTATAGAACACTTTCCCCAATGTATGCAGAATACACACTTCTTTAAGCTTACATGGAGCATTCTCCAGGACAGACCATATGCTATGCCATAAATGCCTGTATCCCAAGAGTGGTTTAAAATCAATAATTTAAGGGGGCTTCCCTGGTGGCGCAGTGGTTGGGAGTACACCTGCCGATGCAGGGAACGCGGGTTCGTGCCCCAGTCCGGGAGGATCCCGCGTGCTGCTGAGCTCCGCAGTGGGAGAGGCCACAATGGTGAGAGGCCCGCGTACGGCCAAAAAAAAAAAAAAAAAAAAATCAATAATTTAAGTTTCACTGTAAGAAAATAGGAAAGGTGTAAATTGATCCCAAATAAGTAGAGTGTAGGAAATAAGAGCAGAAAGCAATGAAAAAGAAAGCAAGCAAAGGAAATTAACATAGTTAAAAGATGGCTATCTGAGAGATGAATAAGATTAATAAATACTAAGATGATTAATGTTAGCAAAATTGATTAAACAAAAAAGAGAGAAGACTCAAATTATCAGTTTCAGGAACAGAGGGGATACCACTAGGCATACAGATGTCAATAAAATAACAGAATATTATGCACAATTTTATGCTAATAAATTCAACAACTTCAATGAAATACACAAATTCCTTGAAAACCTCAATCTACTAGAGCTGATGTAAGTAAAATAGATAAAATAGAAACTCTTAATTGTCCTGTATCTATTAAAGAAAATTGAATTATAAAATGTTCCTTCAAAGGAAACACTGGCCCACATGGCTTCAGTGGTATACTCTGTCAACCATTTAGTGAAGAAAGACTATCAATCTTACACAAACGATTTTTAAAAATAGAGGTGATGGGAACAATTCTCAACTAATTTTATGAGGCCAGTAGTACCGTTATTCAAATCAGACAAATACATTAAAAGAAAACTACAGATCAATAACCTTCATGAGTACAGAATAAAGGTCCTTAAAACATTAGCAAATCAGGGTTTCCCTGGTGGCGCAGTGGTTGAGAGTCCGCCTGCCGATGCAGGGGACACGGGTTCGTGCCCCGGTCCGGGAAGATCCCACATGCCACGGAGCGCCTAGGCCCGTGAGCCATGGCCGCTGAGCCGGCGGGTCCGGAGCCTGTGCTCCTCAATGGGAGAGGCCACAGCAGTGAGAGGCCCGCGTACCCCGCCAAAAAAAAAAAAAAATTAGCATATCAAATTCAGCAATATATAAAAAGGTAATACAATACAAGCAAGTTAGGTTTATCCCAGGAAGTAAAGATTGGTTTACCGTTTGAAAATAAACAATATAATTCACCACAATAACAGAATTAAGGAGAAAAATCCCCTTATGATTATTTTACAAATGATGCAGAAAAAACCTTTGATGAAATTCAAACGTAGTCATAATAAAAGTCCTCAGAAAATCAGGAATAGATTTGAACATTCTCAATCTGATAAAAGGCAACCGCAAAAAAACCCTACAGCTAATATCTAATAGTGAAATATTGAATATTTTCCCCCTAAGATTGGGAACATTCAGTTTTTCCCTAAGATCAGGAACAAGGAAAACATCTCTTCTTATCACCTTTGTTCGACAACTTATTCTGGAGTATAATAAGCTTGTACAATAAGGTAAGAAATAGAAATAAAATGTAATGACCTAAAGGCAGAAATATAACTTTTATTTCAAAAAGACATGATTGTCTATCTAGAAAATGCTAAGGGATTTACAAAAGAATTATTTGAACTCACAAGTGAACTTAGTAAAATCACAGGGCATAAAGTCAATAGAAAATAACAACGGTATTTCTATATACTAGCAGCAAACAATTAGAAAATTATATAAAATAATTCCACTTAAAATGGCATACAAAGTTTAAAATACTTAGGAAATAATTTAACAAAAGATGTATAAGACCTCTTCATTGAAATCTACTATACACTGTTGAGATATCCATGTTCATGGACTGGAAGACTCAATATTGTTAGGATGTCAAATTATCTCCAAATTCATCTACAGATTCCATGGAATCCCAACCAAAATCCCAGAAGACTGTTTTACAGCAATGGACTGATTTTAATATTTACATGGAAATTAGAAAGATCTGAAATAGCCAAAGGAATCTTGCAAAAGAAAAACGTAATTGAAGGACTTAAACTACCTGATTTCCAGGCTTACTGTACAGCTACAGTAATCAGAGCAGTGTGGTACTGGAGTAGGGATTGACAAAGTAACCAATAAAACAGAACACAGTCCAAAGACAGATCCACATATATGGTTAACTGATTTTCAACAAGGTTGTCAAAGCAATTCAATGCGAGAAAAGAAAGTCTTGTAAACAAATGGCACAAGGTCAACCGGATAACGCGTAGAAAATGAATCCCAACCCGTCTCATACCATATATAAAAATCAACTCAAACTGCAGCAGAGACCTAAACTTAAATGCTAAAATTACATCGTTTCGTGAAGAAAACACGAGAGAATAATTGCTATCTTGGAAAAGGAAAAGATTTCTTTGGACACAAAAAGCACTAAATATAAAAAAATTGGTAAAGTAGACTTCACCAAGATTGAAAACTTCCGCTCATCCAAAGACAGTTTAGGAAAGAAAACGGGCATGTTACAGACTGTGAATAAATACTTGTAGTATGTATATTTGACAAAAGACTTGTATGCAGAATATATAATTCTACCAATCAATAATAAAAGACAAACAACCCAATGAAAAATCAGTTAAAAACCTGAAAAACACCTCACAAAAAAGATATATGAACATCCAATAAGCATATGAAAAGATGATCAATATCAATTTTACTCAGAAGGATGAAAATTAAAGCCTCAGTGAGGTACTACTTCACATGCAACAGAAGGCTGACAACACCAAATTATGTAAAGCATATTAATTGCTCATCTATTGCTGAAGGGAGTGTAAAATGGCACAACTATTTTCAGAAACTGACAGTTTATAAGGTTGAGCATCCAGCCAGCCTTTGAGTCAGCAATTCTACTCCTAGGTATTTAATCAACAATGAAAAAATATAGAGACACTCTTAAAAACTTTCTTAGCAGCTTAATTCTTAAGAGCGAAAAACTGGACACGACCTAAATGTCCATCAAAAGGATAATGTACAAACAAGTTGTATGTTTACAAAACAGAATAGGACTCAACAATAAAAAAAAAAATTATGAACTACTGATACAGACCCAACAATGACGGATCTCCAAAACCTTATGCTGAGTGACAGGATCCAGATCAAGTACCTACTGTATGATTCCACTGGAAAAAAATTCAAAAATAAAACTAACCTATGGTGATGGAAATCAGAAGAATGATGCTTATGTAGGGTGGAGACTGACAGGTGGGAGCACATGGGTAGTTCTGGGGGTGATGGAACTGTTCTATAGCTCTGTTATGGTGTGGATACACAAGTGAATCCATTGTCAAAATTCAAATTATACACTTAAGATATGTGTGTTTCATTATATATAAATTGTACTTCATGAAAGATCATTGTTCAGAAGACTGTGGATAAACCTTCCACTTTTTACTTTAATATTCTAGACATCAATTTTGCACAGCTCATATTCTCCCTAATTAAAAAGTACAACCACTCATTGAGAGCAGCATGAAAAGAGACAAGCATCAGCTGTCTTGAATCAAATCGAATTATGACTGGCATCCCCACTATCAGGATGTTCAATTTTTATTCTAAAAATCTTATTTGTGATTGTAATACAAGTATGTGTTCTTTTTTCTAGCGAAAGATGCAGGCTATTTAATTCCTATAAAACCAGCAATGTACACATCGATGTGATACTAATAAAAATAAATCTCACAATGGCAAAGGAATTCTTTGAAGATTAGGCTTAAAAATCACTGCTGTGAGAAATCTGGAATTCACTCTGATCTTATTTGCCTAAAAATGGACCTTTTTTGATCAATTAATGGAATAAAGCCTGATAACTTATTTCCATTTGTCAAATAAGCTTTAGCAACATTTAAATAATGGATGTTAATAGGCTATGCTAGGTGTTTGGGAAACTCCTTCCAGATACTCACCTCTTATGCTTGATTTACTGCATCTGCCTTATGGCTTGTCTACCTGCCTCCAGTTTCCCTCACCTCTTCAACCCCTCATGCATATGGCTGCCAGAATAATTTTCTTAAAAACTTTTTAAATAATTTTCTTAAAAACTAACTCCTCATGCCAATGGTCTGCTTTTTCCCCTAAGTATTATTAAATAGCCTTTTAGAAGCTCTTAATAATTACAGAACATCACTAATGCCAGTGAGTGATCTTACTGTATAAAAGGACCATATGGCAATCTACATTTGTAATTGTCTTATCAACAGTCAAGCTATGTATTGTAATACTGCACATTCATTCACTAGGCGCCTGTCTGGCAAGGCACTGTCCAAGGTGCTCATAATTGATAGATGACTGTAACAGAGTCCTAGCCCTTAATTAGTTGACAATGAATTGGGAAACAAGGCATAGACATTAGATAAGGTGAAGCAAGAATGGGATCTATATGATTTTTTAAAACATTGATATTAAATAATTCCCCTAGGAGGTCGACCTTAAAACTGAAACACAAAGGCTTCATTTGGGGGGATATGGTGAGGGTAGGGTACAGAAAGAAATTAGCTGGCTGGTAGGATAATGCCAAATTATTGAAGGCTTGGCAAATCAGGCACTTGGAGATAAGACTTTATCCCACAGGCGGTAAGGGGTAGTGTAGATGCTTCCGGGTTGATGAGGAGGCGCATGGATAATTTCTGACTACATAGCTATCTTCTTTGCACAGAGGGCTCCTATTGGAAATAAGACAGGTCACAGGAGCAGGTAAGGGAGAAGCAGATTAAGAAGAGTAGACAGGGCTTCCCTGGTGGCGCAGTGGTTGAGAGTCCGCCTGCCGATGCAGGGGACACGGGTTTGTGCCCTGGTCTGGGAAGATCCAACGTGCTGCGGAGCGGCTGGGCCCGTGAGCCATGGCCGCTGAGCCTGCGCGTTCGGAGCCTGTGCTCTGCAACGGGAGAGGCCACAACAGTGAGAGGCCCGCGTACAGCAAAAAAGAAGAAGAGTAGACAATGGTTGAGGAATCAGAACTGGAGTGAGGCATGTGGTGGTCCCATAACACTAGGGTCAAGCAGCTTTCATAATTCTCATTACATCCAACTATTATTTTCTATTTCTGTGTTTCTCTCCCTTTATCAGACATGAAGTCCTTGGGGGCAGAGCCCACTTATCATTAATTGTTGTAATTGTTATCAGTTATTATTTTACTTATATTGTAATAATAATAATAATTCCTGGTACAAGGTAAACACGCAAATCTGTTTTCAAAAAACACACTAAGACCAGAGTGGGAGGTCAGAGGGAGAGGAGCTATGAAAGCTGAATCAGAGGAGACATGACAATGGAAACAGAGGTCATAGAGAGAGATGTGGACGATACTACACTACTGGCTTTGAAGATGCAGCGGGGGCCATGACCCAAGAAGTACAGGCAGACTCTAGAAGCTGGAAAAAGCAAGGAAACAGATTCTCCCCTAGAACCTCCAGAAAGAATGCAAGCCTGGCTATGCCTTGACTTCAGCCCAGCGAAACTAATTCAGACTTCTGACCTCTAGGAGTATAAGGCAGTCAATTTGTGTTGTATTAAGCCACTAAATTTGTGATAACTTGTTATGGAAGCAATACGAAACTAATACAAATGTTTTACATTTGTTAGATGCTTCCTAACTTTTCAGATGTCAATGCCAGTAGCTATTTTGCAAGTTCATGGGTGTAGATCCCATGTCTCAAACTTCCGTGTGACTTTACAGAGACTGTGCAGAGTAGGCTCAATTACATCTTACTTGTTCGTGTAATTTACCACAGGTAAATTGGTACTCTTGGAAGTACGCTTGTCCCTTGAGCAACATGGGGGTTTAATCCATGTATAACAGTCTGCCCTTCATGTCTGCAGGTCAACAACATCCACAGACTTAACCAACCATGCACTGCCCAGTACTGTAGTTTTTACTACCGAAAAGTATCCGTGTGTAAGTGGACCCGCACAGTTCAAACCTGCGTTGTTTAAGGGGCAGCTGTAATCATTTTATATCTGGATCTTAAGGTCCTATCTACCCCCCCTTTTTAATTATTCAGTATTGTCACTACCATGAAACAGACCTTTTTCTTCTGTCTCCCCCTTGTTTTGGAGGGGTAGAAAAGTTTACAATCCAGTCATGGAATGGTCTGGACTTGGGCTTGATCTGGTCTGGACTTGAATGTTTTGATCTGTTTTTAATATTGCTGAAATTTGCATTAATTTAAGTACTTCATGGTTGGCAGACCTATTCTGAGGTTCATTCTACCCTATAGATTTTGCAGTAAACACCTTCAGTGTGTTTTGATAGTATAGCTGTTATGGTAGAAAAAAGTTATTCCAAAAACAAATGTTCTAAATTTTATTTTTATCTTGCAGATGTCATTTTGATTAGAAAATGACATTAAGTGGCTAAAATGTTTAGAAACATCATGTACATCTAAATATGATCAATCTTTTATAGAACTTAAATGGGAAATTACTTACATATGTACACAGAGTATAATGGCATTAATGAAAAAGGGCGAGATCCTGTATTTATTTCTGATTTTACTTCTTACAGAATAAAGCCTCATTTTTACATGTGTTGAACTCTTGAAAATGTCTTGTTACAGGATAAGGGCATTTGTTTTCATTTTATTTTGTGGAGCAGGAAATTTCATAGTGCTTTATAACCTTAGCAGCTTTCAAATACATATTGAAATATATGGACACATGCAGATATAAATATATTCAACCTCCTTGGGCAAAATCTCCAGAACACAAAGTTTACTGGTTGTAAAACCAAATGACCTATTTAGGAAAAAGGTCAGCAAGTTGTAAAAAACCAAAACGATAAAACAACTCTAGGATGAGGGCGGATAGAAAAACATCATTTTACCTAAGGGGGAGAAACTACCCAAATCACATCCAGAATAAAGCAAGATCTTCTGAAATGCTCTTGACAGATGGGGTTTATGCCAGCTATGGAACTTTCAGCAAACCACTCAAATTCTCCATATCTTCCTATTATATAGGAAGGGACTGGTAAAAAAAATAATCACCTATCACATCTGAATTCGGCCAGGCACTGAATTTTAAGCTGACAGTTACCTCTTAGAATTGGAAGTAGACAGATAGATTGAAGGAGTTTGAGTCCAAAATCTCCTTTGGTTTGGAATGGCTTGGTTAGTTCAATCTGAAATGAATGGAATGGCTATTTACTGTACTCTGGAATCTCCATCTTAATAACCATCAGATACAACTCTAGCATTCTCTTTAATTACTATCTTGTTTCAGGGATGCTCAGAAAGTATTACTCATCTCACTGTTTACAGGAACTCAGCAAACAGGAATAAAAGCAATCATTTGATTCCAATGACCATCTAAAACCTTACTGTTAAAATCATTTCTTCTTCATGTAAAAAAAAATTCTTCTCCTTTAAAAAAACATCATTTAGGGCCCCTTCCAGTCTATCAGTCTCTGGTTCTTAAATAATTTCTGACTCTCTTAAAATTTATAAGGAGCTTGAATATTTTCTCTTCACATAGCTTGGCACATTTGTTTGACTTTTTTTCTCGGCTATTTTCTTCCCTGCACGTTCTCCTCCCTAACTCCTTTCCTCCCCCTCTGCTCGACCTTCTTTTCTTTTCTCTTCCTCTTCTTCCTCTTCATTCTCCTCCTCTTCCCCCACACTCCCCAGTCTATACTTCTATTCCCATTTTAAATCATCAGAACTAGCTTTAATGTGTCTATTATGCCAGGCACAGAGCTAAGTGCTTTTCATATATTATCCCAGTAATTCTCATAGGAAGCTTACAAGTCCTATTACTAGCCCCATTTAAAAGGCTCACAGAAAGAAGACATACTGCTATGAAGTAGTGAAATTGAGATACACCTGGCACTTTCAGATTCCAGAGCCAAAAGCCACACAATCCTTTGTGATTGTTAACATCTTGAAAGCTTGTGTAACCCATGCTCCCTCAGCTTCCAAACCAGACTGGGGGAGGGGAAGCAGTGGACAGCTCCAACCATACACTTATTGGTCCTGTGAGTGAACGGACACATGCATGAATGAAAAAGTAATAGCCAGTATGAAACTCTTGATTACCTTGGGGATCTGCTATGAAACACATGGCTTATGCGTTCTCCTTCTGTGCCATTACATTTTGCTACTGCAATTATAGGTTTTACTACATATACAGTGTCCTGGGATCTTAGCAGCTGTGAAACCCGTACCATGCATCCCCACTGTCCCTGACAGCAGTCATATCACAGCTGCTGCTGGGCTGTAAGGTGCCCCAGGTGAATTCACTTAAGCTTCCGCTACTGATTACCATCAATCTCATTGCTGCTGCTACTGCCCTCAATGATGCAGACACCATAGGGCTGGTGGTCCTTGCCCCATCAACTTTATAATGGGCTTCAGAATTGCTGCCTTAGTTTTCCCTCTTAAAGAATTTTTAACAGGAGCAGACGCAGGAGTGTGTCAGCGTCGGACCCACTGGCTGGAGGCCAGACTCACCACAAACACTGCTCTCTTTAGAAAGCCGTGTGGCTGATAGGGTCTTGGTGCTCTGGCCAGGTGTCAGGCCTGAGCCTCTGAGGTGGGAGAGCCAAGTTCAGGACACTGGTCCACCAGAGACCTCCTGGCCCCACATAAAATCAATCGGCAAGAAATCGCCCAGAGATCTCCATGGCAATGCTAAGACCCAGCTCCACTCAATGACAAGCAAGCTCCAGTGCTGGAAGCCTTATGCCAAACAACTGGCAAGACAGGAACACAACCCCACCCATTAGCAGAGAGGCTGCCTAAAAACATAAGGTCACAGACACCCCAAAACACAACACTGTAAGCAGTCCTGCCCACCAGAAAGACAAGATCCAGCCTCATCCACCAGAACACAGGCACTAGTCCCCTCCACCAGGAAGTCTACACAACCCACTGAACAAACCTTAGGCACTGGGGGCAGACACCAAAAACCACAGGAACTACGAACAAGGAGCCTGCAAAAGGAGACCCCAAACACAGTAAGTCAAGCAAAATGAGAAGACAGAGAAACACGCAGCAGATGCAGGAGCAAGGTAAAAACCCACCAGACCAAACAAATGAAGAGGAAATAGGCAGTCTACCTGAAAAAGAATTCAGAGATAGTAAAGATGATCCAAAATCTTGGAAATAGAATAGAGAAAATATAAGAAATGTTTAACAAGGACCTAGAAGAACTAAAGAGCAAGCAATAATTGAAATTAAAAATTCTCTAGAAGGAATCAATAGCAGAATAACTGGGGCAGAAGAATGGATAAGTGACCTGGAAGATAAAATACTGGAAATAACTACTACAGAGCAGAATAAAGAAAAAAGAATGAAAAGAACTGAGGACAGTCTCAGAGACCTCTGGGACAACATTAAACACACCAACATTCGAATTATATGGGTCCCAGAAGAAGACGAGAAAAAGAAAGGGACTTAGAAAATATTTGAAGAAAATATTTGAAGAGATTATAGTTGAAAACTTCCCTAACATGGGAAAGGAAATAGTAAATCACGCCCAGGAAGCACAGAGTGTCCCATACAGGATAAACCCAAGGAGAAACATGCCAAGACACATATTAATCAAACTGTCAAAAATTAAATACAAAGAAAGCATATTAAAAGCAGCAAGGGA
The DNA here is from genome assembly GCF_949774975.1 of Lagenorhynchus albirostris. NCBI lineage: Eukaryota > Metazoa > Chordata > Mammalia > Artiodactyla > Delphinidae > Lagenorhynchus > Lagenorhynchus albirostris. The sequence continues at coordinate 86,519,635 of NC_083098.1, forward strand.
AAAACAACAAATAACACACTAGGGAATCCCCATAAGGTTAACAGCTGATCACTCAGCAGAAACCCTGCAAGCCAGAAGGGACTGGCAGGACATATTGAAAGTGATGAAGGAGAAAAACCTGCAACCAAGACTACTCTACCCAGCAAGGATCTCATTCAGATTTGATGGAGAAATTAAAACCTTTACAGACAAGCAAAAGCTGAGAGAGTTCAGCACCACCAAATCAGCTTTACAACAAATACTAAAGGAACTTCTCTAGACGAGAAAGACAAGAGAAGGAAAAGACCTATAATAACGAACCAAAAACAATTAAGAAAATGGGAATAGCAACATACATATCGATAATTACCTTAAATGTAAATGGACTAAACGCTCCCACCAAAGACACAGACTGGCTGAATGGATACTAAAACAAGACCCATATATATGCTGTCTACAAGAGACCCACTTCAGACCTAGAGACACATACAGACTGAAAGTGAGGGGAGAGAAAAAGATATTCCATGCAAATGGAAATCAAAAGCAAGCTGGAATAGCAATTCTCATATCAGACAAAATAGACTTTAAAATAAAGACTCTTACAGGAGACAAAGAAGGACACTACATAATGATCAAGGGATCAATCCAAGAAGAAGATATAACAATTGTAAATATTTATGCACCCAACATAGGAGCACCTCAATACATAAAGCAAATGTTAACAGCCATAAAAAGGGAAATCGACAGTAACACAATCATAGTAGGGGACTTTAACAACCCACTTTCACCACTGGACAGATCACCCAAAATGAAAATAAATAAACACAAGCTTTAAATGACACATTAAACAAGATGGACTTAATTGATTATTTATAGGACATTCCATCCAAAAACAAGAGAATACACTTCTCAAGTGCTCATGGAATATTCTCCAGGATAGATCATATCTTGGGTCATAAAGCAAGCCCTGGTAAATTTAAGAAAATTAAAATAATACCAAGTATCTTTTCCAACCACAATGCTATGAGACTAGATATCAATTACAGGAAAAAATCTGTAGAAAATACAAACACATGGAGAATAAACAATACGCTATTAAATAACCAAGAGATCTCTGAAGAAATCAAAGAGGAAATTAAAAAAATACCAAGAAACAAATGACAATGATAACAAAATGACCTAAAACCTATGGGATGCAGCAAAAGCAGTTCTAAGAGGGAAGTCTATAGCAATCCTACCACAAGAAACAAGAAAAATCTCAAATAAACAACCTAACCTTACACCTAAAGCAATTTGAGAAAGAAGAACAAAAACAAACCAAAGTTAGAAGGAAAGAAATCATAAATATCAAATCAGAAATAAATGAAAAAGAAATCAAGGACACAACAGAAAGGTCAATAAAACCAAAAGCTGGTTCTTTGAGAAGATAAACAAAATTGATAAACCATTAGACTCATCAAGAAAAAAAGGAAAAAGTCTCAAATCAACATAATTAGAAATGAAAAAGGCGAAGTAACAACTGACACTGCAGAAATACAAAGGATTATGAGAGATTACTACAAGCAACTCTATGCCAATCAAATGGACAACCTGGAAGAAACGGACAAATTCTTAGAAAAGCACATACCTTCTGAGACTGAACCAGGAAGAAATACAAAATATAAACAGACCAATCACAAGCAATGAAATTGAAACTCTGATTAAAAATCTTCCAACAAACAAAAGCCCAGGACCAGATGGCTTCACAGGCGAATTCTATCAAACATTTAGAGAAGAGTTAACACCTATCCTTCTCAAACTCTTCCAAGATATAGCAGAGGGAGGAACACTCCCAAACTCATTCTACGAGGCCACCATCACCCTGATACCAAAAGCAGACAAGGATGTCACAAAGAAAGAAAACAACAGGCCAATATCACTGATGAACATAGATGCAAAAATCCTCAACAAAATACTAGCAAACAGAATCCAACAGCACATTAAAAGGATCATACACCATGATCAAGTGGGGTTTATCCCAGGAATGCAAGGATTCTTCAATATACGCAAGTCTATCAATGTGATACACCATATTAACAAAATGAAGGAGAAAAACCACATGGTCATCTCAATAGATGCAGAGAAAGCTTTCGACAAAATTCAACACCCATTTATGATAAAAACCCTCCAGAAAGTAGGCATAGAGGGAACTTACCTCAACATAATAAAGGCCATATATGACAAACCCACAGCCAACATCATTCTCAATGGTGAAAAACTGAAACCATTTCCACTAAGAACAGGAACACGACAAGGTTGCCCACTCTCACCACTATTATTCAACATAATATTGGAAGTTTTAGCCACAGCAATCAGAGAAGAAAGAGAAATAAAAGGAATCCAAATCAGAAAAGCAAAAGTAATACTGTTACTGTTTGCAAATGACATGATACTATACATAGAGAATCCTAAAGATGCCACCAGAAAACTACTAGAACTAATCAATGAATTTAGTGAAGTAGCAATATACGAAATTAATGCATAGAAATCTCTTGCATTCCTATACACTAACAACAAAATCTGAAAGAGAAATTAAGGAAACACTCACATTTACCACTGCAACAAAAAGAATCAAATACCTAGGAATAAACCTATCTAAGGAGACAAAAGACCTGTATGCAGAAAACTATAAGACACTGATGAAAGACATTAAAGATGATACAAATAGATGGAGAGATATACCATGTTCTTGGATTGGAAGAATCAACATTGTGAAAATGACTCTACTACCCAAAGCAATCTACAGATTCAATGCAATCCCTATCAAACTACCAATGGAATTTTTCACAGAAATAGAACAAAAAATTTCACAATTTGTATGGAAGCACAAAAGATCCCAAATAGCCAAAGCAATCTTGAGAAAGAAAAACGGAGCTGGAGGAATCAGGCTCCCTGACTTCAGACTATATTACTAAGGTACGGTAATCAAGACAGTATGGTACAGGCACAAAAACAGAAATATAGAACAATGGAACAGGATAGAAAGCCCAGAGATAAAGCAATGCACATATGGTCACCTTATCTTTGATAAAGGAGGCAAGAACATACAATGGAGAAAAAACGGCCTCTTCAATAAGTGGTGCTGGGAAAACTGGACAGCTACATGTAGAAGAATGAAATTAGGACACTCCATAACACCATACACAAAAATAAACTCCATGGAGTAAAGATCTAAATGTAAGGCCAGACAGTATAAAACCCTTAGAGGAAAACATAGGCAGAACACTCTATGACATAAATCACAGCAAGATCCTTTTTGACCCACCTCCTAGAGAAATGGAAATAAAAACAAAAATAAACAAATGGGACCTAATGAAACTTAAAACCTTTTGCACAGCAAAGGAAACCATAAACAAGATGAAAAGGCAGCCCTCAGAATGGGAGAAAATATTTGCAAATGAAGAAGCTGACAAAGGATTAATCTCCAAAATATACAAGCAGCTCATGCAGCTCAATATCAGAAAAACAAACAACACAATCAGAAAATGGTCAGAAGACCTAAATAGACATTTCTCCAAAGAAGACATACAGATTTCCAACAAACACATGAAAGGATGCTCAACATCACTAATCATTAGAGAAATGTAAATCAAAAGCATAATGAGGTATCACCTCACAGCAGTTAGAAGGGCAATCATCAAAACGTCTACAAACAACAAATGCTGGAGAGGGTGTGGAGAAAAGGGAACACTCTTGCACTGTTGGTGGGAATGTAAATTGATATAGCCACTATGGAGAACAGTATGGAGGTTCCTTAAAAAACTAAATATAGAACTACCATATGACCCAGCAATCCCACCTCTGGGAATATACCCAGAGAAAACCATAATTCAACAAGAGTCATGTACTACAATGTTCACTGCAGCGCTATTTACAATAGCCAGGACACAGAAGCAACCTAAGTGTCCATTGACAGATGAATGGTTAAAGAAGATGTGGCCCATAGATACAATGGAATATTACTCAGCCATAAAAAGAAAAGAAATTGAGGTATTTGTAGTGAGGAGGTTGGACCTAGAGTCTGTCATACAAAGTGAAGTAAGTCAGAAAGAGAAAAACAAATACCGTATGCTAACACATATATATGGATTTAAAAAAAAAAGTTTCTGATGAACCTAGGGGCAGGACAGGAATAAAGACACAGCTCTAGAGAATGGACTTGAGGATATGGGGAAGGGGAGGGTAAGCTGGGACAAAGTGAGAGAGTGGCATGGACATATATACACTACCAAATGTCAAATAGATAGCTATTGGGAAGCAGCCGCATAGCACAGGGAGATCAGCTCGGTGCTTTGTGACCACCTAGAGGGGTGGAATAGGGAGGGTGGGAGGGAGGGAGATGCAAGAGGGAAGAGATATGGTGATATATGTATATGTATTGCTGATTCACTTTGTTATAAAGCAGAAACTAACATACCATTGTAAAGCTATTAAACTCCAATAAAGATTATTAAAAAAATAAGATATGCTCTGCATGAAGGTATTTTAAATATCAAGTAATAACATTATGTTACTCAGAAACGTGTAACAAAGAAACTTTCCAGTATCTGGATGGATAAAAAGTCAAGGATGATATAAAATCTATTTTTTAAGTTTAAATTTTTTGTTCTAATGTTTATTATCGCCTAATATCTTAAAGTTCAACAAATTTGACGCTTTTTCCTCATTTGATCTGAAAGACCTTCTCATCCATTCAGTGGAAATAAACTTTGAACTCATTTAAAAACAATAAAATAAAAAGAATTTGTAAAAGATTTCCTAGGAGGCTTGGTTAAGGGATCCACCTGGAGCTACATGAAGCAGAGCCAATGCATCTTTCCAGCACCCAGAGACCAAGGCTGGCCCCATCCTCTCTGCCACCTCACAGAGGCTTTCCTGTCTAGCCAGGTCACATATGTTTAAATGGCTTTTTCCTCTCTTGTATGGGTATTATTTCCAAGGTTTGGGGCCATTTGCCACCTGCTTCCTCTGAATATCTGACTATTATGTCTCTCATCCCTTTCCATTCTAGTTCCCAGGGACCCAGGCAGCCAGTAGAGGCAGGTTAGGCTGCACACCTTTCTACATCATTAGGACACCGAACAACTGCTGAATTTAAAAAACAGAACAAAACACTGATCAGGTTCGTTTTTAACAAACCTACATATAGATCCAAGTGAATATTGACACACCCTCTTTTCCAACAATGTTGGAAATATTTTTGGAAACTTCTCTTAGAATCACTTTTAAAAATAAATGGAATCAATGAATGGGATACTACCCAAATAAATAGTGAAAAATCCTTATCTTTTGTGGGTAAAGTTGGTTTATGGAGCTAAGTCTAGATAACATGCTGGCTGCACATGATATTGGCCCCCATATGTTCCCTGATCTCATTGTCTACCAAGGCTGATGCTCAGCAGAGACACACAGGTGCAGCTTACTGGCTGCTGATAGACAGTATCTGTTCTGGTTGTTTGGTGCCTGCTATACTGGGGTGTTACATTTTGTGAAAATTGCCGTCTCCATCTGTTCTCCACCACACTGACCTTACTGCTCCTTGGGCACCTAAGGCATGCTGTGCCTCAGGACCTTTGCACTTACTGCTTCTTCTTTGCATGCACTTCTTGGCAGAAATGCTTGTCCTCCATGTTATCTTGCTGGCTCCCTTCTTCCCTTCTGTGCATGGCTCTGTTCAAATCTCATCAGGCAGACCTTCTCTGACCACTCATTGATGGGAAAGTAATTCTGCCCATTACTCTTTCTCCTTACCTTGCTTCATTTTTCTTCATGGTATGCATCATCCCAAGGACTTTACAAAGTTTACAAAGATATTTTAAAGATATTTTAATTTATTTGCTTTTTTCACATGATTCCTCCATTAGAACATGAAACCCATGACAGTAGGGGTGATGTGTATGTTAAATAAACACAGTTATTTAACATAGTTAAATTCTGTATCATCTGGGCTTAGAACAGTGTCTTGCATGTAGAAAGCCCTCAATAAATATTTGTAAAATGACTGTTGTGAATTTCTGATTAAAAACAGGGTCTGACTGTAAAGCAAGAAGGCATGCCTATCCTCCTAGCTCATAAGCTTATTTCTGATGATAATTCTACAAAAGCACTTTTAAAATGTTTGTAACAACCATGGCCTCTTAAGATGTCAACCTTGACAGCTGGAAAGAAACATTCTGGTTTAATATAAACAAATAGAAATGTTTCCCAACTGTATCATCATGTCACATATCTTTCCCTCTTCTAATTGAGTGGGCAACAAGATACCACTGGCAGATGAGGGTTTTGTTTGTTTGTTTTTAATGACTGCCAGCTAATTGAGCCAGGCTTGATGTCACCTCTTCAACTCGCTGAGTTGTCAGCATCTGCTAGGTAAGGAGATAATGGAGCTAATAAGTAACAACAATGATAAAAATAAACCTAGTTAACACTTAATGAGGACTTATTATGTGCCAGGCAGGTGATAAGCATTTCACAAGCTTTATCTTATTTAAGCCTCATAAGAATCCTATGTTCAATTTTAGAGAAAATTTCTCTAGTTGTAGCTTTGCTTAAATAACTTGCTTAAGGTCACCGAGTCAGAAAATGGCACAGAGCAAGGTCTCAAACCCAAGTGTTTCCAGCTCCAGATTGTGAGACTTTAGGCTCGATTACTCACTAGTCCCCGTGTGTATCCTGTGTTGGATGTACACACATGATGAATCCCATCACACCATTCAGGGTGGAGATGCAACCCCTTTTATCCAGGAGTTTATATTCAACCACCTCACCCAAAGGCACAACAAGTTTGTCAACCTAAAAGTCTCATCTGTACGCCTCAAGAAGAGGACGTTTATGCTTATTTCATCCTACTCACACTCTCCAGTTTTAATACTGAACAGGTGGGAAGGGTTTCTAAATCCTGGTGAGGTTTCCCACTGACTTGGCTGTCCTCTGCTGTACTTTCGACATCCCAGTAATCAACAGTGTTCACTTCCGCAGTACACCACAGTTTCAGAAGTGCTTCTCCATCCATTATCATGACAAACATCTGAGTCAAGGAGGTCAGGGGATATGATCATCATTTTTCCGACGATAGAGTAATTGTTCACAAAGGTAGGAGGCAGAGCTAGAGCACACACTTCCTCTTCTTAAAAACAAATAAAACAAAATGGAACTGCTGTGGAGTTTAAAGAAATGGAGTAATGTAATGCTGAAGCTGGAAGATGTCCCAGAAGCCCTGTGTTTCATCTACCTCATTCTACAGATGAGGAAAAGAGTCCCAGGGAGAACTGCCCAAGGTAGCAGAGGTACTGTCCAAACCAAAAGTAGAAGGCAAAACGTTTCAGTCCATTTCATGCCTCCTAACCACAGGTCGCCTCTAGGACACAAACATTATAGTACACGCACACACAAGGCTATTAGAAAACGAGAAAGTTCTCTAGCGAAAACGCTCAAATCTCTCCAACTTCTAAATGGCTGACACGCAAGCCTGACTGCGCATGATTTAAATGGAACACAAAATGAAACTTGCCATAAAGATAATGTTACAGAAAGTGGCAAGGTTCCTTACTGGTCCCCAGAGTCTCAGTGCAGCTAGACCATAACATTAGCAGTATTTGATTTCTCATTGTTTTTGTGAGAATTGCATGGGAACTTAAAACTACACTGCTGTTGTCTGGCTTCATGGCAGAAATCTCTTCTTATCTCATCATCCTTCAGTCCCTGCTTTCCTGAGAGGAAGACGCCCTTCTCCGCCAATTTTCCTCTCCCTTGGGTGGCTACAGCAAAAAATCAGGAGCTGTATTCATGGAATGTGGCTTCATGGAAGCTCTAGCTTGGGGGATGGGGTATGCACGGTTGGGTTTCTACAACCATCCCTGTAGGGACCTAGTCTCACCCAGAAGGGCAGGGGAGCCGTACAGGTATGAGGAGTTTGGGTATATTGCCAGAGAGAGGGTTGGCTCTGCTGGAGGTGAGGGTGGGAGGCGACAGGGACTGCAACTTAGGGGAATGGGTTCTGTGCACTAGAGCTGGTCCTGCAGGAACGCCTGGGAAAGCTGGATCTGTGGGTAGACTGCCCCCACCTCCTCTCCACTTTCATCTCTCTTAATATGACTTTGAATTCAACAAGTCTTTCTTGAGCACCTACTCTGTGTGAGTACTCAATATTAATTATTTTACTGGAACCTAATTACTTAATATCGGCTTAGAGTCAGTTTAAGATTCATGTATTTGGAAGAGTTTTAAGAAAAGAAGAACGCTCTGTTTCTACGTAGGGCTCACTGTGTGTATATGACATTAGAATTTAGTCCTCAGAACTCCGTAAGATATACTGATACAATATAGATATTTTTAGTTCTGACAGAAAAGGAAGATTGACATTCTAGACCCTGCCCCAGGTCACACAACAGGTAAACATTTGGCAGTACTGAATCTAGGATGCTAGTGATGTGATTCTTGGATGCCGTGGTATCGCATGAAACTCCTGGCCTAGAAACCTGTACTGCCCTGCCCCCATGAGCAGGTGCTGGCAGAGAAGCAACTTACTTACGCATTTTGAGGTCAGCAGAGTGTAAAAAGGAACCCCTCCCTCCCGCTTATACACCCACTAGAGCCGCCTGCAGAGCATGGGTCTGTTCTGCTCCTATCCTATCAGCAAAAGTGAAACTTTTTTTTCTTTTTGACACAGCTGAGATAGATTGTAAGTTTCCAAAAGGAAAATGGCAAGGAACGACAAAAAGAAAAGATTAGAAAATAAGAACTGAATCCAAAGAGTGAGTTTCAAATATTTAAAAATCTTGGTAGAAGTACCAAAGCATTTGGCTAACCCCTTGATTTCCTTTCTTTTTTAAACAATCATACAAGGTACATCCAGGATGGCAGGCTCCTGGCTTCCCTCCGCCCTGCGGATGCTCAGCTTTCTGGCTCTCCTGCCCCAAGAGGGGGGACTAGACTGCCGAAGTACCTAGCTCTTTCCAAGGAGTACCAAGCTCAAAGTTCAAAAGCAAACATTGTTTCTGTTTCAAAATTCTTAGATGCCAGGGCCTCCTCTCTCAGTTCCATGCTACTCTGAGATTCATAGGGCAGAATTAGTGCACAGATGAATTAACCCTTTCCAGATTCAAGTTATCATGCATCTACCCCTGGCTGTATTTATGCACTGGTTCACCTAAGAGCTCCATCTCCTCCCTTCTCTTCACGCCTCCTCTCTACCCTCCTCCACCCCAAACTTCAACAGGAATGCCTATGTTATCTCCTCAATATAATGCAGGCTTACAGTAACATTTACAGGCACACGAGAAGGATCAACTTACATAAGGGTTGGGGCATTCTACCATAGCAGCCACTTGGAATGAGACAGTTTTCAATCATCCATGAGATTTGTATTGAACTCCTTCCTAGATAAAGATGGCCGCTCATTTTTTTTTTTTTTTTTAACAACAGTGGTCCTTCCCACATAAATGTGGCCACGACATGCTCTTTGGAACATCTGTGGCAAAGCAAACTGTGCATCAAGGCCTAAAAGACGAACAGGAGTTAAAAAAATGACCTATGAACCTTCATGTAGATTTAAAGCAACATTAAAGGGACTCTATGTGTGAAAGAAACGATTTTTAGTATAAGATTTTAGTACATCTTACATTAAAAGGAGAAAGTGCTAACTTTTTATTCTTTTTGAATGTCATTTTATTGAAATCTGCTTGCTACGTATGGTTTCAAAAGAGGTTTTTTTCCCAGATAACTTTTTTGAAAGTAAGTTATAAGGTGTGGCTGCTCTTTTATTTAAAGATGTAACTTATTAACTTAATGCCTCATAATTTGGGCTGAACTTAGGTGTTAAACCAACATTTAAAAAATACACTGTTTTACGTCATCCGTTCTAGCTAAAAGCTTACATGATTATATAGGTGGCATAATTTAGGAACAATGACCCATTTCATGTCACAATTTACAAAAGAGCAGTGATTGAAGTAATTCTCATTCCCTTGTAACCTTATGCCTCTTTTCTGTATCGCCTAGGGCTTTTAGCAAATTCTGATCTAGAATGTTTAAGCCCTCCTTATCTTTCAGGCATTGTCTTAGGTGCTTATTTATTTATTTCTCATGCTAGCCCTCGAAGGTAGTTACCATTGTTATTATTCCGTGAGATGTTACGGCAAAAACCAAACGAACTTTTTGGTCAACCCAATATTATGCTCAAAAGTCAGCAGTTTGAGGGACAATGAAGCTTGAGGAAATTAAATGCTTTACCAAGATTATAACAAATCTCTGGATGCAAATCCAGATGTGCCCCCCAAATTCTTTCACCTTAGCCAGCCCATACTATAGTGCATTTGTTTCATTTTATGCCTTTTACTTATTACTGCATAACAAATTAAAACAATCCTCACTCATTTTTCTCTTGGATCTGCAATTTGGGCGGGGCTTGGTGGGGAGGGAGTTTCTGCTCCATATACCACTGGTCTGCCGGGAGGACTCTGCTGGGGGTGGGCGGAGGGTGGGGGGTGGGGGTGCTACCGCTCACTTCTCTTAAGGGATCTTTTCAAGGGTGGCTGGGGTCTAAGGGACAAGTGTTTCAAAGACAGAAAATGAAGTGAACAATTTCTAAAAGCCTGGCCCAGCTATTTCTTCTATATCCTATTGGCCAAAACCAGTTAGAGAGCCCAGATTCGAGGAAAGACGTCATAGATTCCACCTGTCAAAGGGAGGAGTACAAAAAATTGGGGGGCCACATGACAAAAGCCTCCCACTTTATAAGATTTACTAGTTCAGAGTGATTTCATTAAATTGTGAAATTCCTATTTTATGAATGCAATCATCCCCCACAAGTTTGCATATACATACCCACCAATGGTAGCTTCTCAGAGGTGGGAAGGTCTTACACTTTTCCTGCATATTCCTTTTTCTGTTATTACAGTGGGCTTCCGAAGAGAGTGACCCTGGGCTTAAGAGGGAGCTTTTATTTTCATGTCTTCTTTTCAGTGGTCTCAGCAGAGAGACTGCTTCTCATCACCTGCAGCTGGACCAGTTTCCCCGCTGGGCACTCCACTGCAGTAGAGAGGGCTCTCTCTTAGATTTGACGCATCTTGGTCTTTCCCTTTTAACAAAACTTGACCAGTTCATGCCTGACTGGGATATCAGATATGACAGTTTGATTCCAATTATTCCAATTGACCTTTGCGCACAAACATCCCTCTCACAGCCAGTGTTTGCACTGATATTTTTGGCAGCTGTGTTGGTCCTGCCTCCTAGATGGATGAGTCTAAAAAATAAAGGCAGCAGCATGTGTCTCTTACTTCCTTTGTAACTCTCCACACCAATCAGTTAGGAGTTGGGTGTATACAATGCCTATCTAACCAATAGTGCAGCTGATGCTTAGAATAAAATCTAAAGAAAATATATTCAGGGGCAAGAATATCTCTGAATGATACTATACATAATGGATCAGATTCAGCATTATGAAGGATACCCTTTCAATTTTGTGATTTCATTTCTGAGTTAGATTCTGCAGTTGGAATCACTCTTGGAATAAGACACCTGACATCTAGGCTTTGCTCTCTGTTTTGAGTGTACCCCCACGTCAAAGTCTTTGAAATATTCTGGATTGAAAATGAGATTTCAAGGAAGTATTTAATTGGAAGTGGGTATTATTCCCTTTGAATTGCATCCAAAGCTGCAGTTTTTTAACCTTTCAGTAACTTAGTATCACACAAATCTTTTTCTAATTATACAACAGCCAACATATGTTAATTTGTAGAATGAATTCTGTTTAATTCCAGCAAAAAATATGATGGAAACCAAGCTCTGAAGAAGTTATACAAAGGAATCTTTAAGTTAATGTCATTTTCTTTTAGATTGTACATAACTCAGCACCTATGAATCCTTGTGAGCCATCTACTACAAGTTTTACTTTTATTTAAATCACACGACCATGAAGAACGAGACTTAAAAGAATTTCCTGAGTTGAAAAGAACAGTCCGCTTACTTTATCAAACTCGACTGCTTTGTAGATGAGTGCCTGTTATCTGTAGGAATTCTATCATTTGCCATCTTAAAAGGTGTTTGTGAGTTTGTCCTTTTTAGTTGTATATTGCAGCATATCAATGTACCCCAAAACCTAGGGGTTTAAGACAAATTATTTCTAGAGAGATAAAGTGACTTTTCCCAAAGCCCTGCTAAGCACTTACCTTACAAAAGTATTCTGATACGGATATTTGCACGGAATTTCTGCTTTTATATATAAGGTATGTAACACCCTATAGCTCACTGTCTCCTCTTCTTTGTATTAAGATATTTCACTGGGATATAATTTGGGGTATGTCAAACTAGATGATCTGATTTAAATGATCCTGGGTAACTGAAGGCTTCCACCGTGTACATATGCTAAAGTCGAAATAAGTGAATATTCGTGCTAGGGAAGAGAAGCCCTTCTGCAGCGGAAGACTCCTGGACTCTCTTTACTGCCCCGCTTACCCTCTCCAGAATCGGGTGGGAAGTTAAAGGGTGACTTGTTTGACTGGAAAATGTGGGAAGAATAAACCAGGCAAGCTCTACCCACCTGCTCACCCCTCTCCCTGGGGAAGTGACCCGTCTGTTCACAGAGAGCGTGGCTGTGCTCCCCGCTCCAGACTCCTGTTCTGTGGAGCAGACCCTCCGTCCCTCACCCTCCCCAGCCCCACTGCCAGTGTGGGGGCAGAAGACTGTCTCATTCCGATGTTTAGTGCTAGGAAGCACAAAAGCATCCTCTGGTGTTACCTTTGTCAGCAAAAATGGTGATAATTTGATTTCCTATCTGCAAACTCTTTGGTCTTTTTTCCCTCAGTTCAGAATTTGGGGGGATCTAGAAGGGTACAGTTTACAGAGTCACTGTCAAGCCTCAACAACTCATCATCATCACAACAACAGCTATTATGATTAGTAACTTGTTGAGCACTTGCTATGTGTCAGGCTATCAGGTTACTACATGTTCACGTGTTATCTGATTTAATCTAATTAGGACAAAGCCGAGCCAAAGAAACCACACGACATAACTGGGACTTTCAGTAGCTTTCATAGTTGGCCACCATGAAATCCTCCCCTCCCTGCATGCACGTGCCTCACCCCACATCACGAGATGGGGTCTCCTTCCCCTCCCTGTGACTCTAGGCTCACCTTAATGACTCACATAGATAGGACGCAGGGGGAGGGAAAGTGACATTTTGGGACTTCGGAGGCCAGGCCTGAAGAGGCCCAGCAGATTGCACTTCCTTTCTCTGGGGAAGCCAATCCCCTACAATGAATGCTGAATGATAAGAATAAGCTGGAGCGAGGGAGCTCTCATGGAGGAGCACCGAGGAGCCAGACACAGGAGTGAGAAATGTGTAAACCAGTAAATCACTGGTTTAAGTCACTGCGTTTTGGGGCAAGTTGATACACAGCAACAGACAACTGAAACAAAATACAAACTCGCAGACGTCCTTTAAAATGGCAAATGCACCATTGCTATGGTGTAACAAGAATTTTTAAAGATCAGTAGATGATTTATGAAACCATCAAGTCACGATCTATTTGGACACAGAGTACCTCTATGGTCCAAGTCTCGCTTTCTTAAATGTCATTCTAAATGAGCCACTTTCAAGGGACAAACGATACCATCCCCTCAAGACATCAGCGCCACTCTTATTCAAAAGGATAAAAGCTCTTCGTTGAATAATCAAGGTGATCCCTCTCTATTCCCTGTAGAGATCTCGCCATCTCTTTGCCTCATATTCCATTACCGTAGAGAACAGTTTCTACACCCTGGCTCTCCACTCCTTCTTCTGGGGGGCCCTCCCAACCCCGCATCCTCAGCCCCAAGCTGGCGTACTCACCCTCATTGTCTCTTTAACGCTCTGCTCATATTTTAGCTCAGTGCCCATCACATATAATTTATGATTCACGTAAACTCTGTGAGAGCAGAGACCCGGCCTGTTTTGTTACTGTTGTATTCTAAGCACAGAACAGCACCCATATGGAGTGGGTGCTTCACTCATTGGCTTATTAGTGGTTGAATAAGTGAATGAGTGAATATGCCTTCCCTCCCACCCCGGGCCAGATACTGTTTCTTGGGTTGAACATCCGATAGCACTTCTTTCATTCTCTCTCTTGTGATGGAGGGGCTGGAAGCCTGGAGGGTCCTAGTCGTACTTGTGGCCAGGGTCCGAATGCAATCCTGTTCTGCCAGATGGACAATCTGTGTGAGATCTGGAGGGCAAGGGGAACCAGGGAGGTTCTTCTGCCACCAGCTGTGGTTGACACTCGGGTTCAGCACGTGCTTGTAGAAGCCAGCCAGCTACCCAGTCCCCAGCGGCAGCTGTGATCCTGGCAGTGGCTTCCACATTTTCCTGACCTCTGGGTGACAGCTTTGGCAATGGGACCTAAATGCCTAATGGTGCCCCTGACTTTCACTCCTTCAACCCTTACACTGTTTCCTACAGTATCTGGAACGGCTTTTATTTTTACTACTGAGTTCTGATAGCTTCACAGACGGCATTCCCTTGAGGGCACGAAATGCCTTGTTCCTCTCCGCATATCCATACCTGCAGTGTCTGGATCACAGTGGAAACTAATAAAGATGATAAGGATAATAATAGCAAACAATGTTTAATAAGTGTCCAGCACTGTTCTAAGTGCTTTACGTCTATTAGCTTATTTAATCTACTCAATAACCCTGTGAGGCAGGTACTACTGTCTTCTTTTAAAGATTATGAAACTGAGAACAAATAAGTTAAACAACTTGCTTAAGAAATCACTGCATTACACGGTGGACTGAGGAGTCGTCAAACCTGGCTAGTTTGGCTCTCAAGTCTGTACTTGTATCTAGTATTCTCTCCTGCCTGAATAGTGTTTGCTGAAGGACTTGAAGACTCAACCACTAAAATTTTATAATTCATTTATTATAAATGTCCTGTGTGCATTTATCATAAAAGAGCTGTTCACGATATTTTCCTTTAAGACTCTCAACTTTGAAAGATATTCTTGCAGCATCAGAAGAGTATATAAATGCTTCTTGTGCTTAACTATTTTTTCTAATGACTCATTAAAAACAATGAAAAAATAAGGAGCCTGGATATTAGCATTGTAGGAAAGGTAAGAAGAACCATGGTAAAGAATATTCATAGGCTTCTTGCGAATTTCTTGACACACATCCTTCTGCCTCTTGTCTGGGAGCACAAGCTAAAGCCAATGGCCACTGGATGCAGCAACTGTAGGGATTATCTCTCTCTTGTTACCGCGGCTTCTGCCAATTGGAGAATAAGCTTTCCCACCAAGACTCCAAAGGAATGGAGAAGAGAGTCAGGGAAGATGCAAAGATGAATAAAGTAAAAAGTCTACGTGGGAATGGACTCAGCATCCAATCATTAACATTGTAGACAAAAGTGCACAATCTTCAAAGATGACCAGTGCATAAATCTGTGTGTGTGGGGGTGGTGAGGGGATAGGAAACAAACAAAAAAGGCATTGGAGGTATCTTTCTCTCCACTCCAGATGTCTCCTGACACACAGAGGGATCTACTAGTAGCCGTGGACAGGGCCGGCACTTATTCCTCAGGGGACAAGTGTCTTTATCTGATGGATGCATTTGGAAGGAAAATCTGAGCACAAACAGCCCAGCCCCTTCTTTCTCTCTTGTAAGTAAACCTGTCATTCTTCTCAGCTCCTCTGTATCTTAAATTTTAGAGGGCTCAACTCTGTCCATGGGGAGGGGTCTGGACTTTGTCCACTGCTGATAGTGATGGGGAGGGTAAGTCTGTGCAATTCTGAGGTTCAGTACTGGGAAACCCACTTGCCTCAAGTTAAAAGCCACATTCCCCAGTAAAGAGCCACAGCCCTTACCTGCAATTACAAAATCCCCCAGTGTTGAAAACAAATTTTTTCCCCAATTCATCTGGCAGCAAAACCTGAAGTGACCTCAGTCGATGGTGGCAAAACCTGACCTTGATGGACATGATGCCACTTACAGTCCTTATTACCCCACATAGAGCTATGTGTCCAATACAACAGCCAATAGTCACATACAGTCCTTATTACCCCACTTAGAGCTATGTGTCCAATACAACAGCCAATAGTCACATGAGTCTATTTAAATTTAAGTCAATTACTGTGAAGTATTAAAAATTCAAATTCTTAGTCATACTAGCCACATTTCAAAAGCTCAACCGCCATATGTAAATAGTGCTCTCACACAGAATAATGCAGATAAAGACCCTCAGCATTGCAGAAAGTTCTACAGTACAGCACTTAGTCATGTTTTCTTATAAACATATTCATATCTGGTTATCAGATATTAATAATAATAAACAGCATATGCACCATTTTCCCCCTAAATCTAAAAAAATGTGGAATTGCAAAATCGCATCTGGCCTACGGGATCACAGATAAGGAGTACTGGCCTGCTTCAGCTTTTATTAGTTATAAAGGCAATATTTGGTCTTTTTTCAGGTTTAGACTTTACCTATTATGGACTGAAGGACTGTATCCCCCCAAATTCACATGTTGAAGTCCTAACCCCCCACAATGTGATGGTATTTTGGGGTGAAGCCTTTGGGAGATAATGGTTTAGATGAGGTCATGAGGGTAGGGTCCCATGATCGGACTACTGTCCTTAGAAGAAGAGACACAAGAGTTCTCTCTCCCCCATATGAGGATGAGGCAGGGACTGGAGTGATAAAGCCACAAGCCCACAGACGTCAAGGACTGGCATCAGAGTAGGAAGAGGCAGAGAAAGTTTCTTCCCTAGAGCCTTCAGTGGGAGCACAGCCCTGCTAACACCTTGATTTCAGGCTCTAGACTCCAGAATCATAAGACTATAGATTTCTGTTGTTTAAAGCCCAATCTATGGTAATTTGTTATGGCAACCCTAGGAAATTAAGACAGATTTTGGTACCAAGAAGTGGGGTGCTGCTCTAACAAATATCTAAGAATGTAGAAACAGTTCTGGAACTGGCTAGAGGCTAGAAGCGTTTTGAGGTGCATGCTAGAAAAAGCCAAGAATGCCATGAAGGGACTGTTAAAGGAGACTCTGGTAAGAGCGCAGAAAGAAAAGAGGAGAGCTGGAGAGATGGCTTCTCAGAGAATACATAAACGATCATGACCAGACTATCGACGACAAAGGCCTTCTGGTGACTCTCAGAAATGAGAAACATGTTATTGGACAATGGAGAAAAAGTGACTTATAAAGTAGCAAAGAACTGGCTGAACAGTGTTTTGTGGAAGGTAGAATTTAGAACCAATGAAACGATGTTCAGCTGAGGAGATTTCTAAAGAAAGTATTGCAGGATTGGCTTGGTTTCTCTTTATAGTAAAATGAGAAAGAGATGAATTGAAGTAATAACTGTTAAGCAAAAAGGAACCAGAACTTGATGATCTTGAAAGTTCTCTGCCTATCCATATTGCAAAAAACATTGTTCTGAAAAGAACAGTAAGGGTGTGGTCACACAACCATTTGGTAAAGAAACGAGTATATGTGTGAAGCATGGACCGTCCCCCCTTAACCCCCCCCCCACCCCCCGCCCAGCAGAAACACGGCCAGTGTGAACTGGAGGAGACCGGTTGACAGAAAGGAAGGCTGTCAGACCTCTTAGGCCCTACAGGACTATAAACACAGGGCTACTGCCTGTGAACATGTGTTCTTCTTGAAGACAAAGGAAGAATGACCCCAAAGATTCAGAGGTCATCAGGGCTGCCTCCTTGGTTTCAAAGTTGGGGGAGGCATCACCTGGGCTTCAACAGGGGAGGTGGCCTCTGCCTAAAGACTTGGGGGCAGGGCCTCCTGGAGCCTGGGTGGGTGATTCCCTCCCGGCAGAGCCATAAAGGTGAGACTGCCACCCCAGCACGTCCAGAAGGCAAAGCATCACATCAAAAAGGATTATTCTAGAGCCTTAAAACCTAATGGCATTTGTCTTGTCAGGTTTTGGATTTGCTTGGAACCCTTCATCCTTTTCTTCCTTCTAATTTTCCCAGTTTTCTCATTCCTTTCGGAATGAAAAACTTTATCCTACACCTGTCCCCTCATGGTATCTTGGAAGCCTATAACTTATCTAAGAGCTTCACAGCTGGAGGGGAATTTCGCTTCACGATGAGTCCTATCTGGAGTCTCACCCACATATTATTTAGCTGGGACTTTGGGCTTCAGACTTGAGAGTTGATACTACAACAAGACAAGGCTTTTGCAGTTGTTGGGATGCAATAAATGTATTTGGCATGCCAGGAGGACATGAATTTTGTGGGAGGGTCAGGGGCAGAATGTTATGGATTGAGTGTTTGCCCCCCCCAGTTCATATGTTGAAGCCCTAACTCCCAATGTGATCATATTTGGAGGTAGGGCCTTTGGGAGGTAATCAGGTTTAGATGAGATGATGAAAGTAGAGTCCCCAATATGAGATGTGTCCTTATAAGGAAAGGAGCCTTGGGTAAGAAATGAAGCACAGAAGAGGAATACTATTTAACAGGCCCCTCCAATTTCAGTCACAGGGAGAGAACTGTGCAGGCTCCTCTCCTCTGCATATTCACGGACAATTCAGTTCAGGCTAATCACAGTGGAGAAATTTATATGTGCTTTAGAACCACTGTTCCAAGGAGGTATAAGTGCCATTCTGGCAGAGAGACAGTGGTTAAATGACTGGAAAAATTCCAAGGATTAATAAAGATGCCACAGATGGGACTGCTACGTTGGTGGGAGGTGGGACTAGATGAAGTCCAAGGTCCGTCCACGCAAGAGAACGGGGGACAGTTACTCCTCTCCCACACTGGTTCTTCTTGAGTGTCTATCACACAGTGGGGACAGGTCTGATGCAGATATGCTTTTGAATAGGAATGTGTCCTTCAGAGTTCAGAAAATCCTGCCATTTCCCTGAATGCTCCTATGGCTACCTTTTCATGGGGGTAAAGTGGGTCAGGGCAGCTATGGTTCCTTCCTGCTACTCAGCTTCTTGTGGCTGTCAGGCTTCAAGAGGAAGGCCAGCATTGTTCACTACAGCCAGCTGACTTTCTTGACCATATGGGTGTTAAGACATTTACAGAAATCAGGCATGAACCTAAGTACCAAGAGAGATGTTCTGAGGGCCCTGCAGGCTCCAGCTTGTTTCATTCTGCTAGATGAGTTCTGCTAGATGAGCTCCAGCTTGTTTCATTCTGCTAGATGAGCTTAACCTGGTGCCTCAGTTTTCTCCTCTGTAAAATAGGGAGAACACCCTCTGGTCTACCATCCTCACAGGGTTTGAGAACGAAAACCGAACTACTGACTGAGCTAACCTATGTTCTAAAAACATGTATTATCCTAATTACTGATAGGGAAATTTCATACAAGCTCTGTAAAGCAATCTAAGGGAGATCCTTTCTGGATTCTTAAAAGTACTGCTATGAGTTCAACACAGAGAAGCTTTTATTTAGAGCATAAACTGGATTCCCGCTTGTAAAGAAAAGCATGAGATAAAATTCTTTGTCTTAATTTGACAGCGGAGAGGCTCTTGAGTATTGGCCAACAATCTAATACGGGATCGCACCAAAACACAACCATTTGCTTCCTGAGTCATATCCATAAAGATCTGGTGGTAAAGTGCTGTCTCTGACAGAGCATTTACGGAGATCGCAAAGCTTCATGTTCAGGCTCTTAAAGAAAATACCTATCTCTGTCTTTTCTATTTAACATACCCTCGGCTCTCCATTTGGGATAAAAGTTGAAGTCCTGCTCCTATTGCAATTTCTCAGGTAAGAGTCACATTTCTGGGCTTTTAAGATCAATGTTCAAGCTGCCCAGCTCAGTGACCAGAAGGCATGATTCACCCCCTCTCTTGTCTGCTGTCCTAATGTTAATACACACTGAAGCTTCTACTGTATTTCAAGAAATGGGAAAACTTATACAATCACATGTACTGGCTTAAGAAAAATGACATTAATCTTGAATATTAATTCAATATTAAGCTAACTTGATATAAATCCATTATCACTGATTTTTATCCTAGAAATTACAAATGTAAAGAAAAATAAACTACTAATGATATTAGCAGACTTTTCACTGTATTTAAAAACTTGTTTAAAGAAAAGTGTGACTTAACTGGTTTTACATCAGCACACTTAACACTTCTTATGAGGTTTTTTCTTAAGCTCAGGAAAATTAAATTCTCTCAAATACTGTTTTATCAATATTTTTAAAAACAACACCGAAAACTTAAGTTGCAAACTTCCTTAGGTCCTTCAACATGCTGCACAGCCCCACAGTTTTCTTTATCCAGATTTAAGTAAAAAATCCTGTAAGACATAGTTCAGATGAAAGGAATTTTAAAGAATGTACTGCAGCTTTCAAAAAGCCTCCTTAATTACTAAGTGCTGCGAAACAGAGTTGTAAATTGATAAGAGGACAGTCATACCCTCCCTCAAAAGTGTACAGCCCTTCTAATACTAGTCACTGTGGGTTATCTATTTGATTCTTTTCCCAATCCCTTTGTCATAAGGTGAACTGTACCTGAAATTTCTGCTAGCGTTTTATGAAACAGTAATTTTTTTAGAAAGCTATTTTTTATAGGTCCTCTGAATGCTTTTTACAGGCAACCAGAACCTTGGGTTTTGCAATGATGATTCTATCCATATGACTGTTAACTTTCTTTTTTTCCTTTCCTTCTCTGTCAGAACCAAGGCTTGTTAGAGTGTAGCAAGTTTCCCATCTCACACGCCTATTTCAGTCTCCTATAAACTCATCTTAGGGCCAAACACTTATTTTTCTGGGAAAGAGCAACTCTTACAGTTTTATCCAAGCCAAGTCAAATGCATCCTACTTTTTCTTCACTTACTGGGAATGAAAGTTAACGTTCAGGACTGTGAATTGATAGGCAGTGATGAGAGAAAACTGACCACCCGGAGCTCAGCCGCTGTGGTTTGTGAATGCAATAAATCAACAAGTTTTCATTTAGCAGCTACCAGGGCCCCAGCCTTTAGCTGGAACACGACTGAGAAGGCCAAGTTCTAGACCGGGGCCATCTAGCCCAAGACCCAACTGTAGAGATGAACTCATCCTGAACGCTCCACCTGGAAACCAGCGTCAGCCTGTTTCGGGACCGCACAGCGCGTTTCCCCTCGATCTCTGCGGATCTTGGGTTCACAAGAGTCTCCTTAGCTCCCCAAGACAAAGGGTCCCACTAGCACACCGGCAAGAGGCAAGCCTCGGGGAACCCCATGCTCTCACTTCGCCTCGGCCTGAACAAGTGGCAGAGGAGGGAGCCCCCATTCAGGAATCTGCCGCGGAGCCGAGAGAGCGAGAGGACGTTTCACGATAACCTCGGAGAAGAAACCGCTAAAGGAAAGAAAAACGGGGTGGGGGTGGGGAGTGGCAGGATGAAGCTTCCAGAAGCGTCTGTTAATACCTCGGACATTTCTCAGACCAAGGGAAAAGAACCCAGGGGGCGAGAAATGGGTGTCCCAGGGTAAGTCAGCAGGCAGAAGGAATGAGCGAGGGAAGAAGAAAAGTGATTCAAATTAAAGTCCCAAGCGCTCAGGACAGCCTCGGTATTAGCTAGAGAAAGGGAGCGCCGGGGACGCACGGCGCGCCCGGCTGTGCCATGGCACTCTCTCTGGCTCCGCCGCGTAGACGGATAGAAGGACAGACGGACAAGCGCAAGCAAAGGACTTACCTTCAGGGTTGGCGCTGATGAAGACCCGGACGCTGCGGCCGGCTGGCATCAGGTGAGAAGGCAGGGCGGTGAGGTTCCCAGAGAAAGCCGCCCGCCGGAGCGCAGAGTCCCGGGGACAGGGCAGCTTGGTGCCCGCGCCGGCCGGCCACATTGCCTTCAGAGAGGAAGAGCCGCCGACTCCTGCTTCTCGGGTTCCTGCCCGCGGCTCCGCGGAACGGCTAGGTCGATCCCCGCAGGCGGCGCGGCTCAGAGCCGCTCCGAGCCCGAGGCGACGCGGGCGAGCTCCGTGGCACACACCAACGGCCGGCGGAGAGCGGCCATACGGACCCTCGGGCCCCTCTCACCGCCGCCTCCTGCCCCTCTGGGCGTCAGCCTTCGCTTGTTGCCAGGGCTCAGCGCAGTAGCGGGCGGGAGCGGGAGGTCAGCGTGGCGGCGGCTACGGGCGCGGCGCCTCTTTGCGCCAGGAAGCCGAGCCCATGGCCATGTCCCCGCCCGCGCCCGCCGCTAGAGGAGGGGGCGGTCAACGGGGCCCGGACAGAGAGGGCAAGTGGAGCGGACCAAACTTTATCTACAAAAGGCGTCCGGAGTTTATCGCCAGCCGCCTCCCCTGGGGCACAGGAATATCCCGCGACTTAATTAAATTAAGGGCAGTTCTGTTGCGGGGGGCCTCGGGCTGCCAGGGGTCTCCCTGGCTTCTCTGAGGGCGAGCCCGGGCGCTCCTGGCTGCCTCTTCGGTGGACGACCAGAAAGAAATTAGCCCGAGATTTCTGCTACTCCTCCTCCAACTCTACTAAGGGTCAAACAAGCCCTGAACATTTTCCAAAACGCTCTCATCCCGGCGTCTGCGCGTTTTTTTTGCCTAAGTGCTGGGAATTCCGCCTCAAAGTTAGACGCACCACGGAGCCCGGACTCCCAGGGATCGAAGCACCAAAACTCGGGACCGTCTCGTGCGTCCTGGAGGGAATATCACCGTGGCCGTTTCTCTTGGCGCAGGTGGCGAGTCCTGCCGCTCCGTTCGCTCCCCACGCCCAGCAGAGCCGGAGGTTTTTATAGCGAAGCAGCGCCGCTCACGTGCTCCTCGCCGCGTGCTCACGGAACCTTTTCTAGAGCCGATCTCCGCAGCGAGCCCTCCCGAGGTCTCTAAGTCTCCAGGGGTTATTTCCTGCTCCCACCCGGGCGCATTCCCGGGCCATTCCGCCAGCCCGGAGGCTCCGGGGCCCCGCCGCACGGGAGGATGCCGGGAGCCCCGCGCGCCCTGGCGCGCGCCTGGGCTCCGCAGACCAGTGTGGACTCGGGGGAGCGCCGCCCCGCGCAACGTCCCGCAAAGTGCAGGTGGCCACGGATTGGAGCCAGGTGCGAGAGATCAGAGTTGGCGTGGAGCAGCTTTTCCAAGTTCGTGCAGAGCGTGAGTTGGCTCCACCTGACGCTGATCCAACGTGGCCAGAGCGCATGGGGGGACTGTTGCCTGGGGTCGGGGCGTGAGGTGGACAGTGCAAGGAGTCTGATCCACGTCCGGGGTGACGTGAGATATAAAGGGACCGAGCCATAAAATTGCCATCTCCGGGCCGCACTTCATTGCACCTCCAAAATTCTGCAAATCCCGGGGCACGAAGGAAGTGTGATTGTGCTGTGGGGTGGCGGAAGTGAGCAGGGCGTGCTTAGAGCCTTAACTGGACTTTGGTCTTCAAACCCCTTATGTTGAGCTTTAGGGCAGGAACTCCTGGCTTTTAGAGAGGAAGAATAGCTTTTCCAAATCTTTGAGATTGGGGAGGGACGGGTGGGCACAGGGTGAAGGTAGCTCAACTGCTGGTTTTAGCCTCTCACCTGGGGCTTCTGCTGTAGGCAGCTCCTGGCCTCCTCCTGGCCTGCACTTCTTCTGGGCCCAGCTGGTGGCAGTGAAGTCCTACGCACTGCTGTTTATTTTGTCACCCCGCCGCATCACCAGCACACACTTTCTGGGGTAACCTTTTCGGAGAATTGGGTCTCTGGGTTTTTAAGGCTGCCTCTTCAGTACTGAGAACCAGGGGGGCACACAGCAGTCCTTACTTTGTAATAATTTGATGCAACCAATAAAGAAAACCTTGAACGTGCCCATGTATTAGTTCAACTGATCCCATTTAGCAAATTTTCTCCTTCCTCTCTCCAACCTCATTACTCCCAGGTGGGAACTTTCTTCAGCAGTAAGGACAACTCTCTGAAAGCTCTCCTGATGTCCCAGGAGGTTCGGACTGGGCTCTCTGGAAGAGGTTATGAATATACAGTGTCTATTACAGTATCATCCTTTATGAATGTACAGTATTTGTTACTGGAGAAAGGAGAGCCAGGACCACTTTATGCCTGATCTCAGTGTTGTTTATGAGACTGATGAGGAGTTGCCAGATTGTCAAGGGCTCGCCGGCCTTCCTCCTTCTCATCCACCGCCCCGCCCCCCCCCACCCCGCCTCCTTATCTGGTGGTTTCTCTCTTAAAAATCAAACTAGTGGGGCTTCCCTGGTGGCGCAGTGGTTGTGAGTCCGCCCGCCGATGCGGGGGACGTGGGTTCGTTCCCCGGTCCGGGAAGATCCCACATGCCGCGGAGCGGCTGGGCCCGTGAGCCATGGCCGCTGAGCCTGCGCGTCCGGAGCCTGTGCTCCGCAAGGGGAGAGGCCACAGCAGTGAGAGGCTCGCGTACCGAAAAAAAAAAAAAAAAAAATCAAACTAGTGTTTGTGTCTTCTGACCTTTGTTTCAGATCTCAAAGTGTTTCACTTTCTTAGGATGACTTTGGGATTTTGGGCAGCCTCTATAACCTAATTAAGTGTTCTCGACAGGCCGAAGTTTAGCATCTGCCAGTGTCACTGCAGACCAAGGATGCAGAGGAGAGAGAATTGCACGGTATCTGTGGGACCAAGCTTCCAAAGGCTCCCAGCACAGCCAGCTTTGCGTCAGGTTGAGCCGGCTGCTGTCTTTGGGTTATCAGGGCGGTTTCTACCTAAGGATACCCAACCTCCCCCTGCCCGCCCCCAAACGCACGCTTCTACCTTCTTCCATTCTGTCTCTTGTTAACATTGGATAGCCTAAAAACAGAGATTCATTCATTAGCATGCAGATGGCATAAGGGAAGAGTCACTCATGGTGCAAACATTTTGTTATGAATTAACTAGATCTGTTTCCCACCCTGAGGAACTGTAGGCTGTACAAGTGGAGGGTGGGGAGGGAGAGAAAGTGGGAAGGGAAGGGAAAGAGTGGGCATGAATGTGGAAGGCAGGCCCCGACTTACAGTATGGA
This sequence comes from Lagenorhynchus albirostris, assembly GCF_949774975.1. Taxonomy (NCBI): domain Eukaryota; kingdom Metazoa; phylum Chordata; class Mammalia; order Artiodactyla; family Delphinidae; genus Lagenorhynchus; species Lagenorhynchus albirostris. Next base: position 86,544,541 of record NC_083098.1, read on the forward strand.
GACGGCTCTGTTTTTATCTGTTTAAAACACTTTACAAACATGTTATTATTACTCCCATTTTATGCACACAAAAAAACAAGGCTCAAAAAAGAGAAATGACTTACCCAAAGTCATATAACTAGTTAATGCTTGAGCCGGGATCCAGGTACTGGGGCCCCTGTCTCAGTAGTCTTTCTACACAACACCTTTGTTTTCTAATTTTGCCCAGGTCTGACCCTGGCTGGCATCTTTAGTAACCCAAAAAATAGGTGTTCAGGCCTGTGTTCACAGGTGTGGAAGGCTGGTTATCACAGACCAAATAGGAAAGAAGTTCTGCCACAAGATCACACAAGACTGGACTCTTCCAACTTGTAGGGTGTTGATCTGATGACAAAGACTTCCAAATTCCTTGTTTTCCTTGGGTCCTGTCTTTTCCTCATAAGACCACAGGTAAACCCATACCATCCCTGAAGTTGGCTGGAGCATCTAGAAAAGCACCTAGAAATAGAAATAGGAAAATAAATGTACATGAAAAATGGGCTTGGGACCAAGCTTGTGATCAGGAGCAGGTATTCCCCTCTCCATCCTCTCACTCACCCCACTTTGCAGGCCAGAGGACCACAAAGAGGTTACTATCTTTATAAACAGTGATGCCAGCCCTTGATAAAACAGGGCTGCTCAAAGGTTAAATTACTGCCAGGTTCATTCTACTCGTAAAGCTAGAAGGATTCCTTGCAGTCAAGGAATCCAACTCCCCTTAGTACATAGATAGTGCCCCTCCCACAAAGTAATTTTATAAAAGAGGAGGAAAGAAAACTAATGTCTAATAATATTGATATGGTAAGCGTCTGTAAGCTAGACACTGTATAAAGCTTTTAATAGGTTTCTCATTTAATCCCACTGTATCTGGGATCTGGGCCAAGTACCTCTCATCTTCCCACTTGATGCCCCTTCTTGGACACCGTTGTCCCTTGTATACCTCTTGTGATGTATGTGCAGGTTGCTTGTTCCAAAGTCCATGGTATGCAAAGGTACCTCACCTACTTCCCTTTCCTGTGAAAGCTGGTGATTTTTCACCCAGCTGCATGGCTGTATCACATGTTCAGTTCATTCTGCTTAGATAATGGGTGTGGTGATCATAAAGAACATTGACTCTGACCCAGCAGAAGGAAGATACATCATCCAAACTGTATTTACCTGCATGTACATTTGCATTTCTGTACATCAAATATTCTGGCCTGGATGCTTCTGGACCAGTGTTCTGCATTTTTCCTATTGTGGATAGAAGTGGAAATAGACCCCCTAGTGTTATAAAGATGACCAAATTAACACACCATACTACTGTATTACACAAAATCTAGCCAGTGAAGCCAATCATGTGTTTTTGTGTTTCCCAAACTTGTAGAAGTGTTTTAAACTTAATGTTACATTAAAGTTCACAGTTGCTCCCTGATATGGGTGATAAATATTTGAATCTCTTTGCTAAAATGAGAAATGGCTTATGCAGGGTCACTCAAGCAAGGAATCTGTTTTCCAGAGCTCCAGCTCAGGATATAATCCAGACCCTCAGGAACCCACTTACTTGTTTACAAAATGGAAATTTTCAGTTTATGTGGGATTTGTCAGCATAACAATTTGCCAACAGAGATTGTTGATTCAGAGGTGTCAGCAGCATGATAGAATCCACAGCAGCTTGGTTTTAAATAAAGTTACACCTTTCTGAAATTGCTATCTGATGTCTTCATGGCTCAGAAATTCTAACTTTATATCCACCCCCTTCCAATTCTGTGTAATGTATTTTCTGAGCAGTCTGCCTCTTACAACCTTCTATACAATTACATTGTTATGAGAGTACTATGTACGTCATATAAAGTAGAAGAAAGTAAGGTAAGTTTCTTAATAAAAAATCTGTATCATGACATTAGTCACAAATACAGTACCTTTAGACACCCTCTTCTCTCTTCTTCCATCATTTGATACTTATTTGGAAATCACTCTTTACAAATCACTTTCATACCTGTTAACTCATTTTGATTCTAACCCTGTGAAGTAGGTTTTGGATTAACTATACTCCACCCTACTCCCCATTTTTCTAATATGAAAAAGCGGATCAAGCAATATTAATGGCATGTCCAAGTTCACTCAGTTGGTGGATGGTAGAACCAGTCTAAAAACTGGATCTCTGAACACCAAACTATAGGTTAATTATAATATACCACGTGGCTACCAATATATAACACGATCCATCTGGCCAAATCGATAAACATCATTTGCATTTTCTATACATTTTATACTAGTTGTTAGGAAAACCAAATAATATAGATTATAAAACATTCTGCTTGAATGGCAATGTTAGGTATATTTACACTGGTTTTTATATTTTTACTGAGCAAAAGCTAAATCCATATCATTGAATTCTATTAACAGCTCAGTTTTATGTGTTTTTTTGTTTTTTTTTTGTTTGGTTTTTTTTGCGGTATGCGGGCCTCTCCCTGTTGTGGCCTCTCCCGTTGCGAAGCACAGGCTCTGGATGCGCAGGCTCAGCGGCCATGGCCCGTCATGTGGGATCTTCCCGGACCGGGGCACGAACCCGTGTCCCCTGCATCGGCAGGTGGACTCTCAACCACTGCGCCACCAGGGAAGCCCACAGCTCAGTTTTAAAGATGAGTACAAGAGGCTCAGAGAGCTTAAATGAGTTTGTTTGAATATATACCCAGGAGTGGGATTGCTGGGTCATGTGATAGTTCTATTTTTAATCTTTTGAGGACCCTTTATACTGGTTTCCATAAAAGCTGTACCAATATACCTTCCTACCAACAGTGTACAAGGATTCTCTTTTCTCCACATCCTTGCCAACCCTTGTCTTTCATTTTTTAAATAACAACCTTCCTAATAGGTGTGAGGTGATATCTCATTGTAGTTTTGATTCACATTTCCCTGACAATGATTTTTTCATTGTCGTCATTTGTTCATTGGTATCTTTTCATATATCTGTTGGCCATTTGTATGTCTTCTTTGGAGAAATATTGATTTAGTTCCTTTGCCCATGTTTTAATTGGGTTATTTAATTTTACTTTATTATTTTGCTATTAAGTTGTATGAGTTCCTCATATATTTGGGGTATTTATCCCTTATAAGATATATGGTCTACAAATATGTTCTCCCATTCTGTTGGTTTGTTGATGATTTCCTTTGCTGTGCAGAAGTTTTTAGTTTGATATAATGTCACCTGTTTATTTTTGCTTTTGTTGCCTGTGTTTTTGGTGTCATATCCAAAAAACTCATTGCTAAGATCAATAGATAAAACAATCCTAAAATTCACATAGAAGCACAAAATACTCTGAAGAGCCAAAGCAATCTTGAGCAAGAAAAACAAAGCACATTTGTTTTTCAAATCACATTTCCTTAATTCAAATTATAGTACAAAGCTATAGTAATCAAAACAGTACAGTTCTGGCATAAAAACAGACACATCAACCAATGGAACAAAATAGAGAGCCTAGAAATAAACCCATGCATACACAGTCAACTAATCTTCAGCAAGGGTGCCAAGAATACAAAATGAGGAAAGGATAGTCTCTTCAATAAGCATCGTTAGGAAAATTAGCTATCCATATGCAAAAGAATGAAAATGTCCCCTTTTCTTACAACATGAAGAAAAATCAACTCAAAATGGATCAAACCTAAGACCTGAAATTGTAAAAGTCCTAGAAGAAAACAGAGGGGGAAAGTGGTTTTTAAAAATGATTTGAACACTACTTGCTGGGTTATAAGATACTCAGGGGAGTAAAACTGTAATAAATAGGAAGTGGTAAGTCAAAATAGAATTTTGCCACCTTTTCTGAATAATTGTGCTAATAAGGATATGACAATAAAATTTACTAACCATAATCCAATATGTGGTCCAATTCAATTCAAAGAATAAACTATCATTTGAAATCAAGTGTTTGCTTTATATATGGTTTAGATAGAAAATAATAAATCAGCCATCTGTCCAACACAGGGTTTTGGTGGAAAACAACAGAACTGGTGCTGATTGGCTTAAGCATGTAAGCAATTTTCTGGAAAATTATTGGGTAGTAATAACATTGCTGGGAGGGATGAAAAACCAGGCTTGGAAAATGGGAGGGGACCAGAAGAGGTCAGCTCATTGGATCCACAATGTAGTGTCACAAGAACGGACACTTAGCACTGACACTGCTGCTGCTGCAGCCTGAACGCTGAAGTACACCCCTGCCACCACCAGCACCATTCGCTGGATACCACCACTGGCACCATTGCCACTGGGCACTAGATGTTGCCATCACTATTGCCCTGTAATCTTCACTCTGGATTCTGAGGCCAGGAAGCCAGGGAGAGTGACTATCTGTCCTGCAGGCAGTACAGAGTTTTCTAAGCACTAGAAGGAGGTTCAGAGGTCAGATGGTTAAAACCTTTACACACCTCCCCGAGCAAGTGTACAGTATCTGTTCTTATATGGCCCAGAACATCTGGATGCTGTGGACAAGGGATGAATTGAATGCTTTTTGCATTTCTAGAATAAAATTAGGATAATGATGCTCTACCTCTTTAAGACTCAGATACCTGAAAAAGCTCACCTCTCTTGGACCACAACCAGGAATAACAAAGTGAGCTAAGAAGAATCCTCTAAGCAACCACACTATATGTTACAATGTTCACACACTGTTGCTCGCTCTCTTGACTCATGGGAGGTCCCAGAGGCTCTCTGTCAGGATCTCGTCACATGTACTATATTCACAATTCAAACAAGCTGGGTTTTCCTGGTTGGCAGAACCACAGCAGATTCGAGACAATGAATTGGAAGAGGAAGGGCTGCTATCTGGAAATGAGAAATGACTGTTCACAGCAGAGTCAGAAACCATATGACAGCAGAGGTAATATGTACGCAAACACACACACACACACACACACACACACACACACACACACACCAGTCAGTGATCTAGGGACCACTTAATTTTGGAACAGTAGAACTCTATATATCTCAAAATGGGACAGACAAAGAATGAATAGATCCTGAAATTGAGACAGACTAACTTCAGGATATTGCAAGTACTCGGGCATAATTTTCAGTAGCAAAAAACTTAGAGAGTTTAGACAGAAAGGCAATTGGCACTTGTGATATCCAGTAGTAAACATCAAGTAGTTGAAGATCAATAGCAAATGAAGAAGGCAGAGATTCAGTTCTCTTATCTCCAAGAAGAACATTGTAGGGCACTTTTACTTAAGTGCCTGAAGCAGTGGTGGTGGTAGTAGTAGTAGTAATAATGCCAATGACAATAATAGTAATAAAGTAAACACTTAAATGCCTTTCACTGGGCTAGATATGGTTCTATGAGTTTATAGACATTAACTTATTTAATTCTAAGCTGTCATTCCTGGGAAGAAGGCACTATTATTATTCCCATTTTCCATAAGGAAACTGGGGCGAGGTAATGTCAAGATGCTTGCCTAGATCACGCAGGATGTGGTGAGGTATGTACTTTAATGCAGGCAGTCTGGTTCCAGAGTCTGAGTTTCAAACATTATGATATACTCCATCTCTAGATGCTAGGTAGCATATACCAATGTAATTATCCAGGCAAAGGAGAACTAGCTCAAGACAAGGAAAGTAGGAGGAAACTCAGGTTGCAAAATTTGTCTTAAAGGTAAGGGAATGGAGATAATAGTCAATGAATGTTTACTCTGTGTTGCATTCATTACCTTCATTATCTCATATGGCCTTCAATATGCCATATGATACTGTTACTCGTTTTACAAAGGAACAATCTGAGGCTTGGAGAGGTTAAGTAATGATCCATCCTCACAGAGCTTGTTAAGCAATGAAGCTGGGATTCAGTCTCCATTCACTTACTGCTACAGGGTAGCACTGCCTTTAAACAGTGCAAAAGCCAGTTGCAAGAATGAGGTATTAAAATTGTCCATTCATATATTCATCCATTTTATTTATTTGCTTGTTTTATTTGTTCATTTATTCATTAAACACTTCCTGTTAAGCATTTCTTTGTTCCAAGGACAAACCCTGTTCTCAGGCAGTCCAGTCTAGTATGGGACTCCAAAAAGATGTTATCTGTGTAGAGGAAGACTCTAATGAAATGACCATCAATCAGTTTAGAGGTTTCTTAAACATTACTAAACCCAGTAAGACAAGTACATACTTGAAAAGACATCAGTTGACACTCTAGGATAAAAGGGCTGCATGGAAGCAAAGAGTCACGATGCCCAACAATGCAAGAGCAAGAATCTAAAAGGGGTTTCATGGGCTCTACTCAAAAAGGTAGTAGGCTATAATAGCAGGATGTGGGTTTTGGAAACAAATGGATAAATGCGGGTTCCAATACTGGCTTCGACATTTAGAAATTGTGGCTATAGCCTAATAAATTTTCTTCTCTAAGCCTCAGTGCCCTTCTCTGTGAAATGGACGTGAGTTGACTGCTTTTCAGTGGTGAACAGTAAACGTGTTAAAGGACTTAGCACAGTGCCTGGTACTCAGGGATGGTGATTATTATTAGAAGAGAAGCCCAGCTAGACATAGTTATTAATTTAAAAGGGGATCGTGACAGCTAAACTATGTCAGATTTTTAAAACTTTATAGTTTTACAAAATTTTAATTTATATTGATAAGGTCTAGTAAAAACAAACAAAATCAAACAAACCAGTCAATGACTACAATTCCATTTGAGGAATTTTGGCTGTTTGTGTCTTGTTTCGTGTGTTTGGGGATGAGGGTTGCAGGTCTACCAAAAGGAGCTGAGGACGTTGGGTTTTACTCTACAGGCAGTCTAGCTGAGATGAGAAAATCTAGGTAAGACATGAGCTAGAGCAACATGAAAAATGGCAAGAGAAGTACATTGATTCCTGGGCCTGTGGCAAAGCAGAAAAGGAGATCACAGAATGTCAGAAGCTATCTTGCAATTTAAAGGTGGAAAACTCATACTGTTCCTGATATTGAGGTCCAAGATCAAAACAGAGCCAGGAACGAGGCTCATAATAGATTCATGCTCAGTAGCTGGTAAATATCCTTTAGCTGGGAGTTGGGGGACTCTAGGAGCCTGGGTCGACGCAGTGTAGGTACTGCTGAAGCTCTAAATGCGAACAGAGGAGGGATCTGGGAACAGGCAGCGTTAATTACCTCTTAGCTCTGGCACTTGCTATTTCCTCTCTAGGCTTTAGCAGTAGCCAGTAGCCTCTGGATTGATCTTTCCATCTTCATCCTCAACTCTCCAGTACAGCTTTTCACAAATATTCTGCTCTTAACTTTTATTTCCTGTCTTCTCTCTACTCTTCATTTACCGATTAACTTTGACTAAATCAAGGTGTAAAACTCAGTATTGTAGTTTTTGGTACTGAATGGCTTCACTTCCATCCTTCAAGGCTTATCCTTTCCAAGTCACTCTCACAAAAGCCTTCCCTGATTTTGCCAACTAAATGGAATCCATCTCTGTTTTGCTCCATCTAATGTTTGCATTACTGATATAAAGGCAAGGTTATGTTGCAATAACAACCAACCTCAAAATCTCTGGGATTCTTTTCTTCAGTATCGTACCAGAGATTCTAGAGAGGGCAATTAAGAAAGTAAAATAAATAAAAGACATTAAATTAGAAACAAAGAATAAAACTTTATATTTGCAGACAACATGATCTTCTATGCAGAAAATCCCAAGAAAGCTACTAAAAAATACTAGAATAAATGAATTTAGCAAGGTTACAAAAATCAATTGCACTTCCATACACTAGCAATGAATAATACAAGAAAGAAATTAAGAAAGCAATTTCACTCACAATAGCATCCAAAAGAGTAAAAGCTCATTAAAAATAAACTTAGCAAAAGAGGTGCAAGACCAAAAGCAATAAGACATTGTTGAAAAAAATATAGGAAGATCTAAATGAATGAAGATACTTTATGTTCATGGATCAGAGGATTCAGTATTAAGATGGCAATACTCCCCAAATTTATCTACAGATTTAATGCAATTCCCTGAAATTCCAGCTGGTCTAATTCCTTCCTTCCTTCCCCCTTCCTTCCTTCCTCCCTCCTTCCCTCCCTCCCTCTTCCTTTCCTCCTTTCTTTCTTTCTTTCTTTCTTTCTTTCTTTCTTTCTTTCTTCTTTCTTTCTTTTTCTTTCTTTCTTTCCTTCTGCAGAAATTGACAAGCTTACTTTAAAATTCATGGAAATGCAAAACCTACACTAGTCAAATCAATCCTTAAAAAGGAATGACAAGATTGAAGGACTTTACACTACCAGATTTTAAAACCTATTACAAAGCTACAGTAACTATGTGTGGTACTGGCATAGAATAGATACATGTGTGGTACATATATACAATGGAATATTACATAGCCATAAAAAGGAATGAAATTGGGTCATTTGTAGAGATGAGGATAGACCTAGAGTCTGTCATACAGAGTGAAATAAGTCAGAAAGAGAAAAACAAATATCATATATTAACACATATATGTGGAATCTGGAAAAATGGTACAGATGAACCTATTTGCAGGGCAGGAATAGAGACACAGATGTAGAGAATGGACATGTGGACATGGCAGGGGAAGAGGAGGTTGGGACGAATTGGGAGATTAGGATTGACATATATACATTACCATGTGTAAAATAGCTAGTGGGAACCTGCTGTATAGCACAGGGAGCTCAGCTTGGTGCTCTGTGATGACCTAGATGGGTGGGATTTGGGTGGGAATGCAAGGGAGGTCCAAAGGAGGGGATATATGTATACATATAGCTGCTTCACTTTGTTGTACAGCAGAAACCAACACAACATTGTAAAGCAATTATACTCCAATTAAAAAAAGAATAGAATTAGAAGAATAGAATTAAGAGACCAGAAAGAAATTCTTATGTTTATGATCAATTCTTTTTGATGAAGGTGCCAAGACAATTCAATAGGAGAAATAAGAATCTTCAACAAATGGGTCTGGGGCAACTGGATATCAACATGCAAAAGAATGAATTTAGAGCCCTACTTCACACCACACATAAAAATGTACTTGAAATGGATCATAGATCTAAAAGTAAGAGCTAATGCTATAAAACTCCTACAAGAACTCATAGGAGTAAATCTTTGTGACCTTGGCTTAGGCAAAGTTTTCTTAGATATAACATCTAAAGCACAAGTGATAAAAGAAAAAATCAAAACATTGGACATTGTCAAAATTAAAAACCTTTGTTTTGCAAACATATCATCAAGAAAGCGAAAAGGCAACCCACAGAATGGGAAACAATACTTGCAAATCAAATATTTGATAAGGGACTTGTGTATAGATTATATAATGGACTTTTCTAACTCAATAATAAGAAATATACCAGTTATAGGGGCTTCCCTGGTGGCGCAGTGGTTGAGTATCTGCCTGCTAATGCAGGGGACACGGGTTTGAGCCTTGGTCTGGGAGGATCCCACATGCCGCAGAGCAACTGGGCCTGTGAGCCACAACTACTGAGGCTGTGCATCTGGAGCCTGTGCTCCTCAACAAGAGAGGCTGCGATAGTGAGAGGCCCGCGCACCGCGATGAAGAGCGGCCCCCACTTACCACAACTAGAGAAAGCCCTCGCACAGAAACGAAGACCCAACACAGCATAAATAAATAAAAATAAATTAATAAACTCCTACCCCCAACATCTAAAAAAAAAAAAGAAATATACCAGTTATAAAATGATCAAAGAATTTACTAGACATTTCTCCAAAAAAGATTTACAAATGATGAATAAGTACATGAAAAAATGAACAACATCATTACTCATTAGGGAAATGCATATCAAAAGTACAGTAAGATACCATTTCATACCCACTTAAATGACTATAATAAAAAAAGCCAGACAATAGCAATTGTTGATAAGGATGTGAAGGAATTGGAATCTTTAAGCATTGCTGATGCGAATGTAAAATGATGCAGTCACTTTGTTTTTGTTGTTTTTTAAAAATAATTAATTAATTTTTAAAACTGCATTGGGCCTTCGTTGCAGCACATGGGTTTCCTCTAGTTGCGGCGAGTGGGAGCTACTCTTCGTTGCGGTGCACGGCTTCTCATTGCAGTGGCTTCTCTTGTTGCAGAGCACGGGGTCTAGGCTTCCGGGCTTCAGTAGTTGTGGCTCGCAGGCTCTAGAGCACAGGCTCAGTAGTTGTGGCGCACGGGCTTAGTTGCTCCACGGCATGTGGGATCTTCCAGGACCAGGGCTCGAACCCATGTCCCCTGCATTGGCAGGCAGATTCTCAACCACTGCGTCACCAGGGAAGTCCCTGATGCGGTCACTTTGGAAAGTAGTTTGGCAGTTCTTCAAGATGTTATACATGATTATCATATGATCCAGCAATTTCACCTAGAGCAATTCTAAGATAAACAAAAATATATAACAACACAAACTTTTACAAAAATGTTTGTAACAGCATTATTCATACATGCCAAAAAGTGGAAACAACGCAAATGTCCAACACGTGGTGGATGGATAAACAAAATGGGTACATACATACAATGTATTCAGCAATAAAAAGGAATACATTACTGAGAGATGCTACAACATGGATGAATCTCCAAAATAATCTGCCTGGTGAAAGAAAACAGTCACAAAAGACCACATATTGTACACGTCAATTTATGTGAAATGCCCAGAATAGATAAATTTATAGAGACAGAAGTAGATTAGTGATTGCCTAGGGCTGGGAAGATGAAGAAGAAATGGAGAGTGAGTGCTCATGGGTATGAGAGTTCTTGTTGATTAATTCTTCTAAATGATGTTGTTCTGATGAAAGTGTTCTAACGTTAGATTATGGTGATGGTTACATAACTTTGTAGATGTACTAGAAACTACTGAATTGTATACTTTAAACAGGAGAATTTTGTGGCATATAAATTATACCTCAATAAAACTGTTTAAAAATCACAGTGTTTTAATACAACGAAAGTTTCTCACTCATGCTGCATATCCAGTGAAGGCTGGGAGAGGAGCTTTGCTCATAGTGGACACTTTAAAACCCTGGCTGATGGAAGCACTACTTTCTCATATACTTCTATGATCACTAAGGTAGAATAAAAGGAATGTGGTGAATTGCCTTATTGGCCCTTAAGACCTCCACCTGGAAGTTATACACATCACTTCAACTCATGTTTCATTAGCCAAAAGAAGTCACATGATCACACCTAACTTTAGAGAGGGTAATTTCAACTCAACTATATACCTAGGAGAAAAGAACTGGAATATTTGTGGAGTATTTTAATGAACACCACATTGGTCTTATCTTCTTTCCTAGGTTTTAGTTCCTGAGCACAGTGATACCATATTTCCTCACTGCCATAGTTTCCTTAAGTTCTTTTTTTTCTTTTTGAATAAGATGGAGGTATTTACATGAGTAAGATTAAAAAGAACACACACACACACACACACACACACACACACACACACACACATACCAGTCTAGAATAGTACTTTCTTCACAGTAAATGTTTCATAATTATGTGTCAGTAGAATAAATGAACATGAAATGATTAAGCAACAGTGCAGAGCCATGCGTGATTAATAGCCCAATGTGTGGATTAAGGATGACTACAGTAGGAGTTTGGAAAAGAGGAGATCAAAGTGAGTGGAGGTGGCAGATGCACAGTAATGGGTGTTCCCAATCTCTATCTCTGGTATCAGTACAGATGGATCACTAAGAACTGCTGCAGTGACCCAGATGGACGGTGTTATCTGTGTCACAGTTTGTTTTCTTCCCAGATATGGGTTGGGCAGAGACCTGCGAGCTTAATTAGGGCAGTAAAGAATAGGATCCAAATCACTTAACCTTTCTGAATCTCATTTTACAAATCAAGATTGTCAAATGTAGCTGTGTAACGCCTTAAAGCCCTGTGATTAAATATGCTATTAGTATTGTATGCAAAATCTATCAGAGAGTAAAATAGTACTTCATGCGTATGGAGTTGTTGAATATGTCAAAGCTTTAATAGCCGTCTGGAGTTAAACCTGTGTTCCGCTGAATTTAGAGTTTTCACAGACATGCTTTAATGAAGAACCCCTTCTTTCCAGAAATTCATTAGGCTGTTACACATACACTTGAGTCATTTTTACATCATGAAGAGGTTACTAAATTAAAAGGATTGCTGAGAGTACTTTCAAGGCATTGCTAATTCTTTCAATGTATTTGGACTTTGAAGCAAAAATTTAATGCTGTGTTGGCTGGAAGAAATCAAAATCTCTACTTCCTTCACATTCTTATTAGATATATATCTTAATTAATTTCAATTCTTAAGGAAAGGACCTTTTCCCTCAAGAAAGCTTTTTACATGTCCATTGTCAGTACTGGTTGTTTTTTTTTTATACATTTATTTATTTTATTTATTTATTTTTGGTTGTGTTGGGTCTTCATTGCTGCACATGGGCTCTCTCTAGTTGTGGTGAGCTGGGGCTACTCTTCATTGTGCTGCGCAGGCTTCTCATTGACGTGGCTTCTCTTGTTGTGGAGCACGGGCTCTAGGCATGTAGGCTTCAGTAGTTGTGGCACACGGGCTCAGTAGTTGTGGCTCGTGGGCTCTAGAGCACAGGCTCAGTAGTTGTGTCCCTGTGGCTTCCCAGACCAGGGCTCGAACCTGTGTCCCCTGCATTGGCAGGCGGATTCTTAACCACCGTGCCACCAGGGAAGCCCCCTGTATTGGTTGTTACAGTGACCAAAATCACCTAATAGTAGCCACGCTCCACTACCTGGTTTGCAGACAACTCTAAACACAGAGAGAACAGTTAACTTATTCCTAGAAAATAGTCTCTATTTTTAAAATATTCAGTTACAAGTTTTTTTTTCTGTTAAAAATATTTCTTTCCTTTTACCACCAGAAGGGAACAGTAAAAATTTGGGTTAAAAAGTCAGGAAAACAACAACAACAACAACAAAACCACTTACCACTAGCACATGTAAGTCTTAGTTTAATCTATTTTAAAATGAGAAAAAATAACTAAGAGATATGGGAGCAGATTTCAATTTTTGAAAACTTATGATTATGGAAAGAATAGGGAAATATGAATCATTTGGAAATAGGAATAGTGAAGAAGCTATAAATTAAAATTTACACAGCCTACCTTAATAGTTAGGTTTTTGGAAAGATGTAGAATGTCTACTAGGAGTGAAAAGCAAAAACATTTTCTTACCATAATCACTTATTTGAGCTTTTTATTTGGAATTACACAGCACTTAGCACAGAGGAAGTTCTTAATACACGCTTCTAGAATGAATTGCCCATACCATTTCAAATGATCTTGGAATATATTCAAAATAAAAGACAAGTAGTTTCATCTAGCAACGGTGCATATTAACACCAAGAAAGCCATATGTGGAACAGAATATTTTTAGTATTTCGTTAAGGGAACCACACTACAGTTAATTCTGCAAAAAGTAAATACCTTCACAGCCTAGAGTTGCAAGGACAATCATGAATAATACCACAGAAATATCCATAAAGAACTTCTCATGTAAACTGATAAATACATTAACATCTATCTTTTGCCTATTTGCTTGTTGCATCAGTGGAGAAGTGGCAAAATCAGTCATGTGACACTTTGCCCCTATTAGATAAACACAGTTTATTTCAGCAAGAATTTATTGAGCACCTACTACATTTTTGTACTGTGATGTCACCAAGGATATAGACTTGAAGAAGGAGACTGATTGAAGAAGAACCTTGAGGAAAGACAGATAGAGGGAGGAAAAAAATGACATTAAAATTTTACTCAAAATAAAAGGAGCAACAATTGATATTTACTTTATGCACCATTATTTTCTAATCCCCTTACTCCATCTGACTCAAGACATGAGAATTATAGTAAGTCAAGAAAGCCCTCCATCTGTTAAAAATGTAGATTAAGCACTTAATCTTGTGGGCAGCCACACAGAGCACCAAGAAATTTCTCACAATTGAAATAATAAAAGCAGGATCCCATCTTTAGTTAAGTGTAGCTGATACAGTTTTCGGAATGATCTCTACTGTATTAATAGATAGGTTTGCAAATATCTCCAAGGGTCTAGTGCTCCCCTTTGTTCTCAAGTGAGATGAAATACACTATGCAACTGGCATGACACTCACAAATTAGGAAGACAATTTGCCATGCATTACAAGTAAATTATAAGGTAGATACTTGCTGTGTGTGCCACTCATCTTTGCCTCCTTGCTCTCCCACTCTGTGACCTACTTTCACATGGATGCAGTGCTAGCTCTGGCTGCTGTGTTCATATAACACTAAATCAGTACCTCCACTTTTGATCAGTTCAAGGGTGGGCTTGTCAAAAGTCCTTTCCCTGGGAATTTGGGTGTCTGGACCTGTAACAGGTAAATCCAGGAGGCATCAGTGGTCATGTTTCTTACACGTGCACCAGAGAAGCAATGGAAGCTGGGTAAGACAGAGTCAGAGCAGGTCAAGGACTACAGTAAGCACCAGAAGGAGAGAAAGAGCTGGAAAGCAAGAGAGAAGAGTGTGTGAGAGAGAGAGGGAAAGGCATGCAACGGACACATAGACAAGAGGCAAGATGTAGAAAATGGGTCCAGACAGAGCTTGAATCTCTAAGGCACAGTTGAAGTCTGCCTACATCCCAGCCTTTCCCTGCCATAGAAAGAGGAGAGAAACACTTCCTCTATAATGAAGTCCCCCTTGTTTGTCTAAATGCCTCAAGTGGTTTCTGTTGTTTGCAACCTTGTAAATGTTATATATCCAAGCAATAATGTGGTTGTTTCTGGGCATTTATCTCCCCTTCTCTCTCTTGACCCAGGAGGGACTTTCCCCCTCTACTGCCTCACATCAAAGTAGAAACAATGATTCAAACAAGTCTTCTACATAAGTGACAAGTAAGAAGCTTGCCTGAAGGTCCTTTTCTCTCCAAGTGGGGAATGATCAGATATTACTGTCCTTGGGGAGAGGGAGAGAGAAGCCAGAAACTTATCTAACACTCAATGGGAGAGGAAGGATGGTCTGGAGGGACAAGGGTGAAAACTTTCAGTCAGGAGGACCAAGAGTAGAGTGGAAGACCTAAGAGGTTGAACACTTCCCTGCCTGCTCACTCATCACCTGCCATTCAATAGTTCTGGGACCTGGTCAATTCTCTGATTAGAGAGTAAGAGATTTGGACTTCTTTATGGGGTTGGGTTAACACAACTGCAAATCATAAACCACAAACCACAATTTATAACATCATGGCTAGTTCTCCATTAGCAAGTGATTATCTAGAAATTTCAAATAATTAAAAAGAAAGTAGTTAAGACTGAAAACTATTGCCTAACTCATCACTCATCACAACATTCAGGTCAAGTTCTAAGATACAGGGATCTCAGTGGATGCCTGTCTGAGGACACACTTCTGTTTGAGGACATATTCATTTGCAGGTATACTTAAAGTGGGGTCCGTTTAGCTAAATGTTAAAAGGAGACAATTAAAATAGAGGTTTACTTGAAGGGAAAAATATGCCATCCTTCTTTTAAAGCTAAGAAAACTCAGAGAGCTCAGATGTCACTGGGATAATTCAAGCCCAAATGGACCCCTCTTCCATTTGGATTACACTGGCTCTTGGGACTCGGTATTAACAAGCATTACCAAGCGTATGGATGTTTTAGTTAATTCTGCTGTCTTTGTTTCTCTAAGAAACAGACCTTTGGTGAGATATATGGTTTGTATGCCTGGCCCTTTT
The DNA here is from genome assembly GCF_949774975.1 of Lagenorhynchus albirostris. Taxonomy (NCBI): domain Eukaryota; kingdom Metazoa; phylum Chordata; class Mammalia; order Artiodactyla; family Delphinidae; genus Lagenorhynchus; species Lagenorhynchus albirostris. The sequence goes on from NC_083098.1 coordinate 86,560,209, forward strand.
TGCTTCTCTCTGCTGTGCTAATCCAGGAAGAAATGACAGCTGAGGTCAGGCTCTTGCTAGACAGCAAGTCACCTGACTCTTGACTCTTGTTATCAACCCTGTGTCCATAGCCACCTTTGTCACATCTTTGCCCAGCTGACTTCCGGCCTGCCTGACATCTCTTTCTTCCCCATTCTCCCACTCAATTTCTCCCCAACTTCACAGCCCTGTACACTCTGATCACGTGCTCAACTCCCAGACTACTGATACCCTGCCTACACTAGCCATGAAGGACGCCATCTGCTTCAGGGGAAGTGGGAGTTCCCATCTGCTCAAACACACGACAGGGAACTCAATTAGGGTGCAAGGAAGTAGGGTGAAGAGAAGTCTGGAATGAGAAGAGTGTAGAAGGAATTAAGCCAGAAGCTTAGGGATTTGGCACAGTTCTAAGCACTGGGGATACCAAGATGAACATGAACCTCATTTTTCAGTAGTGCAAACAGAAAATAGACAGTTTGAGGAATAGATAAATAAGATAATCTAGGTATTGATAATAAGTATGATTTTGAAAAGAGGATATGGTATAAAGAGTGTGGGAAGGGTGTCCAATTTAAATAAGGTGGTCAGGAAAGTCCCTCTGAGGAAGTGGCATGTGAGCTGAGACCTGAATGATAAGAAGAATCCACCCAAGAAGTGATTTGGAGATAGAACATTACAGGTAGGGAAAACCACAGGGCAAGGGCTCTGAGTCCAAACACACTTGCCTGTGTTAGAGAATCAGTTGGGTTGAGTAACAGCTAATGAGGGGAAGGATGATCCCCTAGATGCCTTGAAGGGAATCTAGGCAGAGACCAGATCCTATAGGGTCTTGCAGGCTGCCATAAGGTGTTGAGGCAGTTTTGGAGTGTCTTTAGCCTAGAAATAACATTGTCAGATTTATGTTGTTAAAGCTCAACTGGGCATGGAAATGAGCTGTTGGAGGGCATGCGTACAATCAGAGGGACTTCAGTCGGGCGGATGGCTTGGACTAGAAACGTTGAGTAATTTGCTCAAAGACACTCAGCTAATAAGTCAAGAATAAGTGGGAAAGGTTCCATGGGAATAGAGGAGTTGAACAGAAACACATCATTCCCTCCCAAGCCTCTTGTTCCCCCTGACCTAGAATGTTGGCTGATATTCCAGCTCAGCTGAGAAACCAAGGAAGGGTGGACTTTTGTCATTCTTTTTTGCAGTCTGGTGCCTTTGAACATGCCTACTTTGAGGAGTTTATGTTAAGAGTCCCTATGGAAGATATCAGAAACTAATTTTTCCAGCTTTCTTTGCAGTTCTGGCATAAGCATGGGATCTATGTGCTGCTAACTGGACATTTATGTATAAGTTATAGGGATCTATGTGCTGCTAACTGGACATTTATGTATAAGTTATAGGACATTTATGTATAAGTTATAAGTGATGAGAAGTAGGCACTGAGAAGAACCCATTGTGTGAAGCAGCCCCGGAGATGTGTGTCTACCAGAACCAGGAGAGGAGGTGGCTCTGAAGGTGTATCCAGGGCTCATACCAGTGCCGTCAACGCCGGGTGTACTGGGAGTCTGTTGGGACCATGCTCCCGAGTAAAGTGGACATTATATTTGGCCACAAAGCCTCCAAGGCTGGTTCTCCACCTGCCAAGCAATGTCAAAAGCTACCTAGAGTCCTTAATACATCCCTTTTCTGCTTATATCAGTTGGTTCTTTTGGTTGACTACTTAAGAATCATGACTGATACCTCTGTTTTCTGATGAAATGCAATTGTGGGGTCGAAGGAATCAGAGGAGAGAGACTCCTCATTAACGTTAAAGGCTATGGTCTCAAAAGACTCTCTCCCATCCCAGCCTGCCTGCAGATTCTGCAAACTTTCCTACTTCCTATTATAAAATAGAACCTGAGATCCACTTAGCATGCCTAATGCATTAATTGTAAGAAAAAGCAAAGTGAAGTTTGTCAGTAGGCTACAAGCTGGGCAGACAACCTGCCTGTTATAAAAGAAATTTCTCATCAAACAGGGCAAAGTGAAAAGCAGTAGCCATAGCTTTGGGCTCTTTCACAGAAATCATTTTGCAAATAGTAGTGTTCACTCAGTACTTGGCTTCTCACCAATGTTACCAGAGAATGCCCTTTTTCACCCATCAGCAATATTTGTAGGCACTCTTCCCACTACAGTTGTAGATTACACTAAAAAAAAAGAGTAAAGAAAACCCTACCAACTACCCCTTGTGAGGAATTCTAGTGAAAAATAAGAGCTTGAAGTATGCCATGGGCTCCCAATTCCCAGTGCCCAGAATATTGCTCATTATAAATTATAAGGAAATAAAAAAGAAAAAAATGGAGAAAGACTTTCAACAAGATTTTAAAATATGCTTTTTAATATTAATTTTAATTATTCATTATTTCTAAATAGATTTCTCTCAAGAGGAAATTGAAAAGGTGTAATAAATCTGAATCTCAAATGCCATTTATATCCTTTTAATGGGCTGCTTTCTCCTTGGGGTCCAAGTTCACTTTGATGATTAGCTAAGGCCTTAGGACATGATCTCCCTTAGGCACAAAAGGAAAAAGGAAACACACTTACCTCACTGATTATCATTGGCTGAGGTCTTCCTCTTGGTGCCTTTTTTAAGAAGTAGTATACACTGTAGTAAGACTGCCATGTGCAAAGTCTTTCAGGAATTACGTCTATTTATCAGTGAGAACTATTTCTTTTACATATCTGGCTTCACAACTAGATTTTGAACAGAACTGAAGTCTCATCATTTTGTCTTCACTTTCCTTATTCTTCTACCTCAATTGTTAGCAGTTCTGTGGGTGCTGGCCTTCCTGACTCAGCTGTCACTAGAAGCAAACCTGTGATATCATCTCCTTAGGAGGACCAGGGCGGCGAGAGAGATGGTCCTTTATGTGTGTATGAATAGCTTAATGCTGGATCCTCTAATGAACATGTCTCCAAGGCGTACTTTCCTTCCATTTATGACATACTTCCCAATGAATGAATTTGTTTATTAATTGATTATTAATTAGTTAATCATAGGGGTTGCTACAGACTGAATGTGTTTCCCCCAAGTTCAGATGTTGAAACCTAACCCCCAATGTGATGGCATTAGGAGTGGGGCCTTTGGGATGTGATTAGGTCATGAAGGTAGAACCCTCATGAATGAGATTAGTGCCCTTATAAAAAAGGCCCCAGAGAGCTCTCTTGCTCCTTCTGCCGCCTGAGGACACAGCCAGAAAGTGGCCGCCTATGAACCAAGAAGTGGTCTTTCACTTCTTGAATCTGTTGGCACCTTGATCTTGAACTTCTCAGCCTCTGGAACCATAAGAAATAAATTTCTATTGATTATAAGCCACCCAGTCTATCATATTTTTGTTGTAGCAGCTACTACAGAGTAAGTGCTTTGGAAGTTGACCCCAAAAGTTTTATTAGCCAAGGTTTACGAAGGCAGTGCCTTTGAGCTAAGCCTTGAAAGATGAGAAGGATTTCAAAGGAAAGAGAAGGTCATTCTTTGAAGAGCAAAGGCAAGGAAGCAGAAATATTAGGGGACTGGTGGGGAACTTTATAGATGTACTGAGTTCTTATATAGAGCAAGATGTGGGCAAGGTGTGGAAAATCAGACCCAGAAGTTTGTGTTTGCTACGGTGTCCCCATTACCTGGCCCAGAGTGGTATTCCATAACTACTTTGCCAGTGAATTGTGCTTTGTGTTAGGGGTTTGAGCTTTATCGTGAAGGCAAGGGGGAGTCCTTGAAAGTTATGAAAAACAATTTGGGAACTTTATTTGATGTGACAATATTCTAAGTGTTGTCTTTCTTCTTCTTCACAAACTTTATCTTCCCCATCACCACATCCCTTAACCCACCTTTTAAAATATCGCTATTACTTCTGAATTTGTAATCTGCGTTTCAGTGATGTTTGACTTTGCACCTGTTGTGACCTTAGAAGTGCACACTGCCATTTACTTTGGCTGATATGCTGATCTTCCAATCTTCTTATCAGAAGATTGTAAACTCCTTGAAGATGTGCTCTGGAAAAACTCTTGAGGATACCTTTATGCAGTAAAGGCACTCCAATGTTTTTGACAAATGTCTGGGCTCACTTATGGTGACAACCTGGGGCCAGATACTTTTAGCTCAGAAAGACAGGACAGCAGGAAGTAGAACATAATTTCTCTTTCTGCTCCAGCCAATCAGATAAGACACACAAAGATAAGAATACCTGAGGTGGCTTGGAGTGCTGATGAGATGGTGTAACCAAGAATGCTATAAATTTTAGTTGAAGTTTAGATAGGTTTTGATGGCAGATAAACTTTATAAATGCAATTTACACTTGGGCCCCATCTTCACTTCAATTCTGCAAGCAGATCTTCTTTCCAGACTAATGGCAGCTCTGTGTCAAACCAATCAGCAGAGATGTGAATTGAGTTACATGCTACAGTGATTTATTTCATTAACATCTGGTTTAGGGATCAAATGATAAAATCATTTCTCAAGTTACTGTGGTGAGAATTTCCTATCTCAAGTTATATTGTTGGCAAAAACTTGAATATAAAAATCTTATAATGCAATCTATAGCAATAGTCATTGATTTTTACCTTGCATATGAAACAAGATTAGAAACTAATAAAAATCTGATACTATTAAAAATAACATTTATATAGAACTTAATTTAGTAAGCACTGTCACATATAGTCTTTCTTTTGTATCTTGCAATTACTCTGGTTGATGATATCAATTTTACAAGTGAAGAAATAGGCTCAGAGAGGTTAAGTGACTTACCCAAAGTAACCCAGCTTCTTCTTATTTGGGGCAGAATTAGGACTCAAACCCAGATCCACGTATCCTATATTCCCATGCTTGTCAGTCTGCGGCTCATTTCATCAATAGGAAATTATTCGTTAGGGCAATGTAACAGTTAATTTATAGAAGAAATCGATTTCGGTTTCTCTGTTTTGTGAAAGACAATACTGTGTACAGGAAAAGAAAAATCATAAAAGATGAAACATGAAAGGAAGTGTGGATGAAAGACGGACAAAAGGAAGAAAACAACTTGCAAAACTGATGGTGCCTTTTAAATAATGGGTCGTTGTCTCTTCCACTTGACTTTGCTGTATGACACAGTGGGCGGGGGCTGACCTCTCTCAAGCCAGTCTCACTATGCATATCAACTAAATTGATTAGCTGATGCTTTTCATCCACAGGCCAGTATGTTGAAAACCATAAGTGTTGTTTGTGTTTACTATATCACTTTGTAGAGGTGAAAGATGGCATGGATGAAACTTAATTGGAGTGATTCTAGAACCATCTTTCTACTAAGCATACACCCCCAGAACGACTCCCAGAGACCTCCAGGGAGACCACTGGCAGGACATCTGGGAGAATAACCCAAGTGGGGTGTTCAGACTCATGCGTTGCCAGTGCCCTTTCAGCCCTTAAGTTATACCTGTATAAAGACAAACACAGCCATTTCTACAGATACACTAAAAAAGAAACATATATATATATTTTTCTGAATAAAAGAAGAGAAATGGAGCTGAATATCAGGTACCCGATAACAGTAATACTGCTCACTTTTGGCTGTTAGATGCCAGGCAGCCTGGGTACCGATCCCCTCTCTGCCTAACTCTGACTGACTAGTCTGCCTCTAACTAATTAGCTCAAGTTTTCTAACTCTGCCTTCTCAACTGAAAAATGGGATGACAGTCTTTCATTATACTCGAACTATAGTAGAGCAAGGTTTGAACGGATGATCAGGGAGCACTGAACATCTCCCATCCTTGCTTGAGACTTCACATTAAGCCAGAATGGGAGCATGGATGAACACAGGGTTAGGAGAAAATCCTAGCTGGGAACGTGGGTCAGCAAGGACTTCCAGCCTCTTGAATAATAATTTTCTGAACTTCAACCTCCTCATTTATAAAATGAAGACATGGGACTTATGGATCTTAACAGTGATTCCATCTTTTAAAAATGTTAGACTTGGGGCTTCCCTGGTGGTGCAGTGGTTGAGAGTCCGCCTGCCGATGCAGGGGACACGGGTTCGTGCCCCGGTCTGGGAAGATCCCACATGCCGTGGAGCGGCTGGGCCCGTGAGCCATGGCCGCTGGGCCTGCATGTCCGGAGCCTGTGCTCCGCAACGGGAGAGGCCACAACAGTGAGAGGCCCACGTACCGCAAAAAAAAAAAAGTTAGACTTTATGATATTATTATGTTGGATTTGTGTGCAATGACAATCTTCTAGAAATTTTTGAAAGCTGTGATCCAGCATGATAGGTTTTGCAAACAAATGTAAACAAATGTAGGGAGATAAAAATGTTTTTGTATGCACTCAAACACATACACACACGAATAAGTCTTTTTCATGTATATAAATAATAAAAACCTAAATGTCAGCCTTCGTGCATCAAATATTTATTGCTTAAAAAATTCAGTGTTCCATGACTCGGAAACTATTAGCATAGCTGAGTTTATGTTTGCATAGCTATTTTAAAAAGCACTTATTTTAATTTAGTATCTATTTACACTTTCAGCATTGTATGCCTATGATATGTAGATACACAGCACCAATATTATATGCTTCTTCTCAAGGCAATTGAAGATGGAATTACCCATGACAAGATAACATGTTCATTACAGAGTTTTCTCCTATTTATCAGAGGGAGAAGGCATTCTATTTTTGGTAGTGAGCATCACGCCCTTCCCCCCACCAGAATACAATGACAAGAAAACGATTAATGATTAATGAGTAATGTGCTCCACATTACTGTCAGCAGGAATCCAGTCCAGGCATGGAGGAAGCCTGAATAATTGAAGGGAAGAGGTAATGGTGGTAACATTAGTTATAACAGGTCAGAGAAGTTTCGTTCCTGGGCTTTGTGCCCAGTTTAAAGAATCGTTTACACATTTCAGAGTGTGGTTTTTTGGGGTTGTTTTTTTGTTAATTGGTAAGCAACGCTTATGGCTCAGAATCATAGCACAGGGCTCCCAGTAAGTTTAGAAATAGAGGCTGGACAGAATTGCACGTTCTCCTCATTACTGAAACCTTTCGTGATAACAGTTGCAGTAGAGGTTTTACCTAATGGGTGATAAATGACCACCTTCCAGACGGGCGCCTTATCTCATTTATCACTGGCTTGGAAGTAAAGCGCCACTGACATAGGAATCAAAACTGTTGAATGGATCTATACTTTGAATTTCCTCGGGATTTCTTCACATTATTTTATTTATTTATTACTTCATAACAGATAAGGAGATATTGCGTGGCTAATAAATTGGGGGCAGTGGTGAAGGGAATGTGAGGAAAATTCTTCACAGTAACTGACTAAAGCACTTTAACAGAACCTATCTATGCTATTGTAGGAAACCAAAACCAAATTGAACTGTAATCTCAGAGGAGTGGGGGCAGATCAATCTGTGCAAAGGCAGCCTGAGAGGAAGGGACAAAGTTGTAACGACTGACAATGGGAAGCGGGCATTAGGCAGCCTGAAATGAAGGACCCACTTCACAACAGCCTGCTTGCATCCCTGCTTGCACATTTTGGGCCTTGTTAGCTACTTGGACCTGTGAGTAATGACCTTGTCTTCAACAGTAACTTGAATCTGAAAGAGATGGCTTATACCCATTCATCCACACACACTTTCACACACACACGAACTCTAAGAGTATAAGGAGGTGTGATGGGGCTATAAAAGTTGTTGATGCTGGGTTAAAATGAGATGAAACCAAATGATGTCATTTAAAGCAAAACGAATGTAACCTTGGGCCAAACAATATGTTACTGGCTGAATATGAAGGGAATGTGATCCCATAAAGGTCAGCAAAATTACAGACGCTTCTTTTGAAATAGATGTTTAAATAGTAGCCTTCAGTCTGATATTACCTTTTTTTTTTTTTTTCTGCGGTACGCAGGCCTCTCACTGTTGTGGCCTCTCCCGTTGTGGAGCACAGGCTCCGGACGCGCAGGCTCAGCGGCCATGGCTCACGGGCCTAGCCGCATGTGGGATCCTCCCTGACCGGGGCAGAAACCCATGTCCCCTGCATCGGCAGGCAGACTCTCAACCACTGCGCCACCAGGGAAGCCCTGATATTACCTTTTAAGGAGGAATTATTAAGCGAATTTTGTTATTTTTGTAATCTAAAAATTTATATTCAGTGTTTAATAATTTTAGGGAAAAATAGTCATCCTATTTATAATAAATAAAATTAGAAGCTATGCAAGAGGTTAGAACTTTAGAATGTTTCATAAAAATCAAATCTAATGTAAAGTTTAATTTCACCAAAGATAAAAAAAATGAAACGGAAGAAATTCAGTGAGATAAAAGATTTTAAAAAGTTGCAAGGTTTTTGCACAGCAAAGGAAACCATAAACAAGATGAAAAGACAACACTCAGAACAGGAGAAAATGTCTGCAGATGAAGCAACTGACAAAGGATTAATCTCCAAAATATATAAGCAGCTCATGCAGCTTAATATCAAAAAAACAAACAACCCAATCCAAAAATGGGCAGAAGACCTAAATAAACATTTCTCCAAAGAAGATATACAGACTGCCAACAAACACAGGAAAGGATGCTCAAAATCACTAATCATTAGAGAAATGCAAATCAAAACTGCAATGAGGTATCACCTCAAACCAGTCAGAATGGTCATCATCAAAAAGTCTACAAACAATAAATGCTGGAGAGGGTGTGGAGAAAAGGGAACCCTCTTGCACTGTTGGTGGGAATGTAAATTGATACAGTCACTATGGAGAACAGTATGGAGGTTCCCTAAAAAACTAAAAACAGAACTACTATATGACCCGGCAATCCCATTACTGGGCATATACCCTGAGAGAACCATAATTCAAAAGGAGTCATGTACCACAATGCTCATTGCAGCACTATTTACAATAGCCAGGACATGGAAGCAACCTAAGTGTCCAATGACAGATGAACGGATAAAGAAGATGTGGCACATAGATACAACGGAATATTACTCAGCCATAAAAAGAAACGAAATTGAGTTATTTGTAGTGAGGTGGATGGACCTAGGGTCTGTCGTATAGAGTGAAGTAAGTCAGAAAGAGAAAGACAAATAATGTATGCTATCACATATATATGGAATCTAAAAAAGAAAAAAAGCTTCTGAAGAACATAGGGACAGGACAGGAATAAAGACACAGACGTGGAGAGTGGACTTGAGGACACGGGGAGGGGGAGGGGTGGGCTGGGACGAGGTAAGAGAGTGGCATGGACATATATACACTAAGAAATGTAGAATGGATGGCTGGTGGGAAGCAGCTGCATAGCATAGGGAGATCAGCTCGGTGCTTTGTGACCACCTAGAGGGGTGGGATAGAGAGGGTGGGAGGGAAATGCAAGAGGGAGGGGATATGTTTATATGTTTGACTGATTCATTTTGTTATTCAGCAGAAGCTAACACACCATTGTAGAGCAATCATACTCCAATAAAGATGTTGAAAAAAATAAAGTTGCTTTAGGGCTTCCCTGGTGGTGCAGTGGTTAAGGATCCGCTTGCCAGTGCAGGGGACACAGGTTTGAGCCCTGGTCAGGGAAGATCCCACATGCCGCAGAGCAACTAAGCCCGTGCGCCACAACTACTGAGCCTGCGTTCTAGATCCCGCGAGCCACAACTACTGAGCTTGCGTTCCACAACTACTGAAGCCTGTGCACCTAGAGCCAATGCTGCACAACAAGAGAAGCCACCGCAACGAGAAGCCCGCGCACCGCAACGAAGAGTAACCCTAGCTCACCGCAACTAGAGAAAGCCCACGCACAGCAAAAAAGACCCAACACAGCCAAAAATAAATATAAATAAAATAGATAAATATAAATATAAGGTATAAATGAGAGGCAATTAATTTAACCTACCACCTTCCCATTTTTTGTCTGTTATTAATATATTTCAAGTTAAAACATTTTTAGATGTTCTCACCTCACTTGCTTACTTCAGACATAGCTGAAAACCATTTCTAATACATCTTGAAAGATGTCGTTCACCACTACACCCAAACCAACCAGTATATCCCCAAATGGAGGACAACTCTCTACCCATGGATGAGAAATGTCCTCCTAGAATAGGACTTTGGAAAGATGCTTTATCTTTCCCTTCTGAGGACTATTTAACTTCAACCTACTCAGAAAGTACTGAAGCATGTGAAGTTCCCTTTATAATCTTTAAGGTGGAAACTCATAGTTAATGTGCAAAGTGTAGAATTCGTTCTCTGAAGCTGGACTCATTCAGCTCTAACTGGATGCCAAGCTCAATGTTATCTCTCAAATCCAGAATTCTTGTTCTTTATGTGATAAGCTCCAAACAGAAACCTCAATTTTGGTCAAAATCGTTCTGTCTATTGCCACTAGAACTTTACTTGGAGTTCTGTCATTATGTTGAATTTTATCCCAAACCCCCTTCTTTTCCTTGGGTCTTATGAGCGCACCATATATCCCTCGGCAGTTAATGCCACTGTAAACAGAAAATTTTCTGGAGACAATATGCTTGTATCCAAATCTGCCTCCATCACTTATAGCTATGGGACTTTGGGAAAATTTCTCCACGTTGGAGAGTCCTCATTGGTAGAGGAAGTGTGAACTAGTATAGCCACTTTGAAGAGCAATTTTGTATTATCTTGTGAAGTTGAATATTTGCATTCTTTACAAACTAGTGGTAGCTCACTGATGTATATACTAAGAGACATGCACAAGAATGTTCACACACTTCATTCATGTTCCACAAACGTGCCCTGAGATTTAAGATGGACAAATATTTAGCATGCTTTCTACCACCCTTCCCCCAACCCTAAACATCCAAGGTAGACACCACTAATAGGTCCTGGCAGTCTTTCCTGTTGAGTCCTGGTTTACCCTCACAATTCTTTTCCAACCCAGCTCCACAGGCAACCATCACCAATCAATCAAATTTTGAAAAGACACTTTCTACCTTCTTGGTCTCAGGACAGGTTGGGGCATTGGAGCTGAGTGTACTTTTAAAAATATTTTGAATATATATAATGATAAACAGATTTCCAAAGGCTGATTTCCTGCCTCTTTGTATATTATCCTATCCTGTAAGACAGGCTAATTTCATTAACACTTGTTAGTTGTATTTTCCCTTACAGTTTAAGAAGTGAGTTATATAATGGTTTTAGGGTGAAAAATTATTCTCCCATCTCTTACATTTTTAACTTCTTGTCCAAATGCTCAGATTTATTTTGCTTTTGTAATTCATACTGATCCATTACACAATGCAGCTAATTTTCAGCTGCCATTTAATTCTTCTATGACATTTTCTTTTTAGCTTATTGATACCACCTTTCTGCAAATTGCTTTGGCCTCGTTTGTATATAGCAATCAATAGAAAACAAAAGTCTAATAGGATACAGGGATAGGTTATAGTAACATTCCATAGATCTACACATGGATTCCCAAAATGGGAGGAGAATTTGCCAAATCTGTAATTTCCTTCTCAAATGTTGATATATTATTCTGAGCCACAGCATATATTGAAGTTCTTTCCAACAAACACGTTTAGAAGGAGAAGCACTGAGTCACTGAGCAATTGCTTTAAATTACTAAGGCAAGGAAACAAGAACAAATATGGCTTCACATATAATATGAGAATTTTCAATGTTTCCTAGGCTGATAGTCTAGGCTTCTTATTTTTTGGATTTAGGAGACCCTGGTTAATAATGGATTACTATAGAAACAGTGTGGGTGGCTGAGTGTAAGTTTAGTTAAAAGATACCTTCCTAAAAAAGGAAAAGAAATCCTTACGCCCTTTGATTAACTTTGTCACTGACACAAAATTCCTCAACAAAATTTTCTTTCAATGAAACAAAGCAAGATTAATGCTTGGGAGACAAATTGAATTAAATTGACACCATTGGAGGCAGAGGTCAACTACATTTTGTCCCCAGAATAATTCATTGGCAGCATTTTTGTTTTCAGTAAGGTCCAGACCCAAGCCTTAAACTGGATGAACTAAGGTGGCAGGTAAAGATGCCAGTTAGAAAGATCATTTCTTGAAGATGTCTGCTCTTGTTTTTAGGAACCTGTACTGTACTCCCCAAAGCTGCTTTTTAAGATGGATAGAGTATTTGACAATGAGGTTCACAAGCTTTGAGAAGTTCTTCAGTGGGTCTAAAACCTGGGGGAAGAAGGAAAGCAGACTCCAGACCTGAATGACATTGCATAAGATTCTGAGAATTGCAGAGCTCAAGGGCTCTGGAAACTAAGCTTCTTCCACCCATTTTGAAATGGAGCAATATTTGAAATGTTTGTAGAGATGATGAGTTTCTCTTATCCCTTGATACACATGCTAGTGGTTCTGATAACACTTCATTTTAGTAATACTCTAAGGTGTAGCATTTTTGACTGGTGAGAGACTAGAAGAGAAAGTGCAAAGAACTCAATTTTTTCAAATGCTGAAACTGAGATACTTAAATATTAATCACCCTTCCAAAGTGAACACAATAAGGTAGGGTCATTACCCAGGATTCCTTACTGGAACTAATGGCTTACCTAACCAGGATATCCAATGTCACATCTCTGTCAATCTTCAATCTCTAAAGCTCTCTTTCTCCCTCTCCCCACCCCATAGCCCCTGTACCCACAAAGAGGCAATTTTGCATAAAGGCTGAGAGCATGGACCTGGGGATTAGTGTGTCTGGCTCTTCCATTCCCTAGCACTGTGACTGAAGGCATATTCTTTGCTATCCTGTTGCTGGAGTTCCTCATCTACAAGATGGGGTTAATAACAGTACCTACTCCAACGCATTGCTGTGAAGACTAAATGGGTAATTACAGGTAAAATGCCTGGCAGAGTCAGGCCCTCAATACACGTTCGATACTAGAATCTAACTCCATAGCTTCCTCTGGGAAGAATTCCTTGCTTTCCTTCCTTTTGACTTTTTGTTCAGTTACCATCAACTCCTTCTCCTATTTGACCCCCTCATCTCAGTCTTGGTTAGGTACCCCTCTCTCTGGACCATCTCTGCATGACTTCATTGTAACTCCTGGTCTGTAATTGTTTATTGGTCTGCTGATAAACAGATAACTTTGGACAGGGAAGCTGTAGCCTGTTGATAACGAGATCATCCGGAGCTGTTGGAAGGGATGAGAATGGAGGCAAGAAGACCGGTAAGGAGGCAATTGCAGCTGTCCAGATGAAGGCAGAGGGAGAGGAGCTAAATTAGAGGCAGAATCCATTGAATCTGGTTGTCAAGGATGTGAAGGAGGAAGGACTCCAGGATGACCTCTGCATTTTGTGTGTGTGTTACGCAGACCTCTCACTGTTGTGGCCTCTCCCGTTGCGGAGCACAGGCTCCGTACGCGCAGGCTCAGCAGCCATGGCTCACGGGCCCAGCGGCTCTGCGGCATGTGGGATCTTCCCGGACCGGGGCACGAACCCATGTCCCCTGCATCGGCAGGCGGACTCTCAACCACTGCGCCACCAGGGAAGCCCGACCTCTGCATTTTTGACATAGACAGTTGGGTCTGGAGATAGGGATGTGGAGGTCAAAGCCGTGCTGAGAGTAACTGAAGTAACGGGCGTAGGTAAGACTGCCTGGGGAGCAGTAATGTGCACAGGAAAGAGAAGAGGGTCGGGGCAGATCTCTGAGAAGTACCAACATTTAGGGGTTGGGCAGAGTAAGAAGAGTATAAAGAAACTTCGGAGAAGAGCCTAAGGCAGAAAGTGATGAGACCTGAGGGAGACCGGCATCACTGAACTGTGAGCTGTACTAGATCAAGGAGATAGATTTTAAAATTATACTTTACAAGATTTTGAAGAAAACAGAAAGGAATATTTATTAAACCTCTACAGAGGGCCTAAATTTCTAAGTTTAGAAATGCCCACACCCCACCCCGCGCCAAAAAAAAAAAAAGAAAGAAAAAATCACATTGGAATAAAGAGATTTACGTAAATGTAGAACTAAAATATTAAACATTAAAGCAATTAAAACCAAAGGCAAGCATGAAAAGGAGGAAAACATTAGTAAGTGTTTATGGTGAGGAAAATACCATCTTTAGAAAAAGAGCTTGTATAAATTGTTAAGGAAATATCACTAAGAATGGGATGGATCAATGGGTAAAGGATTTGATGGGAATATTCACAAAACATTCTCATCACAAATAAGAAATGATCATTGTTAAACATGATTTGACGTGTTAGTTAAGGCTAATGTGGTAGTCATATTGCAATATGTAAGTGTATCAAACTAGCATGTTGTACACTTTAAACTTACACAATATTAATGTCAATTATATCTCAATTTTTAAAAAGGAGCAAATACAACTCATAAGCATACAGAAAAATGTTTACTTTCACTAATAGCAAAGAAATGTATTTTAGAATAAAGAGGCATTATTTTTTCCTCTTATTAATTAGTAAAAATAAAGTTTAAATAATAATACAACAATTGTAACAAATGTTTGTTGAAACCAGCATTCCTAATGATTGTTGGTGGCACTATATACTAATATAGACTTTCGGCAAAAATATCTGTTGGGATGAATCTGGAACCACAAATTGTTCTTGTACAAAGTTTTGCTAGTGTCTCCTAAAAATATCAAGAAGATAGAATATATACATAAAGTAATTTTGTTAAATCACAGAATCATAAGTAATTATGAAAAGTTAGAATTTACCAATAAGATTTGTTAAATAATCTGTGTGGCCTATAATGAAGCTGTTATAAATAAAGATTATGTAACAACCCCTTAAAATGATTATGATATGTTTGTGAATTAAAAACAGGATCTATATTTATACATACACTGAATATAGTTATACAGAAGATGAATATTAGAAAACTAGAAAGCACTTACACTAAAATGTTTACAATGGTTGTCTTAGTGTGGTTGTGTTAAGCATGATATTTCTTCCTCTGTTTCTCACTGTTCTTGCTTTCGTGTTAGATTATATAATTTATATATAGATATATATAGATTATATAACTTATATAACTAAAGTGAATATATATATGTTATATAATATATATAATATATATATTATATATAATATATATATACACCTTCACCTTATATATATATACACCTACACCTTCCCTATATATATATAACTTATATATATATTATAATATATATATAAGTTATATATATATATAAGTGCTTATATAACTAAACTAAAGTTATATGCTTATATAACTAAAGTGAATATAAATATAAATTGAATAGTTATTGGATCTTTATTTTTCTCTTTTTTCAGGCTAAATTAAATCATATTGTTCAGTCTCTGATGAGATATGCTTTTTTATTATTAAAAACTATCTTGATGAAAGTTATCTGGAGACTGTCATACAGAGTGAAGTAAGTCAGAAAGAAAAAAACAAATATTGTATATTAATGCATATATGTGGAGCCTAGAAAAATGGTACAGATGAACCGGTTTGCAGCTCAGAAATAGAGACACAGATGTAGAGAACAAACGTATGGACACCAAGGGGGGAAGTGGCAGGGGGAGGGGTGGTGGTGTGATGAATTGGGAGATTGGGATTGACATGTATACACTAATATGTATAAAATGGATAACTAATAAGAACCTGCTGTATAAAAAAATAAATTAAATAAAATTCGAAAAAAGAGTTATCTGCAAGTCAAGTAAAATAATTTTGATGCTAATATTCATTATCAAATGACAGTTTCATTAATGACTCTAAAAAGTGACGCATTGTTGATGGCATCTTATGGTGATGTTGATGATCATTATGATTACAGTGATGATGATACAGTAAACTTAGGTGAAAGTTGAAAATTTTCAAAGTTCTTTTTTTCTGTTATCTCATTTGATCCTTAAGGTAATTCTATGAGATCAGCAAAACTGCTATCATCATGTAAAGAGGACTGTGTGTGGCTTCGGACTCGGAAATATCACTTTCTTCATCTAAAAATGAAGATAACAATGTGTCCTTCAGCATTTTGTATATGTAAAGTAAAGCACCTGGTATTGAACCTATAGGTAATTGTCATTCAACATACCTCGAGTCCACTTCCCTAAATGAAAGTATGTCCCTAAAAGGGTCACTGATCAACCAAGATGAATATAAACTGTGTTGTTACAGCCTCGCAAATGAATAAGCATCATTCATCTGGAGGTTTAATTTGGGTCAGAATTCATGGACCACCTCCTTGAAGGTTCTCAGCACTCCCCTTGGGAGTTCCATGTAGTGAATTAAGATAATCCACTATTGAGAAAGATGCTTTTACATTGTTTGCAGAAATGTCAATCAAAAGCACTGGAAGATCCATTCTCAATGTTAAGTCTCTCCGCTGCCTCTTACACATTCTCCTTAAACCTTTGGCCCTGGTTATCACTCATTTATACCAGCATAATATGATATTCAACGTATTCCACTATTTTAGTTTCGGTATTTTGGATTTATGGAACAATATCTCATAGCCCTCCTCAAAGAGGTCTATGTCTCTTGGGTGCTCTGCCTCCCAAACTTATGTGGGAACTAATGATCTAGGCCAGCGTCTTCAGAATGTACAATATATTTTAGTAAAGATTAAATTTTTGCAAGGGTGAGGATAACTTCCAATTTCTTTCAAATACCAAATCCTAAGCAAAGACATGGGAATACGCCTTGCTTGAAATATATGTCAGGAGCTTTTTCATGATGAAGAAAACATGAATGAACTCATCTTGGAAACTATAAAGGCTATACATGCACAATGCATTATTGCACTTTTTTGCTAATGTGTTCTATTATTTTGTTCTTTAGTTTCTATATCTGTTTCATCTCCTTAACAGAACTATAAATCCATCAAAGGTAGGGATTATAGCTGCACCCGCTGAAAACTACTCATGGTGCTGAGTAGTTTTATGCAGAAGTGTAAGCACCTGGGAAGCTAAGACTTGCTTTCCTATCTTGGTTTCACTACCTTTTTGAACCTGTGGCCAAGGGCAAGTTACTCAAGTTACCTTACTGCTCTAGGTCTCTGTTTCCTTATCTACAAAATGATTAGAATACTGTCAAACTCAGGATTTCTGTACAGATTAAATGTGAGAAGGTACCTGTCAGATGGGTGTCATTTAGTAAACATTAGATTTCTTCCCCTTCTTACTTTTTCAAAACTTATTGGAAAAAAAACACCTAACAACTTCTATTTAGTTGGATTTACTACACCTGAACTTACTGCATTGCATATTCACTCTATTCAAATGACAATAACTTCTCAGCCAATGGATGTTGCATTACTGAATTGTTGCTGTTACTTCAAGCCCATGTTTAATGAATCACAGGAGACTTTTGCCTGTGGTTTCACAGAAATTAAAGAGCCTTTATCTTCCAGGTCTAAAATCAGGGAAATGTGTCCCTTGAAATTAATAACATGTGGTCATTAGCAAACCCGTACCCCAACCTGAGGCCTGGTTCGTAGGTGTTACAGGTGAGCACCCCTGGGCTTGTTACGAATTCCATGAGTCATTTGGTTAATTCCTTCATTGATAACGCTAAATTACCCTGCACAATGAGGCATCTGTTCAGAGTAAGAATAAGATTCTGACAGGCTCTGGACATTTGACCAGCTCTCCATATCTAGACAGAGGCTGTCAGGGAGCATGAACAGACAGTGAGTCAAAACTTCCCTGAAATCTAATTCATCAAATGTTATTTTTACATGATGTAATTCAACAATCTGTTTTCTTTTCCATGGGATCTCTGACTCCTTCTCTTTTTCCTCTAAAACACTTCAGGTCTGACTTGCTGACTTTGGACTATTTTAACCTAATTCTTGAGTTGGTATAGTGTTAACTGAAAAGCCTACACCTTCCCAATTTTTCCTTCACCTAAGTTTGAAATTCCTGACATTCAAGGCATTTTTTCACAACAGCATTTATGATACAATGTTTCTGTTCTCTTCGAATACTATTACGGTACTGGTGGTGGTGAGTTTGTGGGTGGGGAGAGTCCTGTTCATGACATTTTGAGACTGAAGACTCATTCTTGACAATTTGAAAAAACTTAATAAAGCATTTCAATTATTTTCTGTGCTCCAGCCAGTTTTCTTTGAATATTACTGGAACAGAAAGTCCACTAGAACATACGTTTCACAGGGGCAGACATTTGCGTGTGTATTTTGTTCACTGTGCGGAACAGGACCTGTCACATGTTAGGCATGTGATGGATAGTTATTGAAGGAACAGGGTCTAAAAATAAAAGAGAGCAGTGAGTCTTCTTTAACATGCTGTTTATTCCATTTTCATTTATTCTTGTCCTGCTGCACTTTTCTTTACCTGGAAATAGAATTTAAAAAGTTGTATAAAGAAGAGGAGACTGGAAATTTGTATCTCTTAATCCCCTTCACCTAATCTGCTCATCCTTCCACTGCCCCGCTTCTGGTAACCACCCATTTGTTCTCTGTATCTATGAGTCTGTTTGTTTTGTTTTTTATATTCCACATATAAGTGAGGTCATATGGTATTTGTCTTTCTCTGTCTGATTTATTTCACTTTGTATAATACCCTCTAGACCCACCCATGTTGTCACAAATGGCAAGATTTCAATTTTTTATGGCTGAGTAATATTCCATTATATATACATATACTACATCTTTTTTATTTATTCATCTATTTATGGGTGCTTGAGTTGCTTCCATATCTTGGCTATTGTAAATAATGCAGCAGTGAACATTGGGGTGCATGTATCTTTTCGAATTTGTGTTTTTTGTTTTCTTTGGTTAGAAAGCTAGAAGTGGAATTGCTGGATCAAATAGTAGTTCTTTTTTTAAGTTTTTGAGGAACCTCCATACTGTTTTCCATAGCAGTTGCACAAATTTATAATCCTACCAGCAGTGTACAAAGGTTCCCTTTTCTCCACATCCTTGCCAACACTTGTTATTTGTCGTCTTTTAAATAAGCCACAGGGAAGTAATATACAGCATAAGAAATATGCTCAATAATATTGTAATAACTTTGTGTGGGACAGATGATTACTGGCTTATCATGGTGATCATTTCATATTATGTGTAAAAGTCAAATCACTTGGTAGTATACCTGAAACTAACATAACATTGTACATCAACTACATTTCAATTTAAAAAAAAAGAAGAGGAGAGAGAAGGCATAGGACCCCTTCTTTGTGCTCTTGGCTTGAAGCTTGGACCCTCCTCTGCAGATGGTATGGTAAGTTGAAAGAGCACATAGGGCTTTACAGGAAGGGCTGCTTTGCATGGGATGCTAAGAGGAAGTCTGTCTGTGAAGGTGCTTCATTTTGGGGGAAGACTTTGGGAGGTTCTTACCAACTAAGCTGAATGTAGCCCAATATAGGAACCGATTATGACTCCCTAGTTGTGGTGATCTTTCCCTAATAATATCTTTCACAAATATCAGTCCCACATTTGTACACATTATGTCCCACACACCTCTGAGCTGAAAGTGGATCACTTCAAAGTATCGCATGGAGAAAAGATGAGGCTTCCAGCATATTGAAGAATTTCTTCTAAAAGCCTCTTACTAAACTTAGTAAGATACGTCTTTGGGACATAGCTTCTGCATCCGTGTCAAGAAAGAAAGAATAATCCTGCTCAGTAAATGTTAGTTGAATGAATGAAATATTTATTGTATGAATGAGAAAAACATGAATGTATTAGTGACTCATCATATATGTTTTTGTTCTGGGGGCTGTATTGTAGGGCATTGTGAGGGCTTATTAGTCTGAAACAGAAGATGTGGGCTCAGTCTTGGTGATGTTACTCATTCTGTGAGTGTGGTAGGCACTTTTTGGCTTCCACCCAATCATCTATTATTCAGAGCCCTAATTTTCCTTTGGGGAATTCAAAGTTCCCTTGTTCTCAGACATGTGATTTGGGTTGATTGACCTCAGTCATCATCAAGAATACTCCCATGGGGTTGTTGGGAAGACTAAATGAGTTAGTATATGCAAAGCACTTAATAAGTATTGCTGTTGTTACATAGAGCTATTTTCCTTTGTTTATGAGTAATTTCTCTAAGATTTTGCAACAATACAAATCACTGGAATAAATGACATTCTGCTATTTTATCTTAAACTCCACAGCTTCTCTTCTCATTTATGAACTCATTCAACCAACCAGCCAATCAATTTTTATGATGCGGCTGGTACGTGCACATTAGTTACAGAAGAGAACAAAGGCAAAGAGAACATGGTTTACATTTTCGTGGAACTTACTAGACACTTGTCTTATTCAGAACTTTCCCTCATCTAAAGGGCCTGAGGCCAAGACTATCATACTTGGTGCAAATGAATAAAATGTACAGCTACAGTGAGGAAAAGGCCCATTTTTACCCATTCATGATTTAATTGGATGTAACTAGAAGATCTGGTAAGTTGTATTCTGTAGGTTTTTTCCCCTATATTCCAGTGTCTAGTATCCAGAGTGATAAGAGGGAACAGAAGCGAGGTCTGATATACAAGTTCAGCTGCTTGCGGGATCTTTTTAAATTGAGGTACAAAAGGACTACCAAATCCCACTGTTTTCAATAATATCATATGCTCTCACAAAAGCCTCCCTCAGCCCCGGTGAAAAAAGTCAGTAATTTAAAATTCTATCTTATGGAATCACATATAAAAGAAATAGCACATTTGGCTTTCCTAATCACAGCTGCAGGCCTGAGAGGGCAGACTTTTGAACTCAGTGTATCTTACAAGTGAAGGTTGACTCTCTTCTTACCCTCTAGTTATCTCTCTTTTCCCCCATTTCTTTGTGTAATTTTTTTTTTTTTTGGCTGCATTGGGTCTTCATTGCTGTGCGTGGGCTTTCTCTAGTTGTGGCGAGCAGGGGCTACTCTTCATTGTGGTGCGTGGGCTTCTCATTGCAGTGGAGTCTCTTGTTACGGAGCACAGGCTCTAGGCACGTGGGCTTCAGTAATTGCAGCATGCGGGATCTTCCCAGACCAGGGATTGAACCCGTGGTCCCCTGCATTGGCAGGCGGATTCATAACCACTGCACCACCAGGGAAGTCGCTCTTTGTATAATTTATTGGGGGAAAAATCTAGTGGTAACAGGCATATATAGTTGTGCCATGATATTGCTGCAATATTTTTAAAAAATGTATAAAATGAGGGTTGACAAAACGCATAAAGCTTGGAGAATCTTCAAGTTCTGCGATTCTGGGACTAAATACTATGGATGTTTCTTTCCTCTCATTGTGGAATCATCTTTTTCCCAACTCTTTTTCCTGGAAAGTTCCTATTCAGACCTTCAATACACAGTTCAAATACCACATCCTCCAATCTTCTCCCATTCTCTCTGCACTCTGAGTATTTCCCCCTTAGAGGTATAACTATATAAGTATTACTGTCATTGCTCTCATTGCACTGTAGATACTTGTTGATTCGTCTAGATTTTTCCAGGTCATGAGTTCCTGGAAAGTGGAGTTGGTGCCTCACTTATCATAATTGTAGATATCATGCATAGTAAGTTGCCTATTCCAGAGCAGGTTTCAGTAAATGTCTGTGGAATGAATAAATAAGTATCCCCCATTTTGTGACCTGACCAGGCTTTGGGCTTACATGGAAATTAGGTGATGTGTGTCTGAAGGCTCAGGGATTTTAAAGAGTTAGCTTATGAAGACTGGGATTAATGGTTTGGTAGACGGGCTCAATTCTTCTGCTAATCTCTTTTGGGGAAATCTGTGATTCTGTTATATTGTCCCTGATACAGGGACAGAGTGAGCCATACAAAAGTGAAAGATATGTATATATTTTGCAATAACATAAAATGTATTATTATATAGATGTGCTTCTTAATGCTGTATTTGAAATTTGGTTTTGTGAGCTAATAGGTCTTTAAAAACAATTTGCATGTTTGTACTCCCATGTTTATTGCAGCAATATTCACAATCGCCAAGACATGGAAACAACTTGTGTCTGTCAACAGATGAGCGGTATATATACAATGGAATATTCAGCCACAAGAAAGAAGAAAACCTGCAATTTAGGACAACGTGGATGGACATTGAGGGAATTATGCTAAGTGACATAAGTCAGACAAAGAAAGACAAATACTGTATGATCTCACTTTTTTGAAAAAAAATTTTTTTTAACATGATCTCACTTTTATGTGGCCTGTAAAAAAGCCAAACTCGTAGAAACAGTGGAATGGTGGTTACCAGATGCTGTGGGTTGGGAAACTGGGGAGATGTTGCTTAAGGGTAAAAACTTGCAACTGGTAGGTAAACTGGTTCTGGAGATCCAATGCACAACATAGTGATTATAGTCAGCAATACTGTATTATAAACTTCAAAGCTGCTAAGAGACAAGATCTTAATTGTTTTTCCTGCACACACACACAAAATGAGAATTATATGATTTAATAGAGGGGTTAGCTAATGCTATGGTGGTAATCATATTGCAGTACAAATGTATTAAATCAAGACATTGCACACCTTAAGTGTTCCCAATGTTACATGTCAATTATTTTTCAATAAAAAAAAAGGGGAAGAAAAAGAGAATGGGGAATTCCCTGGTGGTCCAGTGGCTAGGACTCTGTGCTTTCACTGCTGAGGGCACAGGTTCAGTCCCTGGCCAGGGAACTAAAGATCCCACAAGCTGCACGGTACAGCCCCCCCCTAAAAAAAGAGAGAGAGAATGGATGTGGTAGTCATTCTATAATGCATACAAAACAAAACAAAACAAACAAACAAAGAAACTGTATTTAAGTACTACTTGAAAAGGTCCTATCTTCTTCATAATCACATAGTAACAGAAACTATGGACTGGCTACCTCCCAAACCTCCTTTCCCTTATCTTCCTCCACTTTGGAGAGTCCAAAGCTGAAACATCTTCCCATATCTCCCTGCGCTAGTGTTGGCCTTAGTATGCATTTCTAGCCAATGAGACAACGGCAAAAATCTCCAAGGAGGACTTCCTTTCCCAAAGTGAAAGACAAAGCCGTGCCTCTTCTTCCTGCTCTCAACATGGACATGATGCAGGAACCATATGATACCATGAGGACTAATGCCACAACCAGAGATGGAAGAGTAAGAAGATGGAAGGAGACTGGATCATGGAAGATATCACTGAGCCATCCTACCAGTCCTGCATTGCCTCCTTGGGTCTCCTTATGATGTGAGCTAAATAGACTTATTTGTTTAGGCCACTACAGTGTAGTTTTCTGCTCCTCTCAGCCCAAGACAAACACAACGCATACATGTTGCAATAGGCAGTAAAATGAGCAACCTGGAAATCTCAGTGGCTATGCACAAAAGGAGTTTATTTCTTGCTCACAGTATGCCTGCTGTGGTTTAAGTGACTCTCTACAGGGCTGTTTTCCATGTCTTAGCTCAGCATTCCAGCTCTTATGGCAACTTTATGTCAACACATGCCCCCTGATCCCTGCAGATAGGGAAAGAAGCAGAGTTGGAGATTCTATCAAGTGCTGTTAAAAACCCTGGCGGGAAGTGACACACTTCACATCTGCTGCACACATTTCATTGGCCACGCCAAATCACCTGGCCAGGACTAACCACAAGAGTACAGAGAAGAACAGTATCCTTACAGCCTGGAAAGAGGAGACTGGAAATATTGGTGAGCAGCACTAATGTCTAGCCCACACATCAGAGACCTGTCAGTTGAAAACTAAAGGAGTGATGTTATTGAAAAAAATCACAGGGCAAAGATGTTAAGATGGGTTGATAAAATAAGTGTGTTAAAAGCAAAATTTTCTGGTGCTAGTAAATAACACAACCCTCTTATCTTTCCTACATGGTATTGGTTCAGAGTGCTGTTTTGCTAGTAATTGGCATGGAGGCAGGTGTGATGCTCACCAGAGCTACACAACACAGTAGAACTTGGAGACATTCTCACTTACTCACTGGTGATTTTCCATGAGTTCTCTTATTTTTCTCCTCCAAACGTTGAATCTGCTGTGATTCTGAAGATGAAATAGGAAGAAAAGCTGCTGATTTGTAATTGCTCAGAACACTTTCCAGCTGCCCTCTCAGCAGGTCCTTCTGTGTAACTTGTTTTCTCACCATTGAAACTACAGTAAAGTGATTTCTGAAAGTCTCTGGGAGTTTGGTAAACAGAATTGAGTTGCCCTGTGACTCTGAACACCAGGCTTTCATGGGGACTCAATGAAGAAGTTGTCAGCACACTAGAGGGTAGTTGCCTCAAACTGAGGAAGTATCAGCCAATAAAACATGCCTTCCTATAAATAGTGAGCTAATGTGTTATCACAGACATTCAGTGAGAGTAGCAAGGAAGTGTGTAGGGAAAAAAAAAACCCTGTCACAGCATTAGGTCTGCTGCTGAGTATGATGTTTAGTACTGTAAAAATCTTTGAAGTCAGACATGAGGCTTTTAGTTCAGCTTTGACGTTTTCTAGTTGGGTGACTTAAATCTGTTTCCTCATCTATGTAATGGAGATGACACTACCTATCTCACAAGATTGCTGGGAGGATAGACAATCATAAAATTTGAGATTTATTTGCTCCATTTTAAAATTGTTTTCTCCTGTCCCCTATGGGTTTCTTTCTTCTCATTAGAGGAAAAATAATTGTGGGTAAATTGGTTTAGATTTTTCAGGATCAGAATAATTCCTTTAAAGTTTTTCTCTAAAAGTTCTCCATTAAAATTTTTATACTTCATTGAAATGTTTCAGACTTAAAAGGAAAAATTCAACTCCTTTCTTCTCAGACATCCTTAGAAAATTATCTCATAAAGGTTAACATTTGAATTAGTTCTTATTTTTTGGGGGGGGCTCCAAAAACGGTTATGATGCAGGGGAAAATGTTTTGATTAAACGCTGGACTTGTTGTGTCTATTGGAGGCTAGACTTACTGGTGTCAGGGAAGAGCTGTGAGTTCAGCCCACAGAGGGAGATGAAGGTGAGAAAATGCTGGTTGGGCAGGATGGATACCAGCAGGGAGTCCAGGAAAGTCTTTAATCTTGAAAGCCTTAGATGGAAGTTGTGATGGATTCTGACCACACCCAAATACAGTAGCACCTTAAATGGGTCAGGGAGATTAGGTTCAGAATAGGACCTTGGAAGAAGGCAAGGGTGCAGAGATAAAGAGGAGTTGGAGGGTGATATAGGATGGCAATAATAATAATAATTGCAGCTAATGAATACTGAGCCACAGCATTATAATGTGTTAATGATAATAAAAATGGCTAGCATTTATTTGGGACTTACTATGGGTTGGGTGTCATGCTAAGTGCTATCTCATTTAATCTTCAATATAACCCTATGTGACAGTTTCTATCATTATCCCTATTTTACAGACAAGGAAAGTACAGCTTCTTAATTTCAAGTAACTTCCCCAAGGAAGTAAAGGGTGAAGTAACAATTTGAACTCATCTCTGCTTGGTTATGAATGGTATTTCTTCTCCCCTGCTTTGCTATACTGTCTCCATATTAGTGAGGTTGCCAGAGCCCTGTGGCTTCTCAAAAGAGCTGCAGAGATCAGACATCAGACAGCAAAGGAATGAAGGTGGAGCAGTTAAGAGAGGGCATAGTTATTAAAGAGTTTAACTAGATTACATGAGGAAGGTGAAATTGCCATGTGGCTGCCTCTGGTTTAACCCATCACCATGGAGGCATCCCAAGCTCTTTTCTGGTCCTATCTACACTCAACATAACCAATGGGGACTCTGTTCTCTCAGTTGCCTATAAATGTGATTTTAAACAGTGATGAAAGCTGAGGTTGGCATTGAGTTGCCAATATTTGAGAAATATAATGTCAAAGTTGGCCCCTTCCTTTCTTCTTAGAATATAGAGTGCAGAGGGAAAATAGGTGTAATGCCTAAAAGCTAGTATCCACTAGATTTAATGTCAGAACAATCTCATACTCAATGGACAAAATTTCAGCAAATATAATTTTAAAGCAATTCAAGTCTTTTATATGTATTCTTTTTTTTTAATTTTTAAATTTATTTTTATTTATTTTTTAACACCTTTATTGGAGTATAATTGCTTTACAATGGTGTGTTAGTTTCTGCTTTATAACAAGGTGAATCAGTTATACATATACATATGTTCCCATATCTCTTCCCTCTTGTGTTTCCCTCCCTCCCACCCTCCCTATCCCACCCCTCTAGGTGGTCACAAAGCACCAACCTGATCTCCCTGTGCTATGCGGCTGCTTCCCACTAGCTATCTATTTTACGTTTGGTAGTGTATATATGTCCATGCCACTCTCTCACTTTGTCACAGCTTACCCTTCCCCCTCCCCATATCCTCAAGTCCATTCTCTAGTAGGTCTGTGTCTTTATTCCCGTCTTACTCTTAGGTTCTTCATGACCTTTTTTTTTTTTCCTTAGATTCCATATATATGTGTTAGCATACGGTATTTGTTTTTCTCTTTCTGACTTACTTCACTCTGTATGACAGACTCTAGGTCCATCCACCTCACTACAAATATCTCAATTTCATTTCTTTTTATGGCTGAGTAATATTCCATTGTATATATGTGCCACATCTTCTTTATCCATTCATCTGATTCTGGACACTTAGGTTACTTCCATGTCCTGGCTATTGTAAATAGAGCTGCAATGAACATTTTGGTACATGACTCTTTTTGAATTATGGTTTTCTCAGGGTATATGCCCAGTAGTGGGATTGCTGGGTCGTATGGTAGTTCTATTTTTAGTTTTTTAAGGAACCTCCATACTCTTCTCCATAGTGGCTGTATCAATTTACATTCCCACCAGCAGTGCAAGAGGGCTCCCTTTTCTCCACACTCTCTTCAGCATTTATTGTTTGTAGATTTTTTGATGATGGCCATTCTGACCGGTGTGAGATGATAAAGGAAACCATAAAAAAAGACGAAAAGACAACCCTCAGAATGGGAGAAAATATTTGCAAATAAAGAAACTGACAAAGGATTAATTTCCAAAATTTACAAGCAGCTCATGCAACTCAGTATTGAAAAAACAAGCAACCCAATCCAAAAATGGGCAGAAGACCTAAATAGACATTTCTCCAAAAACGATATACAGACTGCCAACAAACACGTGAAAGAATGCTCAACATCATTAATCATTAGAGAAATGCAAATCAAAACTACAATGAGATATCATCTCACACCAGTCAGAATGGCCATCACCAAAAAATCTAGAAAGAATAAATGCTGGAGAGGGTGTGGAGAAAAGGGAACTCTCTTCCACTGTTGGTGAGAATGTAAATTGATATATGTATTCTTATATTTCCTAAGTATCACGATTCTTAGAATCTCCATTCAATTCTAAGTATCTCCAATTTCCTGTTCCATCCCCTGCCTTCATGAACAGTGGTTGGTCCCATATCTCTTACTTCAAAACTCCCTCTGTGACTTTTCTTCTAGCCTACGTCTGCATACTCTTGTCTTTTCCCTCTGTATCACAGAGCTTCTCCTCTCATGGTGGAGGACATGAAGAGAGTGAGAGGGTCAAGATCGAATCCTCATTAGCAGGCTGCAGAGGAGGAAACCTGGAAAATCCTTACCTTAATAACTTGCCCTCTAATACAAGTACGGTTGAGTGCCAACTCTTGAAACAGGGAGTGAGGGTGTGTAGGGCAGCTGCTTTCACATATGGCATGGAAAGCATTGTGGTGGCACTCATAGACCAGTTTGCCATCTCTGACATGCAGGCCCTCAGTTTCTGATTATCCAGAGAATCATGAAAGGCTATTAGTTTAACTTTGCACTGGAGAATGCTCTTAATGTAGGCAGGCTCACTGAGGCAGCTCTCAATCATGCTCGAATATTCACTTCAGGACATGTTTGGCCTCTAGAAGGAATTCATACTCAGTGGTCCAGAAAGAAGAACCCCCAGTAGGAAAAATGAAAGTATCTTTCTCTCATACAAAACAAAGTGTATTATTGCTTCAAGCCAAACTCCTACAGTCCATAATTGTATCTCATTAAGGTTCCTTAACCCTAGCATTACTGCAGTCTTGCTCAGTACAGAAGGCAAACATTTATTAATTTGAGGCCAGATGGAAAACTTGATAGATTTTACTACTATGCCCAAGAAAGCACTTTTAAAAAATATAATTGGTGCTTAGTAAATTGAATGCATACTTTGATTGCAGTACTTTCCTACTCAGGTTTAGTGCATCGTTTATGGAACTAAAGCCACATTGCAAGGGTTATGAGTCAGCTAAACGTTTTAAGGTAAGAACTTGTAGATAATTCCAGATCTATGCACACAGTTTTAAAAAGGGATGTGATAAGTGTATTTTTGGAAGATGGCTTACTTGTAAGAAACAAGATTTATACTATTGGAGTGGAAAATAAAAAAAATTAAGGTTGATTTAATTTACTTTTCTATCTATAAACATAAGGGATACACACAAGCTGACCTAGAGTTTAGTGGTCTCATAAAATAGCAGGATTTATATGTGGGCTGAGAGACTGTGATCATATATATGCTTGGTTTTATAGAATAAGCTGCAACAATAACAGTAATAAAAGAGACCATAAATGACTAAAATACCACAGTAACCAGAAACCTCACTGGGACCAACAATCCAACAGACAGTTTCCCCATAAAACCTTTTATCTGAATGCCTAATATGTAGGTAAAATGGAAATTTGTGTTTCATGTTTGAGGCACCAACTGATAATTTATATCCACTGTCCATTTTTCTCCATTTTCCTTTAGTAATAGAACCTTTCAGATTTTGGCTGGGCACATTGCTAACCAGGTAATGACTAAGTTCCTGAGGCTCTTTTGTAATTAGATAGAGCCATCTGACTAAGTTCTAGACAATGGGACTTGAGAAGATGTGATCTGTGCAACTTCTACCAAATACCCTGTAGATGAAGAAGCGTGCTTATTCTTCTGCCTCTCTCCTACTTGCTGGATGCAGACATGAGGATGAGTGTGGAGCAGCCACTTTGGAAGCAGAGATGGACACTGCACATTGAGAATGGTGGACCTTCTCTCTCCTAGACCTTGTGCACCATTCCTGGGCTATTGCCTGAGAAAGACACTTCTATCTTGAAACTATGTGTTTGTGTTCTCTTTATTATAAGAACATAGAGCGTGCCATGATTAATATAGAATTCTAATATTTTGTGCCCATTCATTGGGAGATGGTTGCCAATGAGAAATCGAGTCCTTTCAACAGAGGCCATTGGAAGGAGAAGGACCCTCTTCCAGTCAGCACTGTGCCTTCCAAATGGTGATGCTACAAAAGCTCATCAGAATCAAAGGGAAGATGCCATTCGTTGTGTAAAATGTTAGGGAAAGCCTCCCAGAATAAGTGACATTTGTACTGAGATTTGAATGATAAGTTGGCATTTGCCAGCTGGGGAGTATCTGAACCGAGACATGGAAGGATGTGGCTAAAAATGTAGAGGTTCTGGTGAGATTGTAAAAGTCATTCTTTGAGGCAGCACTTGTAAGACCACTGTATGTCTTGTTAGGGAGCTTGCACTTTATTCCATAAGCAATGGAGAAGTGTCAAATAATTTAAATTATGGAATTAAAGTATCAAATCTGTGTTTAGAAAAAATACTCTGGCAGCACTGAAGGAGAAAAGTTGGAATGGGGAGAAAGTGGAGGCAGGGCACCATGGTTTCCAAAGTCCTCTCATTCACCTAATTCTTGCCAAGGATACTTTCTATCTGCCTATCATCTATCTATCTATGTATCTATCTAATTTACACTGTGTATTTCAAAATTTGGCCTCAATGTATTATATTTTTTAACATGTATTAGAAACACATATTTTATTTTTAAAAAGTTTGTATATGTACCTCTTTAAACTATCCTGTGTACCTCCATGGTACACACAGCATACTCAGGACAAATACTCAGCTGGTACACATTGGTATACCTTTTATGGTTAAAATATTGAAATAACATCCTTCAAGCCTGTTAAATTGCTTTCCTGAGCTCCTGAGTGTCCCACTCCCACAGCTCTGGCTACCTGATGTACCCCTAGGAACACAGGACCTTCTCTTGATCTAGCAACCAGTGTGTCTGCAGGGTCCTGTCCTGTACTGGAGCTAACTTCTGCTCTGATTGGTCAAGCCTAGTTATAATTATTATTTTTTTATTTTTAAAAACATCTATTTATTTATTTATTTGGCTGAGCTGGGTTTTAGTTGCAGCACGCAGGATCTTCGTTGCTGCGTGTGGGATCTTCCTTGCAACATGTGGGATCTTTAGTTGTGGCATGCGGGCTCTTAGTTGTGGCATGCGGGATCTAGTTCCCTGACCAGGGATCCACCCTGGTCCCCTTCACTGGGAGCGTGGCATCTTAAGCACTGGACCACCAGGGAAGTCCCCAAGCCTAGTTATAATTAGTTTAAAAATATTTTGAATAGAAACACTGGAAGCACATGTACAGATCATAAAGTATTTTTGCTAAAAAACAGCAGGAGAAAAGGAGAAAAGGGAACAAATGTGAGACAAGTTTTAAACATAAAATGTAGAGAACTTGGTGACTGATTAAATGTGGGAGTGAAGAAGAGGAAGTGTTAAAAAATCTGGGGTTTTAGGTTGTGTAAGTAGATAGTTGGTGATGACATTAGAAAATTGATACAGGTTGCACAAACTTGTAGAGCAGAGATGATAAGTTTGGTTTAAGATTTATGGAAATTGAGATGCCTTTACAGCATCCATGTGGAGACAGTTCAGAAATGATTGGATACATTGGTGTGCTGGTAAATGTTTAACAAGTGACTCTCAAACAATAAAGAAAGCTGTTTTCAGGGGGTAGCATTTGTTCATTTCTATGGTGTAAATACTCACACCACGTTGTGCTCAACTGTAAGCTACCAATGTAATATCACTAATGCCAAGTTGGGAAGAGATGGGCACAATCTGCTCTCACAAGCCCTCTCCAGCCGTCATGGGTTGGATATAAAGCTTTGGATCTCAGCACGAGGTCTGAAGATGGTACATAGATTTGGCAGTCAACAAATTGTGTGTGTTTTAAAATCTTTAAAATGGGGGCTTCCCTGGTGGTGCAGTGGTTGAGAGTCCGCCTGCCAATGCAGGGGACACGGGTTTGTGCCCCAGTCCGGGAGGATCCCACATGCCGCGGAGCGGCTGGGCCCGTGAGCCATGGCCGCTGAGCTTGTGCGTCCAGAGCCTGTGCTCCGCAACGGGAGAGGCCACAACAGTGAGAGGCCCGCGTACCGCAAAAAAAAAATTAAGTGTGATTGTCTTTTAATTGGAACATTCATCCCATTTGCTTAAAAATTTTTTTCTTGCTATATATTTTTATTATTGTTTTTAATTTAATTCTTTTGAAGTATAGTTGATTTATAATGCTGTGTTAGCTTCAGGTGTACAGCAAAGTGATTCCGTTTATATATATATATATATATATATATATATATATATATATATTTTAGATTATCCCATTTTCTTTTGTCTCAACCCGGATCCAGTCAGGAGACAGAAACTACACAATAGTTTGAATAGTTATGATTTAACATCAAGCATTATGAACTATTTACAGGAGATTAGCTATGAAGAGGCAATAAAGGAGATCTCTAAAGAATACCCCAGGGCTGAGGGAGAGAATCCAAGGAAGGACACACTTGGACCCCCTCCTCTGACCCATACGAGGCTAGGATTCAGACGTTGTTGAAGAGGATATGGCTGCCGCCCACCATGGCTGGTGGTGAAAGTCTTTGGGTTATTTTGGGCCAAAGTTGGTCCACATTTGATGGGCCAAGTTAGTTAGCAGGGAAACGTGGGCTGAGACTTGCAAGAAGAAAATTGTTAACATACACAAATAAACTCATTCATATCACGAGCAAGGAGAAAATATGTAAAACTACTATAGTTCTCATTTCTGTAATTATTTATGAGGTTTCTTCTACCACCCATTATATATTTTTTCTTTCCCCTCAGCCAGAACCTCAGTTGGTTGGGGTTCTTTCCCTGGTGTAGTGACCCAAACCTTCGTTCCTGAGGAATCCAAATTCACAATTGTCCTGCCTTTTTTGGTTGCGGTAGTTTTCCATTAATTTTTACTAGTATTGGGCACAGAACTATTATGAGGTGCCCTGGAAACCCCTGGTTCTAGACACAGGCTTCCTTGCCTTTGTTGTGTGGAAACAACTTGATTTCCCCTTGGAAATGAGAATCAGTCTCTCTAGGAGTAGAGTTACTACCTTTTGTACCTGCTGGGTCAGTGGCATAAAGAGCATCAAATGGTCAGGTGGCAGTCTCATTTTCCAATTAATTCTGTGACTCCATAGGTGGTAGTTATGGTGGTAGCATTATAGGGAGGGACGGCAAATCCATATCGAGAATATATGTCTATTCCAGTGAGAATGAATCTCTGTCCTCTCCATGATAGAAGCCATGTAGTATAATCAACCTCCTAATAGTTTACTGGCTGGTCCCTCCATGGAATGCTGCCATACTGGGGACTCAGTGTTGAACTCAGCAGTAGTTTTGGCAACATCAGCTTCAGTAAGGGGAAGTCCATTTTGTTGAGCCCAGGCTCAACCTCCATCCCTGTCACCATGGCCACTTTGTTCATGGGCCTAAAGAGAAAGCACTGTGTCTTGGGAAAGAAGTTGACTGACATCCACATACCACATCATTTTGTGCACCTGGTTAACAGCCCACTCTGCAGTGGAAACCCATGGGTGGGTATTGAAATAGGGTACAAATATCTTCACAGTCTGTCCATTCTAAGGAGTCCATCTACAATAGCTCTTCCCCAGAATTCCTTGTCACCAATTTTCCAATCTTGTTCTTTCTAAGTCCCTGACCAGAAAAAACATCATTTCCCACAGCTCTCTCTCTCTCTATGTTCTATAAGTACTTCCTTTCTCCACCCTTTTAGGGCTAGGGCTGAAAATGGAAACCCAACAACCTATTGTTCATCCTGTGGTACCGCCTCATCTCTCACTGGTTTCCCTTTATGCTACCCAGGCCTTTATAAATTGTACCCTCACTGATCACGCCTCAATCATGCCACTTGAATGAGCCATGTGTTACTTTCTGGTCCCTTATTGACATAAACCCGGAGTGCCGAGCTCCTCTGTCTGGATTTCCATCTTCTCATAGTAATACTTATGTAACTTGCAAGTGTGCCAATGTTTTCAAACTGAACTTTAATATATTTTGTTCATTTCCTCTAGTTATCCTTATCAGAGGGGTAACTAATATGCCATTACTTAATATACTGTTATTAGAAGCAAAATTTGCCTCACTCTTTATTTTTATTTTTAATTTTTAAAAATATCTTTATTGGAGTATAATTGCTTTACAATGGTGTGTTAGTTTCTGCTTTATAACAAAGTGAATCAGCTATACATATACATATATCCCCACATCTCTTCCCTCTTGTGTCTCTCTCCCTCCCACCCTCCCTATCCCACCCCTCTAAGTGGACACAAATCACTGAGCTGATCTCCCTGCGCTATGTGGCTGCTTCCCACTAGCTACTGGTTTTACATTTGGTAGTATATATAAGTCCATGCCACTCACTCACTTCATCCCAGCTTACCCTTCCCCCTCCCCGTGTCCTCAAGTCCATGCCTTTATTAAAGTTTTATCATACATGATTTTGTCTCTAAACAATCCATTCTTGCTTGATTTTGTATATTTTGAATGTATTGTTGAGCCATACTGCATATAGGTTTCTGAGATGTGCTTTTCTCATTCATCATTATGTTTTGAGATTCCCCCATTTTGATTTGCAGAGCTGTAGTTTATTCATTGCACTGTTTGACTAATCCAAAATACGCTTCTCTGTCTTCCTATTGTTTATCCCTCTTCATCTTCATTTTTCCTAGTTTCTTGGTCTCAGTGTCATTTTGGCTTTATACTTTATCTTCTACCCTTCCCTGAGGTCTCTTGTTTGACATGTGTGATATCTGATTTGGAATAGTCTCCACAGCTGTGC
This sequence comes from Lagenorhynchus albirostris, assembly GCF_949774975.1. Taxonomy (NCBI): domain Eukaryota; kingdom Metazoa; phylum Chordata; class Mammalia; order Artiodactyla; family Delphinidae; genus Lagenorhynchus; species Lagenorhynchus albirostris. The sequence continues at coordinate 86,594,031 of NC_083098.1, forward strand.
CTTTGTTACCATTTCAAGATTTATTATCTTTGCCTCATGCATTACTTGGGTGAGATGTTCCATGCCAACCCTCATCTCCTTGCTCCTCCCCTCAAGACCTTATCTTCTGGATAATTTTTCTTTCATGTATTTAAGTTGATATCTACTTTATTCCTCTCCTGATGGTCAGTAACTTATTTAGCCAAGAGAAGACTTAAGGATGCAATGCAATTGTTTCTTCCTTTTGTTCAGAGGAATTACCATGCTTTTCATTTATAAAATGTAACATATTATAAAAGAGGAAGACATAGTGGTTTGGAAATAAGCTACCTGGCTATTGCAAAGTTCATATACATAAAATAGGTTACAAAGGAATTGATGATAGTTTTATTAAAGGATTCATCATGTGATAAGTTTAAAATAGCAAACTTCTTCAATGCATTTAATATATAACTTGATGTATAAAAAATCAATTTACACTGCCACCCAGAAGTAAATCTATCAAGTAAAGCAAGGTACGTCTAAAATCACATTTAGAAATACAATCACTCTTTCCATAGTCTGCCTTTTATTTAATATACAAAACTGTCTTCCCCCTTGAAGGAAAAATGAAATAAATTTTATGACTTTTGACCGCTAGCATCTTTTACTGAGAAGCAAAGATATACAGAGCTAAGAGAATTCAGAAAAAGCACAATGAAAACATACTTTAAATAATTTCTAAAAATGGTAGGTGTTAAGTCTTAGGAAAGGATTATGTTGTTGTGGGTGTTGAGAGTTTCAAACTCTTGAATGGAGAGACACATAACATTCTGACTCTTCTGTGTTGGTCCTGAGTTTTCCTCTTCATATCTCACATTCAGATGGCACAAGGAGTGTATCCTAAACCATCAGTAGCATAGCATGCCCTCTAAGCTTGGTTGCTAGCTGAGAATTGCTTGTGAGTCAATGAGACAAAACTGATTAAAAATTAGATTTAGATGAATGGATAAAGAAGATGTGGCACATATATACAATGGAATATTACTCAGTCATAAAAAGAAACGAAATTGAGTTATTTGTAGTGAGGTGGGTGGACCTAGAGTCTGTCACACAGAGTGAAGTAAGTCAGAAAGAGAAAAACAAATACCATATGCTAACGCATATATATGGAATCTAAAAAAAAAAAAATGGTTCTGAAGAACCTAGGGACAGGACAGGAACAAAGATGCAGACATAGAGAATGGATCTGAGGACACGGGGTGGGGGGAAGGGTAAACTGGGATGAAGTGAGAGAGTGGCATTGACATATATACACTATCAAATGTAAAACAGATAGCTAGTGGGAAGCAACTGCATAGCACAGGGAGATCAGCTCAGTGCTTTGTGACCACCTAGAGGGGTGGGATAGGGAGGGTGGGAGGGAGATGGAAGAGGGAGGGGATATGGGGATATATGTATACGTATAGCTGATTCACTTTGTTATACAGCAGAAACTAATACAACATTGTAAAGCAATTATACTCCAATAAAGATGTTAAAAATAGAATAAAATATGGAATATGTAATCAATAAATTTTCCCTAATCTGTGTAACTTCTTGTCATAATAATTCAATGAATCTCTTATAATAGGTAAGGTTGCAAAACTGAAGGCAAATACATTCTTGAAATAGAAGTTACATAATATTTTAAAAAATTCAACTCCAAAAAAAAAAATCCAACAATTTTTTTAAAGTATACTGGAAATTGAGATGGAGTGGGGAGGGAAGTTAAAGTAGGCTAAAGTCCCTCATCTATATAGTGGGTAGTAAAAAATGCTGTTTAATTCTTGATGGTGTTTATCTTGGAATATTTGCTACAGAAAGTTTGGAAATACCTTAATGGTAAAAATCTGTAGGCAGACAATAAGTACAATTATTAAATTTCAAATGATTAGAGTAGAAAAAAATCCTATGGAAACCAAAGAATAGTGAGGAAGCATAGAAAATAAAAGCATAAAACAAAATATTATAAGACCAAATATTTAAATTGTGACATTAATGGGAATGTATTAAAATTCTATTAAATGGCCAAGATACTCGGCCTCACTAGATCAAAGAGTTAAATGTAAAAAACCGTCACCTATTTTTTTCCCTAATTTTTTAGCGTGATTTTCAAGATAGGGAAAGAGTTTCCATTCATAAACATATTGGGAAATTTGATTTAAAAAGTCAACATTGGGCTTCCCTGGTGGCGCAGTGGTTGACAGTCCGCCTGCCAATGCAGGGGACACGGGTTCGTGCCCCGGTCTGGGAAGATCCCACATGCCGCGGAGCGGCTGGGCCCGTGAGCCATGGCCTCTGAGCCTGCGCGTCCGGAGCCTGTGCTCCGCAACGGGAGAGGCCACAACAGTGAGAGGCCCGCGAACCGCAAAAAAAAAAAAAAAAAAAAAGTCAACATATTTGATTATTTATATAAAATTATCCTGTACATCACATTTCATAACAACCAAAATTAAAGACAAACTACAAACTGAGATATCTATAACAAATATGAATGTTAAAATTCCTAATATATAAAATTCTTACAAATCAACAATTAACATACAAAAACCTAAAAAAATGGGGAAAAGACATGATTGAAATAATAATGGTGAATAACTATAAGAAAGTGTTTAATTCACTATTAATCATTGGCAAGGCATATGTAAACAAATTATAAATTTTCATTTATCAAATTGGCAAAGAATAAAAATACGGTATTATTCAATGCTGATTGGGGTTTGCAGAGACTGATACTATTTTACTCTGGTTGAAGCATTAACTGATACATGCTTTTTGAAAAGCAGTTTGTCCATATGTATCAAGAACAGTAGTTTTCTATTGTTTACTCAGTAATTTCACTCTCAGGCATCTATCACAAAGAAATAAGCAGAGATACAGACAAAGGTCAATATATAGGTTACAATTAAGACATTCATTTTAGCATAACTTATAGGAAAAAATGAAAATAGTCTTAATTTTTTAAATTAGGAGAATATTAATATAGATTAAGGAATATCACATAAAAGACTATGATTAAGTCATTGAAATTATGTTGCCAAGTAATATTTCCCCTTCAATAAGAGGGGGAAAAAGAAAATAGGAGACCAGTCTTTCTGCAGGGTTTCCTCCAAGTGTCTCTGGATGTTTGTTTTTGCTTGTTTCCTTTTACATGTTTTCCAAATTTTCTTCAATGATCATATACTATTTTCATAATACCAACATTTTTATGTAAATAATTAATATGCAGTAGTTTCTGTGAGGGCTCTTGTTTCTGTTTACTCAAGTAATAACCCAAGAAAGTTAGTGGAAATGTGAATGCTACCATTCTGGACATCCTCCCCATTCAACCATGTCCAGATAGAGATGCTAACTAGGTCACTGTCTGACTGATTTTTCTATTCTTCTACTCACTGATGTCAGGAGAAGTAACTGAGACAGTGGCGTAACCAGGCATGGTGAAAAGCCAAACTGGTCCATGCTGAAAAGACAAACTGGTTCTTTTTTTGATTTTATCCTTTGACATTCTTCTTTCCAGCCATGTAGATATCAAAGTTTTGAGATTCTGTGTTATGCTGGTCACTTAAGGTTGATTCTGATTGCCATAATTACCAGAATCATAAAGTAGTTGGGTTATGAGTCTTCAAGGTATTTTTGAGGTAATAAATAAATATCAAAGCTTGAATTATTTTGATGATATGAATCAGAGAAATCATCAGAGAATCATCAGAGGCAGAGCCTCTGGGTTGGGGAGAGCACCTCTGGCCATCATCTTGTCTCATTGGGACCACTAACTTTGTGACACCATTGGAATACCTTGTTAGATCATTCTGAAAAGGAAGTTTTATCAAAAATACATCAAGGGCTTCCCTGGTGGCACAGTGGTTTAGAGTCTGTCTGCCGATGCAGGGGACACGGGTTCGAGCCCTGGTCCAGGAAGATCCCACATGCCACAGAGCAACTAAGCCTGTGCACCACAACTACCGAGTCTGCGCTCTACAGTCCGCAAGCCACAACTACTGAAACCTGTGTGCCTAGAGGCCGTGCTCCGCAACAAGAGAAGCCACCGCAATGAGAAGCCCACGCACCACAACGAAGAGCAGCCCCTGCTCACCACAACTAGAGAAAAGCCCCCGCACAGCAATGAAGACCAAACGCAGCCAAATATAAATAAATAAAATAAATAAATAATTTTAAAAAAATCTAAAAATTGATGGCCAATTTATCCAGAGTTGATATGATTGAAGAGATATTTACTAATGCTATTCCCAATCAAATGACCATTTATTCGAATTGTTGACAAATGTTTATAAAGTGCACTGGTTTAGGTGGTGGGACAAAGCAATGAACATAAGAGAAACTGTCTGTTTTTGTGGATCTCATTTTTTTTTTTTTTTTTCGGTACGCGGGCCTCTCACTGTTGTGGCCTCTCCCGTTGCGGAGCACAGGTTCCAGACGCGCAGGCTCAGCTGCCATGGCTCACGGGCCCAGCCGCTCCGCGGCAAGTAGGATCTTCCCAGACCGGGGCACGAACCCGCGTGTGGATCTCATTTTTATTTACTCATTGATACACTAAATATCAATGGGGAACAACAAGACAATAGAGATGACTCAAGATCTTGAGTTAGAACACTTGTAAACTGATCTGTTTCCTATAAAATGGAATTTTTTCTTTTGGTTTGCTTTTTGAATAGTGATCAGTAGAAGATATTGGTCAATAGCAAAAGCTCAGGATTCAGGCTGTCAACATTCAAATTTCAATTCACTTCTTACTAGCTGCGTGATTTTGTGCAATTTACTTAACCTTTTTGTATCTAAGTTCCTAGTTGTAAAATGGGGATGGTTTAAGTTTATCTGTGTTGTAGCATTCTGTGAGGGCTTAAAACTGGGCTCAATAAGTGTTCACAGATATTATGATAACCGATTTGCCCACGTATGGAAGTGTAAGGATCAAACGAGATTGAATGTGAATCTCCAGGGAAAGAGCAAGGCACTAGACACGTGATTCATTTCACTCATTCATATTTGAGTGCCATGTACTGTGTTATAAGCTGGCAGGTGGGAGGGAATGAGTGCAAGACGGTGCTTACACTCAAGGAACTCACAGTCTAATGGAGGATAAAAGGCACATTGTTGAAAAATTTTTGTATAGTATTATGGCTCACGAAATGTTTCTTAATGTTACTGTTCAAAGAACAGAAGGAGAAATTTTTGAATTATATGAGTTAAATAGGTATGGAATCTGGAATCTATCTTCTCCTCAGACATTTAGCTGATCCCCCAGGATGAGTGCCACCCCTCATCCAGTCTTCAGAGCCACCTAGTACCTTCAATTCCCAAACCCTTCTGGGGTTCTGCAACACAAACTGGCTTACTTGTAGTTGGCCTACCCTCTGCAGGCGCTTACATTTCAGCATTTCTTTCTTTTGGAAATCAGTTGCCACTCATGTTTGATTACCACATTTTACATTTTGTTGACTTACATCATCTGCTATCACTTCTTTTGCAGTTCTCCCTGTCCTTGAGATTTTTTCCTTTAAAAAATTTCTGTGTTGTCATCTCAGTGGGATTTTGGGAGCCAGGGCAGTGGCAGGGTAAGTGTATGCAATTGAAACATGAAACTGAAGTCTTTACGTAGAATTATACATGAAACTGAAGTCTTTATGTAGAATTATAATAGAAAGATGAAACTGAAACTAATGTCTTTATGTAGAATTATACATGAAACTGAAGCCTTTATATAGAATTATAACAGAAAGAGGAAACCGAAACTGAAGTCTTTATGTAGAATTATACATGAAACTGAAGTCTTTATGTAGAATTATACATGAAACTGAAGTTTTTATGTAGGATTATACATGGAACTGAAGACTTTATGTAGAATTATAATAGAAAGATGAAACGGAAACTGAAGTCTTTATGTAGAATTATAATAGAAAGATGTGGAAGAGAAGGAAATTATAAAAGAGGAAAACTATAAGCAGACATGAGGGAGGGAAAGCTCTGGATGTAAGCCCAGGGGAGTAAAAGGAAATAAGTTGGAAAGGTTTTTGAAGACAAATCATTGAGGACTGTGAGGGCCAGAGGTTAAGAGGTTTGGAATTGATTCATGTTACTGGAAACCTCAAAAGTCTTTGAACAGAAATAATCAGAAATTTGCCTTTGGATGATTAATTTACCAGCTGTATATAAAAGGATTAGGGTGGGAAGGAATTGGAGAGAAATTAGTTAGGAGGCTCTAACAATAATCTGAGAGAGTGGTGAGTCTGAACCTACACTGTCCAGTATGGTAGCCACTCACCACATGCAGCTGTTGAGCACTTGAAATGTGGCTAGTGTGACCAAGGCACTGAATTCTCAATTTAGTTAAATCTAAATTAAAAAAATGCTACTCAGGGAATTCTCTGGCAGCCCAGTGGTTAAGACTCTGCGCTTTCATTGCCAAGGGCCCGGGTTCAATGCCTGGTCTAGGGGGGAACTAAGATCCCGCAAGCCGTGTGGCATGGCCAAAAAATAAAAATAATAAAAAATCTAAAAAATTGCTACTCAATTCAGCTATTAGAAAATTTTTATTGGTGTTTGGAACAACATGTGTATGTGAATCTATTTTTCAACTATAAATTTTATGAAATCTAAATACAGATCAAGTATTTCCAATGAAAATTTAGCATCTGAACTCAAATATGTTGTAAATGTAAGATATAGATCAGATTTCAAATACTTAGTTAAAAAAGTGCAAAAACTATGAATACTTTTTATATTAATTAAATGTTGAAATTATAATATTTTAGACATAGGGTTAAATAAAATATATTATTAAAATTAATTTCACCTGCCTCTTAAACTTCTTATAATGTGGCTGTTGGGAAATTTAGAATTACATATGTGGCTTACATGAATTTCTATTGAATACCTCTCATCTGAACTAAGTTTGTGGTAGTGTATATCAGAGGGCCATCTGCATTTGAGAAGCGTTATGGAGGTAGAATAGACTGGATTGTCAGACGTGGATAGATTCGTGAATAAATGATGTGGCTTTGGCAATGAGAAGGTGAGGAAATGTGGATGGAACAGACACTTACTCTGTCATGGGGGACTTCAAGCTGGGGAAGGGAGACTCATGCGAACACCTGGAGAGAACATCTGATGCTTAAGACATACAATCTTAGAGGAAATAGTCTTAGAAGTCTTAGAACTGACATGAGAAGTGGTGGCTGTTGTCAGAGCACCCAAGCATGTGGGCTGAGGCTAACAGTATGGCAAGGGCAATGGTGAGATTCTGGCAGATCTAACAATATATTGTAGAGGAATGGAGAAAGAACTGAGGCCCATGGAAGGAAACTGAGAATACCCAAGGAATGTATCAGATCCCATTGCACTTAGACTGAGATTAGGATGAGCTCTAATCCTTATAGGGCAGGATCATTGGAAAGATTAGAAGTGCACTGACTTAACCTATAGGTCACATGTATGCCCAGAGCTTGCCATTGGATATTTAAGTCCTAGGTCTAGTTGACAGGAAAAAAAATCTAAACATTCATCAATTATGCCAGCCCTGGTTATGGAAAGAGTGTTAATTTTAAGATCCACATATTAGAAGGAGAGGTAGCTAAAGGTTTTTAATGTACTTCTGAAATGTTTTGAGATTGGCTATAGAATTAGTGAGGACATCTGTGGGTTCAGCACTGAAAATCTAGAGAGGACAAAAGTGGGCAGTAGGGGTGGAAAGAGAGGTAATTACCATTTTGGATAAAAAGAAACAAGGGCAAGAGAGGAGAGGAGGATTATTATCCGGTTAGGGCCAGTGACAAAAAAAAAAAAAAAAAAAGAAAGAGGAATAGGATTGGTTTTGGGTGGGGAGATAAAGGACTCTATTCACCATATATGGAATTTGCTTATATGCATTTGAGGTGTTGACCAGACATCCACCAGAACTAGAGTATAGAAAAGTTGTCAGTTTGGGAGACACAAATTTGAGTGTTTACCTTATACAATAAGCTGTTTGCAATGAGATTGCCAAGGCTGAAGATAATGAAAGAACAAAAGCCAAATGTGTAAAGTGTTTTACTATTTTTAAAGAGGCTTTGTGTCCATTATGATCAGAATGCTAATCATTAATTAGTGATGCGATGTGACTGCCAAGTGATCAGAATGTTCTTGTTGCCTCATCAATTTATTCTCTCTCTTAAATCAACAGGAAACATAGATATTAATTTGGACAGTAATATTGGAAATATAAAATGAGAGAAAACAGAATAAGATGGTTTTAAGGATTATTTTCAACAGAGTATGAGATCCTAGTGAATCAGTTTCCTATAAAATGGGAAAACATTTAAAATATTGGCAAATGTTCTTTGTTAACTGAACAGGGCGACTTCTTCCCAAGCCATGTTTTTGGAAAAACTAACAACATCTCCACTCAACTTTTTTCTTCTAGTTTCTAGGAGCGCTGCTCCTTCTAGTTTGTAATGACTTTGCAACATCATCTATCATTTCAGCAGGCTTTCTTGGCATGTCATAACTCATTTTATATTGATCATCTCTTTAGTTGGCATATAGGGAAGTCCTTAGTTTTATTAGAACTAATCACATTATATGATGCTTACTGTTGGGAAAGTTTCTTGTAGGCAGCTCATTTCATTCCTGTTGGGGAGCAGGGTTGGTCTTTGTCAACTTCATCACAGAAGGATGTTGGTTTGGCCAGGAGAGGCTAGGTTATGAGTGTAACAGGGGATACCAAAAATATCTCTAGCTTGTTACAACAATGTCTGTTGTGGACAATGTCCATCATGACTCTGCTCCATATCACATTCACTCTGGGACCCAGGATGATGGATCAGCCTCTGTCTGGAACAATGACAATTGTTGTGGCAGAGGAAAGTGCACATAGAGGAGCCTATACTGGCTCTTGAAGTTTCCAGCGGAAAACTTGTAGCTCAAATGGCCTCATCTAAGTTCACTAGAGTGAGAATCCTTACAAAAGGAAGGTCAGCCAAGATTGGCGAGTCTATCACAGATGGCTCTTTGGAATATCCTCACCTATTTATGTCTGTTGAGTCAGTTTGTTATTGTCCAAGATCTTAGGCTCAATTATGTTTTAATTACATGTTTTAGTCAATAAAAAGATAATTTGATATGTTACAGTAAACCAGTGTGATGTTTTGCCCAGAGCTGAGATGATGGAGTTCTCCTCAGACTGTATTTCGAGAGTGAGGGAGGAATATAGTTGAGGCAAGAGAATGAACGTGAACTGCTGTGGACCTACGTTAATGAGAACTTCTTTTGATCCTCCTATCCGATGGCATTGAAAATAACGCATTTACTAGATCAATTGGCACATGCCAGCGCCAAAGGCCATGTTGGCCTCTTTTAGTGAAGACATCACATCTGGCACAGCAGCTGCAATTAGGGCTGCCCCTTGGTTAAGTTTATGGTGGTCTCCAATCATCTGCCATAATCTGAGTTTACTACGCAAGGGTTACACTGTGCATCCTTTAGATTTCTGAGAGTGGTGCTAATCTCTGATATGCCATGTGGCATTTGGTATTGCTTCTGATTTACTGTCTTGGCTAAGGACGGGGGACTGCTGTAAAGGTTTGGCCTTTGCTCCCATGATGAATCTTACTCTGCAGATCAGGGATATACTGGGAAACTTGTACAGCAGCTTTGAATATCCTTCCCAGTTTTGCTCTCAGGGGCCTAGGGAAATGAGAACACAGTGAATCTCTGGAACAATTATACCTACTGTGATGTGGACTTGGGCTAAGACTCCATTTATAGCCTGCCTCTGCGTGTCTCCGTTTTAACAGATGGGTCATGATGGCATTTTAGTTCCCTTGGTGTCATCACTCAGATTCTGTATCTAGCAGTCCTCAGAAGAACTGGCTGTTTTTCTCTCTCCAGTTTGGTTCATCTAGTAAATGGCTGTGTAGTGCTTTGGGGATAGACTTTGGGACTGTCAATCACATATATCTTCTGTGGTGTTTCAGGGTCCTTCTTTAAGGGGTTCCAGATTCCCCTTCAATTGATGGGGTCTGGAACTGAAAACTGGCTCATGTCTGGAAAGCAGAAGAAGTATCATAATTTTCCAGTGCAGCAGCTGCTCATCAGCTCTTGATCATTTTTGTTTATATAAGTCAAGCTATGTCCTCGTTGACTGCTCGACTGAATTGTCCTTAGGAATCCTATGGTCTCTTAGCACCTTGTTGTCAGCCTAGCTTCCTCCTGTTATAGTAACTATATCCATCTTGCCTCTGATGAATAAGTGCAATATAGGGCCTCTGATGTTTCAGAATACCATCATCTGCATTGTTCCAGTGACAGTAGGGAGCTCAGTTCCATAGCAACATATTGTACCATCGACCTTGACTGCAGAGGACAGTCGTTACTAAGTTCTCAGCGATGCCAGCGTTCCCCTCCTTAAAGTACACCCTATTAATTTAGTGAAGTAGCTGTTATTTTTTTTCTCCCTCTCATGGTATCCTTCAGCTTGTAGATTCTCTGGTCTCACATAATAACAGTCTCTTGTTTGCCCTCTGCTCTGAGCCTACTGACCCCCTTTTCAATACTCTGCCAAGGCAGGTCTGGCACCTTCATATAATTTACTGTCATCAGCATGTTCAACCATCTGTAGGTAGCCATCCTAGCAACATGTGAGGACCACTTTCAGATGCAACCACCCCACAACGTATATGCTAAAAGCAGTGTTTCTCAAAATTGAGTCCATATCAGAATTCCCTGGAGGGCTTGTTAGACCCCAAATGGCTGGACACTCTCCCAGAGTTTCTGATTTAGCAGGTTTTGGTGGTGGCCTGAAAATTCTCGTCTCTGAGAAGTACTCCAGTGCTGCTGACGCAGCTGGTCAAGGACCGTTCAGCTAGAACGTAAGATCACTCAGCCCCGTAGTCTCTCTTGCTCAAACCCAACTACTTAGTGTTAAACTTCTTCACAAGATTTGCCCTTTTGGTGACACAGACGATCGGTGTCAAATAAATGAGAATATATGATAATACACGTGTTTTAGTTACATTTTTATTTGTTTACTTACAGCAGGACTAGAGTGATGCATAGCATAAGACTCGCTTTGGGGTTAGTTGTGATTCTTTTTGGTGCTCCAATGAGTCCTCAGTTTTTATTCTCAGACAGTACAGACGAGTGACAGTGGTAAAGGTTCTCCATTTCAGTGATGCCCAAGGTCTGTTGTGATTGGACTCTGACTGGCCTCTATATAACAGAGACGAGGTCCTCAGTAGGTATGCCAGCAGTTCATATTTTAAAAGTATAAGCCAGAAAATATCATTTCCCCAATTATGATTTTGTTATATATTAAATTTTAAATATGTTTTAGTCACTGAATGAATTCCAAGATAACAAAATGAGACAGCATGGAGTCTTTGAAGAAGACTGACAATGAGAAATTTGCCGTCCAAAGAATATTCAGATTTGACTCCTCAGCCTAGTTTACCACCCCCTCCTCTTAAGTCAGCTTGTCTAGGGACACGCTACCAAGATAAATTGTTGTGCAGATGCTCAGCAAGCTGTCAGATGCTGCTTAGACGTTTCCAAGGAAACAGCTTTGCTTATCAGCAGTTGTCTCCACAGAAGAACCAACTTTAAATACACTATTTCCTGGATGTGGAAGCAATCAGCTAGGGTACTTGAACCACTGAAAAGCCCACAAATCTTACTTAAACTCTTCTGTAGACAAAAATAAAAGCATCTCAGTCTTCTTAATTTGAAAGACAGGCCCAAGGAAATAGTATATAATTTAGATTCCTGCATTTTCAATATAAATGAAGGACTTATGCATAAAACTCTTAAAATATTGAATAATGTAGTTCAGGCACAATATTTGGATTTTTTAAATTTCTTTTCATGATGTCATTACTTTAAGCAAGACTATTTTAAAAGTTTATGCTTAAAACTTTATGACATAGTATTTTAATCTGTATAGCTGATCCCACATGTAAATTAATTACGACTCTATCGACTTTAGGAGCACAGTGTAAATTTGGATTATGATTCCAAGAATCTTGAATTTTAGTAAATTCTGAGAACCTATGTTCCTATACAAAGTTTAAAATTGGCCATATGGAAGAAAATGAAGCGTATTCAGAGAAGTGCTAACTGAATTAAATGCACTCCTCTGACAGTGCAGGGCCACTATTATCCGAGTCCCCCAGGTCTGCTATAAGCACATTTACCAGGCAGCACATCTGGTTAACAACTGCCAGCAGCCCCCTTCCAGGGGTGCATAGGTGATCTGGTTCTTTAAATTCACTGTGGTGTGTGAACAGATTTCTCCCAAAGAGCCACGAATAAACTTGTAGAAAATGAACTTCAGCCTGTTATTGATTGGTTAACCTTTAAAATAACCTCTTGTCTTAGAGGTTTTAAAATTTTTTTACCTTTTCTTTGCTAGGGAATGCTTAATAAGCAAGGTAAAAGGGCAGAGAAGCAAATGGTACCAGTTTGGGAAAATGGCTTTAGACTAATTTCATTTACTTCCTAATTAGGCCTAATGTTGGTCTAATATCTTTAATGTATTTCAGTCACATCAAGGAAATATATATTTATATTTTTAATTTCTAGGAGTTCTTAAATAGTGGAAAGTTAAACCTGTTAATGTATGAGAAACAGAAAAATAAAAGAGAGTTTATAACCAAAAACTATACTGCTTGATTCAGGGAAGGGGAGTGTGGGTCTCAGAGTCAAAGGCGGCTTCATGAAAAGAGAGAGACTCAAGGTGGGCCTTGAAAAATACAGGATGTTTTTAGTATTATGTGTGATGATGGGAGGTACCACAAATGTCAGACTGAAAAGACTGATTCTAATACTGCCCTACAAATGGACGTTTTTACTAGACATTTATTCAAAAGAAATATTTGAAAAGGTGAACAAAGATGCATGTCCATGTTGGTTCATGACTTCTTGTTTATATCCACTTAAATAAGGATCCATAGGGGATTTATAATAATTAAGTTATGATATTATCATTCAATTGGAATATTAGGCAGCAGTTAAAAAGATAATACAGGCCTTTATCTTTATGGGTTGAGTGAAAATAGCAGGTGGTGGAAGAGCATGATACCTTTGCTAGTGTTCCTATGGTTTTGAAAGCTTTACACTGATATACTGAATACCTTTAATTAATAGTAATTACTACTAGTACTACTACTATTACTACTATTGCAAATCTTCTGGGCTTCCCATATTGTAAGCATTGTGTGTTAGATTTTACACATACTATTTTTAGAAGACTCACAAACACTCTGAGATGAATATTATTTTATAGATGAGTAACTTGAGAAGTTAAGCAACTGGCCCAAGTTTGCACAGTTATTTGCAGATGAAAGTCTCAAACTCAGCGTTGCCTGGGTATAAATAAGATCAATTTACCTTAACAAGTTAATAGTGTTCTCTTTTTTTCAAAGAATTTTTATTTTAATTGTCTCATTTAATTATCACAGCAATCCTGTAAGATAAACTAAGCAAATATTATCATTTTTCCATTTATAGACAAATATTATCCATTTTTACATTTACATGTCTTCTTTTCTCTGAGGGACATCAAATTTTATACATTCTGTACTTTCTATTTGTTTGCCCCTTGTTTCTCTCTGTGACAATAGCTGAGTTTGCGAAGGATCTGGGTGGAAGTAGTCCCAGCTCTTCTTCCTTTTCCTCCAATAACTCATATGCTTTTGGATGGATGAATTCAATTCTGTTCTTCTTGCTGGAAGCTGTACAGGGGCAGGTGCCTTTGCAGGAAGGCTCCTAGTTGTCTAATACTGCCTAGGATGGGATGGTAAACTCTGTAATTCTGGGGTTCAGTATCGTTGCTTTATGCTTAAGCCACATTCACAATGCTTTATCATAAATAAGAGTGCTATTTCCATTTACCATCTGCATTAGTTTTTGGTCTAAATCCTCTGTTGAATCAGTACTAAGGAAGAGTAAATAAGTGTGCATGTACTGGGTCCCCTTTAATGCCAACAATCATGAGGATTCAAAGTGAACTTGATGATTTGGCAGCAGAACAAAAGCAATGCCATGGAATTTAACTGTTGTAATCATAACATTGTTCTCAGAGGTTAAATCTATAATTAGATAAGTACAGGAGGATGAAAACTGGTTTGGCAATAACATGTGTGAAAAAGACTTAGAAGTTTAATTTTATCACAAATGCAGTAATTAGAAACTACTACAGGATTTTTAGGGTATGTAAAACGGCATGGTGAATGGTTTGTAAGGAATACTACTTCATTCAGTCAATCAGAAAATACTTCTTGGGGGTGCTGGGAAGATGGCGGAAGAGTAAGACACGGAGATCACCTTCCTCCCCACAGATACACCAGAAATACATCTACACGTGGAACAACTCCTACAGAACACCTACTGAATGCTGGCAGAAGACCTCAGACCTCCCAAAAGACAACGAATCATCCCAAATTGAGGAGGTGGACTTTGAGAGCAAGATTTATGATTTTTTCCCCTTTACCTCTTTTTGTGAGGGTGTATGTATATGCTTCTGTGTAAGATTTTGTCTGTATAGCTTTGCTTCCACCATTTTTCCTAAGGTTCTACCCATCCCTTTTTTTTAAAAAAAAAGAATTATTTTTTAATTCAATAACATTATTATACTTTACCTTATTTTATTTTACTGTATCTTCTTTCTTTCTGTCTTTTTTCCATCCTTTCCTCCTTCCTTCCTTCCTCCCTCCCTCCCTCCTTTCTTTCCTTCTTGCCTTCTTTCCTTCTTTTCTTCTTTCTTTCTTTCTTTCTTCCTTCCTTCCTCCCTTCCTTCCTTCCTTCCTTCTTTCCTTCCTTCCCTCTTTTCTTTCTTTCTTTCTTCCTACTTCTACTAATTCTCTCTACTTTTTCTCCCTTTTATTCTGAGCCGTGTGGATGAAAGGTTCTTGGTGCTCCAGCCAGGAGTCAGGGCTCTGCCTCTGAGGAGGGAGAGCCAACTTCAGGACACTGGTCCACAAGAGACCTCCCAGCTCCACATAATATCAAATGGCGAAAATCTCCCAGAGACCTCCATCTTAACACCAGCACCAGCTTCACTCAATGACCAGCAAGCTACAGTGCTGGACAACCTATGCCAAACAACTAGCAAAACAGGAACACAACCCCACCCATTAGCAGAGAGGCTGCCTAAAATCATAATAAGTCCACAGACACCCCAAAACACACCACCAGACGTGGACCTGCCCACTAGAGAGACAAGATCCAGCCTAATCCACCACAACACAGGCACTAGTCCCCTCCACCAGGAAGCCTACACAACCCACTGAACAAACCTTAGCCACTGGAGATACACATCAAAAACAACGGGAACTACGAACCTGGAGCCTGCAAAAAGGAGACCCCAAATACAGTAAGATAAGCAAAATGAGAAAACAGAGAAACACACAGCAGATGAAGGAGCAAGATAAAAATGCACCAGACCTAACAAATGAAGAGGAAATAGACAGTCTACCTGAAAAAGAATTCAGAATAATAAGAGTAAAGAGGATCCAATATCTTGGAAATAGAATGGACAAAATGCAAGAAACATTTAACAAGGACCTAGAAGAAATAAAGATGAAACAAGCAACGATGAACAGCACAATAAATGAAATTAAAAATACTCTAGATGGGATCAATAGCAGAATAACTGAGGCAGAAGAACGGATAAATGACCTGGAAGATAAAATAGTGGAAATAACTACTGCAGAGCAGAATAAAGAAAAAAGAATGAAAAGACAGTCTCAGAGACCTCTGGGACAATATTAAACGCACCAACATTCGAATTATAGGGGTTCCAGAAGAAGAAGAGAAAAAGAAAGGAACTGAGAAAATATTTGAAGAGATTATAGTTGAAAACTTCCCTAATATGGGAAAGGAAATAGTTAATCAAGTCCAGGAAGCACAGAGAGTCCCATACAGGATAAATCCAAGGAGAAATACGCCAAGACACATATTAATCAAACTGTCAAAAATTAAATACAAAGAAAACATATTAAAAGCAGCAAGGAAAAAACAACAAATAACACACAAGGGAATCCCCATAAGGTTAACAGCTGATCTCTCAGCAGAAACTCTGCAAGCCAGAAGGGAGTGGCAGGACATACTGAAAGTGATGAAGGAGAAAAACCTGCAACCAAGATTACTCTACCCAGCAAGGATCTCATTCAGATTTGATGGAGAAATTAAAACCTTTACAGACAAGCAAAAGCTGAGAGAGTTCAGCACCACCAAACCAGCTTTACAACAAATGCAAAAGGAACTTCTCTAGGCAAGAAACACAAGAGAAGGAAAAGACCTATAATAACGAACCCAAAACAATTTAGAAAATGAGAATAGGAACATACATATCGATAATTACCTTAAATGTAAATGGACTAAATGCTCCCACCAAAAGACACTGATTGGCTGAATGGATACAAAAACAAAACCCATATATATGCTATCTACAAGAGACCCACTTCAGACCTAGAGACACATACAGACTGAAAGTGAGGGGATGGAAAAAGATATTCCATGCAAATGGAAACCAAAAGAAAGCTGGACTAGCAAGTCTCATATCAGACAAAATAGACTTTAAAATAAAGACTATTAGAAGAGACAAAGAAGGACACTACATAATGATCAAGGGATCAATCCAAGAAGAAGATATAACAATTGTAAATATTTATGCACCCAACATAGGAGCACCTCAATACATAAGGCAAAAACTAACAGCCATAAAAGGGGAAATCAACAGGAACACATTCATAGTAGGGGACTTTAACACCCCACTTTCACCCATGGACAGATCATCCAAAATGAAAATAAATAAGGAAACACAAGCTTTAAATGATACATTAAACAAGATGGACTTAATTGATATTTATAGGACACTCCATCCAAAGACAACAGAATACACATTTTTCTCAAGTGCTCATGGAACATTCTCCAGGATAGATCATATCTTGGGTCACAAATCAAGCCTTGGTAAATTTAAGAAAATTGAAATTGTATCAAGTATCTTTTCCGACCACAGCGCTATGAGACTAGATATCAATTACAGGAAAAGATCTGTAAAAAATTCAAACACATGGAGGCTAAACAATACACTACTTAATAATGAAGTGATCACTGAAGAAATCAAAGAGGAAATCAAAAAATATCTAGAAACAAATGACAATGGAGACACAACGACCCAAAACCTATGGGATGCAGCAAAAGCAGTTCTAAGATAGAAGTTTTAGCAATACAAGCCCACCTTAAGAAGCAGGAAACACCTCGAATAAACAACCTAGCCTTGAACCTCAAGCAATTAGAGAAAGAAGAACAAAAAACCCCCAAAGTTAGCAGAAGCAAAGAAATCATAAAAATCAGATCAGAAATAAATGAAAAAGAAATGAAGGAAACAATAGCAAAGATCAATAAAACTAGAAGCTGGTTCTTTGAGAACATAAACAAAATTGATAAACCATTAGCCAGACTCATCAGGAAAAAAAGGGAGAAGACTCAAATCAATAGAATTAGAAATGAAAAAGGAGAAGTAACAACTGACACTGCAGAAATAAAAAAGATCATGAGAGATTACTACAAGCAATGCTATGCCAATAAAATGGACAATCTGGAAGAAATGGACAAATTCTTAGAAATGCACAACCTGCCAAGACTGAATCAGGAAGAAATAGAAAATATGAACAGACCAATCACAAGCACTGAAATTGAAACTGTGATTAAAAATCTTCCAACAAACAAAAGCCCAGGAGGAGATGGCTTCACAGGCGAATTCTATCAAACATTTAGAGAAGAGCTAACACCTATCCTTCTCAAACTCTTCCAAAATATAGCAGAGGGAGGAACACTCCCAAACTCCTTCTACGAGGCCACCATCACCTCGATACCAAAACCAGACAAGGATGTCACAAAGAAAGAAAACTACAGGCCAATATCACTGATGAATATAGATGCAAAAATCCTCAACAAAATACTAGCAAACAGAATCCAATAGCACATTAAATGGATCATACACCATGATCAAGTGGGGTTTATTCCAGGAATGCAAGGATTCTTCAATATACGCAAGTCTATCAATGTGATAAACCATATTAACAAATTGAAAGAGAAAAACCATATGATCATCTCAGTGGATGCTGAGAAAGCTTTTGACAAAATTCAACACCGATTTATGATAAAAACCCTGCAGAAAGTAGGCATAGAGGGAACTTTCCTCAACATAATAAAGGCCATATATGACAAGCCCACAGCCAACATCATCCTCAGTGGTGAAAAACTGAAACCATTTCCACTAAGATCAGGAACAAGACAAGGTTGCCCACTCTCACCACTCTTATTCAACATAGTTTTGGAAGTTTTAGCCACAGCAATCAGAGAAGAAAAGGAAATAAAAGGAATCCAAATCGGAAAAGAAGTAAAGTGGTCACTATTTGTAGATGACATGATACTATACATAGAGAATCCTAAAGATGCTACCAGAAAACTACTAGAGATAATCAATGAATTTGGTAAAGTAGCAGGATACAAAATTAATGCACAGAAATCTCTGGCATTCCTATATACTAGTGATGAAAAATCTGAAAATGAAATCAATAAAACACTCCCATTTACCATTGCAACAAAAAGAATAAAATATCTAGGAATAAACCTACCTAAGGAGACAAAAGACCTGTATGCAGAAAATTATAAGACACTGATGAAAGAAATTAAAGATGATACAAATAGATGGAGAGATATACCATGTTCTTGGATTGGAAGAATCAACATTGTGAAAATGACTCTACTACCCAAAGCAATCTATAGATTCAATGCAATCCCTATCAAAGTACCACTGGCATTTTTCACAGAAGTAGAACAAAAAATTTCACAATTTGTTTGGAAACACAAAAGACCCCAAATAGCCAAAGCAATCTTGAGAACGAAAAACGGAGCTGGAGGAATCAGGCTCCCTGACTTCAGACTATACTACAAAGCTACAGTAATCAAGACAGTATGCTACTGGCACAAAAACAGAGAGATAGATCAATGGAATAGGATAGAAAGCCCAGAGATAAACCCACGCACATATGGACAACTTATCTTTGATAAAGGTGGCAGGAATGTACAGTGGAGAAAGGACAGCCTCTTCAATAAGTGGTGCTGGGAAAACTGGACAGGTACATGTAAAAGTATGAGATTAGATCACTCCATAACACCATACACAAAAATAGGCTCAAAATGGATTAAAGACCTCAATGTAAGGCCAAAAACTATCAAACTCTTAGAGGAAAACATAGGCAGAACACTCTATGATATAAATCACAGCAAGATCCTTTTTGACCCACCTCCTAGAGAAATGGAAATAAAAACAAAAATAAACAAATGGGACCTAATGAAACTTCAAAGCTTTTGCACAGCAAAGGAAACCATAAACAAGACCAAAAGACAACCCTCAGAATGGGAGAAAATATTTGCAAATGAAGCAACTGACAAAGGATTAATTTCCAAAATTTACAAGCAGCTCATGCAGCTCAATAAAAAAAACAAAAAACCCAATCCAAAAATGGGCAGAAGACCTAAATAGACATTTCTCCAAAGAAGAAATACAGACTGCTGAAAAACACATGAAAGAATGCTCAACATCAATAATCATTAGAGAAATGCAAATCAAAACTACAATGAGATATCATCTCACACCGGTCAGAATGGCCATCATCAAAAAATCTAAAAACAGGGGCTTCCCTGGTGGCACAGTGGTTGAGTCCGCCTGCCGATGCAGGGGACGCGGGTTCGTGCCCCGGTCCGGGAAGATCCCACATGCTGCGGAGCGACTGGGCCCGTGAGCCATGGCCGCTGAGCCTGTGCGTCCGGAGTCTGTGCTCCACAACGAGAGAGGCCACAACAGTGAGAGGCCCGCGTACCGCAATAAAAAAAAAAAAAATCTAGAAACAATAAATGCTGGAGAGGGTGTGGAGAGAAGGGAACACTCCTGCACTGCTGGTAGGAATGTGAATTGGTACAGCCACTATGGAGAACAGTATGGAGGTTCCTTAAAATACTACAAATAGAACTACCATATGACCCAGCAATCCCACTACTGGGCATATACCCTGAGAAAACCAAAATTCAAAAAGAGTCATGTACCAAAATGTTCATTGCAGCTCTATTACAATAGCCCGGAGATGGAAGCAACCTAAGTGCCCATCATCGGATTAATGGATAAAGAAGATGTGGCACATATATACAATGGAATATTACTCAGCCATAAAAAGAAACGAAATTGAGCTATTTGTAATGAGGTGGATAGACCTAGAGTCTGTCATACAGAGTGAAGTAAGTCAGAAAGAGAAAGACAAATACCGTATGCTAACACATATATATGGAGTTTAAGAAAAAAAGTGTCATGAAGAACCTAGGGGTAAGACAGGAATAAAGACACAGACCTACTAGAGAACGGACTTGAGGATATGGGGAGGGGGAAGGGTGAGCTGTGACAGGGCGAGAGAGAGGCATGGACATATATACACTACCAAACGTAAGGTAGATATCTAGTGGGAAGCAGCCGCATGGCACAGGGATATTGGCTCGGTGCTTTGTGACCGCCTGGAGGGGTGGGATGGGGAGGGTGGGAGGGAGGGAGCCGCGGGAAGGAGGAGATATGGGAACATATGTATATGTATAACTGATTCACTTTGTTGTAAAGCAGAAACTAACACACCATTGTAAAGCAATTATACCCCAATAAAGATGTTAAAAAAAAAAAAGAAAATACTTCTTTTGTGCCTTTTATATGCCATAATGGGTTAGTGTTTATGAGTTTGTGCTTTGGAGTGACACTGCCTGTGTATCTGTGTTTTTGTGTGTTTGTTTGTTTTTGTGGTAAGAATAAAACAAGAGATATATCCTTTAAAAAATTTTAAGTGTACAATAAAGTGATGTTAACTACAATCACAATACTGTATAGCAGATCTTTAGAACTTATGCAACTTGCAAGACTGAATGTTTTTGAACAGCAACTCCCCATGGCCCCCTCCCAAGCCCTTGGCAATACTGTTCTATTTTCTGTTTCTATGAGTCTGTCTATTTTATATTCCTCATATAATGGAATCATGCTTTCTTCACCCTTCTGTGACTGGCTTATTTCACTGAGCATAGTGTTCTCCAGGTTCATCAGGTTGTTGCAAATGGCAAGATTTTCTTCTTTTCTAAGGCTGAGTGGTATTCCACTGTATATATCTACCACATTTTCATTATCCATTCATCCATCAATGAATATTTAGGCTGTTGCCATATCTTGACTATTGTGAAAAATGCTGTGGTGAACACAGGAGTGCAGATACCTCTTCGAGATCTTGATTTCAATTCTTTTGTATATCTACCCAGAAGTGGGATTGCTGGATCATATGGTAGTTTTATTTTTTAATTTTTAGAGGAAGTTCCATACTGTTTTTCATAGTGGCTGCACCATTTTATATTCTCACCAACATTGTACAAGGATTCCAAGTTCTCCATATCCTTGCCTTAACTTTATTTTTTTTTGATAATAGCCATTCTAACAGGTGTGCAGTGATATCTCACTGTGGGTTTTTTAAAAAAATATATTTATTTATTTTATTTATTTATTTTTGGCTGCGTTGGGTCTTCCTTGTGGTGTGCGGACTTCTCACAGTGGGGGCTTCTCTTGTTGCAGAGCATGGGCTCTAGGCGTATGGGCTTCAGTAGTTGTGGCACATGGGCTCAGTAGTTGTGGCTTGCTAGCTCTAGAGTGCAGGCTCAGAAATTGTGGAACATGGGGTTAGTTGCTCCTCAGCATGTGGGATCTTCCCGGAGCAGGGCTCGAACCCATGTTCCCTGCATTGGCAGGCGGATTCCCAACCACTGCGCCACCAGGGAAGCCCTCACTGTGGTTTTGATTTGAATTTTCCTGATTATTAGTGATGTTGAGCATTTTTTCAAATACCTGTTGGCCATTTTATGTCTTCTTTGGAGAAATGTTCATTTAAGTCCTTTGCCCATTTTAGAAATTGGTTTTGTTTTGTTTTTGCTATTAAGTTGTAAGAGTTTATTAAATATTTTAAAAATTAACTGTTTATCAGGTATATGGTTTTTAGCTATTTCTCCCATTCTGCTGATTGCCTTTTCACTCTGCTGATTGTTTCCTTTGCAGTGTAGAAGTTTTTAGTTTGATGTAGTCCCACTTATTTATTTTTGCTTTTGTTGCTTATGCTTTTGGTATCATATCCAAGAAATCCTTGCTAAGACTAATGTCATAAAGCTTTCTCCCTATATTTTCTTCTAGGAGTTTTACATTTTCAGGTCTCATGTTTGAATATGTAATCTATTTTGAGTTTATTTTTGTAAATAAATAAGGGTCCAATTTCATTCTTTTGTAGGTAGTTATCCAGTTTTTTCCAACATGATTTTGTAGAAGAGATTATCCTTTCTGTACTATATATTCTTGGCACCCTTGTTGAAGATAAGTTGACCATGTATGCTTGGGTTTATTTCTGAACTGTATCATTTTTCGTTGGTCTATATGTCTGCTTTTATGCTAGTATCATAATTTTAAAGTTACTGTAGTTTTGTAATATATTTTGAAATCATGAAGTGTGATGCCTCCAGGTCTGGTCTTCTTAAGATTCCTTTGGCTCTTCAGGGTCCTTTGTGTTTTCAAATGAATTTTAGGATTGCTTTTTCTATTTCTGTGAAAAATACCTATTGAGATTTTGATAGTTGCATTGAACGTAGATTGTTTTGGGTAGTATGGACTTTTTAACAGTATTGTCTTCTAATCCATGAACAGGGGATGTGTTTCCATTTATTTATATCTTCTTTCATTTCTTTCATTAGTGTTTTATAGTTTTCAGTGTACATCTTTCACCTCTTCAGTTAAGTTTATTCCTAAGTATTTTGTTCTTTTTGGTGTTATCGTAAGTGGGATTGTTTTCCTGATTTCCTTTTCAGATAGTCACTTGTTATTGTACGGAAATACAACTGATTTTTGGACACTGATTTTGTATTCTGCAATTTTACTCAGTTTTTTTTATTAGTTCTAACTTTTTCTGTGTGGGTGTGAAGTCTTTAGGTTTTTCTACATAGATCATGTCATCTGCAAACAGAGCTGATTTTACTTCTTCTTTTCTAATTTGTATGCCTTGTATTTCTTTTCCTTACCAAATTGCTCTAGTTAGGATTTCTAGTACTATGTTAAATTGAACCAGTAAGTGGGCATTCTTGCCTTGTTCCTGATCATAGAAGAAAAACTTTCAGTTTTTCACTGTTGGGTATGATGTTAGCTGTCAGCTTTTCACATACGGCCTGTATTATGTTGCAGTAAATGCCTTCTATACCTAGCTTGTTAAGGGTTTTTTAATCATGAAAGGGTGTTGGATTTGGTCAAGACTTTTTTTGCATCTATTATTGAGATGATTATGGGATTTTAATTTATAATTCTGTTAATGTGGTGAACCACATTTATTGATTCGTGTATGGTAAAACATCCTTATATCTCAGAGATAATTTCCACTTGACCATGGTGTATGATCCATTTAATTGCTACTAAATTCAGTTTGCTAGTATTTTGTTGAGGTTTTGTGCCTCTACGTTCATCAGGGATATTGGCCCTGTAGTTTGCCTTTCTTGCAGTGTCTTTGTGTGGATGTATTAAATTCATGGTGGCCTAATTTTTGAAGGAGAGTTTTGCCATGTATAGTATTCTTGGTTGGCAGTTTTTTTCTTTCAGAACATATATTTCTTTGAATATATCATCCCATTTCCTTCTGGCCTACAAGGTTTCTGCTGAGAAATCACATTGTATGTGATTAGTTGCTTTTCTTTTGCTGCTTTTAAATTATCTTTGACATTTGACAGCGTGATTATAGGGTGTCTTGGTATATACTACTTTGTTTTCATCTTAAACAGGTCTGCTACCTATTTCAAAGTGTCTGCTCAATTTTGATCTTGCCTAAGGTACTATAATTTTTAGCTGGATTCTGTACTTCTCATAAAGGTATTTTGGTCCATATATCATTGTTAGTGTTTCCGTTGGGCAAGGAGTGATGGGAATTCTTATTCTTCCATCTTGATGACTTAAATAGCTGTCATTGCCTGTGTTTGAATCCATACTCTGTCACTTAACTCACTCTGTGACCATCAATCTCTCTGAGCCTCACATTTCTTATCTGTAAAATGGGGATAATAATCATAGTGCCAATAGGCTTTTGTGAGGACTTTGTAGAAGTCCTTAGCATATATTAGCATATATGTTATATTAGCATATATGTTAATCCTTAGCATATATGCTAAGCCATTAAGAAATGGCTTAGTAGTAAAATCTTGATAAATATTAGCTATTATTATTAATTTTATTATTATTGTTTTATATTCTGGGCTGATGACAGCTCTGAATTTAATTACCACCCATACATTTACTCTTAAATTAATGTCTTTAACTTTGACATTACTACTTTTGCCCTCCAGGTTTGCTTACTTAACATCACCTCCAAGCTTAATGTGTTGGAAACTGCACTAATGACTGTCCCATGAAACTTGCCCCTCTTTCAGTGTTGCTTATATCAGTGAATGGCATAATCATCCACATGGTTGAACAAGCTAGAAACGTAGGTGTTACCCTTAATATCCTTTTCCTTTAACTGCCTTATATGTCCTTTATCAAGTACTGTTAGTTTTACCTTCCAAACAACTTTCATATTTTTCTGTTTTCTAACTGCAACAGCACTAATTTGGTATAAGTCAACATCACATCTCGCCTGAACTCTTACACTAATTTCCTGAAAGCTCTCTTTGTATCTACTCTTTCCATGTAGCCCATCCATTCTGTGAACAGAAGTTAGAGTGATAAAAAGGTGTATCTAATAGTATCACTAGCCTACTTAAAACCCTTTTGGGGTTACTTAATATTCTTATAGTAAGACTTAAATCATTAGCAAGATTCCAGAATCTCAGCATACTCTGGGCCCTTCCTAAGTCTCCAGACTCAAATTGTGTCACTTGATATCTTACACGCTGGGCTGCAGCCATACTGTAGTTCCTCCAGTACAACGTGAACGTTTCTGCTTCAAGACCTCTGCATAGTGCACCTGGACTCCTTCCCTTCTGTCACCCAGGAACAACTATAAATCTTTCAAATCTCAGCTTAAATGTGATTTCCGTGGGAAAGTTTCCCCTGATATCCCAGACTAGATCAGGACCATAATCACGTTCTCAGTATACCTTACATTTACTTCTAAAATAACTTACTGTTGTTTTAATAAAACAACTAATTATGCACTAATTGGTATGAATGCTTTTCCATATAGAAGATAAATTCTAGGAGGGCAAGGATTAGGTCTATCTTATTCATACTATGTCTGCATGATATCTAGCAAAGAGATGGCTCCTAATAAACATTTGTTGAACAACTAAAGAAAAGAATGTATGATGTGATGTCCGAGCTGAGTTTTGAAGAATATGTAGGAGTTAGCCATATGACGGGATGGAGAGGGTAGCAGGGAATACTTGGAGTAAGGGGGCACTAGAAGGAGAAAAGCAAGAGATAGGAAGGTGAGAGTGGCAAGAGATTAGCTCAACATTCAGGCAGAAGTAAAGAAAAGCCTTGTATACTATTCTAAAACATATGGATTTTACCCTGGAGACAGCTGGAAGCTATAAAGGGAGTTTAAATAGCCAAGTGCCTAGATCAGATACGGGCACTGGGGCTTCCCTGGTGGCGCAGTGGTTGAGAGTCTGCCTGCCGATGCAGGGGACACGGGTTCGTGCCCCAGTCCGGGAGGATCCCACATGCCGCGGAGCGGCTGGGCCCGTGAGCCATGGCCTCTGAGCCTGTGCGTCCAGAGCCTGTGCTCCGCAACGGGAGGGGCCACAGCAGTGAGAGGCCCGCGAACCGCAAAAAAAAAAAAAAAAAAAAAGCAGATACGGGCATTGGCATTAAACACTTAGCAGAAATGTAGAGAATGGATTGGAATGGATTGGAGAGAAGTAAATTTGGGACAGGGATATCAGTTAGGGATCTGTTAGACTAAGTGACTTGAGAAATGATGGCACCCTAAAGTAAGGCAGTGTATAGACATGGAGAGGCAATGAATTCTGAAGACACTGAAGAGGTCTAGTTGAGAGGACTTCATCACCAATTGGATGTGGAGAGTAGGGAGGAGGGGCTATGGATTACTACTTGGTTTGTATTTTGGACAACTGGATGGATAGTGTTGGAATTTATAAAGACAGCAAATGACATATGAGAGGCAAATTTAGTGGTGGAGGTAAGATAGTGATTTGCTTCTGTACTATTGTGTTTGAGGCACTTGAGAGATATCAGTGGAGTTGCCTAGTGATGGGTACAGGAGGCAGCTGATGTCATAGGAGTGGAAGCACTTATGCAAGGAGCAAGGTAGAATTTCATTTCAAGAAAACTTTGAGTACTCAGTAAATATTTTTAGTTCTAGAAATATACACACACATACAGATACAAAATTTTGGATACAGTTTTTTGGGGTTTCATAACATCCTAAAGGCCATTTTTCTTTTTTTTCTTTTTTTTGCTTAAAAATAAGGAGAAAATAGAAGAGATAAACCTGGGTAAGTATAAAGGAGTGAATAAGCAAGATAAATACAAGAAGAATACTGCAATGGAGTGACTGGGGACATGGGTGGGAATAAAGAATTGTGTCAGAGGAGACAAGAGAGAAGAACATTTTAGAAAGAAATGTGGAACCAGGAGTATTTAGATGTTTTAGAAATGTAGAGGGATAAGACTGAGAATAATGGTTTCAGTGATGTTGTGGGGTGGAAGCTCAACTGCCTCCAAACTTAAGGGAAAGTGAGGAAGTAAAACCAAGCATATGATATTCTTTTCCAGAATATTACAGAAGAAGAAAGCTAAGACAGTAGCTGATGTAGCACAGGTTCATGGCAAGGATTTATTTTTTACGTATTTATTGCTGTATCATAAATATGTTTCTGTATTGAGGGTAAAGAGGCGTTAAAACATTATTTAAGGCATATTTGGTTTTTTTTTAATTCAGAAGAGAAGATATAAAAGGTTCTGAAAGTGGGGTTCAAGTATCCAATTTATAATTTGTGTGTGAGTCAGCAATTTAGTGCTGCCCTATAATGCAGACAGTGCCAATGGGGTTCTGCAAAGGCAGCAATTGCATTGTCATAGAAAGTGTGCAAGGAAAGACTGCTGACAGCTTGTTAGGGGTAGTGTAGAGGGAATACCTGATTAAATGGGAAAGTGAACTACATGAACACCAATATCCTTTCTACCTCTGGGATGCTAGGGTTCTTTTTTCAGGAATTCCTAGGGAGAATGAGAAAACCGTTTATCCTTGTTTGAGAAAATTTGTGCCCTATATTAGAAAGGCGAGTTGCACTGTAGTATTTGAATAGTTTTGGGCTGATATGCCATGGGAACTATCGGTCAGATCTAGTTACAAAAAGCATGTGATGCATCAGATTTAATCAAAGGCGATATGTCAGAGTTTCTGCCTGGGGAGTTTGCTAATGATGATGTGTTATTTATTTTCTCTTTGAAGCCACCGGACAAATTTTGGGATCATAGAGTGATATTTGTTAATTTTACCTTAATTTTTTAAAGATAAATGATCATTTTCATACTTGCCCTCCTTCATGTACAAAATATGAAAACACTTAAGATAGGAATGGCACTAAGACTTAAAATGATTCTACATGTGCAAGGATTCAAGATATGTTCACAAAAACAATCTTGAAGAATATGCTGGAAAACTCTGAGAATATAATTTTATCATGAACAATTTCAGAACGTGAGATTGCTAATGCAATGCTATATGTAAATTTAAAGCATTACTTCTTTTAGGATAAAGTACCCCAAATGCCCCTCCTGGACACATTTCAATGAGTCTGACAAAGTAGAATTATTAAATATTCCAGAATCAGAGTTTAATAAACGAGTGACCCTAAATAGCAGACTGAATTGTAACAAAAACAGAGAATGTATTATTCCCCCCTTTTATTTTATGTATTTGTGTGTCTGGGTATATATGGGTCTTGCAAAACAGTTCTTAATGCGTGACATTGTAAAAAGAAGGACAACAAACAGAAAGAGGCCCTCTTTAGCTCCCTTTTTGCAATGGAGCTTACCTGGTCTGCTGAACTTGGGCACCAAAATGATGATGCCAAGTATCAATTAAATCTGCTCAGTGCAAGTATCTCCAAGTGGTCTATCTAACTCTGATTAACTAGTTAATAAAAACTAGTTAATAAAACAGTAATAGTAGTTAATAAAAACTAAAATAGTTTTTTATTTAAAAAAACAGTAGTTGGGCTTCCCTGGTGGCGCAGTGGTTGGGAGTCCGCCTGCCGATGCAGGGGACACGGGTCCGTGCCCCGGTCCGGGAGGATCCCACATGCCGCGGAGCGGCTGGGCCCGTGAGCCATGGCCGCTGAGCCTGCGCGTCCGGAGCCTGTGCTCCGCAACGGGAGAGGCCGCAGCGGTGAGAGGCCCGCGTACCGCAAAAAAAAAAAAACCAAAAAAACAGTAGTTAATAAAAACTAAAATCACATGCTGGTGCAAATTTTTTCATATAGCTACTAAGTGCTTTTGAAAATTACTACCATTCTCTGCTCACTAACTTATTGATGAAGCCCATATTCAGTAGTAGTTAGATTAGCATGTAGATCCTTGTCTGTCAATGATTGGCTCTTTTCTCCCGCCCATCTGATTTTTATTCATTTATGTAAGAGATACTTACTGGACACTCTTATGGTCTGAATTGTGTACCCAGATTCATATGTTAAAGTCCTAACCCCTAGCAAAGTTCAGTGAGGTCATTGATGTGAGCCTCAATCCAATATGACTTTTGTCCTTACAGGAAGAGGAGATTAGAATACAGACACCCAGAGAAAAGACCATGTGAAGACAAAAGGAGAAGACAACCATCTACAAAAGCCAAGGAAAGAGACGTCAGAATGAAACCAAACCTGCTGATACCCTGATCATGGTCTTCTAGCCACCAGAACTATGAGGAAGTTGTTGTTTAAGATATCTAGTTTATGGTACTTTTTTATGGCAAACCTAGCAAACTAATACCATGCTTCTCGAACCTAAGTATGTGTAAGAATAACCTAAATGCTTGTTAAAATAGAAATTCCTGAGCCCCGTGATCAGAGTTTCTGATTCAACTTTGGAGTGAGGTCCAAGAATTTACACTTCCAACTATCTTCCAGGTGATGTGATGCTCCCAGGGGGACCATACTTTGGGCAGCAGCACTGCCTTAGTAAATACAAATGCCTTTCAGAATGGTGATAGATAATCATCGGAATTTTTATTATTATTAATTTTTCAGAAATTTTGTAATCCCATTGTTAAAGACAGTCATCCTTGAAACTGGCAATGATGGGAGTATTTACATCACAGAAATTGGCAAAATCTACAAAACAGGGCTTTTACTGCTGGAGAGCTAGTGAATGAGTTTATTAGATTGCTTTTCAAGTTATGGAAAATAGAGAAAAACTGAGGGCATGGGGCTGTAGGAAATCTCCTGAAGTGAGAAAGACACAGAGAGAGAAAGGGCACAATACTTACATTAATGACTTCAAAGAAGCTAAAGCCAGCAATTTTTTTACTGTATTAATTTTAACAGACCATTCAACCAGGTGGATTAAAGAAAAGAAGGCAATTTGAACTTCAATCACTGCCCTGGTGCTCACTGGCTCTTTAAGTGTATTATTTAGGCTTTTGAGCAAAAGTTTTCTTTTTTATATAAGATGTAGGTGGACAGGATAATTTGAGCTGCCTTTTCCATTGTTGAGATTTCTGAGTATGGTAGCCTAATGAAGGGTCCAATTCCCAATCACTCCTAAGATGATTTTTTTTTGAGGCTCAAAATATTGAGCTGATGAGTGTGTAAATCCCTGGGCTGATGGGAGCATGAGCTTGTCCTAATTACTCCCCAAGGTGGTTGTGAAGTTTAAATGAGACCATGGACTAACAGAGCTTTATAAACTCACCTGAGTTGTAAAAATACAAAGTCAAATTAATAAGAGTTCATGATTTGGGAGTTTTGGCTGGATTGTGATTTGGGAGTATTGGGAGTTTTGGTAGGGAAAATTGAAGAGCAGTGATTTAAATCGTACTATATTGGTTGATGTGACTGTTCTCGACATATCTTTCTGTGTCCACAAGAAATGGAGAAGTGAACTTTAGCAACGTAATTTAGCAGAATTCTAGAGAAATTTCTTCCTCACAAACTGGAAATATGCTCATTCTCATATTATATTACATTAATTTATTATTCATTATTTACATTAATTTCTTCACTATTCTTTCAACAAATACGTATTGTTGAGTTTCTATTATGTGCCAGCCTTGAGTTATGTACTAGGGATGGACATAGGGCAGACATGTGTCCTTTAGGGAAAGTGAAGATTAAAGGGCACTTTAAAAAGTATGGCATTTTATTAGAAAAATATTTGTATTGTATCTTGGGATTTGCTATACTGCCTCCCCACCCCCAGCTAAAATACAATATGGTTTCTAAAAGAAGATGCAGAAGAAAGATGGAGAAAGATGGTGAGATGATCAGTATCTGGGTGTGTGTATGATACAGAATAATTATATATATTAGACTAATTGTAGTAACTGTGTAGGCACTACAACTAATGATGTTTAAATGCAAACTGGAAAGTACCTCTTTATTCAAAGACTTAATTGACTAAGCTTGCCTCTTCACAATGGAAAATCATAGCAATTACGTGGAAAATAAAGACTCCAAAAGAGTCTAGCCAAAACAATCTGAACACTTGAATAATTTTTTTTGAAAAAATATGTTTTTAACAGCGTATAACTTATTTACTTGTAAGATTATTAGAACTGGACATTTACATGGCACAGAAGAAAAATAAAAAAGCACACAATTGAAATACATAAATCAACAAATACAAAACTGGAGCCCAAGCCTGTATTAAGCTTTTTTTTTTTTAAATTTTCGGATACTTTGATATCTTGGGGTCATCACTGACCAGGGAGAGACTGCCCTCCCAGGGCCAGATAATTTCTGGAGAAAATAAACTATGTAAACCAACCAGTCCAGAGCCCATACTCTGAATCACCTCCTCTATCTAGCTTCTACACTCTATCAGTCAATATTCCTGTGCCCTAATCATCCCAGGGCCAGGTACTAGACAACTAGGAACAACCCTTATAGTCCAGAGTCCACAGAACTTATTCAAACTAGCCAATCCTGAACTGTTTACATGGCCTCAACTATCCTACCCACAAAAACCACAATGAAGCCTTACCCAAATAAAAACCCAAATAAAAACGAAATCCTGGGTGCATTTTAAAGCAAAGTCATGAAACTCAGGAGTGGTCTCGGGAGGAATTCAGAAGCTAGAGTGGGTTAGAAACACCTTTGGTCAAACAGAAGAAATAAAAGAATAGGGGGTGATCAATCTAACAGGAACTGACTGATAACAGGATGCAGGTGGCAGACAGGAGAGGTACATGTGGATAATAAATAATCATCAGAGTGAAAAGCAAGTTCTTATTCCAGCATCCATCTATGGCATATATCTGACAGCTGCAAAATCTTCAAACTGCATATCGCTCAGTCAAATCCTGAGGAAAGGATATTGTTTGATCAGCCCTTCTTAATCCTGAGTGAATTAACTGATAATACAGATCCATCTAGAAATATTTGATAACAGTCAGCCAATATGAACAGTATACAACTGCCTCTGGGAATGTAGCTATTACGACGGCAGCCCAGTCCCCTGTACTCCCACATGTACCTGCCACATGATGTGCACTGTATTGTTTTAATAGTGTCACCAGTGTTAACTATTTTATGCTTACAACTATGCTATGAAGTAGATACAAAAGTTACCCTTCTACAGAAGAGCAAACTGAGGTATAGAGAGATTAAATATACACAAGAGTAGGTACAAAGCAGAAACTAGATTGTTATAAACCCAAGCATTCTGAGTCCAGTTCCCCCTAACCTTAGATTCAACTGCCTCTTCCTTCCACTGATGCTCAAATTTCAAATGCCAGTGTGTCTTGTGAAAAACTCCCTTTGTCCCCTCTTCTGTATTTTAGAGGACTTGAGGCATTCTTCTGTCATAGCCTGTCTTAGCAGTGGTTTAAACAGATTGCAGTTTATTTGCCTCATGCAACATTCTGGGAGGAGGTTATACAGGGTCATCAAGGAGATTATCAGGAAGCCTATCTTTTTTCACACTTCTGCTCTGCCATCCTTAGATATAGCATTTTGTCCTCAGGCTTGTTGCCTCACAGTTGGACGATGGCTGCTACACTTCCTGGTATCTTTTCCACATTCTTGAGAAGAAAGGGAATGAACAAAGGGCTAAGGAGCTAAGCTGTATATTCTAGGGAGATTTTGACTGCTTATTCAGGAAGCAATAACCTCTCCATGGACTTCTGCCTTTATCTCATTGGCAGAACAATATTGCATGCACCTCAGGGCAAGACAGGCCAGGAAATTAAACATTGTTAGTTGATCACATTACTACTGTAATTAAAATTGACTGTCTATTAGTAAAAAAGAAAAAAGGTATTGAAAATAGGTAGGCCTACACATAGAGTTCAATACAGTATATTATTATTAATTATATACCGGATTGTCTCTCCTGGTAAATTGGGTCTATATCATATCTCCCCATCTCTCCTCTTTATATTCTGGGACCAGAACTCTGCCTGGCATGTTGCAGAAACAGTAGAAGGTTATTGAATAAACCGCAGTGATTCTTGACTTTGGTTTTAAGATGATAGGAATTTGTTGTTGTTGTTTTATCTCAAACTGGGTTTTAAAATTCTCAATTTTGATTGTGAATCACTTTATACAATACCGAATGTCCTTTTAGAGATTGAAAAAAATATATAATGCCTGAAAAAATTATATGGTCACTGAATTAGAAACTGCTAGAAGTACAACTCAGATATTTCAAAATGAATATACTTTGCATTGCTCTTTTAGACAGGGCCACAAATAAAGCAAATGGCACATAGGCTGAAACAGTTGAGAGATTACAGAAAGAGGTATAGCAGACCATTCAGCTACGACTTCAGCTGAGCTTTTGTGGTTGATGAGCTAGAATACAGCTGCTAGAGTAAAGGATAGAGAGGGTCCATGCTTCCCTGGGAATTAAGTTTGTATAGACTTTACCTAGAAGAAAGAATAATTAGATCTTCCACTATTCTTAATCTGTTAGGGAAAATTTTGTTTTCTTCTTCTGTTGATTTTTTTTCTAAAAGGTAAATCACCTGAAGATGAAAATTTTAAATGTTGACAAAATATTGATAACATGTTGGTAGAAGTCTAGCTTTTAGCTAAGTACTTCTGGAGTGGTGAAATGACTGAGTGGGATCCAGGTCTAAGAAGTGGAAGTTCTAAGTGGACTTGGCATTCTTTGAGAAGAAAACTGAGCTGGGTCAAAGTAACCTTAAATTTGGGAGAAAATTCTATGTGTTTGAGGGTATCCCCCCCTGCTACCCCCATCATCTTCTTCAGGGCACCAAAGTTAACTTTTCACTGGGAACCCTTTGTCTTGACACACATTTACATGTGTAATTGGAAGTGTTTCTTATAACGAGTCTACCTCCATGACTGTTTCATGAATTTTATAAATGCTCATGAATATAAGAACATACCTTATGTATGATGTTGTTAAAAATTTATCAGGAATCTCATATGTATAACTGAATCACTTTGTTGTACAGCAGAAATGAACACAACATTGTAAATCAAGTATATTTTAATAAAATTAAAAAATTATCAGGAATCTCAGTCATACTCTCATCTTAATCATTAAATAAAATAAAATTTAAATTAAAAGCCCTGTGAATACAGTGCTTCTTTGTGATTAATCTGGCCACAGTCTGACCAACTGGAGTCTAGAGACCTGATAAATATTCTCCCTTAATGACTGGATCCTGAGGACAGGTCGCTATAATATTATTTAGCCATTATAGCTTAAGTTCCCTTCTGTGGGCTGCATTCACATGTGCTGGGGGCTGTGTTGGTATTCTCTGCTACTCCAGATGTAACTTCCACCATTTTTCACCCTGACCTTTGTCCTGGAAGACTGACTTCTCTGATTGCATCAACCATGTTCTCCCTGGGGAGGGTAGGTGGCACTGGGAGGAGACCTGAAGGTGAGTAGATAAAGGGAGGTTATGTTACTTCTTCCCTTGGTTCCCTCACTGCCTGGTCATGGTCTAGCTGATGCTTTGTTCCTCTCTCCTACAACCATAGCTTTTGCCATGTTTTGGTAACCATTTCTCTGTCTTCCCTTTGCCCTTCAGTCCTTAGATAGAGAAGAGCATGCAACGTGCAGCTCCTAGCTTTGGGAACTGTCACTACCCTTTGTCATTTTCCTTTAGCACTGCCCAGCATGTGAGCAGCCCATCCATTCAACCCCTCAGCCTCCCATCTGAAGTATTCTATTGGATACTTGTTATGACCCCAGCTGATAAAAGGGGCACCATATTTTACCAGCCTTATGCTTCCGTGAGGGTGCCTCAGTTCCATTCTCAAAAAGAGATGTGGTGGATAAATATTTTGGAGGTTTCTTATATTCTATCTCCCCACAGGAGGAAGAGTGGGAAAAGCATGGGGACATGAGCATTGCATTGCATCTTCTGGCTCTCACTCTGGGATAAGTCTGCCTACCAGCAGTCTGTGTGTTCTTTCTTCTTCCTTCTGTGGGGAAGCTTCCAGGACCAGGGCTTTTGTATCCCACTGATGCTTGTGACTGAGTAGGGGTAAATTTTAGGAGGCGTAGTTTGAGGTCGTATATCCAAAATGCCTTCTCTGGCCCAGCTTTACCAGTAATCAAATTGATATTTTGATCTTTATATTTCCTGTGTATAATTATCAACTTGTTCAGAATCTTGAGAGGAAGAAAAGGTGATTGATGCAACTCATTCAAAACCCCAATAATAATGAAATTTTACGTGGGAAAGTAAATAAAGAGACACTGCTGGTTTATTTCTTGCCACAAAACTTAATGACTTCTACAACTCTATTTTGTTGGCTATTCAATGGCTGTACCTATTCATGATCACAATCCAAATTCACCACTTAAGACCTTATAATTTCACTTTCATGTTATTAATGCTGAGGTTAATAATAACAACAGTAAGACAATGAAAGAGAAGGATTTAAGGAATAATAATATTCTAGAAAGTTATTTAATGTTTTTATTCCATCAGGCAAGTTGGTTTTGACTAATTAAATCTGTCATCTTGGGCAAGCTAAGTAGCTTCTTTGGGCCTGGGTTTGCTTGTCAAGCAAGAGGTTTAAATTAGTAGAAGATTTTTTTGTTGAACTAAAATCTAATATAAAATGAGAGTATGTAAAAGCATAGTATTAATATAAATGTATCATATGTATTGAACTTCAGGACATTTATTTATATAATTAGAAAATAAACATTTAAAATTCTTGTTAGGAATGACAACTATATTCTTGAACAAGTCTTAGCCTCCAATGAATTTCAATATTTTTGTATTGGCTGAGCAATATCTGGAAACATCTGATTTCTTGTAGATAGTTGCAAATGGAAGAAGTTTTTTAAAGAAAGATTTTATCATGCTTTCCTTATAAAATCTGTCTTTAAGAAACCCTTCTTTACCCTCAGGTCCTATAGGACATAAAGTTATTCTCTTTTGCTTTCATCTAAAAGTTCTAAAGTTTTGGCTTTTTAATATTAGCCTTTACTGCCCTTTAAATTTTGTTGATCTTTGGAATCTAATTTTATTTTAATATAGATAACACCCTCCTAGCATCAGTTTTGAGTAGTCTCTTCTTTCCCACCATCTGCAATTCACCTTTATATGTCAAGCATGTATATAGTCCTGTGTGCTTCTGGGCTTTCTGTTCCATTGTTCTCTTTATCTTTTTCTATACGGGCACTACCCTGTTTTAATTGCTATAGTTTTTATAATTTGTCTTGTTGTCAACTGGGCCTGTGATTGTCAAGCTTGGATGGGTATTAAAATTAGCTCGGAATCTTGGTGAAAATACAGAGGCGTGGGTCTTACTTCAACACACATGTAGGCCTCTGTGTTCTTTATTATTGATTACACACTAATGTTCAAAAACAACTGTTCCAGGGCAAATGTCCACTCACCCAGAGCACACAAACTTTCTTTCTTCCTTAAGAATATTTGGCTCAAAAAATTTGCAAACAATAAATGCTAGAGAGGGTGTGGAGAAAAGGGAACCCTCTTGCACTGTCGGTGGGAATGTAAATTGATACGGCCAATATGGAGAACAGTATGGAGGTTCCTTAAAGAACTAAAAATAGAACTGCCATATGACCCAGCAATCCCACTACTGGGCATATACCCTGAGAAAACCATAATTTAAAAGAGTCATGTACCACAATCTTCATTGCAGCTCTATTTACAATAGCCAGCACATGGAAGCAACCTAAGTGTCCATTGACAGATGAATGGATAAAGAAGATGTGGCACATATATACAATGGAATATTACTCAGCCATAAAAAGAAATGAAATTGAGTTATTTGTAGTAAGGTGGATGGACCTAGATTCTGTCCTACAGAGTGAAGTAAGTCATAAAGAGAAAAACAAATACTGTATGCTAACACATATATACAGAATCTAAAAAAAAAAAAAAGGTTCTGAAGAACCTAGGGGCAGGACAGGAATAAAGATGCAGACGTAGAGAATGGACTTGAGGACATGGAGAGGGGGAAGGGTAAGCTGGGACGAAGTGAGAGAGTGGCATGGACTTATATACACTACCAAATGTAAAATAGCTAGCTAGTGGGAAGCAGCCACATAGCACAGGGAGATCAGCTCAGTGCTTTGTGACCACCTAGAGGGGTGGGGTAGGGAGGGTGGGAGGGAGGGAGACGCAAGAGGGAAGAGATATGGGGACATATGTATATGTATAACTGATTCACTTTGTTATAAAGCAGAAACTAACACACCATTGTAAAGCAATTATACTCCAATAAAGATGTTAAAAAAAAGAGAATGATTTGGCTATTCTTGCCTGTTGTTTCTTTTAGCTCATTAAAAAAATCTGTTTGCCAGTTTTACATGATTTTTGTTGAGACATAGATGGAGATAACACTAAATCTATACATGATTTTGTAAAAACTTGTCTACAATTTTTCTTTCTTCTTACATACATGATCCCATGTAAACTGGTTTCTGCCCCACCACTCCACTGAAAAAGATATAAATTTATAGTTCTTTTTAACCGTCACTGTATACATTTTCACTGTAAAATACGTATCTGAGGAATAGTAGAAAAAACTGCATGGAGAGGAAGATGCTTTGTGCATC
The DNA here is from genome assembly GCF_949774975.1 of Lagenorhynchus albirostris. Classification (NCBI taxonomy): domain Eukaryota; kingdom Metazoa; phylum Chordata; class Mammalia; order Artiodactyla; family Delphinidae; genus Lagenorhynchus; species Lagenorhynchus albirostris. Next base: position 86,631,331 of record NC_083098.1, read on the forward strand.
TTATGTCAATGTATTGGTTATGAGAATTGTGTTGCTTAAGAAGTTAAAACTGATTAAGAGAATTTTGTCCCTCAAATTCATCTTTCCCTCAAATGCCAACAAACATAAAACCTGTGCACGCTCAGAGAATATATCACAATTCACATGAATTTATCAGTAAGATTCCAGAGTGAATAAAGCATTTAAGTTACATCAGGGCAAATGTTCTCACTGAACTGATTTCCAGAAAAGAGTCGATAGGAGTATTGATTGACTTGATAGTTCTTTTACTTCTCAAGAAGCAGAAGAAATGGTGCTAAAACCAAAATGATGAGAAACAACACCATCCTTACCTCTATATCTTGCTGCCCAAAGATTAGAAAACATTGGTTAGCTAGGAAGGTGAATTTTCTTGAGCTGCATGCTCAGTTCCACAAATTCTCACAGTGAATGGCTAGGTCACCATCTGCCTTTAGTTACCAGCATCTTCACTGAGTTTGGGGCATATTTTTAGGTGGGACCTCTTTCCTAGAACTGACAGTGAAGCTGGTGTAAGAGGCAGAAGAAAATGGATGGAGAAAATACCTATATTTCTTCATTTCTTTCCTCTGTTCTCTTCTTCTTTTTAAGCATTTTGCATGTTGACCAAGATGGTTGAAATGTGTATAAAATAATTTAGTAGTTTAATCTGTTTACATTTCTGCTCTGTCATTTATGAGTTGTAGGATCTCAGGATGGTTGTTAAAGCATGCACCTCGTTAGAGAAAAAATGGGATGATAATAGTGATAAGTTCTTTGGAAGGTTGTTAGAAGAGCTAAATTAGTAAATATATGTGAAAAGTCTTAGCATTGGGAAGTGATTTTCAAACTGTTCATGGTCATTTAATTTGAAATCAATATAGTGGGTAGCAACTAGCTTAAAATCATGCGAATAGAATATAAAATCATTGCCATATTAATGAGGTGCGTATTGGATAGCAAATTTTTTTGCTTTGGTTTCTTTTACACACATATATACACATAAATGTATATACTGGGTCACTATGAAAGATGTTTTCCTTACTATGAGTTGAGGTAAAATAATTTTGAAAAACACTAGTACAGAGCAAAGAAGATAGTCAATAAATATTAATATCTTTCTTTCCTTTTTTAACTTTCACCAGTCTTGTACACCAGAATTTGGTCACAATAAGTACAGTTGACCCTTGGAATTTATGAGGGTACAATAAAGGCCCATTGAGATATGGTCACTGGTTAATCTCCAGGTATTTTCACTAGTAGTCTCAGAACACGTGTGATATAAATGGAAACTTAGCAATTACAATTTAGTACCTGTCATGGATCATCATATACATTTGCAGATAATGAAAATCTTACTGGAATTCCAGATTTCCATAAGAGATCAATCTGAAGTATATATTTGTCCCAAGTCTAATTCTCAAATTATCTTATTAGACTTCACATAAGTCATTTAACCCTCTCTAAACCTAAAGGTTCTCATCTGACGTATGGGGATAATATTATTTTTATCCCCATTGAATGAGTTAACGTGCAAATTATTTAGCACATAGCAAGCTTTTCCATAGATGTTAGCTACTGTCTCAGGTCAGGGACCTAGGAAAACAGACTCTGAGATGAAGATCAGTATGCAGGAGGTGTTCTGGGTCGTGATCTCAGTAACATCACCTATAAGCAAATGAGGGAGGCACAACTGGGCGGAGAAAGAGGTCAGATGTGTGGTTACAACAGAGGACCCTTCTGGTCCTGAGATGGCCGTTCAGATGGCCCTGAATTGAGGTAAGGGAATCAGACCTCTTTTACCCTGCATTTAACAGGGGTAATCTTTGGTAAGGTTAGTCCCTTTGTCAAGAGAAAACCCCAGAGAGTGATTCCGTGGGAAGAAATCAGCAGCCAGTTCTCCCAGTGGTGGTGGGAGCATGCATGTTCAGTACTGGGGCATCTGGGTAGCTCAGCACGCACTACAACTCACCCATGTAGCGCCTGGAACCATTAACTTCACATAGAAAGTTCAGCCATCTTGGGTCATTGCCTCCAGGATTCTGGTGTCGGGGTGGGCGTGGTCTCTGTTGCAGAAGAAACATGTGAGAGGAAGGTTAGTGGAATGAACTACATACAGTTCTCCTGGCAGCAGCTGTCTAAAGACCAGAACTGATACCCTTCATCTCCCTCCCCTACCACACATTCTAGAGGCCCCTCACCCTCAGCTGGTACCTCTCCTGGGCTAGATGTCATACCTGGGGTGGAGAGGAGACAGAATTTTGTCCTTGGTCTCCATGCCCATCTCAGGTCAAGGCTATCTTTGTATTTTCCAACAGAGCAGGGGAGTGTCAAGGACCAGCCCTGGGCCACCTGCGTGCTAAACGTATTTTTCTCTTCCTCCTTCCTGTGGCAACCTCCACCTGATGATCAGGATCCTAGCCATGCCAAAATGGTGACTCTTTTCCTGGCCTGCTGGTCTTTTGGCATGAACAGCTTGAACTGACTTGGCAGAAGCTGTAGCTCAGAGTTCAATGGGACCCTTACTCTGTCTTCTGGTGGAAGCATTCATTTCTGGAATCCAGGACTTTTTGACCCACACAGCATAAAGCTGTGGAAATGGGAAGCACAGATACTCTCTGGGAACCAATGCTTCAGACACACAGAGACTAACATTGTAGCACAGGAAGCAAAAATTCCTCAGGTGGGTCCTTGGGAGTGATGGTGAGTAAGGCCATTTCTATTTCTACTCCTTAGTTCCCAGATGCATATATTCTCTTAACAGTGAAAATAGCACCAGCACCCACAATGGTCATCAATTTAGTGTACTAAGTTGTCCTAGAGTGTATATAAGTTGGTCTCCCATCCTTTCAAGGCAGGATGACAAGCCAGTGTCCTTCAAACAGTCATATCCCTGCTTATGAGGCCAGCTGCCATTAGCATGTTACGTGCTCAGACAAGTACATTTATCTCATTATTATGTGTCCACAGCATTGCCTGGTTTACTGTAAAGTGGGTTCCTTGGGGATATTTTATGGGATTCCATGTCAGTGGATCAAAGACTTTGTAAGTACTTGGATAATAATGGTGCTAGCCAAGGCTATATGAGCTGCCAGGAGTCACCAACTATCTCAGTTGAGGGTCTGCTTAATAATAAATCCAGTACAGAGGAAAGCAAAACAGAGAAATGGAGAGAGGAGCAATTCTGATGAAACTGTTCGAATACTTGGTATGTTTAGTAGCTCAAATAAGATCACCACTGGATTTTCAGCTAAGTGATCTGATTAATAATAATAATCATAATAATACACAAGTCATTATAATTATTGTTGTTATTTGAGTTGGGCTTCTGTCACTTGCTTCCATATGAGTTCTAATGAAGCCACTGATTTGCTTTCATGGCTGCTTATACATTCATTCTTTTACAAAGTTAATTCAATAAATCAGGGCTTATTATGCCAGAAGAGTCATTTTATATCTTTAGATTGACTTTGAATATCTGTGGTTTGATCTATATTGTGATGATTTTATAGTTGAAATCTCAGAAACAGATATTTCTAAGTTCTTGTGGGTCTTAAAATAGTTCCCAGTGGGGATATCAAATACCACAGCCTATGAAAGACAGGAAGTGGGAACGCAGAGAGGCCAAGAACCCCAGCACTAAGTGCCAAGCACGATTGTAAGTCCTTTTGCAATTACTGAAGTTCATTCTCATTGCAACTCTATGAGATTGGTATAAGTTTTCTCATTTTGACACTGAGGAAACAGGATGAGAGAAGTTAGGTAACTTGCTTTAGGTCACCCAGTTAACAAGTAGAAGAACCACAGATTCAAACATGTAGCACGGACTGTATTGGCAGCAGGAGTCCAGAGATGCGAATGATCAATGCAGGCAGCAAGAATCAGAAGAGCTTCCTGAAGAAGTGTGAGCAAAACCTCTTTTCCCTTTTCACTACTTCACGGCCTAAAGTGAAGCAGTGATCTGGTGTCCTGACGGTATCTTTAGAATTACTTGAACTATTGTAGAGATATGTGAAAATTTATTTTTAATCTGTTTCTCAAGCATACTCACACAGAAACATGATAAGGGATTCTTTCATACATGGTTTTAAAATATTTTCCTGTCCTATGTTTCTGTAATAGTCATTAAAATCGTAATAACACAGCTACTCCTGTACTAGACCCTTCCAACCTTGTCTCTATCTCTGACCTGCTAAATGAGGAAGGTGTGTTGCTGAGTCTCTGCCCTCAGCTCATGTCAGCCTTGCTGTCAACAAGTCGTGTCAGACCCCCTCGTGTGGGTGTTGAGAGTCTGAGGTATTTTCTTCAAAATACCTCCCTTCAAGTAGTCCCTGATAACCATAGAAAATTTCACCTCTTCTATTTAATTCCCCACATGCCAGTTTCTAATTGTATGTGCAAGGTTATTTTTAAAAATTTTTCTGAGTCCTTGATTGAAAGTATTTAAAGAACTTTCTAGGGACCGTGTAGGCTCAGGGCAAAATAAACCCATAGAGCCTTTCATTCTAAGTTCTGCATTCACATCTAGTCTAGGTCAAGAATGAGTGACAGCTACAACTTTAGCACCCCTGGGGGGAGAGACTAATTCCATTTCTGGACCTAGCCAATTTGATCTTGTCTTTTGAGACTTTCTAGAAGAAGCCTCAGAGAGCCATAAAGCTTTGCTTGTAAGGTGCCATGGCCATGTGGAAGGAAATCATGTGTTAGAGCCATCTAGGGTTTTGTCTCTAAGAGTTTTGCCCTGAGGGAGAATACTTCATCTCTATAGGAATTAGTTTCCTTACCTATAAAATTGGAATAATATTATAGTCACAACAGGGATTGCTGTGAAGAACTGGACACACACACACACACACACACACACACATACACACACACACACACACACACATACACACACACACACACACTTCACAATGTACCAGGCATGGTTTAAAACTCTTTACAAATATTAAATCCCTTAATACTCGTTATAAGTCATAGAGGGGGAAACATTACTATTCCCATTTTACACATGAAAAAACTGAGGCTTAGAACAGTTAAGTAACTTACCTAGTGTCACACAGCTAATAAGTGGAAAACTGAGTTTCAAGTTTAAGCAATCTGGTTTCAGAGTCCATGCTTGCTATACTCAATGTTTGTGTCTCCCCACTCCCAAATTTTATGTTGAAACCTAATCCCCTGTGTGATGGTATTTGGAAGTGAGGCCCTTTGAAGATGATTAGGTTATGAGGTACAGCCTTTAGAAATGGGATTAGTGCCATTATTAAAGACAGCCCAGAGAGCTCCCTTACCCCTTCCCCCGTGTAAGGATACAGTGAGAAGATGGGCAACTATGAACCAAAAAAGGGCCCTCACCAGACACCAAACCTGCTGGTGCCTTGATATTGAACTTCTCAGCCTCTAGAACCATGAGAAATAAATTTCAGTTGTTTTTGCTGTTTATAAGCCACCAAGTCTATGGTATAGCATTTGAGCTGCCAAACAGACTAAGACAATTTCAAGTTCAGGCAGTCTGATTCCCGAGTCCACGCTCTTATCTGTTATTATGCTGCCTAAAATGGTAGCTATTTTTATAATCTAGTTTTAAGACATTTAATACAATGACTATATGTTGCAAGATGCAGGTGTGTGTGCATTGATTCTGCAGGAGATTTAACTATAGTCACTTTTTTTTTCTTTTTTCTTTTTGGCCACACTGTGTGGCTTGTGGGATCTCAGTTCTCCAACCAGGAATTGAACCCGGGCCCTTGGCAGTGAAAGTGTGGAGTCCTAACCACTGGACTGCCAGGGAATTCCTTACTTTTAAATAGGAAATCAAATGAGCTTTACTTATTATTAGGCTTTTAATGAAAAAAAAATACAGGCCCAGGGCTTCCCTGGTGGGGCAGTGGTTGAGAGTCCGCCAGCCAATGCAGGGGACACGGGTTTGTGCCCCGGTCTGGGAAGATCCCACATACCGCGGAGTGGCTGGGCCCATGAGCCATGGCCGCTGAGCCTGCGCGTCCGGAGCCTGTGCTCTGCAACGGGAGAGGCCACAACAGTGAGAGTCCTGCGTACCACAAAAACAAACAAACAAACAAACAAAAAACAGGCCCAACACTTAAAATAGGTTACTTAAGGATGATTTGAGAAATTTGATTGATTTTTAAATTTCTCTAGACTGTGGCATATATCTTTCCTTAAAATTTATAATGATGGGACATATCGATGAGTAAATTGAAGAAACTCTTCTCTTCTTAGTAACCAGGATTTACACAATCAAAAGAAACACAGCATCTCATTACATAGTTTTTCTAAGATTTATTCATACAATTATACCAAAAAACAGACATCACATCAATAAACACAGGAGAAGGAAAAGACCTACAATAACAAACCCAAAACAATTAAGAAAGAGATAATAGGAACATACATATCGATAATTACATTAAATGTAAATGGATTAAATACTCCAACCAAAAGACACAGACTGGCTGAATGGGTACAAACACAAGACCCGTATATATGCTGTCTACAAGAGACCTAGGGACACATACAGACTGAAAGTGAGGGGATGGAAAAAGATATTCCATGCAAATGGAAACCAAAAGAAAGCTGGAGTAGCAATTCTCATATCAGACAAAATAGACTTTAAAGACTATTACCAGAGACAAAGGACACTACATAATCATCAAGGGATCAATCCAAGAAGAAGATATAACAATTGTAAATATTTATGCACCCAACATAGGAGCACCTCAATACATAAGGCAAATGCTAACAGCCATAAAAGGGGAAACCAACAGTAACACAATCATAGTAGGGGACTTTAACACCCCACTTTCACCAATGGACAGATAACCCAAAATGAAAATAAATAAGGAAACACAAGCTTTAAATGATACATTAAATAAGATGGACTTAATTGATATTTATAGGACATTCCATCCCAAAACAACAGAACAAACTTTCTTCTCAAGTGCTCATGGATCATATCCTGGGTCACAAATCAAGCCTTGGTAAAATTAAGAAAATTGAAATCGTACCAAGTATCTTTTCTGACCACAATGCTATGATATTTGATATCAATTACAGGCAAAAAAACTCTAAAAAAATACAAACACATGGAGGCTAAACAATACACTACTAAATAACCAAGAGATCACTGCAGAAATCAAAGAGGAAACCAAAAAATACCTAGAAACAAAGGACAATGAAAACACGACGACCCAAAACCTATGGGATGCATCAAAAGCAGTTCTAAGAGGGAGGTTTATAGCAATACAATCCCATCTCAAGAAATAAGAAACATCTCAAATAAACAACCTAACCTTACACCTAAAGCAATTAGAGAAAGGAGAACAAAAACAACCCAAAGTTAGCAGAAGGAAAGAAATCATAAAGATAAGAAATAAACGAAAAAGAAATGAAGGAAACAATAGCAAAAATCAATAAAACCAAAAGGTGGTTCTTTGAGAAGATAAACAAAATTGATAAACCATTAGTCAGACTCATCAGGAAAAAAAGGAAAAAGGCTCAAATCAACAGAAATAGAAAGAAAAAGGAGAAGTAACAACTGACATTGCAGAAATACAAAGGATCATGAGAGATTACTACAAGCAACTATATGCCAACAAAATGGACAACCTGGAAGAAACGGACAAATTCTTAGAAAAGCACAACCATCTGAGACTGAACCAGGAAGAAACAGAAAATATAAACAGACCAATCACAAGCACTGAAATTGAAAGTGTGATTAAAAATCTTCCAACAAACAAAAGCCCAGGACCAGATGGCTTCACAGGAGAATTCTATCAAACATTTAGAAAAGAGCTAATACCTATCCTTCTCAAACACTTCCAAATTATAGCAGAGGGAGGAACACTCCCAAACACATTCTCAAGGCCACCATCACCCTTGTACCTAAACCAGACAAAGATGTCATAAAAAAAGAAAACTACAGTCACTGATGAACATAGATGCAAAAATCCTCAACAAAATATTAGCAAACAGAATCCAATAGCACATTAAAAGGATCATACACCATGATCAAGTGGGGCTTATCCCAGGAATGCAAGGATTCTTCAATATATGCAAATCAATCAACGTGATAAACCATATTAACAAATTGAAGGAGAAAAACCATATGATCCTCTCAATAGATGCAGAAAAAGCTGTTGACAAAATTCAACACCCATTTATGATTAAAAGCCCCCCAGAAAGCAGGCATAGAGGGAACTTACCTCAACATAATAAAGGCCATATATGAAAAACCCACAGCCAACATTGTTCTCAATGGTGAAAAACTGAAACCATTTCCACTAAGATCAGGAACAAGACAAGGTGGCCTACTCTCACCACTGTCATTCAAAATAGTTTTGGAAGTTTTAGCTACAGCAATCTGAGAGGAAAAAGAAATAAAATGAATCCAAATTGGAAAAGAAGAAGTAAAACTGACACTGTTTGCACATGACATGATACTATACATAGAGAATCCTAAAGATGCTACCAGAATACTCAAGCTAATCAATAAATTTGGTAAACTAGCAGGATACAAAATTAATGCACAGAAATCTCTTGAATTCCTATACATTAATGATGAAAAATCTGAAAGAGAAGTTAAGGAAACACTCACATTTACCACTTCAACAAAAAGAATCAAATACCTAGGAATAAACCTACCTAAAGGGAAAAAAGACCTGTATGCAGAAAACTATAAGACACTGATGAAAGAAATTAAAGATGATACAAACAGATGGAGAGATATACCATGTTCTTGGATTGGAAGAATCAACATTGTGAAAATGACTCTACTACCCAAAGTAATCTCAGATTCCATGCAATCCCTATTAAACTACCACTGGCATTTTTCACAGAACTAGAATAAAAAATTTCACACTTTGTATGGAAACACAAAAGACCCTGAATAGCCAAAGCAATCTTGAGAAAGAAAAACGGAGCTGGAGGAATCAGGCTCCCTGACTTCAGACTATACTACAAAGCTACAGTAATCAAGACAGTATGGTACTGGCACAAAAATAGAAATATAGATCAATGGAAGAGGATTGAGAGCTCAGAGATAAACCCACGCACATATGGTCACCTTATCTTTGATAAAGGAGGCAAGAATATACTATGGAGTAAAGACAACCTCTTCAATATGTGGTGCTGGGAAAACTGGGCAGCTACATGTAAAAGAATGAAATTAGAACACTCCCTAACACCATACACAAAAATAAACTCAAAATGGATTAAAGACCTAAATGTAAGACCAGACACTGTAAAGCTCTTAGAGGAAAACATAGGCAGAACACTCTATGACATAAATCACAGCAAGATCCTTTTTGACCCACCTCCTAGATAAAGGGAAATAAAAGCAAAACTAAACAAATGGGACCTAATGAAACTTAAAAGCTTTTGCACAGCAAAGGAAACCATAAACATGAAAAGACAACCCTCAGAATGGGAGAAAATATTTGCAAATGAAGCAACTGACAAAGGATTAATCTCCAAAATATACAAGCAGCTCATGCTGCTGAATATCAAAGAAACAAAAAACCCAACCAAAAAATGGGGAGAAGACCTAAATCGACATTTCTCCAAAGAAGATATGCAGATTGCCAACAAACACAGGAAAGGATGCTCAACATCACTAATCATTAGAGAAATGAAAATCAAAATTACCGTGAGGTATCACCTCACACCAGTCAGAATGGCCATCATCAAAAAGTCTACAAACAGAGGGTGTGGAGAATAGGGAACCCTCTTGCACTGTTGGTGGGAATGTAAGTTGATAAAGCTACTACGGAGAACAGTATGGAGGTTCCTTAAAAACTAAAAATAGAACTACCATACCCCCAGCAATCCTACTACTGGGCTTATACCCTGAGAAAACCATAATTTAAAAAGAGCCATGTACCACAATGTTCATTGCAACTTATTTACAATAGACAGGACATGGAAGCAACCTAAGTATCCATCGACAGATTAATGGATAGAGAAGATATGGCACATATATAAAATGGAATATTACTCAACCATAAAAAGAAACGAAATTGAGGTATTTGTAGTGAGGTGGATGGATCTACAGCCTGTCATACAGAGTGAAGTAAGTCTGAAAGAGAAAAACAAATACTGTATGCTAACACATATATATGGAATCTAAAAAAAAAAAAATGGTTCTGAAGAACCTAGGGGCAGGACAGGAATAAAGATGCAGACGTAGAGAATGGACTTGAGGACATGGGGAGTGGGAAGTGTAAGCTGGGACAAAGTGAGAGAGTGGCATGGATATATATAAACTACCAAATGTAAAATAGGTAGCTAGCGGGAAGCAGTCACATAGCCCAGAGAGATCAGATTGGTGTTTTGTGTCCACCTAGAGGGGTGGGATAGGGAGGGTTGGAGGGAACACAAGAGGGAGGGGATATGGGGATATATGTATATGTATTGCTGATTCACTTTGTTATACAGCAGAAACTAACACACCTTTGTAAAGCAATTATGTTTTTGTTATGGTGGGCCACAAGAGACATTCTTGTGGAAGGTTGGAATGGCAGAAATGGAGCAGCAGCTGTTTTGTAGTTCTCACACTTAGTTGGTCATGTGCTGGTTCACTTTATTGATGTGGGGCAGCGGCTGGCACTGCAAATACTCCACCTTTCCGCAAATCCTCCTTCAGCTTCTCTAGTTTTTGGGCTAGCTGTATATTTAGCTCCAAGGTAAAGGACACCAGCTTCTCTTATAGGACGCCCATACCATAAAGGTCAGAGGCAGTAAGAACTAACACGGGTTCCAGCTGTACTCATGGAACTTAGCTTATCCTTGATCTCCCACACTTACATCCATCTTTCTTCCTGATTGCCTGTTCTATGGACTTCAAGCTTCAACAACAAGAAGACAACTTTATAGAGATTCCTTAAACAGTTCGCATAATTACATAAGATAAAAACCCTTGTATATATGCGATATATATGTGTATAATATGTGATATACAATATAGAATATGTAATATACAACATACAACACAGTGTATATCACCTACTAGTTCTTCTCTGACTGGGGCTCTAATAGATACATAACCCTTGAGTCACAGCACAGCTAATTACATCCTCAGAAACAGTATTCTGAAGAACACTAATTGCAAATCCTAATGTAGTTGAGTTATTTTTTTGGTAGGATTTTCCCCGTAGTTGAGTAGAAACGTGTTTAGAGTAACATATCGCATATAGCATCTAATTTGCCACTTCACTGTAGGTTGCAGTAAGAAATAACATTTAGGGTTCTGTTGTGGGTTGAAATACATCCCCTAGAAAGATATATTTAAGTCCTTACCCCTGGTACCTGTGAATGTGACCTTGGAAATAGGGTCTTTGCAGATGTAATTAAGATACAAGTTAAGATGAAGCCATACTGGATTTGGACTGGCCCTAATTCTTATAAGAACAGACATAGAGACAGACATACACGCAGAGGGAAGATGACCACGTGGATACAGAGGCTGAGATTGGAGTTACGCTGCCACAACCAACAAACTCCAAAGATTGCTGGCAATCTCCAAAAGCTAAAAGAGGCAGGGAAACATTCTTCCTAGAACCTTCCAAGGGAGCACGAACCTGCTGTTCCCTTGGTTTTGGAATTCCAGCCTCCAGAACTGTGAGATAATAGATTTCATGTCATTTCTTCTTTTTTAAAAAAAATTTTATTTATTTATTTTTGACTGTGTTGGGTCTTCGTTGCTGTGCATGGGCTTTCTCTAGTTGCAGTGATCGGGGACTACTCTTTGGTGCAGTGCGTGGGCTCCTCATTGCAGTGGCTTCCCTTATTGCAGAGCATGGGCTCTAGGTTCATGGGGTTCAGTAATTGTGGCATGCGGGCTCAGTAGTTGTGGCTCGCGGGCTTAGTTGCTCCACGGCATGTGGGATCTTCCTGGATCAGGGATCGAACATTTGTCCCTTGTATTGGCAGGTGGATTCTTACCCACTGTGCCACCAGGGAAGTCCTCATGTCAGTTCTTACTGTTGTTTTAAGCCACCCAGCTTGTGGTAATTTGTTAGAGCAGTCCTAAGAAACTTATACAGGTTCCAAATTAATTTTCCTGATGCCCGTTCTGGTAGTCATACGTCTGATTGCTCACATTTCATAAAATCCATTTCAGGACAAAGCTAAAGGGCACGTTGGTGACCATCCGAGAAGTCTTAGAAATTGTGCTCCTTTTGAGAAGACCTTTGATGTTGAGAAGGATGTGGAAAAATGGAAGTCCTCATACACTGTTGGTGGGAATGTAATTGGGGCAGCTACTATGGAAAACAGTAGGGGGATTTCTCAAAAGGTAAAGAATAGAACTAACATATGATCCAGCAATTCTACTTGTAGGTATATATCCAAAGAATATGAAAACATTAATTTGAAAAGATATATGCACCCCAATGTTCACAGCAGAATTATTTACAGTAGCCAAGATATGGAAGCAACCTAAGTGCCCATTCATGGATGAATGGATAAGGAAGATGTGGTATATGTATGTGTATACATACATATATAATAATGGAATACTACTCAGCCATAAAAAGAGGTAAAACCTTGCCATTTGTGACAACATAGATGGATCTTGAGGGTATTATGCTAAGTGAAATAAATCAGATATAGAGAGACAAATACCATATGATTTCACTCATATGTGGAATATAAAAAGCAACAAACAAACAAATAAATAAATAAACCAAATACAAACAACCATGTAGATACAGAGGACAGAGTAATGGTTACCAGATGGGAAGAGACAGGAGGGAGGGCAAGATGGGTAAAGTTGTTCAACTGTATGGTGATGGATGGAAACTAAGTTTTCAGTGCTGAGTATGCTGTACGTATATATAAGTAGAAATATTATATTGTGCACAGGAAACTTACACTGTGTTATAAACCAATGTTATTTCACTTTTTAAAAAGTGCTTTGATTCATTGGAGCATTATTTACAATAGTTCGGATATGTAGACAAACTAAGTGTCCATTCATGAATGAATGGATAAAGAAGATGTGGTATATACACACAACAGAATATTACTCAGCCATAAAAAATAATAAAATCTTCCCATATGCAACAACATGGATGGAACTTGGGAGTAATATGTTAAGTGAAATAAGTCAGACAGAGGAAGACAAATACCATATGTTATCACTCATCTGAACAAAAAAAAAACACTTTTTTTTTTTTAACTAGACTTTTGGTGGTGATCACTTTGTAGTGTATACAGATGTGGAATTATAATGTTGTACATGTGAAACTTATATAATGTTGTATACCAATTTTACCTTAATTAAAAAAAATAAAGTGCTTTGTGTTCAACCAACACAGACAGTTTGGAATTATTTCATACCACTCTCATGCTATAAGTGTCTAGGTCCCTCATACAAGTTCTCTGGATGGCAAAAGTCCAGGATGCTTCAGGTCAGCAGAAGTCAGGTCAGCATCTCCAGTGCCCTAACCAGCTATCTCCAAACTGATGCCTTCTGGGCAGGAGGCTGACTCTGGGCAATTGGTTCTCCTTGGATGTGAAGAAGTGTGTTGTAATGACTTAGAACTAAGTTTGTCTTTCTGCAGCTCCCAGGTACTCTCAAAGGAAGGTCCCACCTCATCCTTCTATTCTAAACCTTAGTCTTACTAGCCTTGAGGTTCTTCTGTGTCTTCCTCTCTGATCTGAGAGATACTCCTTCTTCCTTCTTCCTCATCCAAGGTCATTTATCTATTATCTGCTGGCTTAAAAACTCATTCTGTAGGTATGTGTCTTAGTTTCCCTGACTCAAGCCTATTTTATTGTTGTTTTAGTACCTACAGTGGGTTAAACCTGAGGGCAGAGGTAGGGGTGGGTGGATTGTGCAGGGAGCGGGAAGAGGCCTTTGGGAGAGAAATACAGTCAAGACTTAGAAATATTATCTCATCATAAGAAACTCCTTCCTTCCTCCCTCCTTCCCTCCTTTCTTTCCACCCTTCCTTCCTTCCTCTCTCTTTTATCTCCTTCATTCTTTTCTCCCTTCCTTCTTGTATTGATTGTCCATCTACTTTGTTAACCACTAAACCACAATGATGTTCCATGTTTCCTTCTTTCTCAGGGCTCACAGGGATAATGATACACAGAACTCACAATCTGTCCATTACTTAATGGGAGGACCAGTCTACTCCCTGGGGCTCAGTGATGGTGGGGAGCAGAGCATGTCAAACAGAGGAAACCCTAAGGTACAAAAGTATCACTTCACAAAGCTATATTTAGGGAACTGTGTGTCATTGGAGCATGTTACGAGAATGTTGAGAGATGAGACTAAAAAGGAGGGTAAGATCTTTGAAAGGACTTGAATGACATACCAAATAGGGTGCTTGTAGAAAGTTCCAAAATTCCTAGTGCAGGAAATGATCATTGTACTCTAGATCTACCTTGCTAAGGACCCTGTATATAACATGCACTCCAGTTAGACAATAATGCCACAAAGATAAGGACCATGCCCATATGGTTTTTGTCTCCAGGGTCTGGCACAGTGCTTGGTGCAGATGTAGTGCTCACCAACTGTGTGCTGAGTGAATGAATGAATGAAGCTTAGAGAAGTAAGTAGATGTGGCCAAAGCCTGACATGTGAATCACGATTCTGGGAGATTTATAAAGGATAATAGAAAATAAACCAGAGACACCTGTCAGCTATGTTCTTACCAACATCTTTCTTATATTTACTCTAAATCCCTCATGCTGTGATCTGGTACAGAGCCCCTTGTCCTTTGTGGAAGTGGAAGGTAACTAACACATTTCCTTGTAGCATAAACATTGGTGTGCTTGATATCATTACTGACTTGTCCTCAGTATCTCCAGAAGAGACAGTTTCTATTTTTTAAAATTACTTTTTCTATAAATCTCATTTTCCAACTATTTAATCACCTTTGCAGCTCACCTAGATTTTCTGTCACTTTACCTCTTTTGGGTGCCAACGTCTTGCCTGGAAAAGAAGCAGCTTGAGTTATATAGTCTCTAAGGGAAAAAATTCTGGCCAAATTACCTTTGGACTGACAAGGAAAGATGAGAAGTCAGTGTAAGGAAGGACTAGGAAATGCTCCATATCTAATATTTGGATACTGTTTGGGTTCTAGTCAGTAAGTTAATAAGAAATTACTATATTAGACTTGAAAGGAATTAGAATTCAATAAAATACACAGTGCTACAATGATAACAAAACTGCTTTCTGAGGTTGTTGAGAAACAAAGGTAATTTGGTTTTAAAATGAGAGAGAAAACAACAGATGTTGAGTGTCTACCATGTACCTGGAACTTTTCATACTTTACTTCTTTTAATTCTTAAAAGAATTCTAAGAAGTAGGTATTTGTCCCTGTGTCATAAATGAGAAAAGTTAGAGAGCTTAAGGACCTTGCCCAAGATCTCATATCTAGTGATTGACAGAGTCTGTACTTGAACCCACATTTGTTCAACTAAAAACCAAGGCTCTTTGCCTGTTATCCTGAAATTGGGCAGAAAATAGAAGGAATAGCCAGGGTGCTGGGCTATTTATAAAACCACCATCATCATTTATTGAATACCTCTTAGGCCTCATCAGGATTTAGGCTAGATGAATTTCACACACAGCATCAGATGAAGTTTAATCTACTCTTTGCCCTAAAGCTGTTTTCCTGAGCATTATCATCCCCATTCCACAAATAACAAAACTGAGGCCCAGGAAATTTAAATGACTGATCTATTTTTAGGTGGTTAGTGAAGGACAGAGAAGGGAGTCCAGGCCCTATGGGTGTTGCTCCTTGCACTTCCTCACTGTGCTGTCAATCATGTCAGTCAGGAAAGGCTATTTCAGGTACAAGACCAGGGGTACCACAGGATGCCAACTGTGGGGAGCGGCCAGCTTTAACTAGAGCTGTAGCACTGAGGCAAGTAGGATCTAGACTTCGCCTCTACCAATTTGATAATTTTGCTGCTCTGAACAAGCATACTCAACTGACAGATAACACAAGCTAATGTTCCTACCTTGATTTTTTTTTTTCCCCTAGAGGTCTGGAACAGTTCCTTTAATCTATTAGTGTCATTTTGAATAATAGAGAGAGCGGAGTGTTTCTCAGACTTCAATGTTCATAAGAATCACCTTGGGTACCTGATTGAAATGTGATTTCTGGACCCCACTCCTAGAAATTCTGACTCCACAGGCCTGGAATGGGCCTGAAGAATCTGCATCTTAAACAAGTACTCCAGATACTGCTGATGCAGGTAGTGTCTTGAAACCCTTGTGTAGTGGTTGAGATTCTGAGCCTGAATCCCTGGCTCCATCACTACTAGCTCTGTGGTGGTGACTGAGTCACTCAGCCTTGCTTAGCCTCAGTTTACCTATCTATAAAATGGAAATAATGATGATACTTACCTACCTCTCAGTTATGTGAGGACTGACTAAAGCAATGCATATAAAACATTTAATGTGTTTCTGGCACATAGTAAATGCTCAATTAATGTTAGCTGCTATTATGCTAATGAGAAGTTATTTAGAGAAAAAAAGATTGAGTCATTCTACTAGAAATTTTTTATGTCTTTGTGACTAGGCAGGTAGGGGTTGGGGTAGGGGAAGGAATTAACCTGTTCCTGGAAATGTTAGTAATACAAGCCTTTTTTCCTCTGGAACATCTTTCATATATGTTCTTGTTTTCTTTTGCTAGTGGTGTAAATTTATCTTCAGGGTGCCAACAGATTTTTTTGGAAAGGAATTCCTTTCTCATTGATAATCACGAAATAGATCTCTGGTTGAGAGGGCACTCATTTTTCTATGGGCTCTGTAAAGGCTGCTTGGAAAATTTCCTTTGGGTTTTTAAGAGAAATGATAATGGAAGAAGCAAAAGTCAGGAATTTCAGAACAACCTTCTCTTTCCCATCATATATTTAGGTCAGAGATGCCAACATCCCTCTGCCAGAGAGAGCACTCCCCTGGACTGGAGATGTAAAGACAGGAGCCAAGTAGGTTTCCATTCTACCTCTCAGAGTTCAGGGCTGGGGCTAGACTCCCAAGCCAAGCACTCAATCTGCCCAAACTGCCAGTCCATCCTGGCTTCACATCTAAACTCACATGTGCATATGGCTTTTCAAATTTCCTTGTCTGAATTCCCGTTTATCTTTCCAAGTTCCTCTCCTCCCATACCTCTTTTATCCTCTTCATATTTTGAGGGTTTTTTTTTGCTGGAGCCATATTTTTTCTTCACTATAGACTTTTCTTATGCTGTTTCTTTGTCCAAACGTGTTTTTTTCTGCCCTTTTAACATTCATTTTGCTTTTACATCTCTCTTGGATATTCTTTTCTATGGGATGTCTTCACTAGGTATTAGTGATATAACATTATTAGATTTTGTATTTGTTTCCTCTACTAGATCAGAAGCACTTTGACTGAGGGACCTTGTCATGTTATTCACTTTCTACCCCGTTACCTCATCACAGACACAAAGTGGGAACTCATTAAATATTTACCCAGTGAATAAACAAGTTGCTTTCTAGCATGTGTTGGAGCACCTCCAACGATGGGAAACTTATTACCTCCTGAGGCTGCTGGATCCATTTTTGTAAGGTTCTCCTTATTTGAAAGCTCTTCTTGATTAATGAACTGAAATCAGTGGTCTTGTAACTTTCCAGGAGAGAAAAATGCGACTGTCTTGGAGACTGAGACCTCCAAGTCCTGCCTCTGGTTCTGCCATCATATCACAGTCTCGGAAAGGCTCTCTAGTTAATGGCTCAAGTGCAAAATAAAGACTGTTTTCTTGAGGAAGGGCTGCTAGATAAAGATAGAGAGGCAAATGTTGGAAGAGAAGAGGTGATAGCTCATCTGGGATAGAAAATATTGCCGTTTTCTTATTTTGCTAGCAAGAGAGGCAGAAGGAGTGCTCATGAGGGACAGGGATGGAGTGGCCTTTCAAACAGGGTGTTCCAGAGAAGAATGCTCTGTGGCTGGAACAATGGACTTGGGAATTTACCAAGAAGACCTAATTGTTCTAGCATGTTCTGAATTGATATTTGAGTGAAGGAGGTAATGCCCTCTACTTTAAAAATGGAGGAAGAACACTGAGAAAGTTATCTGTTCTGTTCTGGGTGGTGGTGTGTATTGTAACTTATAGTCCATCCATTTTTTTTTCCTTCACCCTAACCCTAGGAGGGAGATTTAACTATCATCATGTTACAGAAGAGAAACAAACTTCATGAAGTAATTGGGTCAATGTGACACAGTAAATAATCATGGGGCTGGTATCTTTATCCCAGTATTTCCTCATCACTTAACACAGTTAAATTCATTTCATTTTTACAACATACAAAACATATTGTCATTTATGTGATAACAACATCTCAAACAATAAGATTATAAGTCTCCCCTTTAAAAATCACATTCTATCCTTTAAATTTCTCTTTGAGAAGTTACACACAGTGGTATCTAAATGCTAAATTACATAAAACAGAAGGATCTAAAACAGTGCCATTTTCTTCACCACTTGCTATTATACATGTTTTAACAATTAAAAACAGCAAATACAGCACACACTCAATTTCTCAAGTTCAGTCAGAAGAGTACTCAAATTGCCTCAGATAAGCACCTGGTGTAATATATCCCAAGAAATTGTTTACATATCAGGAATAAATTTATAGGTATAATGAAACAACTAATTGAGAACTGACAGAAAGGGAGGTCCCTATAACAAGGAATACTGACAATTTTCCTCAAAATAACTGATGGAGGAGTATACTGCCTGTCATTCTTCTTCCTCTTCCAAACCCGGAGACTTTGAACCAACAGCTTCGCTGGGCCTTGCTAATTATTTGCCAAGGGTGACTGCTAGCCCTTTCCCTCAAGCCAAACACCCACCAAGGTCCATGGTACTTGATGAGTCCGAGGGCTGCCAGAAAGCCCTGGCCAGACTGCAGAGCTGAAGCCTTACTCAGAGTTATGGGACCAGAGTCACAGGATCAGAGTCTATCTTTGCATTAAGATCATAACTTTTATGGAACAAAATCCCGTCTTTAAACGAGAAGTCATGAAAATGAGTATTTAGGACCCGTCTTGGGTACACTGTCAGGTTGGCAATTCTTTTATTTTGCAGTTTCTTTCCAACTTCCTTGAGCCCCTCACTCTCTGCCAACCTGCCAACCAAGGTACTTTCCTGCAGCACCAAAACAAGTACCCATTCATTTCCCCCACTTTCTGTACCTAACCTGGAATCTACCTGAATCAAAAAGCCTTTTCCCTGCCTCAGCCCCATTCATTCAGGGCCTTCCCAGATAACTGGGTTAATTCCTGATAAATTCATTCAAAAAAGATAATGGCTTAATGTGTCAGACATTTAAGAGGACTTGCATTTTAAGGGATTAATCCTAATTGTGGGAGAAATCTTGGGAATTTCAAGTACAGTATGTAAAAGGACATAAAAAAGTTTATATTATGTTCCAAAACTGTACAATAGAAACATAATATGAGCCATAAATATAACCTGCCTATGTAATTAAAAATTTTCTACTAGTTGCTTGAAAAAGGAGAGAGAAACAGAAGAAATTAACTTTAACAATGGTATATTTAATCCAATATATTCAAAATATTATTCTTTAAACATATAATCAATATAAAAATTATTAATGAACTACTTTACCTTCTTTCTTTTTGTTCTAAGGTTTTGAAATCTGATGTGTGTTTTACATCACAGCATATCTCGATTTGGACTAGCCACATTTCAAGTGCTCCCTAGCCACATGTGGTTTGAGGCTGCCCTCCAGGACAATACAATTATAGTCAGAAACATGAAGAGCACATCTTCTGTGTGTCTGTGTGGAGATGTGGCAAGGGAGGGGAAGGTATGTGTGTATGAAAGACATTATTGAGTGTGTAATGAGATGATAGTGGTGGTTGGCATCAAAGGATAGAAAAGTGTGGATATGTTTAATTTTTCATTGCATTTAGAAGACAGTGTGGTATAATAGAACATATATTTTAGACTATGATTGAAACTCTGCTGTGTGTTATTGGACATATCACATAAGCTCTCTGAGCCTCAGATTACTTATTTGTAAAAGGGAGATAGTGATGACTGCTTTTGAGAATTGCTGTTGGGAGATTTAATGATAAAATATACAGAAAAGAACTCATGGGGGACTCTCAATAAATGCAAATCTGTCTGTCCATTTTTTCCGCTCCCTTTCAGAAAACTTTACGTTTTTTTTCTCTTCTCCACACCACTTACCCCAACCCATCCCTCTTTAAGGGCTAGTTCATTTCTCAGCTTCTCTATCAAATTTTAAAAAACATTTTATAGTTCTTACTGAACATCCTAAAAAAAAATTGGAAAGACCATGAGATTTGATATTAAGTTTGGCCATATATTTACCAAATTAATCCCATTTCTGTGGCTAACATTTGGTCATCTATATGTAGAATGCTTTTTTCCTTTCTCTTGGCCTATCCAAATTCTATTCTTTCTATTGCTCAACTCACATTCCAACTTGTACCTGAAGCATTCTCAGACCATTTGGGTATACAGTGATCTTGTTCTTGCTAAAATCATATCACTTCTACCCCAAGCTAGATTCTATGAAGCTTACTTCCTATGGCTAATTAATAGATAATCTGCAAAAAAATGTTTTGTGGCCAGAAAAATAAGTTGATGAAATTCTGAGTTAAAAAGTTGAATAATTTCATTTTTTAATGCTCCATGTTGTGAAACTACAAAAGGGGACAATTAGTTGAAACATTTCCCAAATTTATTAATCTAAGTAAAATTTTCCTATTTTTCCTTAAACTAGCATTTCAAGCAATTAATTTTGGGATACAAGAATACATATTACGTATTATGGCAATTTAATATGTGCTTCCTCATCAACTCAAATTCACTTTATTTTTGTTTGTTTATGCCTGATCTTCCCCAATAACAATATTTTGAAGTGCACTGGGATTCAAAGCTTAGAAAGAAAACTTTCATGAATTCTTTAATTTGATCTTCACAATAATATTCCGAGCTGGTATTATTTAAGAAGAGACCTGATGGCTTCGTTCAATTTTTCAACCAATGATGATTGAGCACTGACATGACAGGCACCATGTGGGCTCTGCAAATGCAGTGGTACCCACGGAGGCAGACAGACATTTAACAAAACTTTCACAAAATCCATAAGTACTTTGAAGGAGAGTAGTAATTGCTAGTACTTACATAATACTAACTTCCTGGCCATATTCTAAATATTTAAATAATTCTCAAAATAACCTAGAAACATTTATCCCCATTTGACAGATAGAAATTGAGACACAAAGAGATACAGTGATTTGCCCAGGGTCAGCCAGAGCCAAAATTCAAACCCAGGCAATCTGGCTCTAGAGTTTGCCCTATGATGTACTTCCTCTCTATGCATGGAAGTAGGAGGCATAGCAAGAACATGTAGCTGGAGACCTTGCCTACTATGCATTATTAGGGAAAGAACTAATGTTTAAGCTGAATCTTCAACAATGAGTAGAGGAGGATAATTTTAAGCAGAGGAAAAATCAGGTGGGAAGGTTTTGAGTAAGTTTGTCATATTCAAGGAAGTGTATAAGTGCCAGACTGACTTGCCTATAGTGGCCCAGGGTGGAGGACAGTTCATGCCTATCATAGGTGTCATGTCACAAAAATGTAATCTTCAGGAGATGGATGGTGATGATGATTGGACGACAATGTGTACTTAATACTATAGAAGGATACGCTTGAAAATGGTTAAAATGGTAAAATTTATGTTGGGTATATCTTACCACAATAAAAAATAATTGAGCAAATAGAAAGTAAATGAAGAAAAAATGATAAAATCATAACAATAATTAGGGATAGATGATGGATATATGAGAATTCATTATAGTACTCTCCCTACTTTGAAGTATATTTGAATTTTTTTTTTCCCTTTCCCTTCCTTTTTTGCGGTACGCGGGCCTCTCACTGTTGTGGCCTCTCCCATTGCGGAGCACAGGCTCCAGACGCGCAGGCCCAGCGGCCATGGCCCACGGGCCCAGCCGCTTCGCGCCATGTGGGATCCTCCTGGACCGGGGCACGAACCCGTGTCCACTGCATCGGCGGGCGGACTCTCAACCACTGCGCCACCAGGGAAGCCCTATTTGAATTTTTTATAGTAAAGTTAACATAAATGTAAAAATGTAACTTTCAACCTAAAAATAATGAAAAGCGACTATTCAGAAGGAGAGCTATATGATAAGGTTTTAAGATGATCACTGGATGCTGTGTGAAAAATAAAAATGAGATTTCAGATGGTTAGGCAGAAGAATATCATTTTGTCTATGATGGAATCAGTAGTCATGAAAAGGGATGCACTTAAACATATTAAGGTTGTAGAATCATCAGACTTGATGATGACTGGATATTGTGACATTTCTGGCATGAGCTATGGAGTAGATAGTTAAGGAGGTAAGAAGATAAGAAGAAAACCAGGGCAGCGTGATGTTACAGAAGTCAAAGAAAAAGGTAGTCAATGTTGAACGCAGAGAAGATCTTGAGTAAAGTGACCACCAAATTTAGGGATACAGAACTTATTTGTAACCTTACCTAGAGGATCTTGGGTGGGAGCCAGTTAGTCATAGGTCGATGTCACAGACTGTTTGTGTTTGCCCCAAGTTCGTATATTAAATCCCTAACCCCAATGTGATGGTATTAGGAAGTAAGGCCTTTTGGAGGAAATTAGGTTCAGATGAGGTCATGAGGATGCAGATGGATTTGTTGTTATGGGGTTGGGTAGTTAAGGGAATTTCTATCTGTTGGCTTCTACTTTTCCTGTGAAAAAAAGAATTAGGATAATACTAAACTTTTATTGATGGTTTATTGACAGCAGGCATTATTTTAAAAGATTTACATATAGTGACTCATTTACTACTTACAATAACCTTATGAGGCAGGAAATATTATTGTCTCTTTTTACCAATAAGGAACTGAGGCACAGAACTGTTAAAAAAAAATGTATCCCTAAGGCTGCATTTAAGTAAATTGCTGGAACCTGAATACAAAGCCAGACAGCTTACTTTTAGAGCCCAAGTCTTAACTACGAGCCACATTTAACTAAGGTCATCCACTGATGGTGAAGGAGATATTGGAGGAGTCCGTCATCGAAGGAGTATGAAGGGAGGAAAGAGTCTCTCCAGAAACTGGAATATGATAAGATCATAAGGGATATAGAGAGCTCAGTTGAGACTTGGAATTACAAACTGAAAGTGCTATCAATCAACCTGGTGATGTGATTTGCTCCAGAGGATCTCAGCTACTTGAACGCAGGCACTGAGAAGACAGACTATTGTGTTTATCTGAGGTTAGCATTTATCGGGTATAGCAAAATGACAAAAAGACAACGGAGAGTGAAGGTGGCTGCAATAATCTACAGGGAAAGAGGCTTTGGGGAATACATCCCTCATATTAAAATGCTCTTTCTACTACGCTAGTATTTTTTCTCTCATTGGCCTTTTCTGGCAAAGACATTTAGTTAATAGAGCAGAGCCTTCCAATTCAGCTAAGTTCAACACACTGGTATAGAGAATTTAGTATATACTAGCCTCTCTGCTACATGTTAGGTATTTTGAACAAGGATTTTGCTCTTTGTTTACTATTAATGCCACTGGTACCAGAAATTTTGTCTAAAAGCAGTGTATCAGATATTTAAGTGCCTTTACTCTGGCTTATCTATATATCCTATCTTGGTTACAGGGTCATATCACTGATTACTTTCAGATTTCTTTCATGTCACTTATGTCACTCTGTAATCAAAAAATGTTAATTTTCTAGTAACATGAACCGACCCTAAGTTAACACCTCAAATTTTATTTTACAATTTAAAAAGTTAAAATTTGCATCTGAGATAAATTAAAAGGAGAGTCAAATATAAAATTTTGTAGATATCATAATGACCCATCCCAGCAAAATTTTAATAATTAAGACATAGGTAATTGGAAGCTCTGAATAATTTTCAGCGTTGTTTGGACATTAGCTGATCATCGATACCCTATGAAAAACTTACTTTTATGATGATTCTGATGGACTGAAATTGTGTACTAGATTCTGAATCACAAAATTTTACATAGATTAAGAAATAATGAGATGGATCATTAGAAGTAATTTTACTTTGAAACTGTTAATGCAACGTGTGGCCCTTGATTTCAAAGGCAATAGAATTAGCTGTTAAAAATATAGATTCTGGGGGTGGGCTGCCGGGAACAGGGCGGAGTGCGGCCGCACGGGTGCGTCAAGGGGGAGAGGCAGCCGCTGCAATAGACGTGTTCCTCATGATCCGGCACCACAAGACCACCATCTTCATGGACGCCAAGGAATCGAGCACCATGTTCGAGCTGAAGCGCATTGTCGAGGGCATCCTCAAGTGGCCGCTGGTGGAGCAGCGGCTGTACAAGGACGACCAGCTTCTGGACGACAGAAAGACATTGGGCGAGTGTGGCTTCACCAGCCAGACAGCATGGCCTCAGGCCCCAGCCACTGTGGGGCTAGCCTTCAGAGCAGATGAAGCCTTTGAGACCCTGCACATCCAGCCCTTCTCCAGCCCACGTGAGCTGCTGGAGGTGATGTAGCCACAGGACTGAGGAAGCAGTGGCAATGAACAGGGTCTGCAGTGAGAGTCCCCCTCCCACCAACTGCACCCCAATAAGAGATTTGGGTGCCCCCCCAAAAAAATACAGAATCTGGGACTTCCCTGGTGGCGCAGTGGTTAAGAATCTGCCTGCCAAAGCAACGGACGTGGATTTGAGCCCTGGTCCAGGAAGATCCCACATGCCGCGGAGCAACTAAGCCCGTGCGCCACAACTACTGAGCCTGCGCTGTAGAGCTCGAGAGCCACAACTACTGAGCCTGAGTGCCACAACTACTGAAGCCTGCATGCCTAGAGCCCGTGCTCCACAACAAGAGAAGCCACGGCAATGAGAAGCCTGTGCACCGCAAAGAGTAGGCCCTGCTCGCTGCGACTAGAGAAAGCCCGGGCTCAGCAAGGAGGACCCAACACAGCTAAAAATAAATAAATCAGTTAAAAAGAAAACCATATATATATATATATATATATATATATATATATAAAAAACTAAAGAATCTTGGTCCCCCTTCCAAATCTACTGAATCAGAATCTGCATTTTAATAAGATCCCCAGGGAATTTGTATGCACATTACAGTTTGAGAAGCACTGGTCTGGGTCATCATTATAGTAATTAGTATTGTGATGGGTTGAAATGTGAACTCAGAACACCCACCGGTTTTTACGTTTTAGTCTAGAGATGAGCTGACCACATCTAAGTCCTGATATTTTTTAGGCAAAAAGGTAGTTTGAGAGAAAAATGGAGAGAAAGAACTGAGGTCTCCTTTTATTTTAGACTTGATGTGATTGTCTGGTTGGCAAAAGCATCCATTCACAATTCTGATATCCATTTTCTCTGGTCTTCTTTGTGGCCATACTCTGGCTCTCCTCTTTCCTTCTGCAGTCTTCCATATTCCTCAATTTAAGATCCCTGATTTTCAAAGGCAATAGTTTCTAGATTCTCAGCAGCCAAGTATTTATTGGGTAGAAATGAGTTAACCCAAGAAACGTTTGAAGTTGGCAGGATTCTGATGGTTCAGGAAATTTTGAAAGTCATCATATGGGGCTCTAAATATTGGAATGGTTGACAAGATTTTTCCAGCACATGGCAGATGTTGACTCACAGGAATTAATGTGATTAACCTTCAGCCAAAGTACGTTCAAGGCAGAGAGGTGAATCTGAGTCATTAGCTTTTGGTTCTGGAGCAATGAAAAATTACGGCATTTGCTCTGTCCATGCCCTTCCATACACAGATCACCTCATTTATATCATTGCTCCTTCATGTTTCTTTTCAAAAGTATGAAATGCCAAGGTGAGTGACCAAAAGAGAGCAGCTATTCAGTATATGGCAATGACAACCAAGCTAAGGTTTTCTTCTCATCAAATATTTCTATTGAGAAGTCTTTTGTTTCTTCCTCTCTGTGCTTTCTTCTTGGAGAAGAAAGAGGCTTTTCAAAAGAGTTGCTGAAAAGTTACAATTTCTTCTCCTCTTAACTCCCCAACCCACTCCAATCTCTCCCCGGTGCTTTACCAAACCAGCATTTTCCAAGAACACCAAAGACCTAATTTTCAAATGTATTTGAAAAAAGATTAATTCTCAATCTACTTGAACTCAGAGAAGCATTTGGTATGGTTGACCATTAACTCCTCTAGAAACCATCTCCTCCCTTTGTTTCATGGGACACACATACTCCTGGTTTGCCTCCCACGTCTCGTCTCTATTTGCATAATCAGTTCCTAGCTCCTCCTCTGCCGCTCCTTTTTTTGAGTATTTCTTAGGGCTCCATCCTCTTCTCTTTCATTTTACTTCCCTTCCTAAAGCAATCTTATTCACCCTTTTGGCTTCAATTGAATCACTCCAATACTGTCAGTAATAATAACATTTAATGGTCGGTTATAATGTGCCAGGCACTCTACTAAGCTCTTCATTTGACGTATCTAATTTATTCCTCATAACAACTCCGAAATGTTTAACTCCATCCTGTGCTTCTCCTGAGTCTCAGAAATGCTCATACACACGTATACCAGAAAAGTCCTTTGACTGCCTTGGAGGCACCTCAGAGGCAAAATGTTAAACATGGTATTCTTCATCTTTCCCACTCTACTCCATATAAAATCTATTCTTCCAAAATTGTCCCCTAAATCAGTTCGTGGTATCACCAACCACCAACTACTTGCTCAAGCCAGAAACGTAAGAGTCAAGCTTTTTTGATTCTTACATTTGACCATGCTGTCTAATCACTAAATCCTATTGATTTTACTTCCTAAATATCTTTCTAATATGCCACTTCTCTTGATTTCCATTACTTTCGATCAACTCCATGGTTTCTCAACTTTCACACCATTGACATGTTCGATCAGATAATTCTTTGTTATGGTAGATTGTCCTGTGCATTGTAGGATGTTTAGCAGCATCTCTGGCTTCTACCAACTAGATGTCAATGACGGCCCTTCGTCCTTCCCCCCAGAGTTGTGACAATTAGAAATGTCTCCAGGCATTACCGAATGTTCACTGGGAAGCAGTAATGCCCCCAGTTGAGAACTATGGCTTTAGTCCCAGTTAATATCATCTCCCTCTGTATTTAATACAACAGACTTAATTTGTCCTAAATGGTGAAAAACGCAAATGTCACAACCCTTCTTAAAAACTTTAGTTTCTCCAAGCATTTAGAATAAAATCCAGAGTTCTTAAAAGTATTCCCAAAGATCTTAAAAACAGGTTTATTGAAATATAACTTATATACAAGACTGTACATATCTAATGTCCATAATTTGATGAGCTTGGACATGTGCATACCCATGAAACCAACACAACAGTCAAAAGTAATAAACATACCCATCACCTCCAAAAGTCTCTTCTTGCCCCACTTTCTTTCTTTTGTGGTAAGAGCTCTTAACATGAGATCTATTCTCCTAATTTTTAAAAAGTGCACAACACAGTATTGTTAACTAGAGGTACTATGTTGTACTGTAGATCTCTAGAACTTTTTCATCTTGAATAACTAAAAACTTATACCTATTGAAAAAATCCCCACTCACCCTCTCCACTCCCCATCCCCTAGCCCCTAGCAACCGCCATTCTAATGTCTACTTCTATTAGTTTGACTATTTTTGATGCCTTATATAAGTGGAATCATGCAGTATCTGTCCTTCAGTGACTGGATCATTTCATTTAGCATAATCTTCTCCAGGCTTATCCATGTTGTTGCATATGACAGGATTTCCTTCTTTATCTATTCATCCATCAACAGACACTTAGGTTGTTTCCATACCTTGGCTACTGTGAATAATGCTGTGATGAACATGGGAGTGCAAACACCACTTTGAGATAGTGATTTCCCTTCCTTTGGATATACACCCAGAAGTGGGCTTTCTGGATTATATGGTAGCTCTATAGTGCTGCAACATTTACATTCCCACCAACAGTGTACAAGGCTTCCAATTTCTCCACATCCTACCCAACACTTGTTAATTTGCTTTTTGAGAATAGTCTTCCTTTTAAAAAATTATTGAAATATACTTGGCATAACATTGTGTAAATTTAAGGTGTATGTGTTAATTTGTTATTATTTATATGAGGTGATATCTCATTGTGGTTTTGATTTGCGTTTCTTTGATGACAGTGATGTTGAGCACCTTTTCATGTATCTGTTGGCCATTTGTATGTCTTTGAAGAAATGTCTGTTCAAGTCCTTTGCCCATTTTTAAATTGGGTTATATATATATTTTGCTATTGAGCTGTAAGAGTTCCTTATATATTTTGAATATTAACCCCATATCAGATATATGGTCTGCAAATATTTTCTCCCATTCCACAGGTTGCCATTTAATTCTGTTGATTGTTTTCTTTGCTGTGCAGAGCTTTCTAGTCTGATGTAGTCCCACATGTTTATTTTTGCTTTTGTTTGTGCTTTTGGTGTCATGAATAAGAAAGCACTGTTAAGACCCTCTAGAAATTTTACAGTTTCAAGTCTTACATTTACATTTTTAATACATTTTGAGTTTATTTTTGTATAAGACAAGGGTCCAATTTCATTCTTTTGTATGTGGATATTCAGTTTTCCCCACCATTGTTGCAAAGACTATCCTTTCGCCATTGTGTGTTCTTGGAATCCTTGTGGAAGATCAGTTGACTACTTATATGTCAGTTCATTTCTGGACTCTCTATTCTGTTCCATTGCTCTACATGTCTGTCTTTATGCCAGTAAAACACTGTTTTAATTACCTCAAGTGATCTACAGATTCAATGTTATCCCCATCAAAATCCCAATGGTATTTTTTACAGAAATATAAAAAAGTCCTAAAATTCAAATGGAACCATAAGAGACCTCAAGTAGCCAAAGCAATCTTGATGAAGAACAAAGCTGGAGGCATTACATTTTCTAATTTCAAAATATATTATAAATTAACAGTAATTAAAAAAAAGCATTCCCAAGTTTTGACTCTTACTTATTCTTCAGTTTCCTTTTGGGCTGTATTGGATTTCCTTATATAAGCATTTCCTCAAAATACCAATTCTCTGTCCTTGGGCTTTTTGCAGCTCTTTTGTCCTTTGCTTGGAACGCTTCCACTTTCCCCTCTCCCTTCTCCTAGTCAATTGCCCATCATCCTTCAGGTCTCAGCTGACAAGTTACTTACTCAAAGAGATCCTTCTTAACCAGTACTGGTATTCCTCTCTACCAGACTAGGTTAATGACTCATGCTACCCAAACTATATGCTTCCATAACAGATTGCACTTCCTCTTTATATATATATATATATATATATATATATATATATATATATATATATATATATATGTTGTCTGCTTAGTACCTGCTACAATGCAGGGCACATAGTACAAACTCAAGTGATTGAATGCTTTGGAGACTCTATTGGAAAGAAGCAGTGGTATCTCGTAGCCTATAAGGATAGGAAATTCAGAGACGTCTCATTAGCTACAAGAAGTAGGAACCATAAAGTCAGGGACCAAGGTCACATTTTCTATCTGCTGGGACCAAATGATCTCTTGTCTCTATTCTTCTTGCACCCTTGCTTTATCTGTTTCTTTCTGCACTTCACTCTTTTTACCCATGTCAAATCAGCCTTGACTCTATAAGAACTCCATTACTGGCTTGTCTAATACCAAGTAACAAGTGCAACTAAATCATAAGTTTTCTGTAGTGCACAATTCAGTGGCCTCATATCCTGAAATTAATGAGAAAGATGAACAGTGAGATGTATGCCCTTGATTCTATGGTTATTTCTTTGGTTTTCCAGAAGCCAATAGAAAGACATATGAGAACTTAGAGAATTTTTTAAAAATCCTGAGCATCTCATGGACCCTCTTCCACAGAGTATCAGTGTTTGGTCCCAAAGAAACAAGGCCAAGAACTCTCATAATCTCCAAATGCTGACAGAGCCACCACTGAAAGCCAGCCAACATGAACTGACCCTTTTTCTTGTTGAATGGACACCACAGGAAATGATCATCAGTGAAAGAACTAACTTGATTTGTCTGATGGCCCTACAGAGACAAAGTTTTATTTATTTTTAAAACAGAACTAGAAATAGTTCCTTAAATTTTTAATTTCACTGAAAAGCTTGCTACCAGGCATAGGCAATTATATGCTTTGAGGAGCATGTATGGTGAAGCAGATGCATTTATGCTGAGACACATTCAGAGAAGAAAAAGTGGGCAAATTATATGGGGGCATATGGGCTTTGGTAAAAGACTCAGCCAATTGTCCCCACATCTCAAGAGCGAGACACAGCTTATATTTTGGAATAGCGGAAATCATACTTTTGTGGATGTAGATGAACGCTCAAGTGTGATACATCAGGCAGCAGAGGCTGCCACTTGGAGCAATGCTGATTTATTTTAGGTAAGCTAAGCCAAGGGAAACCCATAATTTTCTAAGGAAAAGATTTTGCAATCATCTTTAAACTTTCAGATGCTAATTCCTCCCTTATTTCTATAACCACCCGCTCTAGAGCATGTTTAATGAAAATAAGAGATGATGGCTGTCATATCTTAAGTGAGCTAAATTTTATCTGTGCTGAAAATCAATGTGAAATAATCTCTAATTATAAAGCTGGGAAACAGAACATTTTAGCACATGTGCGTTAAAGGAGCAGGTCCCCAGTTCTTACCATTAGAGCTGTCTTGAAAATTACTCACATCTGCTAAAAGGGGAAAAGACTGAGCTTCTTCATCCGTGTTTTTTAAAAAATCTAAATATTTTGCAATTATGATGAAGTTTCGCCTGAACACCGATTTTTTTCTATGTTAGTGATTAAAGACATTTTATTTTACATGAAAAATGTCTCTGATTTGTGTAATACTGAATGCAGAAATTATATAGCATACCATACATAATTTTGCAAATGCTAAATAGATGGTATATGCTAGGTGTCATGTTAAATGCCTCACATGTTATCTGACTTATGTTTACTTCCCGGTCAAGATAATGATCAAGTGGCAAAAACTCCCCATGGGACTAACTCTACTAAAAATTTTCCAAAAGATTCAGAAATCTACTTCAAATCTTCAGACAACAGCAACACAACAGCAAACCATAGAGAAAAGAACATAAAAAATGCTTTCATATGATATATAGCTTCTTTAAATATTTTAAAGGGTTGGGTTTTTATGGCTTGGGAAACATGATGATATTAATCATTTATCTTTGTACTTAAATAACAAGTCATATTTAATCTAAATCAAATCATTAATCTACATATGTTATGTACTGCTATGTGCTGAGATATGTAAGGGAGGTTTCCATATGGAACTAAATTCATAAACTCATTTCTTCAGCTTTTCTTCCTTTCAACTCAGTAGTCCACTTTCAAACCTGTGATTAAGAAAGAGGCAACATATAGCAAAAAAAAAAAAAAAAGGATTCTTGAAAATCTCATAAATAATTGGGCCATGTTATACAGTTGATGGTCTTTTTGCATTGCTGCTCACATTTTGAAAACTGCATTTTCTCCCTCAGTTTCCAAAACCACCAGTGAAAAAAATGATCTCTATAGGCATAAAAAGCCCCCTTAAGAACTGAATGGACAAATGATCATCTACACTATGTGGGTAAATCTTTTTAGACTGGTCATTTTTATCCTTCAAATTGCACATAACTTTGTGCTGGAATTGATGTTAAACTTAACAAGGTGCTCTGATCTTATATCAACTCTCAGATTTTTCTTTTGTTTAGAGATCATGGAAGTGTTGCTGAAAATTCTCATTCAGTTTCATAAAAGATCTGCCCATAAACTTCAAAAATCCTAAACCACCGTAGGTCTCACTAAATGAAAATACATTTGATCACATTTACCTATGTGAAGGGGAAAATTAACCAAATCAACTCTTATGAGGCTCTATCAAGTCATTTTGAATTGTTGTAAAAGGCATTAGTGGAACATTGATTAGTAACTAAAAGCTGAAATAGACTTAGTTGATCAAGGGATAATAAAACCCTGAAAAATGTTGATCTTATTATTACTGTTTTTCAGCTATATCCTTAAGGTTGGGTCAAATCAATTCATCAACAACTCAGCTGAACAGCTGATATTCTACTTTAAAGAAAGGAAACTGCATCCATCGATCACCCCAACATTATTGAGTTACACTAAATTTCTCTCACTTTAAAAGTCTCTTAAGCAGAGAATGTCAAAATCTTTTATGCTAAGAAGGAATACCTACCTCTTAGCTGAAATTTCATGGCTGAATTTTGTGCATTTCTTCGTGAAATAATGTTGCCTCTCAGAATAATTCATGTCTTCTGGCTTTTATAAGGTCACTTATATCCTACAACTTTTGAACTGGGATGTCTATTTTATATTAAAATGGTATATTTACTATTCTGCTGGGGCACTACAAGGGATAGAAAGGAAATTTGCACACCATTCTAATGCAGGCTGCCTTTAAGAAGCCATCATAACTGACAATCACATTCCAGTGTATGTTTTCTTGAAGACACTTGGTCAGAAATGTGTTTCATCATTCACCGACAATTTCAACCTATCTTTTCAGTATGAACTAGGCCACTCAACTGTGAACAACAGTTCATTATAAGCTCAATTTTTAAAATTGAAAATGCAGGATCTTATACATATATTTGTCAAATTGATTAGTATGTGAAAATGAAGATTGAATATAAGTCTGGAAGCTCTCCTACAGAGAGCTTTTTTTATTACCTAATAAAAAAAGCCCATTTTTTTCCCCTTAGAATAGTAGGTCCTTAAAAGTCCAAGGACATGGATTTCTATGATATTTTTCATGTCAGTCAGTCAATAATTTACTAAGCACCCACTGTGTTCCTATGTTTATTGTATATAAATTTCAATATTTTCATCTTGAGAAAATGAAAGCCAAGATTTGTTATAATCACATAGTTCATTTTTAAATTAGAAAACAAAGACTATATTACCTGAAATCTTTCAACTCCCAACTCATCTGACTAGTGTTTATATTGTTGTGGGGTTTTGTTCTAGTCCTTTGATGCTCAAAGCTGGTTTGCAGCCCAGATGCAACTTTCACCTGAAGCTTGTGAGAAATACTTACAAACTATCTATCCAATAATGAGTTAACATCCAAAATATATAAGAAACTTATACAACTCAAGAGCAAAACAAACAGGCAAACAATCTGATTAAAACTTGGCAGAGGTCCTGAGTAGACATTTTTCCAAAGAAGACATGCGAATTGCCAACAGGTACACGAAAAATGCTCAGCATTACTAACCATCAGGGAAATGCAAACCAAAACTACAATGACATAGCAACTCCTACATTTTGGGATGTCTATTATAAAAAAAAGGGGGGGATAACAATTGTTGGTGAGGATGTGTAGAAAAGGGAAACCGTGTGCACTACTGGTAGAAATGTAAATTGCTATAGCTAATGTAGAAAACAGTAAGCAGGTTCCTCAAAAAATTAAAAATAGAACTACCATATGATCCCGCAATTCCATTTGTGGGAATATATCTGCAGGAAATGAAATAACTATTGTGAAAAGATATCTGCATCCCTATGTTCATTGCAGCATTATTCACAATAGCCAAGACATGGAAACAACCTGTCTATCGATGGATGTATGGATAAAGAAGTTGTGATATATATACATACAATGGAATATTATTCAGCCTTTAAAAAGAAGGAGATCCTGTCATTTATGAGAACATGGATGGACCCTAAGGGCATTATGCTAAGTGAAATAAATCCACTTGTATGTGGAACACAAACGTGCCAGATTCATAAAAGCAGAGAGTGGAATGGTGATTGTCAGGAGCTAGGTGGGGGTGGGGTGGAGGAAATGGGACATGTTAATCAAACTTCAGTAAGAAAAAACAAAAAAATAACAAAATAAAAACGGTAGGGCTTCCCTGGTGGCACAGTAGTTGAGAGTCCGCCTGCCGATGCAGGGAACACGGGTTCGTGCCCCGGGTCCGGGAGGATCCCACATGCCGCGGAGCGGCTGGGCCCGTGAGCCATGGATGCTGAGCCTGCGTGTCCGGAGCCTGTGCTCCGCAACGGGAGAGGCCGCAACAGTGAGAGGCCCGCGTACCGCAAAAAAAAAAAAAAAAAGAAAAAAGAAAATGAGTAAGTTCTGGGGATCTAATGTATAGCATGGTCACTATAGTTAAAAATACTGTATTATATACCTGAAAGAGAGTAAATCTTAAATGTTCTCAATACACACAAACACACATACACACAGAGGTAATTATATGAGGTGATGGAGCTGTGTACTAACCCTATTATAGTAATCATTTCATGATAAATAGGTGTATCAAATCATCACATTGTATGCCTTAGACTTTTACACAATGCTATACATGAATTGTATCTCAATAAAGCTGAAAAAAATTAAAGGTAAAGAGAAAAAAGAAATACCATATCTCAGGTCCCATCCTCAGATCTACTGAATCTGCATTTTAGAATCTGCATTTTAGAATCTGCATTTTAGAATCTGCATTTTAACATGATCCCCAGGTGATTGGTAAATTTGAGAGGCACTGATACATATTGTACCATGAAATTAGAGACAAAGTATAATGTTTTCAAAGAAGAAAGAGCTATTTAGATATAACTATCACATGATTAAACTATTAAGTGAATAAAGAATTATTCATTGTTGTTGATTATTGGTTTATAAATAGATTGAAGATTTTTGTTTTGCTGATGAGCAATATTTATGTGACAACAAAATAACTCATTAAGGATTAAGAAATATAAAACAAGACATTTTTACATACTACTAAATAATTGGCTTGGATTGCTGTTATTGTTTCAATTAAGTGTTTATTTTAGAGAGCTGTATATGAAACATCATTTGGATAACCCATTAGAAGATAATAAATGCTTTGCATCTTAAATGTTAGAGCTCATCATTATTTCTCTGGTATATGCATGGTCGATGCCATTATCCAAATTGTATAGGTGAAGAAAAGAGGTCAAAGAATTTAAGCCATTACCCATATAGTGTGATGTGTTTGTTGGGCCTGTTCATTTGCCCAACTTGAACAAATTGCCATGATAGAAACCCAACTTAAGCCAGTGTAAACATAATTGAAAATTCTGGAATGTTTGTTTCTAGAATACGGCAGATATGAGGGATACGGGGCTCAAGGCACACCTTCCCAGCTTAACACTCTCAGCGGAAAAAGTAACACTTGTCCTCTCCTTGGTGGCTCTGGCAGAAATTCCTGGCAGGCAGTCTCACTGGCTCACTTTGAGTCACTGTGGCTGGAGGGATAGGATAGAACTGAACAGGACATGTGACCACTTGTGTGGCTAAGAGGAGAGGATTAAAGAAATAACAGGATCAGTGTCAGTGCCTACAAAGCATGAGGAAGAGGTTGTCCCTGGAAAGAGGGATTCTGAGTTTTAGAAGGGTAAAAGAAAATAGAAATCAATATAATGGTAAGTGCTTAACTGGGTCAAGATCATACACTGAGGAGTTTCGATTTCTCTCTTCAATTACACTTTACAGAAACACTGAAGCAGTTGTTATCATTTGGTTGTGGTGATGGGATGTGCTCATACTGAAATTTCCTGGAGGAGTATTTAAGCATACGTTCACCTGCATAGAGCCTTAGACTGATATAGTAAGGGTCTCAGGTGAGAGTGGGTGGAACAATGTGAGGGCAGAATCCAAGGTTTCACCAGATATCTATCTGTACTTAGGAAGTTTAATTTATTCAAAATATTCTCTAAATTGGGTCTCAATTGGACAGTGATAAAAGATTAGTAAATGTAAGGTGTCTTGGTTTTACTTATTTATTTTTAAACATCTTTATTGGAGTGTAATTGCTTTACAATGGTGTGTTAGTTTCTGCTGTATAACAAAGTGAATCAGCTATACAGATACATTTATCCCCATTTCTCCTCCCTCTTGCATCTCCCTCTCACCCTCCCTATCCCACCCCTCTAGGTGGTCACAAAGCACTGAGCTGATCTCCCTGTGCCATGCGGCTGCTTCCCACTAGCTATCTATTTTACATTTGGTAGTGTATATATGTCAATGCTACTCTCACATTGTCCCAGCTTGGCATCTTGGTTTTCATAACATGATGCCTTTTTATTTTAAAGAAAATAAATGTGTGTCATATTCCCCATCCCCCTCCTCTTTCTTTTTGGTAACCACACCTGTGGAAAGCCCATCTGTTCAGATTAAGAATTCATGTTAGTATGGCAGGTGGCAAGTGGGTCCTTACCTGGGAAGAAATAAATAGCCCCTCAACAGTTGCCTTGAGAAATGCAAGCAACACATCATTAAAACTCAAAACAATTGTTTGCCACATTTCTTTAACGCTTCTGGTATGTATGATGTTCAACATTAATGATTAAAATGAGAATTGCCAATCTTGAAGTTATCAGTTACTAAGGTCTTTCTAGCCACATTTATAGGAATAAATGAGAAAAAAATATCAATCGATGCTTTCTTGCTTAAATAATTTTTTCACCCCATGCATCTGAGGGTTAGGCCATCATAAGTTTTCAAGCACTTAGGAAAAGATACCAGTTTCCTCAATCCTTCATTAAATGTGTATTAATGCATTCTTCATCTCTTCTTTAATGGTCCCTAAATTCTAAAGTATTTTTCAGTTTTGGATCTTTTTGTGTAAAATGTTTTATTTAAATCTCTCTTTCTGATCTCTACAGGTAAATAGCTAATGATCACTGTTAACTTCTTTCAATGTAACATGATTAATTATAACTCCAGTGTTTGTAACTACTATATCTATGATAATACAGTATTGCTTATCCTTACCTTTAAATCCCCAGCCAGTTTCTAATATCTGCCCTTCTATATAACCTTTCCCTTTTACAATAGAGTGCTTAACGAGATATTAGTCTCTAATCATTTAGATTATAGAAAAATCCCCTAAAGTCTTTTCAACCAGTTTCTTTTTAACCTGAACATTGAAATCCTCTCTTATGTAGTACAAATCTTTCTTCATTCTCTGAAAGTCACTTCGAAAGATGTTTCATATTTCTAGAAAATGGGTAAACCTCACTATACTCAGATGCCATCTTGTTCAAAGCTTTTAATGCTTTGTTTAAGGCATGTTACTACAGTGCTAGGATAAGACTTACCACATGTAAAGATATTTACAGCATTGAGTAGGCTGTGAAATACAATCATCTTGGGCAGCAGAGCCAGAATGTGAAGAGTACTAAAATTAAGATGCTCTCTTTCTATTCCTTGACTGTAACTCCTTTCAACTTCACACCTTTTGAAAATCAAAGCCTACTATTAAAATAAAGCCATATAGAAATAAGTCCTCTTTTTCAAGTGCCTAATAAAAACTGAAATTGAATTTAATTGATGCCCCTTAAATTAATCTCTCTGTGGTTTCATTTTCAACGTTAGCAACAAAAAGACTATTAAAAAAGGAATCCAAATCCCAAAATCTGCACTTAATCCTCCACTGCTAAATTTAAGAATCTTTGTGTGGCATGGACATGAAATATGCCTATGTATTTATAAGATATTTTAAGCATAAACCAAGCCATCTGTCCATCTTCGTGTCTCCCCACTTTTCATGCTATTCTCTTTCCTACCCTTAGTAGCTCTTCCTTTTAGCTTTAAAGCAATACACAGGTTTCATAAAAATAGACACCTGAGCTCATGTGTTACCAAAAAAAACTATGCATATATCACTAAGTATATATCATTTATGTTTGTAAAATATCTATTTCTATATACATATCAGTGTATTACTATGGATACACAGAAAAAGCACTGGAAGGATACTCACCAGGTTATTTAACTAACTGAGGAGGAGTGGGATGGGTTGGTGTAGAGGGCAGGAAATGAAGACAGACTTCTAGGTTTACATGTTTTATTTTTTACATTACACAAAAAAACATACATATATTTAACTTGTACAGACATTTTACAAAATTAAATGCACTTTCAAACTATTGCTTCCCATTTATGGAGAATTTTGGGACAAGGGTGAAATCCCACTCCTTGGTCATTGACAATTTACCCTTCCAAGCATCTAAGTGAAAAGAGGTGAATTCCAGTAAGATAGAGGAGCAAGCAATATTAAGCACAGAGAAGTGGGGGAAGTTGGAGAGTGGCAAAGAGACACTGGTTTGGTAACAAGAAGTGATGGGAGATGTCCAAGAAAGTATTTTCAGTAGCATAGCAAGGGTAGAAATCAGAAGTTGGGGTAAGCAGGAAACCATAAACAACAACAAAAAAACAACCTACAGACTGGGAGAAAATATTTGCAAATAATGCAACCAACAAGGGCTTAATTTCCAAAACATACAAACAGCTCATACAACTCAACAACAAAAAACAAACCAATCAAAAGACCTAAATAGGCATTTCTCCAAAGAAGACATAAAGATGGCCAACAGGTACATGAAAAGATGCTCAACATCACTAATCATTGGAGGAATGAAAATCAAAACTATAATGGGATACCACCTCACATAGGTCAGAGTGGCCATCATTAAAAAGTCTGCAGGACTTCCCTGGTGGCACAGTGGTTAAGAATCTGCCGGCCAATGCAGGGGACATGGTTCGAGCCCTGCCCCAGGAAAATCACACATGCCACAGAGCAACTAAACCGGTGCACCACAACTACTGAGCCTGCACTCTGGAGCCCATGAGCCACAACAACTGAGAAGGCATGCTACAACTACTGAAGTCCATGTGCCTAGAGCCTGTGCTCTGCAACAAGAGAAACCACTGCAATGAGAAGCCCGCGCACCGCAATGAAGAGTAGCCCTGGCTCTTCGCAACAAGAGAAAGCCTGCACACAGTAACGAAGACCCAACACAGCCAAATAAAGAAAGAAAAAAAATAGTCTGCAAATAACAAATGCTGGAGAGGATATGGAGAAAAGTGAACCCTCTTATACTGTTGGTGGGAATGTAAGTTGGTGCAGCCACTATGGAAAACAGGATGGAGGTTCCTCAAAAAACTAAAAATAGAGAATCCTAAAGATACTATCAGAAAACTGCTAGAGCTAATTAATGGATCTGGTAAAGTAGCAGGCTACAATTTAATGCACAGAAATCTCTTGCATTCCTATACATTAATGATGAAAAATCTGAAAGAGAAATTAAGGAAACACTCCCATTTACCACTGCAACAAAAAGAATCAAATACCTAGGAATAAACCTACCTAAGGAGACAAAAGACCTGTATGCAGAAAACTACAAGACACTGATGAAAAAATTAAAGATGATACAAACAAACGGAGAGATATACCATGTTCTTGGATTGGAAGAATCAACACTGTGAAAATGACTATACTACACAAAGTAATCTACAGATTCAATGCAATCCCTATCAAACTACCAAGGGCATTATTCACAGAACTAGAACGAAAATTTTCGCAATTTGTATGGAAACACAAAAGACCCCAAATAGCCAAAGCAATCTTGAGAAAGAAAAATGGAGCTGGAGGAATCAGGCTCCCTGACTTCAGACTATACTACAAAGCTACAGTAATCAAGACAGTATGGTACTGGCACAAAAACAGAAAGATAGATCAATGCAAGAGGATTGAAAGCCCAGAGATAAACTCATGCAAGTATGGTCACCTTATCTTTGATAAAGGAGGCAAGAATATACAGTGGAGAAAAGACAGCCTCTTCAATAAGTGGTGCTGGGAAAACTGGACAGCTAATGAATAAAAGAATGAAATTAGAACATTCCCTAACACCATACACAAAAATAAACTCAAAATGTATTAAAGACCTAAATGTAAGGATAGATACTATAAAACACTTAGAGGAAAACACAGGCAGAACACTCTATGACATAAATCACAGCAAGATCCTTTTTGACCCACCTCCTAGAGAAATGGAAATAAAAACAAAACTAAACAAATGGGACCTAATGAAACTTCAAAGCTTTTGCACAGCAAAGGAAACCATAGACAAGACGAAAAGACAACCCTCAGAATGGGAGAAAGTATTTGCAAATGAAGCAACTGACAAGGGATTAATCTCCAAAATATACAAGCAGCTCATGAAGCTCAATATCAAAAAAACAAGCAACCCAATCCAAAAATGGGCAGAAGGTGTAAACAGACATTTCTTCAAAGAAGATATACAGATTGCCAACAAACACATGAAAGCATGCTCAACATCACTAATCATTAGAAAAATGCAAATCAAAAGTACAGTGAGGTATCACCTCAAACCAGTCAGAATGGCCATCATTGAAAAATCTACGAACAATAAATGCTGGAGAGGGTGTGGAGAAAACGGAACCCTCTTATGTTGTTGGTGGGAATGTAAATTGATACAGCCACTATGGAGAACAGTATGGAGTTTCCTTAAAAAACTAAAAACAGAGCTACCATATGACCCAGCAATCCCACTACTGGGCATATACCCTGAGAAAACCATAATTCAAAAAGAGTCCTGTACAACAATGCTCATTGCAGCACTATTTACAAGAGCCAGGACATGGAAGTAACCTAAGTGTCCATCAACAGATGAATGGATAAAGAAGATGTGGCACATATATACAATGGAATATTACTCAGCCATAGAAAGAAACGAAATTTGTAGTGAGGTGGATGGACCTAGAGTCTGTCCTACAGAGTGAAGTAAGTCAGAAAGAGAAAAACAAATACTGTATGTTAACACATATATATAGAATGTAAAAAAAACCCAAAAATGGTTCTGAGGAACCTAGGGACAGGACAGGAATAAAGACACAGATGTAGAGAATGTACTTGTGGACACGGGGAGGGGGAAGGGTAAGCTGGGATGAAGTGAGAGAGTGGCATGGACATATATACACTACCAAATGTAAAATAGATAGCTAGTGGGAAGCAGCTGCATAGCACAGGGAAATCAGCTCTGTGCTTTGTGACCACCTAGAGGGGTGGGATAGGGAGGAGATATGGGAACATATGTATATGTATAGCTGATTCACTTTGTTATAAAGCAGAAACTAAGACACCATTGTAAAGCAATTATACTTCAATAAAGATGCTAAAAAAATAAAACACACAGGACTTCCCTGGTGGTGCAGCGGTTAAGAATCTGTCTGCCAATGCAGGGAACAAGGGTTCGAGCCCTGGTCCGGGAAGATCTCACATGCTGCAGAGCAACTAAGCCCGTGCACCACAACTGCTGAAGCCCTCGCGCCTAGAGCGCATGCTACGCAACAAGAGAAGCCACTGTAATGAGAAGCCCACACGCCACAACTAAGACCCAATGCAGCCAAAAATGAAAAAATAAATAAAGTTTTTTTTAAAAAATGAATAAAGCACACACAAAAGTAAAATAAAATAAAATAGGATACAAATTAACATGTGTACAAAACAAAAGCAGACTCACAGGTATAGAGAATAGACTTGTGGTTGCCGAGGGGGAGGGGGGGAGGGGAGGGGAGGGAAGGCATGGAAGTTTGGGATTAGTAGAAGCAAACTATTATACGTAGGATGGATAAACAAAAAGGTCCTATTGTATAGCACAGGGAACTATATTCAATATACTGTGACAAACCGTAATGGAAAAGAATATATATATATATATATATATATATATATATATATATATGTAACTGAGTCACTTTGCTGCACAGAAGAAATTACAATATTGTAGATCAACTGTATGTCAATAAAATTAAATATATATATATATATGGCAAACTCCAAACTCCAGAGATTAATACAACATGGTTCTAATATTAGTTTTCAATCCACATTCATTACAATATGGAGAACCTCCAGGACAGAACTGGTTAGTAAACAGTCCATCTAGTTACTTTTGTTCTATTGACTTTATTTTGTTTTTAAGATTTATTTATTATTTATTTTTGGCTGTGTAGGGTCTTAGTTGTGGCATGCGGGATCTTCGTTGAGGCATGTGGGATCTTTCACTGTGGTGCGTGGGCTTCTCTCTAGCTGTGGCGTGTGGGTTTTCTCTCTGTAGTTATGGTGTGTAGGCTCCAGGGCGTGTGGGCTCTGTACTTGTGGCGTGCAGGTTCCAGAGCGCATGGGCTCTATAGTTTGAGGCACGCAGGCTCTCTAGTTGAGGTGCACAAGCTCAGTAGTTGTGGCATGTGGCCTTAGTTGCCCCGTGGCATATGGGATCTTAGTTCTCTGACCAGGGATCGAACCCACGTCCCCTGCATTGTAAGGCAGATTCTTTATACTGGACCACCAGGGAAGTCCTGACTTTATTTTTTAAAGCAGTTTTAGGTTCACAGAAAAATTGAAGAGAAGGTACAGATTCCCATGTGTGCTCCACCCAAACATATGCATAGCCTCTCTCATTATCAACATCTCCCAGCAGAGTGGTATACTAACTACAGTTGGTGAACCTGCGCTGACACATCATAATCACCCAAAGTCCATAGTTTACATTAAAGTTCACTCTTTTGTCCATCTAGTTTTATATCCACCTTCTATTTCATTACCTTGAGTTCATGTCTCTGATGTAAGCCACCTGAATATGCTTCCTAATTAAAGTTATGCAGTCCCAGCTGGTTGCTTGTTTCAGGACCAACATGCTAATTGAGGGGACTTCTCAATATCTCTATCTGAGATTGCTTGAGG
Source organism: Lagenorhynchus albirostris (assembly GCF_949774975.1). Lineage (NCBI taxonomy): Eukaryota > Metazoa > Chordata > Mammalia > Artiodactyla > Delphinidae > Lagenorhynchus > Lagenorhynchus albirostris. The sequence goes on from NC_083098.1 coordinate 86,673,929, forward strand.
TTGAGTGGGGCTCTAAAATCCAGGCCCACTGCTTCATCTACCAGGTTACGGCTCATGTGTTCATCATTTTGACACTGGCTGTTTTTTTTTTTTTTCCTAATGGCTATTGCACTTTGTTTCAGGAGCTGTTTGGGTGCAGGCACAGAGAAAGAAGATAGTTAAGTTTATCTACATTGTGGTTTAGCTATCAAGTGTAACAAAAGGACAAAGGAGCAAGGGAGTGCGAGCATCTTTATAGTGACAGACATTAAGTCTATGCTGGCAAAGGGGAAAGTGAATATAATAGAAGACTAATGGACAGGAACAAATTGGAGAATCACGTGCTCCGGGAAGGAGTAGGTTACATGGTACATCTAAAAAGTGTTAAAGTATCTGTTTTCTGTGTTTTGGAAATTAGGGTATGGGTAAGAGCTTTGGAAAGTAAGCTCTCACAAGGATAAATTACTTGAATTGGTGCTACATTTGATTTCAATAGAAATGTTGCAGTTGATTAATCCAGAAATCAGTAAAATACTAAGAAGGATGAAAATCACATTGGAAATAAATTAATTAGGAAAGTTTAGATAGTCTAAAAATTGATTCATCATGAGTAGGCAGGTTGTCACTTCTCATTAAGCCTTCTCACAATTAAAAAAAAAGCTGTGCTTTTGGAGACAAGAATGTGCTGCTAGAATTCAATGCTTCATCAAGAGATGGGGGTATGAAATAGAGCTACTAACAAGAAAAAAGAAATGAATGTTTTCTCTCCCCTAATCTGCTCCAAATGAAGTCATATAATCATGGATGGTTCAATTTACTTAGTGTGCCCCAAAGAGCAGAAGGCAGGTTTAGTTCCATGGATATTTGCATATTTAGAAATCTTTGGTCCATTACTTAAAGAAATAACACATCATCTGATAGTTATTTCTTATAAGGAAATATGGCCTCTGAGTTCTGTCATATGACACGAAAGGGAGAAAATAAACATAGAAGGAAGCATAACAAGTCCTAAAACTTTTCATGATAAAGACTTCTAAGTACAAGGTTCTTGTGTAATCAAAGCATGTGTATCTGAAAAACGGTTTAAAACATGAATGAATGTGTCCCACACAGCCCCAATCTCTTCCTAAGGCACTTTCTTGTACCACCTGGCTCTTCCCCATTCAAACTGGATAGACATTTAATCTATCCCTTGCCACAGGGCAGATTTTACCAGCTGAACATAGATCACAAGGGAGTAATTCTGCCATGTTTGAATCATCTAAAGTCTCTTGAAATTTACAACAGAGGCACTAGTTTGAAAGAAATGATGTTTTGAGAATCAAAGCCCTGAAGGATTTGAGACATAAAGTTTATGCCATAAAAAATACATTTGGGTGAATAGATAAAGGCCAGAATAACCTTGTCCCCTGAATATTCTATAAACTAGGGAGGAGTTGCCAAGGGAAAGGAGAGAGAAAATACCTCAGTGTGTCCCTGTTGAAGATGCTGTGTCTTACTCCTCACCTGAGGTCCAGAAGCAGTTGAGGAGTTTCACGTAAGTTTAAGTAAATTGCAGGTCTGTAATTCCAATTACATGTTATATGCACTAGGAGTGCTGGATTTTTTAAATCCTCAGTTTGATAAGGATACAGATTTGGTGAATTGAAAGCAGAGGTTTAGAATCTGTGCCTTGCCTTGCAGGGGAAAAAAGATACCTTTGCTCCCTATGACTGGACAACATAGCAAAAATGACCACAAAATGTAGTTAGGCAGACACACCTAAAGCATCCTCATAGAGTTCTCCAGAACTTTCCTCATGTGGCCAAAGAATGATGAGGGCATGGCCTAGAGAGCTGAGGACCCTGACCCCTGGAAGACTTGATGGCTGAGATGGTGAGGGCGCTGAAGTTATCTACCTGTACAAAGTGGAGAATGGAGGATGCTGAGAATGTCCCATGGGACACCAGCCTGGATGCCTTGGGACCAGATGTTCCTTACTTCCTCTCTGCCACATCCTCATTCTCATACCTTGGCATTTTGGATCTTCAGATCCTCAAGAATTAGGCAAAATATTGGCATCCTGGGGAATAAAGTCAATGATTAACTGAGACAACCAGGAATTGACTATCACCACCCAGAACTGACTTTTTTAAGAAGAATTGGAGGATGCGAGATAAAAACTGAAATCTTCTTTATTAAGAAATAGTTTTTTTTCCTACTCTGGAGTGTGTGCTTGAGAAGTTAACAGCATCTTTGAATACACACAGATCCCAGATCAACAGCAGAGATGCATTATGGGGTAGATATTCATTTTTATGAAAAAATTCTTTACTTTATAAAATAATGCACCAGATTGCAATGCATACAAATATTGAATCATTATGTTGTACACCTGAAACTAATATAATGCCATATGTCAATTATACCTGAATGAGAAAAATAAAAAGGAATAATGTATAGATCATATACCTAATAATATTTTAAAATAAAAGTAAAATAAAATAATGCACAAAGGAATGCTTTTAAAATTCTTCACTCTAAGTGCATGTAACCTATTATTGGAGTTATAGAAATGTAATTTATATAAATGTTTGGGGAAATCATCAATTGTCTGATTAAAATAAGCCCATTTAACAAAACTCAAGCATACACATTGCCGTAGAGCTGAAGGAACTCGTGCCTCTTTCAGTTAGAATTCAATAAGAAACAGTCGACGTTAACATGAATGAGCAGATGGACAGGAAAGAGGGACTATCTGCTGAGAATTGATGGTGAGGTCTGAGCCTTCCTTTGGTGGCATCTGAAAAAAGTTTAGTTGAAGATGGGGAGGCATTCGTTTTTGGATGAACACTAGAGAACCACATGTGTACCAGCACACGTGCACAACCGTGGGAATAAGACAAAAAGAGAAGCAAGGAAATTCCATGGGAGGTGGAGCAGAGTTGATTAGGAATCACAGAAGGCCGATAAGTAGAGTCAGTTCCTCTCAAGTTCTCATTTATGGAGCTATTTCTCCCACCTGCAGTGTGAACACAGGAGCTTGTTCTTCAGCTTGATTACTCTGTAAGTTGTAGAAGACAAAATACAGTCTGGAGGGATCAGGCGACATTTAGGACTGCCCTTCACCTCCACCAATTAGCCTCATTGGGCCCCTCTTGCCCATTTTACTCCTATAAGCTACTCAGGGCATCACCTATGAATTTGAGTTCTCTTTCTCAGGGCATAAAAATGCCAGCAAAGTTTCAACAATCATCTCATTCGTTTAAGTCACAAACCAGTTTAGAGCAAGAGTATAAAACAGAGTGGAATATGGTATGAAAATAGTATTTCCTTTTCCCTTGCTTCCAGGCATGTAAGCTTACAACAGTTATTGAGGACACCAAGGATCTTCACAAAGTACAGGACAACAATACCAGCACATTGTATATATAAATATATATAAATATATATATGTATGTATGTAGTCGATTCTTGTTATTCATGGTAATTATGTTTTATAAAGTCACCATGGACACAGAATTAGAGAATTGCTTCTAGAGGAAATAAGAGTTAGGTTCCTATAAGCCTCTGGTCACAACACTGTCATCAACTGATCAACACATAACTTTGTTTTACTTGTGTTTCTATTTAGACAACTTATTTAATATATGCAGTCATCCCTTGGCACCTGTCGGGAATTGATTCCAGGACCCACTAGGGTTACCAAAATCCAAGGATGCTCAAGACCCGTAGTCAGCTCTCTGTATCCACTGTTCTACATCCACAGGTTCAACCAACCGGGGATCATGTAGTACTGTAGTATTTACTATTGAAAAAAAAGTCCACATATAGGTGGACCCATGGAGTTAAAGCCTACGTTGTTAAAGGGTCAGCTATATTGTTAATTCAATAGCATTGACTTTACAACAGCACTATAACATCTACCTGAACAAAGCTTATCTAATAGAGGTATTTTCTCCATAAGGCCTATGACAGCCTTCTTGCACTTAGGAACACTAGGCAGCACTTCAGCACTACACTTGGGGGCCATTTTAAACAGCAAAATCACCAACAGGAAAGAAAAAAAAGAGGTTAGAAATGTGGCACAAAAAGATCACAAGAAGGACACCTGTCTTTAGTATGAGAGCTGAAACGGTAAGGCAGAATATCACCTTATTCAAACTCAGCTGGGAACACACACACCAGGCAATTCAAATTTGGGGAGTTACAAATAAATTTTAGTGGGTAGGCAAGTTTGCAAGTAGAGAATATGAATAATGAGGAATCATGGACGTTAGTGGGTGCAAACCATGGTGATTTCTCTTCATCAGTGACAGTGCAAATTATTGAAAAGTGTTCTTCATTCCTATTGGTATTCAGATTTAGGAATGCTCTAAATGTTTATAGCAATCCACATGTTGTGTATCAAAGCACACTGCAGAAAAGGTTCGCAGGAAATAGACACTGAGGCAATGATTTGCATGCATGAGGTTTACTGGAATGTGCTCCTGGGATCAACCCCTGCAGGGAAATGAGGGCATGGGGTTAGGGAGGAAACACTTAACTGAAATGAAGTCACAAGGACTCACCAGGGACAAGGAGGGGGATGGGGGACGCTGGAGCCAGAATGGCCCTTAGAGTTGTTCGACATCGAAGCAGAGGAGCTGGATTTTTACAACTCCCCTTATGACAAGTCACTAATGCAGGCTGTCATTCAGAAGGAGCTGTGACTTTGTTCATCAGTGATATTGGACTCTAGTTTTCTTTCTTCGTGACATCTTTGTCTGGTTTTGGTATCAGGGTGATGGTGGCCTCGTAGAATGAGTTTGGGAGTGTTCCTCCCTCTGCTGTATTTTGGAAGAGTTTGAGAAGGATAGGTGTTAGTTCTTCTCAAAATGTTTGATAGAATTTGCCTGTGAAGTCTTCTGGTCCTGGGCTTTTGTTTGTTGGAAGATTTTTAATCACAGTTTCGGTTTCAGTGCTTCTGATTGGTCTGTTTATATTTTCTATTTCTTCCTGGTTCAGCCTTGGAAGGTTGTGCTTTTCTAAGAATTTGTCCATTTCTTTCAGGTTGACCATTTTATTGGCATATTGTTGCTTGTAGTAATCTCTCATGATACAGAGGACTGTATGTCTGCAGTGTCAGTTGTTACTTCTCCTTTATCAATTCTAATTCTATTGATTTTAGTCTTTTCCCTTTTTTTCTTGATGCGTCTGGCTAATGGTTTATCAATTTTGTTTATCTTCTCAAAGAACCAGCTTTTAGTTTTATTGATCTTTGCTATCATTGCCTTCATTTATTTGTGATCTTATCTGTATGATTTCTTTCCTTCTGCTAACTTTGGGGTTTTCTTGTTCTTCTTTCTCTAATTGCTTTAGGTGTAAGGTTAGGTTGTTTATTTGAGGTGTTTCTTGTTTCTTGAGGTAGGATTATATTGCTATAAACTTCCCTCTTAGAACTGCTTTTGCTGCATCCCATAGGTTTTGGGTCATCGTGTTTTCATTGTCATTTGTTTCTAGGTATTTTTTGATTTCCTCAGTGATCTCTTGGTTACGTAGTAGTGTATCATTAAGCCTCCATGCAATTGTATTTTTTTAGAGTTTTGTTCCTGTAATTGATATCTAGTTTCATAGTGTTGTGGTCAGAAGAGATACTTGGTATGATTTCAATTTTCTTAAATTTACCAAGCCTTGATTTGTGACCCAGGATATGATGTACCCTGGAGAATGTTCCATGAGCACTTGAGAAGAAAGTTTATTCTGTTGTTTTTGGATGGAATGTCCTATAAATATCAATTAACTCCATCTTGTTTAATGTATGATTTAAAGCCTGTGTTTCCTTATTTATTTTCATTTCGGATGATCTGTCCATTGGTGAAAGTGGGGTGTTAAAGTCCCCTACTATGATTGTGTTACTGTTGATTTCCCCTTTTATGGCTGTTAGCATTTGCCTTATGTATTGAGGTGCTCCTATGTTGGGTGCATGAATATTTACAATCGTTATATCTTTTTCTTGGATTGATCCCTTGATCATTATGTAGTGTCCTTCTTTGTCTCTTGTAATAGTCTTTATTTTAAAGTCTATTTTGTCTGATATGAGAATTGCTACTCCAGCTTGATTTTGATTTCCATTTGCATGGAATATCTTTTTCTCTCCCTTCACTTTCAGTCTGTATGTGTCCCTAGGTCTGAGGTGGGTCTCTTATAGACAGCATATATATGGGTCTTGTTTTTGTATCCATTCAGCCAGTCTATGTCTTTTGGTTGGAGCATTTAATCCATTTACATTTAAGGTAGTTATCAATATGTATGTTCCTATTACCATTTTCTCAATTGTTTTGGGTTTGTTATTGTAGGTCTTTTCCTTCTCTTGTGTTTCCTGCTGAGAGAAGTTCCTTTAGCATTTGTTGTAAAGCTGCTTTGGTTGCGCTGAATTCTCTTAGCTTTTGCTTGTCTGTAAAGGTTTTAATTTCTCCATCAAACCTGAATGAGATCCTTGCTGGGTAGAGTAATCTTGGTTGTAGGTTTTTCCCTTTCATCGCTTTAAATATGTCCTGCCACTCCCTTCTGGCTTGCAGAGTTTCTGTTGAAAGATCAGCTGTTAACCTTATGGGGATTCCCTTGTATGTTATTTGTTGTTTTTCCCTTGCTGCTTTTAATATTTTTTCTTTGTACTGAATTTTTGATAGTTTGATTAATATGTGTCTTGGTGTGTTTCTCCTTGGATTTATCCTGTATGGGACTCTCTGTGCTTCCTGGACTTGATTGACTATTTCCTTTCCCATATTAGGGAAGTTTTCAAGTATAATCTCTTCAAATATTTTCTCAGTCCCTTTTTTTTTCTGTTCTTCTTCTGGAACCCCTATAATTTGAATGTTGGTGTGTTTAATGTTGTCCCAGAGGTCTCTGAGACTGTCCTCAATTCTTTTCTTTTTTCTTTATTCTGCTTGGTGGTAGTTATTTCCACTATTTTATCTTCCAGGTCACTTATCCATTCTTCTGCCTCAGTTATTCTGGTATTGATTCCTTCTAGAGAATTTGTAATTTCATTTACTGTGTTGTACATCATTGTTTGTTAGCTGTTTAGTTCTTCTCGGTCCTTGTTAAATGTTTCTTGTATTTTCTGCATTCTATTTCCAAGATTTTGGATCATCTTTACTATCATTACTCTGAATTCTTTTTCAGGTAGACTGCCTATTTCCTCTTCATCTGTTTGGTCTGGTGGATTTTTACCTTGCTCCTTCATCTGCTGTTTATTTCTCTGTCTTCTCATTTTGCTTAACTTACTGTGTTTGGGGTTTTGTTTTTGCAGGCTGCAGGTTCGTAGTTCCTGTTGTTTTTGATGTCTTTCCCCAGTGGGTAAGGTTGGTTCAGTGGGTTGTGTAGGCTTCCTGGTGGAGGGGACTGGTGCTTGTGTTCGGGTGTATGAGGCTGGATCTTGTCTTTCTGGTTGGCATGACTGCATCTGCCGGTGTGTTTTGGGGTGTCTGTGAACTCATTATGATTTTAGGCAGCCTCTCTGCTCATGGGTGGGTTGTGTTACTGTCTTACTAGTTGTTTGGTACAGGGTGTTCAAAACTGTAGCTTGCTGGTCGTTGAGTGGAGCTGGGTCTTAGCATTGAGATGGAGATCTCTGGGAGAGCTTTCACCATTTGATATTATGTGGGGCCAGGAGGTCTCTGGTGGTCCATGTCCTGAACTCGGCTCTCCCATCTCAGAGGCTCAGGCCTGACACCCGGACAGAGCACCAAGACCCTGTCAGCCACATGACTCAAAAGAAAAGGGAGAAAAAGATAGAAAGAAAGAAAGAAAAAGAAAAAATAAAATAAAATATAAAGTTATTAAAATTTAAAAAATTTAAAAATATTATTAAAAAATAAAAAAGTAATAAAAAGAAAAGTAAGAAAGAAGAGAGCAACTAAACCAAAAAACAAATCCACCAATGTTAACAAGTGCTAAAAAGTATACTAAAAAAGAAGAAAATAAAGGACAGACAGAACCCTAGGACAAATGGTAAAAACAAAGCTGTACAGTCAAAATCACACAAAGAAGCATACACATACACACTCACAAAAAGAGAAAAAGGAAAAAATATATATATACTAAAAAAAAAAGGAAGAGAGCAACCTAATCAGTAAACAAATCTACCAATAATAATAAGCTCTAAATACTAAACTATGATAAACATAAAACCAGAAACAAATTAGATGCAGAAAGCAAACCCCAAGTCTACAGTTGCTCCCAAAGTCCACCACCTAAATTTTGGGATGATTCGTTGTCTATTCAGGTATTCCACAGATGCAGGGCACATCAAATTGATTGTGGAGATTTAATCCGCTGCTCCTGAAGCTGCTGGGAGAGATTTCCCTTTTTCTTCTTTGTTCGCACAGCTCCTAGGGTTCAGCTTTGTATTGGCCCCGCCTCTGTGTGTAGGTCACCTGAGGGTGTCTGTGTTCTGCCCAGATGGGACGGGGTTAAAGGAGCAGCTGATTAGGGGGCTCAGGCTCACTCCGGCTAGGGGGAGGGAGGGGTACAGAATGCAGGGTGAGCCTGCGGTGGCAGAGGCCAGCGTGACATTGCAACAGCCTGAGGTGCACCGTGTGTTTTCCTGGGGAAGTTGCTCCTGGATCACAGGACCCTGGCAGTGGCGGGCTGCACAGGCTCCCGGGAGCGGAGCTGTGGATAGTGACCTGTGCTTGCACACAGGCTTCTCGGTGGCTGCAGCAGCCGCCTTAGCATCTCATGTCCATCTCTGGTGTACACGCTGATAGCCATTGCTCGTGCCTGTCTCTGGAGCTCTTTTAGGCAGTGCTCTAAATGCCCTCTCCTCACGCACCCCGAAACAATGGTCTCTTGCCTCTTAGGCAGGTCCAGAGTTTTTCCCGGACTCCCTCCTGGCTAGCTGTGGTGCACTAGCCCCCTTTAGGCTGTGTTCACGCAGCCAACCCCAGTCCTCTCCCTGACATAATTTTTTGATCCCCGCATCTAGACCATCTTTTGAATTTAAAAATAAGGGAATACTTGTCCAGAGAAGTTAAGCTATTTGTCAATCCTGCACAGTGTTTAAGAACAGAAGCTCTGGAGTCAGACACCCTATTCTGTTCCAATTCTGTCTGTATCACTTACTAGTCATGTGACTTGGACAACTCATTTCTCCCTGTGCCTCAATTTGCTCTTCTGCACTGTGATCACAGCAGTAGTTTTCATTTCATGGGGGCCATCTGAGGATTAAATTAATTTTTTTGTGTAAAACATGAGAACATTCCTTAAGATGACTGGCACATTCTTTTTGTCTCTTCATCCCTGCCTCAATCCTGCCACCTAGAATGCAGATTCTACCATATTGGACCATGATGGTGAGGGTCTCAGCCTAGGAATGGTATTGCCATGAAGAGGAAGAAGCCTGGGTTGCTAAGATTCCACGAGATGAAGCTGCCTTGCCAACCCTAGATACTGATCTCCAGAATCCATTTACAGGAGATGCAAATAAACTTCAAACTTGGTTAAGCACTATCCTTTTGGCTTATTTGTCATTCAGAACCTAATCCTATCTAATACACAGGGTGTATCTTTTCTATCCTGTTATTTTCAACCGTCTGTGTGGTTGTTTTAGGTGTCTTTTTCCTGTAACATATAACTACATTTTGTTTTATTTATCCAGTCTGATAATCTCTGTCTTTTAATTGGCATGTTAATTGTTATAATTTATTTTAATTATACTCCACAGAACATCTTTCTTAATAATGTTTTCCCAGAACAATTCCCTTAATTGGATATAAAGCAGTTGTTTGCTAACAACCATATTAACTGATGACCAGGAAGCAATGTTTTAAGAATTTCATATCTTATCATTATAACTTATTGCTTATACAAATGGACATTTTAATGTCTTAGTTTCATTTTAGAAAAATTGTAAATTGGTGGAGAATTTTTAATTGAACTGCACTACTTCATGTTTTTTTGCCCCTTAAAATAAAGAAAGATAGGCTTGTGGTTAGGGTTTTATGTAAAATATCTGATTTTCAGGACTGGACATTGACCTTAAGATAAAAATATTTCTATAGGGCTTTTTTTCTACTATCTTAATTTAAATATTCTGTTTACCATTCCTTCTCTTCACTTTTTTATCTCCTTTATGTTTTCTGTTGGAAGCTGTATAATTCTATATACCTTTTTCTTCCTTTTTTTTTCTTAACATCTTTACTGGAGTATAATTGCTTTACAATGGTGTGTTAGTTTCTGCTTTACAACAAAGTGAATCAGTTATACCTATACATATGTCCCCATATCTCTCTCCTCTTGTGTCTCCCTCCCTCTCAGCCTCCCTATCCTACCCCTCTAGGTGGTCACAAAGCACTGAGCTTTGTGAGTTTGTAAGCTTTGTAAGTTTTTAAAAATTAAATTGGCTAATTTACTGATTTTAGCATTCCCTGCTCTGATTTTGTTCCTCATTCTGTGTCAGTCTTCTCCTAAATAGACTTTCCCTTCATTAATTCCTTTAGTAAAGGTGCTTGGCAGGTAAATTCTCTTTGCATATTTGCAACTGAATATGTCCTAATTTTTCTCTTGCTGTTGAATAATATTAGGTTGGATATTAAATTCAAGGTTGAAAGATATTTTTTCCTCAACATGTTGAAGATATTTCTTTGCCTTCTGGCATCGGCTTTTGCCATTGAAAACTCCACTGTCAATCTAATCTTCATATATATCTATATATCTATAACTATATCTATCTATCTATATAATTTTTTGTAGTTAATCTCTCTTTTCTCTTTAGTAACTTTTCAGATTCCTGCCCTGTTTCCTTGATGTTCTGTAGTGCCAGTAAGAAAGATCAGTAAGATAGATCTAGGTATAAATTTATTTTCGTTTTTCCTTTATTTTAATTTTTTCCTGCTCTATAATCAAATTGTATTTTGGATTTGAAGACTCATATCGTTAACTGTGAAAATTTCTTGTTTTTATCTTTTTAAGTATTGTGTTTCTTCTACTCCCTCCATTTTCTTCTGGATTTGCCATTAGATTTATGTTAGAACTTCTTGCCTATTCTCCCTGACTCCTAACTCCTGTCATATTTTTAATTTATTCATCTATTTTTGATGCATTATGGGTAAAATTTTCACCAAAACCTTTCAATTCCCTAATTCACTATTTTTTTGTTTCCAGTTTAGAGTTTATCCTATCTAGTAAATATTAAAGTTTTTCAGTGATGATTTTGTCTATATCCAAATTTTCCAATTTTTTTCATATTACTTCTTTATGTTTCATATCTCCTTTTCTAATAAATACCTCTTTGTTCAGTATTAGTGAATATTATTCTTTTATTCATATCTTTGAGCATCTTAAACATAATTAAAGTAATTCAATTTATAAAGTAAGTATGTTTTGAAATGAATATAGTTCCACTTATAAATGTATGTATGTACATCTACACATATATCAAAGAACACAAATATTTATGAAGCTCATCTAAATTGAACAAGTTTTGCCTCTAGTTTTAGGCCAGGCTAATATGTGTCTCTATGGCCAGGGTCCTGATTTGTTGATTATTTCAGGCCTGTGCCATACTGGTTGCTATATGTTTTGAATATCCCTCTGGCTTTAGGTATAATAAGGGGCTCATAGAAGAAGTTCTAGTTGCATTTTCTTAAAGGCAAAATGAACCACAACAGTGAAGAAGAAAAAGGAGCTGGAGAGAGATGCACCATATAATCATCAACTACCCATGAAGGCAAAGTTGACCCAAGCTCTGGAATTATTATTATTATTTTTATTATTATTACTACTAATACTTAAAGAGAAAAAGCCTGAATTCAGCCTTGGCATTTTTCTTCCACAAGAGGAAACATCACACAGAACCATACAATATTAGAACTGAGAAGGATCATCAGTCCACCAAGTAAGATTTTCTCATTTTTAGAAAAGAAGAAATTGAGAAACAGAGGAGTTAGCTTGCCAAGATCCTCTGGCTAGAGAGTGTTCAGAGCCAGGGATGTGGCCCCCATCCTCTAACCCATAATCCAGTAAACTTTCCCTGTTTCATGGTTGCCTTAATTTCCAGAAGACTCCAGCCTCCCTAGCATTTTTTTAAATAGGATTCTGAAATATGCCAACAAAACAACTCAAATATGTCAACTTCTGCTCATCCTCTCTTAGCCATATTTTTTACTAAGTTTATCTCACTGAAGGAAATATGAGAACTCCTCTCTTTTAGCATGTAAATCAGCAAGATCGATTCCCAAAAACAGTTGTTTGGTTTCATACCCTTTAATTAGCAAAGTGATTTTTTGGTATTGGTTTTCACCACAGTGTTAATCTCAAAGTAGTTTTAAGCATAACATGCTTGTTTTCTAAAAATAGTGATTGCCTGTGGAAAACATCTTTTAATTTAGTCTCAGTACATTCTTATCTCTCTAACAAGGGTCAGTTTCTAACCAATTAGCACCTTAAAACATAGGCAATACCTCTGCATAGTCTTTTATACTGTTTTATTAAACTAAAAACTTCTAAGATTAAATTAATATTTAAATAACTAAAATGTAAAGAGTCTTTCTATATGTATTCTATATATCTCATCCATTGTTTTAAAATATATATTTGAACATATAGTTTTACTTTTCAAAAGCTAAGACAACTCAGAATTTGTGTAGTGTCTATTATGATTATTGTGAATAATTATTATATATTGAGGGTATACCAAGTGTCAAATTCAGTAAAATACTGAATAAGGTGAAATACCATATACATTTCTCACAGCAAGCCAGTAAGATAGATGTTATTGCTCCCATGCCTTACATAGGATGTGGGAAACTGAGGAACACAGAGTAAAGAAATTTTTCCAAGGAAATCGCTAGCTAGTACAGTGTGAGATATAACCCAAATCTGTATAATTCTAGTGCTTTATTTCTTTACTAATATATTAGTGCTTATCATCTTCTCTCTTCCTCTTCTTTGCACCTCTTTTTAGTTTATTCTGATTGTTCTCATATATTTTCATACTTCTACCTTCCTTTTTTCATGATTCAATAATTAAATCTCCCCTTCCTAAGTCTCTTAACATTCTACTTACTCTCCTCATTATTTACACAAAATGTGACTACATTAAACTATGCCATGACAGTAACAAAGACTTAAAAATCAGGACAGGAGTATTAAATATTGAACATTGAACTGTGGAATAAGTTCTGCACTTCACATTGCTTGGTATTCATTTCCTCTAGATATCTGGTAGATTGCTCCCTTCATTCCTTCAATTTTCTGTCCAAATATTTTCTGTCTTCAATTTTCTGTCCTCTTTTATCAAAGAGGATTTCATTTTTTCTCTTATTTTCTTTTATTGAGATATAATTCACCTACCATAGACTTCATCATTTTAAAGTGTACAACTCGGTGATTTTAATGTATTCAAAAGCTTGTGCAACCATCACTACTATCTAATTCCAGAACATTTTTATCACCCCAAAAAAGAAACCCCTTACAAATAAAACAGTCATTCCCCCTTCTCCTCTCCCTCTAGCGCCTAGCAAATACTAATCTACTTTCCTCTCTGAGTTTTCCTGTTCTGGACCTTTCATAAAATAGAGCCATACAACATGTAGTCTTTTGTATCTGGCTTCTTTCACTTTGCATAATGTTTCAAGGTTCATCCATGCTATAGCATGCTCTTCATTCTTTTTTTATGTTTTAATAATATTCCATTGTATGGTTATACTACAGTTTGTATATCTATTCATTAGTTGATGGACATCTGGTTTGTTTCCCCTTTTAACTACTATGAATAATGCACCTATGAACATTCATGTTCAAGTTTTTGTGTGAACATATGCTTTCAATTCTCTTGTATATATATCCAGGAGTGGAATGACTGGGCTATGTGGTAAGCCTATGTTTAACTTTTTGAGGAACTTCTAAACTGTTCTCCAAAGTGGGTGCACTGTTTTGCATTTGCACCAGAAATGTAGAAGGATTTACATTTCTCCACATCCTTGCCAACATTTGTTATTGTTTGTCTTTTTAATTATACCTATCTTAGTGGGTATTAAGTGGTATCTCATTGTGGTTTTAAGTATTTCCCTAATGACTAATGCTACTGAAAATGTTTTCATATGCTTTTTGGCCATTTGTATCTTCTTTGTAGAAATATCTATTCAAATCCTTGGCCCATTTTTCCAGAGTTGCCTTTTCATTGTTGAGTTTTAAGAGTTCTTTATATGTTATAGATTCTAGATTCTTATCAGATACATTATTTGCAAATATATTCTATTCTGTGGGTTGTCTTGTACTTTCTTGATAGTGTCCTTTGAGGAACAAAAGTTTTTAAGTTTGATGAAGTCCATTTTATCTATTTTTAGTTGATTATTTGTGCTTTGGTGTCATGTCTAAGAAACAGTTACTTAATCAAAGGTCACAAAGATTTATATCTATGTTTTCTTCTAAGAGTTTTTTCTCTCTTACATTTAGGTCTTTGATGCATTTTGAGTTAACATTTGTATGTCCTATTTCCTTGTTTATCTTCTGTCTACTTGTTTTACACATCATTGAAAGTCAGGTGCTGAAATCTCCAACTATTACTGTTGGATTGTCTATTTCTTCTTTCAGTTCAGTCTGTTTTTTGCTTTATGTATTTTGGGTCTCTGTTATCAGAGCCGTATAGTTTTATAATTGTTATATTTCAATGGACTGACCCTTTTATAAAATGTACTTTTTTGTCTCTAGCAACAATTTTTGTCCTTTTAATAATATTAAAAATTTTTTTTATTGAAGTATAGCTGATTTGCAATGTTGTGTTAATGTCTGCTGTACAGCAAAGTGACTCAATTATACACATATATACATCCTTTTTTATGTATTTTTTCCTTGTGGTTTATCCCAGGATATTGAATATAATTCTCTGTGCTATATAGTAGGACCTTGTTGTTTATCCATTCTATATGTAATAGTTTGCAACAATTTTTGTCTTAAGGTATATTTTGTCTCCTATTAATTAGTTGGTCAGCACAGCTCTTTTTTTATTGCTATATACAGGGTATAACTTTTTCCATCCCTTTAGTTTCAACCTATTCGTGTCTTTTAATACCAAGTGCATCCTCTTTAGATGGAATATAGTTGGATCATGGTGTCTTATCCATCCTACCAATATCTGCATTTTGAGTGGAGTGTTTAATCCCTTTACATTTAATGTAATTACTGAAAAGGTAAGATTTATGTCTGCTATTTTCTTATTTGTGGACTGTCTTATGCCTTTTTTTCTCCTTGATTATTCTATTACTGATTTCTTTTATGTTAATTAGATATTTTCTAGCATATCGTTTTAATTCCCTTTTTATTTTTTATATCTTTTAGTTATTTTCTTAGTGCTTCCCTGATGATTATGATTAAAATTGTTATTTACAGCAATCTTGCTTAGACTTAATTTTAGTAGTGCACAGAAGGGAGCTCCACTCCTTTCCCCCTTTCATCATGTTATTATTATTTTTTACAATACATCTGTATGCCTATTAATATAATTATTGCTCTATGAAGTTTCTTTTAAACCAGATAGGAGGGGAAAAAGAATAAACAAAAATATACACTTATACTTTGTTTTGCATTTACTTATATAGTTAGCTTTACCAATGCTCTTTATTTTTTCATGTGGATTCATGTTACTGTTTAATGTGTTTTTAACTCAGCCTGAAGGACGCCCTTTAATATTTTTTATAGGGCTGGTTCACTAGTGACAAATTATCTCAGGTTTTCTTTACCTAGGAAAATCTTAATTTCCTCCTCATTTTTCAGGATAATTTTTCTGAATACAGAATTATTGATTGAAATTGTTTTCTTTCACCAGTTTGAATATGTTATCTCACTGCCTTCTGGCCCCATGGTGTTTGACGAGAAATTAGCTGTTGATTTTAGTGAGGATTTTTTATAGATGATGAGTCACTTCTCTCTGGCTGCTTTCAAGATTCTTTCTTTGTCTTTTGAAAGTCTGATTATAATTCATCTAGGTGTGGGTCTCTTTAAGTTCATCCTACTTAGAATTCATCAAGCTTCTTGGATATATAGATTATATATATATATATATATATATATATATATATGTATTTTTTTTTTTTTTTTTTGCGGTACGCGAGCCTCTCACCACTGTGGCCTCTCTCCCGCCGCGGAGCACAGGCTCCAGACGCGCAGGCTCAGCGGCCATGGCTCACGGGCCCAGCCTCTCTGCTGCATGTGGGATCCTCCCAGACCGGGGCACAACCCCGTGTCTCCTGCATCGGCAGGTGGACTTCCAACCACTGTGCCACCAGGGAAGCCCGAGATTAATATTTTAAAAAAAATCAAATTTGTGGGATGCTGACATCATCAAGATGATGACATAGGACTCAGTCTCCCTCACAAGAAGACCAACTAGGAACAATCCATTTATAAAACACCACTGTAAAAATCCCGGAACTTGAGGGTGAGGCCATAGCTTTCCTCAGACCACAGACACCGAGAAGGACCACATTAGATGGGTAAGAGAAGCAGTTCCACTTTGACTGCATCGCCCTTCCCACAGACTGGCATAGCACTGAAGTGAGCCTACACTGCCAAAGTTTAGACCGCCCTAGACTGCCCTGAGTCTATGGTTTCTCCAATGGGAAAAAGAGAATCCAGCTTCCCCAGCATTGCAGAACACTTCCTGGGAGGCTCACTTGGGTCTCATCTCATGGGAATCACTGGGGGAACCTGTGGAGCTCAACCGCTGGGGGCCATATAAAGATGAAGAAGTGGGGCAGTGCTTAGACCAACCAGCGCTCAGATCTTGGCAGATCATGTTCCTGCTTCAAAGTGCCTGAAGAGAGATTCCAGATAGCAGCCTATCTGCAGAGCTGAGCTGGTGGCCCTGTCTGTCCAGAAAGCTTGGTTAGCAGTTCTGCTCGATTTGGATCCCTAGCCAATGGGCCATACCAGCTGTGGAGCACATGCTGCAGCCCTCCCCGAGAGGAGAGCAAACTTATAGTCCTGCCCAACTGCTTAGCAGAGTCTTCAGTCCTATCTCACTGGGAAGTGTGGCCACAGCTACCCAGTAGCTGCAGATCACATCCTATGGCCATCCTGGGCAGGGGAGCAAATTTGCACTCCTGCCCAACTACTGAGCATAGTTTATAGATCCACCCCTTCAGGAATGCTGGCCACAGATGCCCAGCAGCTTCAAAGCACATCCTACAGCCCAACTGGGCAGGGAGCCAAGTCAACAGCCCTGTTCGACTGCTGAACATAGTCTCTGGCCCCAGATAACCAGGGAGGCTGAACAGTGATCTTGAGCAGCCTTGGATCCCAGCCTACCACCCCACTCAGCAGCAGAACCCAGCATACAATCATGCCCTATTGCTAAACACAGCCTGTGGCCTCAACCAGGCAGGAAGCCCAGCTAGTGATGCAGCCCAATTGCAGAGCATAGCCTGTAGCCCTACCAGACTTGATGGCCCCACCCAGCAGCAGAAGCACTGGAAGGGCAGGGGTTTCCTCTGTTTTGTTCATTGTTGTATCCCAGCACTAGAACAATTTATCAGCCCATGTGGATAGGTTAACGAAAATTGGAATCAATTATGTTCCACTTCCATTACTCTTCAACGTAATCACATGCCAACTGGACTAAGTGCTAATTATAATCATGATATTTTGATAACACTTTACCATTTCAATGAATTCATGTAGCTGCTTTCCCGCAGTATCATTACTGACATTCAATTTTTAAGTAATGTTATGGCTAGTCATGGACCAACATTCTGTCTAGAAGGTTATTTCCAACTTGTTTTACTGAAAATGGAGGCAAAAATGAACAAACAAAAAACTCTGACAGTTTCACATAAGATTGCTAAAATGTTTTCTAAAAATAATATTTTTCTATGTGGACTCACAGCAAAGGGTATATTAGGGAAAAAAAAATAAATGCTTCATAAGCAGAAAGGGTACTTGACAACATTCTCACCGAATGTGTATTAAATAAAAGTTTCATTTCTTCTATTTTCTTATTTTTTTGTACCTATATGAGATGATGGATGTCTAAACTTACTGTGGTAATAATTTCACAATATCTGTAAGTCAAGTCATTATGCTGGACACCTTAAACTTATACAGTTCTGTATGTCAATTATACCTCAATAAACCTGGGAAAAATTCCCCCCCAAAATCCTGAATTCTAGGAAAGTACACTCATGGTACTTAAAGATGGATACCAGATTAAAAAATAAAAGTCCATAATTGGGTTAAGTGGACAAAGAAGAAATAGTGGAACCCAGTGCTTGTTAGTCTAATTTTTCACCCTCAGGCCTAGAGTGGTATATTTAGCTATCTGGCATTTCCCCTCTGGTTATATGTGGCAGGAAAAAAATGTGGTAGTGGGGAACTCTCATGAATTACAGCATGGCAATAGCTACTAGATTCCATCTTTAGTTGCTTGCTCATAGGGGACCCATAAGAGAATATGGTCTCAATGCACCATTTCAAGATGGGGATTTGCACCACTGTAGCCCAACCTCTGGCTGAGGATCTCAAGGTGTTTCCCTTACCTCACTCCTGATTAAGCACACACCCCAACAAGAAGCAGAGACTTGATTCTCCTTAAATTCATGACTGTTCTTTCAGAATTGGAGGCTGACTTTCCATTGCTTATACAGGACTTCCTCTCTTTCCCTTTCTTGCAGGCTAGAATATGAATATGCCCAGAACCCAATTTTGACCCGACAGAGAAGGACGATGCCCTAGGGGATGGCGAAGCAACAAGAGTAAGGGGATATTCTTGGTCTTTAAATGATCACATGAATTAGAACCTCCTCACTCTAGTTGTGAGATTCTGATCCTACCTAGGACACCTCCATCAGTGCAGGTTGCTAATGCTTTATAAGTATTAAAGTTACAGTCTGTGTTTCATGATCTTGCTTTGGGAAATGTTGAGAGTATAGTGTTTAGATTTAAGCCTAAATTGCTATAAGCTCAGAACACAGAGCTTAAAGAAAATTCAAGGTTGTTTCTTTCTGATGTAATAGTGCTGAGGGGAGCCATTAGGAAGGTGGCACTTTCAAATGGTAGTTCAGGGGCAGTAAAACTATAAGGAAAACAAGAGATAAGAAACCCTAAATTTAGAAAACTGGTTAGCTCTGAGTGTGGAGGGGAAGGGAAGGGATATATAGGTGTTATACTGGCATGGCAAAGATCAATTTCTAGTTACTTGACTTCTTTTGCTTTATGACAAATATAAACTTTATAAATACTTTTTCCTGCTCACTATTTAATGAAAACAATTCAAAGGAAAGAAGGAAGTTAATAAAAAGAGTTCTTGCTAACAAGATGAGGAGGAAGATGAAACATTTGTCTACCAATTCTGGTAACTAAAGAGAAGGGAGAGAGTAGAAGAAACTAATATTTATTGAGCACCTACTATGTGCCAGGCATTGTCAAGGTGTGGTCACAAAAATTATTTCATTTACCTGTCACAATAATACCTTTAAAGTGAATATTAAGATTTTTTTTGAGATGAGAAAACTGAGACTTAGAGAGACTGAATGATTTTCCAAAACCAAGTAACAAGCTAGTAACCAGAAAAACTGGGATGCAAACTCGTGTATTTCTTGACATCAAAGCCCATGAAAGTGGCTGAGTCGTATGTGGCACTGTTTCTCAATCCTTAGTTGTTGGTTCCCCATCTTCCCAATTTTTGCTATCTCTAAGCACCTCTGACTACCACTCTCATGATTTCTATCATAGTGAATGTACCTCATTGTTATTTGCTTAATAGTTTTTTTCTTTAAAATTTTCTTGATTTTATTTAAAAAGAAACTTTGCATGATAGTTGGGAAATGAAGAACCAGTATCACTTACCAGTATCACTTACTTAATGCTATCACTTAAATAGATAGCATTAGGATTAAATTGTGATTAAATTTTATTTGGATACTATTGTTTGTTGAAGGTTTTGAGCCTGAGACCTGTTTTCTATTGATTGGAAGATGATGAGCAAGTGTGTGTGCTGAAGGAATGCTGGCACCAGACAGAATCACCATCAGAACGATTGAGAGAAAACTGAAAGGAGAATTACAGCCTCACCACGCAATTCTATGGTGTTTAATGCTGTACTTGTGTATCCGTAAAACCTAAAATATTTCATATCTAATGGTCTCAAAATTTGGGGAATAATAGATAGACCGACATGGGTTCAAGTTTTTGCTCCAACAGTTTCAAGTTAACGAACTTCTCTCACTTAATGTTTTCTCATGTGTAAAATGGAAATGTACTTCATAGACTGCTGTGAACATTAAATGTGATCATACATGGAAAGGCCTTAGCACACATATTAGTAAATGTTCTGGGAAAACATCATTATGCTCTCTGCACTCTATTATGTTGTTGCTGTACCTACCTGAGCTTGTAATTGTAGTTATAAAATTGTTACCCCTACCCTACTCAAGACTTCATTGAGATGCTTGTTACAAATAATGGCCTACCTGCCACATAAACATTTGGGAAAAAGATCAGTGAGGAGGTGTATCACAGCAAGAAATATTTGCTGAGCACCAGGACTGATGTGTAGGATGATACATTTTTCTGCTCTGCACAAAGGTACCTGGGGGGGAGAGAGCAAGTGGAAGCTGACATTCAACTATGTTACCCAAGGTAAACCACAGGCTCTGGCCGGGGTGTATCGACTTCAGCAGGTGCTTTTTCCTGATATACACAAAAGTGCCTTGTCAGTGGCAGCAATCCCCCTCCTCTCGATTGCCATATTTAGTTCCATGGGGCAATGATCTGTGCACTATGAGTGATAACAGGAAAATCAGAAATAAAGAACTCTAAGCGAAGGAACTAAAGAAGGCACTGTGCTGGGGGCTTGGCCGAGGAGGATCAAGTCAGCCCTGGTCCCAGAACCCCACCCAGCTCCGTCTCCATGCAGTGCCAGCCTTCCCTCCTGCATCCACAGGTGCTCACAGCAGCTCTGATTGTCTTTCCAAGCAA
This sequence comes from Lagenorhynchus albirostris, assembly GCF_949774975.1. NCBI lineage: Eukaryota > Metazoa > Chordata > Mammalia > Artiodactyla > Delphinidae > Lagenorhynchus > Lagenorhynchus albirostris. The sequence continues at coordinate 86,694,845 of NC_083098.1, forward strand.
TGTCAAAGTTCAATTCTAAAGTAAAAATTTTCATTCCCTGTGGAATATTGAAGGTGGAGCTGTAGGATGGATAGGGACTGTATAAATAAGAGAGACAGGCAGGATAGAGAAGGAAATCCAAATTTAGCTGTGGCATAGCTGGGTTATTTTTATTTTGGCTAATAAGCAAAATTCAGAAAAAGATCTTTTTCTTTTTGTTAACTGTTAAATAAAGAGACCTCTGCCTGTGTCACTGCAATAGTATTAGGCACTATATTTCAGGGGAGGGAAAGGAGACAATACTTGGAGTCAGCTTTCTTTGCTCTGGTTTTACCTTCTTTTCCTCATCTATCTGCACAAATCCCACCTGCAAGCAGGCCAGCAAAGGTGTCAGTCTGCACCTCAGGAGATAAGAAGTTATGCCACTAGGCCCTCCACTCCCTTTGCCATCCAGGTACTCATTGTGGGGTCTTGGGCAGGTCCCTTAATCTCTCTTCATCAGCGGCATTGATTGAGTCCTCACTATATGCTGGACACTGTGACCAGTGCTTTACATGCATCGTATCATGTAATCTTCACAATTGTAAGACGAATTGTGGCATTTAAAAACACCCTTATTATTACCCCAATTTTGCAGAAGAAAAAAGTTAAGGTAACTTGCTCAAAGAAGTACAATGATTAAGTAGCAAAGCTTTATCTAGACAGTGGAACCCGACAAGTTCCAAGGAGGTGTGTGTTCTTAGGTCCCTTGGTTACTTAGACTTTTATTTCGATGAGGTCTAAGCTAACAAATCAAGTGACTTACAACTAACTATTGTATAAATGATTTATCCTTAGGGGATTTAAATAAAGTGTGTAAATGTGGCATTTGTTCAGCCTTATGTTCTGTGAGACATTCTATATACATGGTGTAAGGATAAAGAAGCCTGAGATGAGAGGTGGAGCTGGCAGCTCCTAGGCTACCGTACTAACGTAAGCCACTGCGGGTGATGTGAACATGGTGAAAGCCCAGTTGAGGTTCTTAGTGTCTTCATCCAGTGGAAAAGAGGACAGGCTCAGTATCTCTTGGGTTCCAGGAGAGTGGGGAAAAAAAAAGACATCGTGGTCAGTAAAGGAGAGACTTTCTGCCTGTGACTGCCTTAGCAGAAGTTGGGAAAAGAAGAAATAAACAGTAAACTTATTATCAAGTCACCTCTGAATTAGGCCCTGCTGTATAATGTACTGTCTGCTGTAAATGAAGATAAATTTGCAGATGGGATCTTGGACTCCCAGCCTGGAAACTCTAATATGGTCCTGGGTAGGTGTATGTGAGCTTCTCTTGTTAGGAGTACAAAATGAACCATTATTCATTTATGATAGTCAATTTAAATAATCCTGGCTCCCCAGTTGCACAACGCAATTACAAAAATAGTTTTTCTTTCTTCAGTGAGGTCTTTGCTCCTTTGATAATTCCGTGATTTGGGGGCTTTTCAATCCAACAACCAGCCAGTGCTGTTTCTTTTCACCAGGAGTAGACAGCTCTGGAAAGCCTGCCCACTGTTGTGTTTGCAGAGATTTACTGGTGATCTTGCAGTCTGATGCCATCATGGCCTCCTGCGGGGGGAGCTTGGGGCACCATTCTAGGGATGGTTCACAAATGTAAGAATTCTTGCTCTTGCAGTATTAGGATTACTTTATTCTATTACAATCCAGGGATACCGGTGACTCAGCTCACTCAGAGCTTCTCCTTAATGGGCTCCCTCAAACTCCATTTTTCCTTTTCTCTACCCATAGGATGTTGTCTTATGTTAACCCCAACATGCCAGGATTTCTGGGCTAGTAGGTCTCTACGTATCCTCAATGTTCAGTCCTCACCAAAGACTTTGGGTATTGTCTTAGGTTGCTGGGGCTGCCATAACAAAATACCACAGTTTTAGTAGCTTCACAGTTCTGGAGGCTGAGAAATCCAAGATCAAGGTGTGGCACATTTGGTGTCTGATGAAAGCCCTCTTCCTATTTTGGAGACAGCCACCTTCTGGCTGTATTCTCAAGTGGCAGAGTTCTGGTCTCTTTCTTTCCTTATGAAGAGATACTAATCCCATCATGAGGGCTCCATCCACATGACCTCATCTAAACCTAAGTAGTTCTCAAAGACTCCATCTCCAAATACCATCACATTGGAGATTAAGGCTTCTACATATGAATTTTGGGGGAGGACACAAACCTTCAGTCCACAGCAGGAATGAACTCTGTTTTTCTTGGGTTACACCTGATAGAGTGGGTGTAAATATGGAATCATTGTGAGTCAGGGTTACGGCATCCTTTATAGCTGCTCCTATGGTCTCTGTTCCCAATGGAGAAGGGGGAGAAGTCGGGAGCTGGACCAGGAGTCCTTACCTCCACAAAGCCAGTATCATTTCTTTCCACCAGCGTAACTCTTAAAAGTGAACTCCATGCCTCTCATAGACTTCATCTCATTAGTCAGATGGTGTTATTTTCACCTCTATTCCCAAGGCTCACCTATTTCATATTCCTCTTGAATGGCAGTTGGACTAACCAGTGTATATGTTCAGTTGTTTGGACTGATCATTCTTCCCATTGGTCACTTGGTTACGAGTCTTATCTATCTATCTATCTATCTATCTATCTATGTATTTTTGCCTGGAGATTGGTTTAAAATGAAGAAACTGAAGGGACTTGATTTTTGATAGACACTCTGATCAGGTCCCAGAACCACCTTAGAGATTGGTCTCATGGGCTCCTTGCCTTGGGCAAGGTATTTGATGGCTCCGTTTCTCACAGAGTAGGTCATCCAAGGGGACTAGATAGTAGCAACCTTAGTTGAACAACAAGGAGGAAGGAAAAGAATATCCATGGGAATCAGGTGCCTGGTAACTCTGGGTTGTTAGAAGTTAAGAAAATAATAGGAAAGCCATTGAAAGATGATGGGGAGAAGAAATCTCAGAGGCCTCTTGATCATACAGCTTAGTTCTAAGGAGTTTTGGCAGACAAGGGTTTGAAACCCAGCTCTGGTACTGATTATCTGACAAACTATTTTATCCTTTCAGACTCCAATTTCCACACCTATAAATTGAGTATAGAAAAGAACTTATTTCTCAAGGTTGCTCTACGGTCTAAATAAGACAATCCACATGCAATACTCAGTGCCTGACCTGGTAAGGCCTCTCGGTATTCTCAAGGCCACATTTTGAGGCTACTGGTGAGTTGCTAATGGATGCATCGATCTTCTTTGATAATGCTAAACTCTGAAGAATGACATTTGACACAAGTTACTTCATATCACATAGCCTATCTCCAAAAACGGTAGAGGGATTTTTGTATGCCATTATTATAAATGAATTAGAAATCCTTAGGCTGAATTCTCATTGACCATCTTTGGAAACAAAAATGAAAGACAATACCTTAATAAAGAGGGTATATATATATATATATATATATATACCCTCTCTATGTATATACATATGTGTGTGTGTGTGTGTATATATGATATATACACACACACACACACACACACACACACATATACATACAAATATGGCTCAGTCTTACCCAAACCAGTTTGGTAGTCCTGAGCTCTGCTTAGGGTTTGAGGCAGAAAACAGCCTTGAATGTCTTTACCATCTCCCCCTGCTAGCTGCCCATGTAACATTTTGTGTGTTGAGAGAGGAAGAGGAAAGCAAGGAGAGAAAGAGAAAAGAGAAGTGGCTGGAGGTGAATCAGAGGCTGTAGAGGAATTGCAAGAGGGAAGAGGAAGGGAAATGGAGATTCAGTCACTGAAACAGTCCCAGTCCTAACTCCTTCCTCTCCTCTCTCCGCAGCACACACGAAGCACTATGCTAACGTGCCCAATCTAGCATCTATTAACGCGTTAACATTTCCCTTTAGCGTCCGTGCATTCTGGCACAGTCTTTGCCTCAGGCATGCCAATTTGCATTTTCCCTTGACACTCTTTTAATATGCACTGGTACAAGTAGTTTTCTAAATTTGTCTGAAACATAGCATTTGCAAGGTATTTTGGGAGACTTATGAAGAACTGGGCTGGAGTTAAGCTTAATTATTATTTTATATACTTTCTTTTTTTCTTCCTCCAATTTAATTTCTAAGACAACTGTTAAACTGCCCATAATCTGAGAAATTTAAAGTTATAAAACAAAAAGAACTGTAACCCAGAGACCATCTTTTTTTTTTTTTTTTTTTTTTTTTTGCTGCACGTGGGCCTCTCACTGTTGTGGCCTCTCCCATTGAGGAGCACAGGTTCCGGATGCGCAGGCTCAGCGGCCATGGCTCACGGGCCCAGCCGCTCCGCGGCATGTGGGATCTTCCCAGACCAGGGCATGAACCCATGTCCCCTGCATCGGCAGGCGGACTCTCAACCACTGCGCCACCAGGGAAGCCCCAGAGATCATCTTTTACTGGCAGAAGATGGATGAGATGATTAAAGGTTGTTTCTAAATTAATTAAAAACATCTGTAACCACTGCAAGTACTGTGCTAGGATGCTAAAGTAGACAGAGATGTACATTATATAAATATATGTAATACTTCAAAGCACTCTCCACTTTTATATGGACTGAGGGGGGCTAACTCTCTGGGATGTGTAGTCCAACTATTTATTAGATTAACAGCCTCACAAATACTACTTTAGTCCTTTTATTCACTAATTATTAGGTAGTTCTATACTTTCAAAGGACCTGATTATACAGTTTATAGAATTGAATTAGCGACATTTAGGAAATCATTTGGTCTTTAGTCTTAGCTCCTCAACATAATGAAGTTAGATGGGATGCAAATGAGCCCAGATGTTTTAAATAGGGAGAGGGCTAGATGGGCATTTGGGTGGCAGGTCCCTTCTGAAGCACTGTAGGTAAAGGTCTGTCCCCTAACATGGTTAACTGACTAACAGACTGCTGAGAGGCTGGGTTCAAAGCTGAAATTGGAATCCACCTCCTCCCAGGTGAAATGATTACAGTTTAGCCCATGTTCATTATGAACCTTGTTCTTCTGGTTTGTCAGCCTCTCTCTTCCAGCCTTCTAAGAGTGAGTTTGCTTCCTTCCTTCCCTATTACTATGATTCATGAAAAGAGTAATGTTGTTCAGTATGTTTATTTAACCAGATATGGTATAACCATTCAGAGCTCAGACTTGAGATTAAAGAAAAATTCTGAGATTGAATTCCACTTTCATCATTTATCACTTCCCAGTTTTGTGATTTTAAACAAGTCACTCTAACTGAATAAATCCAGTTTATTCATTTGTAAAATAGAATAATAATGCCTACTCGATAGTGTTATTGTATGGTATTAAGGTATCTGAAAAGTATTCAAGGTGGGACTCAAAATTCAAGATGGTGTTTGTGGAACTGATGAGTTAGTGACTCATGTAAATGAAACTAGGTTTTGCCAAAAGTAGAGAAAATAAATTTTCAAGGAGGGCTATTAAGCAGGTAGAGGGAAAGTTGAATTGGGCGAGGGAGATGGAGAAGGTGTCATGCTCTTTGTCACCTTCCCAATCCCTTGGGTTGATCTTGGTCACTGTGGACAGATTGGAACCAGAAGTTGACAAAAATAACTACTTGGATTTCAGTTACAGTGGACATGATCTGAGAGAAAGTGGTGTTCTCCTCCGATAGGGACTGCTGTACTAGCATCTTGAGGACTGCTGGCTCTGAGAGAAGCAAGGGGGTAGCACTAGGATGGGTGTTTCCATGGTGAACAACTTATGATGTGGGAGATGGAAGTACCCTCCCATGGCTTAGAGGGCAGTGGATGTTAACCACATGGAAAGGAGGCATGAGGAAGAAGACACCAGACAAGTTTGCCTCAGGATGATTTGAGATTAGGACCAGTCTGTGAGCAAATGAGAGGCACCCTGTGGAAACACCAGATTGAGAAGGGGGAGTCAGGATTTAAGTTACTATTGTTAGTATTGCCCCATTTCTGCCCCAAACTTGTAAACACATTCATGCTAAAAAAATACTTTAAAAAGTGCCTACTACTGACACAGATTAACTCTTTACTGGATGACAATTATAGTTATTAATTATTCATAACTATAGCAGTATTTATTGAGAGTTTACTATGTCTCAAACTTTGCTCTAGGCACAGGGGGATGCAGCAATGAACAACAATAGTAAAACAAAACTCTGATCTCATGAAGCTGATATTCTAGTGGGGGATAAAAAGTAAACAAAAATACAATTTTGGATAATGATATATATTATGGGGAAAAAATAGAGACAACTAGAGAGTTTGGAGAGAAGTTAGGGAGAGTTGTAGTATTTGAGAAAAGGTTGCGTGTGTGTGTGTGCAACAGAAGGGTGTGTGTGTGGGGGAGTTCCCTAATCATACTGTTTGATTTGCAAAGAACAACTGGATAATCATGCAAACAGGACACCTTACATTCCACATACAAGTATTTCGACATGTATAGTTCAGCATTTTCTCCTTGTTCCAAATTTGTATTTTTGAAAAACAAGCCATTACAACCATTTTCTCAACATTCTAATAGTTTAGTTTCAATCCCCAATTCAATCCCTAATGTTTTAGAAATACATCTACCACTATGAGATAAAATAGACTCTCCGGATGGCCTAGAGAAATCATAGCATGGTGGTCTCAACTGCTGAAAGTGGCTTTATTTTATCTGGCCCCCATATCCTGATATAACAACAGAGTTGGTCTTGCAGAGCAAAGACAAAAATCACCTTCAAGTGTTTGGTGTTGTCTCATCCAGTAGTAGGCCTTTGTAGCCACCAGTAGCCTCTATTCTACTACAACCTCCTCTGGTACATTGTGTGTTCAATTGGTATCACTCAGGCAGGGCGCCCACTGCTGGCACTCATTGGTAAAGCCAAATTAGTTGCTTAGACTCAGGCTACGTTGTTGAGTTGGCGCCCAAACTCTACTAGTTGGTAAATATTTTGAATTGCCCTCCTGCTTTTAAGCGCATACCATTGAAGCTAATTTAAAAACCCCAGCACAATACATGCAACTACATCCCTCCTTATTCTTTGACCATATCCTTGCCCATATTTTTTCTACAACATGGGAAAGCAACTACTCAGCATCTCTCTCCTCACAATGCCACCTGAACTGTTTCTTTACCCGATTCCCCTTTCCTGTGACTCTCAACAGAAGGTTAGTTTGTTGAGGTAGGGGCCAGGTCTTACTGATTTTGCTTCACAGAAGCCAGCTGAACGCTTTCCATCAAGAGACACCTAATGAATGTGCCAATTAGGAAACTGTGTCCCAACTTGTTTCTTTCCCTGTGGAAGAGATGAAGAGGAATTTTAAAGAAATTGTTGACAGGTCATTAGCACACTCATCTGATATGTGATTTGGGTTGGTGAGGCTGCCTTTCATTTTTAAATTTGAAATATTTCCTAGCTGGGGAGAGGGTGCTTTTAGTAACAGCTTCCCTAAACCACTTAGCTTTCACCAAGGCCAGACTCACTCTGAGGTAGTTTTCTGATTGCACAGGTCTCCCTCAGCCATAAATTTATTAAGGGCACCACAGCTATAAAATTGGGGATGACAGGTTGATATAGTATTTCTGAAGTCACTTCCTGAGATGGGTTGTGATAACAGTGGATCAAAAATCATTCATATTTTTCCAGTAAGTAGTACATGTGTACTTGGTATTCTAACACCCAGATGAAAACTGAGCGGTATGAATGAATACAAAATTAAAATCTGGTGAAGGGATTGTATATACTGTGCAAATATGGGAAAAATTTTTTATTATTATGACAGGTGATTTTGTCTTGTGTATATTCTCAATGCAATTTAATTTTAAGCATTAGTTAAAATAGGAATTCAATTTGCATTTCTGGACATCTGGAATTCTGCCCAAGTTAGCCCCTGTTGTGGCTTTAGGGTCAGCTATAAATATATATGTGAACAGTCTCTAGTGGGCGCTCTGCTAATTTCTATTAGTTCAGTTCTAATGAAAATGAACAAGATGGTGTATTTTAAGAGCCAGTCCTTTTATACTCTAACTTACACCAAACAGCACACTGACATACTTGAGAATTAATACATGGACCCTGCCTGCCTGAATAAACAATCTCTGATAAGGTTGTCCAGCTACTGATGAGTGTGATTTCAAGTCCAGGTGGGATCAATGAAGAATTTTTAGATTGACTTTTTCAATAATAAAAGTTCGTGAGAATTAAAAAGTACATATATATGTATGCATATGTATGTATACATATGTAAAATACGTTTATATTTTATATAATATTTTTTAAAAAGCATAATGCTTCTTAAAGAGACACTTAACATTTTAAAGTATGATTTTTATTACAATTTTTTCAAGAGATCTGTGGCTAACAATTGACCAAATCTGCTTTCTCTTCTTCAGGGGTACACAGCTAGACTACATTTCCCAGTTTTCTTTGCAGTTAGGTATAGTCACATGACTGAATTCTCAGCAGTGGAATGTGAGAAGTGACATATTCTATTTCCAGGTCTGATGTAAAAAATCTTTATGGGTGGCACTTCCCTGGTGGCGCAGTGGTTGAGAGTCCGCCTGCCGATGCAGGGGACACGGGTTCGTGCCCCGGTCCGGGAAGATCCCACATGCCGCGAAGCGGCTGGGCCCGTGAGCCATGGCCGCTGAGCCTGCGCATCCGGAGCCTGTGCTCCGCAACGGGAGAGGCCACAACAGTGAGAGGCCCGCGTACCACACACACACACACACACACACACACACACACACACACACACACACACACACACACACACACACACACAAATCTCTATGGGTGATCAATCTGCCATGTTCTTTCTCTTTCAGGATTAAGGCAGATAAACATGGTGACTTTGGAAATCAGGACTCGAAGACTGTAGAGATACATGAGGCAAAGAGCCTGAGTCCCTGACCCACTGACTGAAGAAGAGCTACTGGCAGATTAGGAATATCTATTTGAAATTTAAATGCATGAGAATAAACTTTCATCCTATTGAGTCATTGAAAGTTTTAGTTTACTGGAATAGTTAAATGTGCTGTCTCTTGATTTCCAAACAACCTGTGAATATGAATGGCTGCTGCCAACAGCTCTCCTTGATTCTCTTCACCATAGGCGTGCTTCTGCTTCATGTCTAATCTCTCTAACCTGCAAGGTGGTAGGTGATGGTGCCTTGCAAGGCACCTTTTCTCATTGTCTCCTCAGAACTTGGAGATATAGAAAGTTCAGGCTTCAGTGAAGTTTAGGACTTTTAGTACATGTATATTATGAATTAAACAAGTTATACTAAATAGGGCTAGCCTGGGTAACTGTGGAGGCTCTCCTGAGTGATAGATGTTACAAGTGAATACCAACTGAGTTACAAGTGAATACCAACTGAATACCAAGTGAATGTATTCTCCTTCCTTTTGCCATGTCCCAAGCCATAAAGAAAAGTTCTGGGTTATTACTATGATTTAAACATGATTTCAAAAATAATTCACTTTTTTCCTTCTCTGGATATCTTTCAGCAGTTTCATCTTGCTTGTAGTCTCTGCCCAAATGCCATCTCTTTTTTATTTCTTCCTTCTCTCCCATCATTGACTTTTCCTTCATGAGGTTGAGAATTTGCTGAGAGAGATTGAGTGGGGGCAACAGTTTTCAAGAGTTGGGAGAAACTCCAACATCCCAGGGTACAAGGATTTTCTAGTACCATGGGCAGGGGTACACTCTCCCCGCTATAACGCTCATGTCAGTGGCCCTTATGGTATGTTCTTAAGGGGCTAGAGAAGTATGGAGTTGACCCTCTTGGTTTTTCCTCAAATACTCTGAAGAAGGAGTCTTTCATTTATAGCCTTGATGCTAGAGGAAGACGTTATTATAAATTCAAAATAACTATCTCTACAAGTTTCATAAATTGAAAATGGTTTCTAAGCTAGACACTGACTACATTTCAGAAATAATGGAAGGTAATAGAAAAATATTACTCTCTTAACAAGTCTTTATATTAGTCAACTTTACATCTATTGCAAAAATAGCTAAAAACACTAGCTGTTAGCTAGAAGATAGCTTTATGTCACATAAGCTAATGTTAGGACACAATATCAGCAGGAGTAGTCTAATAGATAAGATTTTCTGAGACCTCACTATGTGCTAGGCATCATCTCCAACAATCCTATAAAGTTAGTACTATTATAAACATATAATCAGAATATAATTATCCATCTATCAAGTGTAGAAATGGAGGTACAGAAGGTTAAGTAACATGACCAATGTAAAAAAATCTACCAGGTCTTAAGGAACTAAGGTGTATTAAATATTGTATTATTTCAGATAATCCTGCAAATTGGAGAAGATACCATAAACATACTCATTGCAATATTTGATCACAACTACTATTTAATTAACCAAGGATTCCCCCCTCACACCAAAAACAAAAAACAAAAAACAAAAAACTATTGAAAGCACGCTGACCACTCAGAGAGGGAAGAGATGCACTGTGTTGCAGTACAGCCTCTTGGCTGGCGAAGTCTCTACGAGGGCAGATAGTGTCTGTGATGCTGTATAAGCAAGGGAGGAGACTTCTGGATGTGAGAAATCTATTTCTTGCTGTGCCTAGGCCTTTTAACATCAGGATACACATCACCATTCAGAGAGAATTAAGAAAAAATCTACACCTTTAATCATCTATATTTACATGTATCCAGGACATTTTTGGTTCTTGCTTTCTATGCAGATCAACAAAGTTCCTTGCAGAAAGCCTATTTCTCCGTAGCCAATCTCCTGACTGATTTTTTTTAAAAAATTATTTATTTTTGGCTGCTTTGGGTCTTCATTGCTGAACGAGGGCTCTAGTTGTGGTAAGCGCGGGCTGCTCTTCATTGCGGTTGTACGGGCTTCTCCTTGCGGTGGCTTCTCTTACTGCGGAGCACGGGCTCTAGGCACGTGGACTCAGTAGTTGTGGCGCACAGGCTTAGTTGCTCCGCTGCATGTGGGATCTTCCCTGACTAGGGATCGAGCCCGTGTCCCCTGCATTCTTATCCACGACGCCACCAGGGAAGTCCTTGACTCTGATTTAATTGGAGATGTTTCTGATACTGGGACCATGCTCACAAAACCATTTCACTGTAGTTCACACTCAGACCTTGATGGAGAGGTCATGTGGTCATCTCTGCAGCCACCAGTGGTCATATATTTATGTTGCTGGTAATTTTCTACTCATAAAATAACTCACACTTGCATATGATTTTTTTCTGGCATACTTTATATTGTTTATTCATTTTGAGCCTCATTATGAATTTATAGTTGCTCTCCAACTCAATTGGTTCCAATAATTGAACTCAACATTTTCTCACAGTACCACCCCTGTGATCTAGCTGTGACAGTACAGCAACAGAAGACCATCGGACCGAGATTCTTCAGCCATAGACAGCTTTGGAAATATCCTTGTTATTTTGCAGTAACAAAATGTCATAGACTAACCTGGAGACTTTCTGCCCCGAATAGAGTCAGCTATTCTCCAAAGAGTCCTGATTCCTCTTGGGGGAATGACAAAAAAATACATTCACGGCATGAATTCTAATCTACTTCTATCTTACCTAAGGTCAAAACAGCTTTTGACCTTGTTTTAATATGAGGGTCCATTAATCTAATAGTCCTACCTACTCTCTCTCTACTTTTTTCTTTGAGCTAGAATTTCCCTTGCTCTCTCCCTCCCCCACAAAGAAGCAACATGGCACAACAGTTAAGAAAATGTGCTCTGGTGTCTGATTGCCTACACGTATTTTCTGCATCACCATTCTGCGAGATACTCACACTCTCTTGTGCTTCAATTTCCCTCTATATAAAATACCTGATAGGGTTGTTCTCTATGTACATGTAAATCTCTTAGAACAACGCTTGGTTCAAAATGCTAAATAAACATTAGCTATCATTACTTTTGGAACTATATGTTTTACACTATCATAGGACTCCATGGATTCAAATTGAAATATTGCCTCAAACTAAAAATATTCACTTTATTTTCATGCTTATACCCTTGGCATCCTGGAATTGACTAAAAAATGTGCTGACCTAGATGATCCCCTTTGCCAGCATCACTTTAAAAGAATAACTGTCTAATAAGGTAAAGGAATCCTAAACTGTTTATAAGCTGGCACCCCAACTGCACAGTAAAAAAAAAAAACACCCTGGATTCTTATAAAAACATTAATAAAAGGGAGAACAATAACAATGTACTCTTTTAGATTTTTATTAAAATTCTATTTTAATTACTTATTTTCTTGGCCATTTAATTATCACTTTTCTTCCACAAAAACTTTACTGTTGAACTCCAAAGGTTTAACAACTTCAAGTGGAACTAGAACCATAATTCATTACTTCTGTAGTTTTTAGAAAGTTATTTATAAATGTCAGGAATACCACAAAATTAATATCAAGACTCATCAGAAACTTTAAAAATCTTCAGTTCAAAAGTTCATGTGGACCAATTTTAGTAGATTCATCAAGTTACAACTTGCTACCTGGATGCCACCATATAAAAAAAACTCTGGAAATACACAAACCAAATTTTCCTTCGTATTATAAAAATTACCTCTATACAATCCTTATGAAGTTGTAATGCACAAGAACCATTGAGCTCCAACTATCTTTCTTAATTTTATCACCACATCCTCTATGCAAATCATATGCCCTGGTCAAATTAGTCTTTTCATTTTTTTCCTACTATACCTATGATTTCCTACCTCTATATGTTTATTCACATAGGTTTCCCACCCAAAAGTCCTTCTCCTTTCACTCTTTCTCCTGCAATCTCATGCCCACTTAAAGAGCTGACTCAAATAAATCATTCTCTATAAAGATGTCCCTATTCTTCCCAACTGGAAATGATCTTCCTCTACTATTTTTGGTGCCCTGTATTACTTACCATTCCCTGTCTATTCTATTTGTTACTTTTCCAATTAGATGTTAAGTTCTTTGGCATCTGTTGGCCACAACAGCTAGTTTGATAAATAATGTATGCTATACTTGACATTCTAGGTGTTGAATGGGGATGAATATGATTTTCACTTCCTGGGAGTAGTGGCATAAGTAGTGAAAGAGGTTGCATGGACTCAGGGGTCAACATCCAGTTCCAGTTCCTCTGTGTCACTTTGAAAAAAATCACCTTGTCTGACATCAGTGTTCTTAGCTCTAAAAGGAATGGGATGCACTAGGTAAACTTTTAAGGCTCTTCTTGCTCTAAGATTGCTTTACTTGGCAATTACTTCCTCTTCCTTTTTACAGATGAAAGTGCATGTTGATTGCTTATCCATAACCATTTTAAATTTGAAAAATATTTTACATTTAGCATTTTACATTTGACAGGAAATTATTGTTAGAAACTGAGAACTACACTAAAGAGGTATGTTTAAAAATAGAAGTATCAGAAGAATTTCATTTTACTGTCATCTGTTCCAAAGACCTCAAAGATGCTGGTTTAGAAAGGAATCACTCAAACATTTAAAATATGTATTAAATACCTCTAGCTTAAGTTTGTTGACTTTGAAATTTGACTGGAAAGAAGTATTCATCTAGCCCACTAATTTAAAGAAATATAAAATATTTTTTTGATATTTTCTGAAAATTTGTCAGATGTGTCTTCAAAAAGAAAGATGAAATTTAATTTCTGGTAGACTATTATTCACCTTTATTCCTTTTCCAGTTGGAATATATTTTAATTCATGTGTTCAAAAAATCAAGCAAGGAGATATAAAATTATGTTGATTTTTAAATAACATCTTAAGATTTTGCTATATTTGAATTGCCTACTTTCATCCAAATTTAATTCTAAATCAGATAAGTCATCTTAATTGCAATTAAATAGAATCTTAGGTCTTAATGAATATAACATTGAAGGTATGTTACCCAAATCACCTCAATTTCACAGAAATTAACATTTCAATGCATTTTGCCCTGAACTGAAAATATCCTTGAAGAAACAATTATTCATGAAATAAAACATCTGGTGGAGTTGAATCAGAGACTGTGGAAACAGACAGCTTTATAAGCAACAGTTCTGGCAAGCAGTTTTGATGAAACACTAGACTAAAATTAAGATTTTTAATATTCCAGAGTTTTTTTGTTTTTTTTTTGCGGTACACAGGCCTCTCACTGTTGCGGCCTCTCCCGTTGCGGAGCACAGGCTCCAGACACGCAGGCTCAGCGGCCATGGCTCACGGGCCCAGCCGCTCCGCGGCATGTGGGATCTTCCCGGACCGGGGCACGAACCCGCGTCCCCAGCACCGGCAGGCGGACTCTTAACCACTGCGCCACCAGGGAAGCCCCTTCCAGAGAGATTTGGTCTTATTTTTTTTCAGTGTCCTCTCCAGGCTTGAAATAGTATGAATTTTCTTCTTTAATGACATTAGGCATTCTCAGGAAACAAAATATATTTTTTTCCATAAATATTAACCTCAGGAGGTTTTCTTTTCTCTTTTTTTTTTTTTTTCCGGTACGCGGCCCTCTCACTGCTGTGGCCTCTCCCATTGCGGAGCACAGACTCCGGACGCGCAGGCTCAGCGGCCGTGGCGCACGGGCCCAGCTGCTCCACGGCATGTGGGATCCTCCCGGACCGCGGCGCGAACCCGTGTGCTCTGCATTGGCAGGCGGACTCTCAACCACTGCGCCATCAGGGAAGCCCAGGAGGTTTTATTTTCTATTAAGCGTAAAGTTTGCTTCATTAATTTACATGAAAAGACCCTTCTCGGGGACTTCCCTGGTGGTCCAGTGGTAAAGAATCCACTTTCCAGTTCAGGGAACGCAGGTTTGATCCCTGGTCAGGGAACTAAGATCCCACATGCTGCAGGGTAGCAAAGCCTGCGTGCCACAACTTTTGAGCTCATGCGCCTCAATGAGAGAGCCCGTGTGCTGCAAACTACAGAGCCAATACACTCTGGACCCCTCGCACCACAATTACAGAGCCCACGCGCCCTGGAGCCCTCATGCCACAACTAGAGAGAGAAAACCTGTATGCCACTAGAGTGAAGCCCGCGCTACAACGAAAGAACTGGCACGCCTCAACGAAGACCCTGCGTGCTGCAACTAAGACCTGACGCAGCCCAAAAAAAACCCCCCCAAAAAACAGACCCTTCTCAAAAACTGGTAACGGTGTGTACAGCTCCACCCCGCCCTGCTACCCATAACTGGAGAGACTTTACAGCTCCTTAGATTTTAGTTTGATGAGGACAGATTGTCTTTAACTCATTTGGTCCGAGGAATTCTTGGTGATGTCAAACACTCCAATCTAGTTTGCTATTAAAACTACTTTCAGGTTTTATGTTAAAGGTTTTCTCAACCCTGGCATTCATTATTGACATTTTGGTCTGGATGGTTCTTTGTTGTAGGAATTGTTCTGTGTATTATTGTAGGCTGTTTAGCAGCATCCCTGGTCTCTACCCACTAGATGCCAGTAGCACACATACCCTCTGCCACTCAGTGCAACAGACAAAAATGTCTCTAGATATTGTTAGTCCCCTGGAGGGTAGGGGGAAAATGGACTTCCAGTTGAGAAACACCATTTTGAAGGATTATATTAATGCTAACTCTAAAGCCACCCTCCCATCCCCGCACCCCCAATTTGAAGCCCTGTTTCTACACTTACTAGTAATGTGGCCTAGAGCAGGTTTATTAACCTCTCTGAGCCTCAGTGTCTTCATCTGTAAAATAAGGATAATAATTAGCTACCTCATAAGGCCATTGTGAGGATTAAATGAGATGATGCACAAGAACCACTCAGAAGAGTGCCTGGAACAGTAAGCCCTTAGCCAGCATTGGAAATTATTTTTATTATAATCCCCATAGCCTTTGAATAAAACTTTAATTTTCACAGCAGTGAAAGATTTAAAGGTTTTCTTACCAATTTTCTGAGAGTTATATAATTGATACTAATTAATGGGTATTTTTCCTTTTTAATTCCAGTTAAAATAATTACAGAGACAATTTCTTCAACTAATTTTCAAGAAGGGAACATGTGCCATAAGCCTCCCTAGGATTATGTATTGCCCCATCCTAGGGGTAGAATCCAGAACATGTTCAAAGGAAAGCATTTTGTAATTTTTTCCTTTCAAATCACAGGCTTACTTAACAAGGTCTAGTTGGACCAAACTTTTACTTTAATAGTAATTGATGCAAATGCTAATAAGCTCAACACCTCTAGATTTCAGAACACAGCAGTAACTGAGGCTGCACTGAAAATCTCAGCAGGCCCTGCTCTTATGCTCTCCGTAAACCTGAGGGCTACACTAGAAGAGGGTATGATTAAAACCAGTTCTCAATAACACCACAGGCACCCTCGTGTTTGGAAATGGCAACTGAATCTTTTCCTTAAATTTGAGCTTAAAACAGTCACTTGACACCTTATCAAAATAAACACAGGTTGGGTTTATTTAAAAAAAATATGGTGCTGAGATTTTAAGGAAATAGATCTTAAATCATCTCCCTTGATAGCATTTTAAATTGCGTTAAAATACAGATACTTAGCCCCTACTCCCTGACATTTCGATCCAGTCATATCTGAAGTATAGCTCTGAAATCAGATTTTTCTAAAGCTTTCCAGGTGATTTTCAGATTTTCAAACAGATTTGGAAGATACTACCTAAAGAAACAGAGGAATACCTATGAAGCTTAAGTAAATTTCTGCAAATAAAATAAAATTACCCTGATGACTCTGATCATAAAATGCATGATTAATTGATTCATTTACTCATTCTACATATACCCATTGAGAGCCTACTACATGGCAGGAACTGAGTTAGCCACAGGCAAGGTGAATAACAAGTGAACAAAATACATCTGGACCCTGCCTTCATAAAGATTATCATTGACCAAGATGGCCTTAACAGTCCCTCAGCTTGACTAAGCTCTAGACAGATTTCTTCCTGACTTTAGGCCCCTGACCTCCCTTTTCTTACAGCCTTTACTTCAGAAAACTTGCAATTGTAAATTACTTTTCTGCCCCTTTGAGATGTCAATCTTCTAAAATCTTGGAATGTCTTTCTCAAACTGGGAGCCATCCCTTTGAAATATAATCATCAAGAAAGATAGGGCCCCTCTCTCCAGTTTCTGTGGGAGGATAGAAGCCTAATTTGTTGGATAAATGCCAATTAGCAAACACAGATGGCCTGATCACATTGACCAACCTCCTTCCTAATGTCCTCCAGTTCTTTTGCATGAGCTCACCACAGTAGTTAAATATCCTACTACCTTTTATTTCAGTGGAATTGAGTTCAATATCTGTCCTCCATATCATTAGTCTTGACTCCTTCTGCAATTGTCCTGAATAAAGTATCTCTTGCCTGTTTTTTCTTTGATATCTATGTCATCGATTTTGAGCTTTACTGTTCATAAAAATCACCTGAGTTTGCTAATCCAGTAAGCCTGGGTATGATCAAGGAATCTGCACTCATAAGCACCTGCGTGATATGAGCAGGACAGAGAAAGAACAGACATTGAAATCCATTGGTGCCCATTGTCTCACCATACATAACATTAAGGACTGGATCATCACAGGCAAAGTCACAAGACCTAGAAGCCAGCTGCAAGGGTTCACAAAGGCCAAATCTTAGACATTTTGACCATTGAAATAATTAAGTATAGTAATTATTTCAGAAACATTGTACAAAATGGAAACCCATGGGTACACACTGATTATAAATAAATGAGTAAGTAATTGTGGAGAAAGGAAGGCTCTTGATTACCGAAGAAGGCTGAGTGATGATTGATTGATGTTAGAGAGGGCTGGAGTTTAAAAATCAACCTCTTGCAACTATGATAGTAAAGATTAGTTCATGTAAGAATCACCAAGGAGTGATAAATCAAGGGGGAAATTTTTGATGCAGAGCAGGATATATGCATGGTTGAAGAGTATCTCTCGACAGATTGCTTGTTAATTGCAAGAGAAAAAACAGTAACTACATGATTGTGTAACTGGACGGTACCTTGCCCAGGTGATTAAAGTTAACATCAACAATGAAAGGCAGACGGACATCATGTGCCACTATATGTGATACCCTGAAAAGGACATAATATAAATATTATGCAAATAATTTCAAGAATAATCTAATCATGAGGAGACATTAGAGAAACTCCAAATGATGATCTTTCTATTAAGAAGGAAAGGGGGGAAGGATGTATGTATTCTTCAAAAATGTCAATGTCATAAAAGATAAAGAAAGGCCGAGAAATTATGCCAGATTAAAGGAGACTCAAGAAGTCTGAAAATTAAATGGACTGTGTGATTCTAGACTGGATCTTGTACTGAAGAAAAAATGCTACATAGGCCTTTGTTCCATCTGTTGATAAAATTGCAATACGGTTGATAGATCCCTTAGAGTTAAAAATTATATAATGATTATGTAAGAGAATATCCCAATTCTTAGGACATACACATTGAAACACTGAGGGGTAAAGGGTCATATTATATATAATGTATGCCCATGTGGTTCAGAAAAAATATAGGTAGACAGCAAATAATAAACGTAAAGCAAATGGGGCAAAATATTAACAATGGTGAATCTGTGTAAAGCAGATACAAACATTCTTCGTACTATTCTTGTAATGTTCTTGCATGTTCAAAATTCTTTCCAAATAAAAAGTTTAACATATGCCATTAAAAGTGCATGTTTATACAATGAGGAAACCAATAATTCCATAAAGCAAGCCATTGCATGGCCTTTACACAGCTGCAACTAAATATTATGCCCTTAGCCTCTACAGAGGCTTGATTAAGAGGATGGTTTTTGAATATTATTTATTCTGTTGTTTAATGTAAGAAGAAAGCAACCCATTTATGCATTTCTCTGTGACTGCAGACCAAGGGAAGAGCTTGGTTAGGGAAAAGCTTTACTAAAGAAAAAAACTAATAAAATTGTTAATTTCGTTTATTTCAACATGGAGCGCCACGTAGCCCTTTGGTTTTCTTCTCTGCCTTGACAATTTAGAGCCAATTTTGTTATATTGCAATAACTCTCTTTCAGCCTAGGTTGGCTGGTACAAGAGGAAGCACCTTTCTTCAAAGTTCTACTTCCTTCCTTATTATTTACCTGCTTAAGGTCTATGTTGTTGACCTGAAACAAATAGCCTGCCAGGTATTTCACCAGCAAAGATGGGTTTATTTGGATCATCAGAGAACTGCAATTCAGGGTCTGCAATCATGGTGAGCTGCATGCAAGTCCCCACCCAGCAAAGGAAGGAGAACACTTTAATAGAGAGGAAAAGGAAGTTAGGAGGGCTATAGTAAACAAAGAGTCCATGACCTTTCATTGGCTGAGTCCTTGTCAAGAAAGAAGAGGAGTCTTTCTTTTTCCTGTTGGGCTCTACTATCATCGCAGGGCACGGAAGCTCCCTTTCTGGTCTCCCAGCTCTATTTAATTGAGATTTCTGTTTATTCACTTTACAATATTAATGGGCTTCAATTTGGGGGGTGGTATTTTGGGAGTTAAATGATAAACTGCATCACAGTGTTGAAAATGTTGCATTATAAATCAATAGATAAATGGAAATGCTATACTGAAGCAAAAAATGGACTAGGCCTGTCCTCTAGAACTCAGAGGCAACTTTCAGATTTTGATTGAATGCCACAATCTGGGGAACCTTCTGACAAGTATATCTCAAATAGAAATGCCCTTCCCACTATATCCCCCAACTATGGTCACTCTCTATCAATTTACCCTGTTTTATCTATCTGCTTTGCATTTAGTGCCAACTTTTTATATGTATTTGTGTGTATTGTTTGTCTTCTTCTTCTAAAATATAAATTCTATGGGAGCAAAAGCTTTGCCTATATTTTTGTTTACTGCTAAAACAATGTTTAGCAAATGAATGAATGAAAGAGAGCATGTCCCCATAAATTCATTCCCTGGCTCTTTACTTAAGAGCCAAGGTAAAGTTTTCCATTATATCACAATCTTTACTTCTGTAACAAGATATAAATATTCGATATACATACACACACACATATATATCTGTATATGTATATCTGTATATGTATATATCAGTCTTTGATGATTTACAAGGCAGATACTGCCCACCTCATTACCCTCACCAGCAGCAAAGGAATGGAGACTAAGGAATTGTGTGTATTATTATACCTTTTTACTTATTTTATTTAAAAGTTCCCCAGGCCTTAAGAAAGGAGAAAACATCTGATTCTAGGTATTTGTTTAAAGTGCCTTTGTGTGTGTGTGTGTATGTGTGTGTGTTGTGTGTGACTAGTGAAACTGGACAGTGGAGGGGTGCTGGAAAGAATAGGATAAGAAGGAAGGAAGAAGTCTCAAAGTTACAAGTGTGAACAGAGTGTGAGGCTGTTGTCTCAGAAGTGCTGGGCAGAAGCATCTAGAGAAGGAAGGATGTAGAAGTCATCAAAGGCCACGATGGCCAGATGTGCTCACCAGCTAAGGACCCAGTTGGCTTACTGCCCAAGGCACCTGGGAGGGGAGCAAAGAAAACTCAGAAAGGAGAGGGACAAGAGGCCCCAAAGTCAATTAGTTTGCATTGAGATGAGATTGTCTGTCAATCAAAGGACTTTAGATTTTACCCTTCTAGGGAGTCACTGAAGAGTTTTAAGCAAAGGACTGACACAATTGTGTCAAGTAAAAAAGTCATCTGGTGGTGATGGATACGTATATTAGTTTGAAGGTATACGTTTATCAAAATATCAAGTTGTATATCTTAATCATATACAATTTTTATTTTTTAATTATACCTCAATAAAGCTGGGGGGAAAAGCACTCTGGTGGCAAGATGGAGAATAGTTTGGAGAGAAGGAAGACCAGAGGCAGGGAAATCGAGCTATTGATAAAAAACTGGCAGTGGCAGCCCTTTCCCTTTTCTACAGACATGACTGAATTTTCTGAATCAAAAAAAAAACTATAGCAAAGATAACCAAATGTAGATTTTCCTCTAAATGAAATAACACATATATGTTTTAAAAAATTAATGTTTTTAGATCTCTGTAAGTGTTGGGCCTATTTAGAAATCTTTTTTTGTTTCTATCCATGGATCATTAAAATGGTTGACTTTTATTTTAAATTTATTAATGTATATGATATTAATCTCTTTGACCAAACTATTTATAAATTTATTTTTAGAACCTTTGCCATTTCAATTGATGGCATGATGAAATGATGAAATGTCAGGCTGTAACTGTTATTTTCTTCTGAAGAGTTAATCTATTTCGTTATTTGCTCTGAAGTAGTGGATCCAAAGCTATAATATTTCATAGTTCTGTTGGTGGTGACAGCCACATTCATTATAAGCAGGCTATTAATCCTACAATGCTTCCTTCAGCTCAAGGATCAGTAAGTTCATCAGACACCCATCTTCTGGAAATCTGCAGGGTGTAGCAAGGGGCTGTGGTAAGTAAGAGCACAGATGTATCAGTTGAAAATTTGACTATTTTTGTAATAGAATTCACTGGTAAGACCTTTGAGCAAGCAAACAGAACTGGCACACACTGCCTGGTATACTATTGGTCAGTGACAAAGTATAAACCAACTACAAAATCTAGGCACGATGTGAGGGGATGAGGGAGACTTTCCAAAAGGTATCATGAACCAATTCCAAAGGTCATTTTTGACATCTGATTGGACAAGGCATAACAATGATCTCAGGAGGCCGACTCTCATCTGTATTTGGAGCTTTTACTGCTTTCTCTCTAAAAGTAAAATAAAAAGTCAGTACAACTAAGCTATCAAGTTTAATTATGGCAAATGGGGAGCAACTGCAGGGTTAAATACCATCCAAATAACCCTTTCCAGACTTTTCTTCACCAATCATGAATATTAAGCACCTCTTGTTTTTTTCTGCCCTTTCTATGTAAGTTTAACACTCACATTTCATTTAACATGTCTATGTCTTACATGTTTCTTAGGTTATTAACTTTTTTGTCCATGTATATCTAACTCACCTTATGAGTTTTCCTGTCTTTATAAGTACTACCTTATTTATTAACTGTGCTCAGCATATCTCATGAGTTTCATCTAGCCCATTTGTTTTTCTTATCCTCTATGTCAGAACTGAAGTTCTTAAATAATGCAGCAAACTTGCACTGTAGTAGTTATGCAAAATGAGACTTCTATCATGTTATTATAATTATTAACTGAGTCATATAAGCAGTGATTAATAAATTTAAGCAGTTTAGAAAATTAACCAAAAAAAAAGGAGAATTGTAGGATTCCACTCCCCCCCATACTCTTTAAACAAGATTTAAAAATTATTTGCTTCTAAGTAATTTCTCTTACCTAACATGAAGGTAACCCTATTATTGTTTTTTCATCTAGTTCTCTAATTTTGCTTTAGTTGGAACTAAGTTAGCTTGAGTAACAGTAAATACTCAAAACAACAACAGCTTAAAAAAATAGTTTATTTCTCTGTCATGTGTGTGAAAGAAGTTTTCCAGCTGAGCAAGAACAAGGAAAGAAAAAAAAAGGCAAAACCAAACTGAAAAGTTAAATACGAGATGTTTATTTATAGGCATCAGCTAGAACTTAAGTCATATGACCATATTTAAATCAAAGGATGCTGGAAATTGTCTTTTTCTCCCCATTGGCCATGAGTCTAGTTAAAAATCAGCATTTAGGGAAAAAGGAGATAACACATATTGGAAGAAGAGTATCAGGCTCTGTCACAAAAGTCTGAACAGAACCAAAATTTCCACTAAAGTGTAAAAATGTGATTGACCTATATAAATAGGACAAATGTCCTGCCACCTTGTGGGAATATCATCATTTTCTTTCCAATCTAAAGCCTGATGTAAATCCAAATCCATATTATTACAGCTCTCCCTAAAATGTGCATAATTATGATCAAGTTAGCATAAGATTAAACATTTTCCTGTAAGACTTTAGATTCAAAATAACCAATAATTATCTTGTGCAGCATACTTAGCAAATACATCTTATTACCATAATAATGTCAAGATCGTATTAAACCAAATATAAAACTTTGGAAACAATTAAAAATGAACCTAACTCACCCTCAACAGGTGCATGCTTTTCTCCTCTCATCACCCTTTTCTATTTGCTTGGGTTGTTTTTCCCCTGAACTTTACATTTTCAGAAAAGTAAACTACTCATCTGCCCTTCAATATGGATAATTTGTTAAAAGGTAGAACTTTATACATTTCTCTTCCAATCACTGGCTCTAGTCAATTTGAGGTGGTTGATCTCTAGATTTCCTTTGAGATCAAAGGAAATCTTTGGTAAGGAATGACCTACTTTGAGTAGGTCAAAGTAGCCCTTTGAGTTGGTTTCCACGTTAAATTTTCATTCATTGAAGTTCTCCAACCAATAAACCTGGCACTTTCCAACCTCTCAATAGATGATATCTGCCCTACCTGCTTTGGGAGAAAAGACTTAAGGTGGCTGGGCCAGGGGGCTGTAGTGCTGTCTCTATTGTATCCTATAACGCCTGAAATCTTACAGGAAGGGAACTAATATTTATTGAAACAATTACTCATTGCTGAACACCAGAAATTGAAGGTTTATTCAATATACTTTAGTGGAATTGTATTGCTTTCTTAAATAATCATACACAAAAATTTCTTGTTAATCATATTCTTGGATATTTTATGTTTAGCTTTCACTGAGGTCTTTTTTTTCCATTATATTTTCAAGTTGATTTTTCTAGGAATATAAGACAGCTATTGACTTTTATATATTAATTTTGTAGCTAGCTACCACATATATTTTCTTACTGTTTTAAATAAGTTTTTCACTTAATTCTCTTGGGTTGTTCAAATGTACAATGGTATGATCTATTCTTTATATTTTATTCTCCTACTTATTTCTTTTTAGAAGTTTACCGCTAACCACCATGAAGAATGACAGTCCCTGGTTTATAACTTGACTCCACCTGAGATGTTAGAAGCTTTACACCTATTCACTAAATTAAGCCCCAAAGCTACTTATAAAGTGGGTATAATCCATGATTCACAAAGGGAAATTACCTAAGGTCACAAAAGTAAATAAGGGAAATAAATATTTTTTGAACCCAGATTTGTTCTCACATTTCATGTATTTTCTATGATTTCACAGAATAAACCCAAAAGGAGAAAATATAAGATTCAGTAAAAAATTAGGATCTATTCTCCAGCTAATGCTGGAGATTTTCATCACAGGAAAATCATAAATCAGAAAAGTACCTATTCCAGTTATGTACTGCTGTGTAATACATAATCCAACCTCAAGAGTGTAAAACTATATACATTTTATTATACTCATGGATTCTATAGGGCAGATATTTGGACAAGGCACAGTGAGCATAGTTTGACTCTCTACAGGGCACCACACAGCATGCCACGTTCTGCTAACAGAACTGTTAGGTACAGGTAATGTTGTAGTTTTGGCTATATGGGTGACAAGATGAGGCTACATAGAGGGAGAGACAACAGAATTTGGAGAATCTTGCCTGGCAGGCCAGGAACTTTGGATGTTTATCTGTAGACAGGCTTTAAAGGAACAATGGCCAAATTTGCATTTCAGTTTATTCTAACAGCATTTTGAAAGCTATATTGGAGGTGACTGAGGCAGGAAGCAGGGGATATGTTAAGGAGAAATGATGAATGTTTTTACTGGGGCAATAGCAGTGAGAACTGCTGTGATTTTCCGGTGGATTATATAAGCAAGTTTGGGATAGGGGTTGAGTTTAGGAGGATTCCAGGCAGAACTGGATATCCCAGCAGATGGTGAGGCTGTGCAGGAGGCCAGAATGACATGGCGGAATAGCAGAATGACATGGAGGGAAAGAGGGATGATGGATTTCATTTGGAAACATTAAATTTGACTTGTCTGTGGGAAATTTCCCCATATTACTTCAAGAGGAATTGTCAGGTAGGTAGCTGTCAGTCTGTGCTACAGTTTGAGGAATCAGCGTATAGATGGAAACTGAAGCCAAGGGTGTGAATGAGATTGTATGGGAAGGTTTTCAGAAATAATAATTTAAGAAGAAATAAGGACAATCACTGGAAAGTACCAATAATTCCATCCAAAGCTGAGTAGGAAGATCAGAGAGCTGGAGGAAAAACTAAGAGAAAGTGGATCTGTAAAGTAATTGAAGGAGAATGTCAAGGAGTTTTTGCTCCATAGGTTCATTTGAACTCTGTGACTGAAACAAAGATATTCTCTCTCTAATGCCAAGGATTGGGCTCCTTAAAATATCAACAGGAGAAATTTTTAGTTACAGCAAAGAAAGCTGTAGTGGTTCTTGCTTTGTCTCCCATATCTTTTTTTTTTTTTTTTCTGACAATCCCTCCACATGCCTGGTTTCCTGGGTGGAAGGCCAATCATTGGAATCCATCTTGCTGGTCATAGTGATTGGTTCACAGTATATGCGTGGGAGGAGCCACACTGTTTTCCCTTTCTTTTCCTTCCTTCCTTCCTTCCTTCCTCCCTCCCTCCTTCCTTCCTTCCTTCCTTCCTTCCTTTTTTTGCCTCCTCCTCTCCCCTTTCTGGAGTTGTATCCTATTGCTTGCATCAAGAGCTGATATTGGCTGGTTTTAACAGCTGGCATTTTTTATATGGTGTCTGTTCCAACTGACCAATTGTTAAATATACTGAATATGATCCCTGTTGCCACCAAAACATGTTAACTGATTCAGATGTTTAGAATAACTGAAGAACAGAGTTTGATCTGAAAGGAAGCTGTAAAGTACCTGAAACAGGCAACCTGTAAATTATGACCCAATTATTTTTAGGAAATATCAATCTAAAGTGAGGCTTTGTAAGTTGAAGTACATTTACGATTTTCAGGGCTTTTGCATCAGAAGGACAAATGAGTGAGCATGCTAAGGATGCTGGCCAGGAAGTTGTTGAAATGATGTACCAGGAAGGAAGTAGAGTCAGAAAGGGGATCACTGATTTGGAAAGAAAGGTGGAGTCAAGAGACTTGAGGTCTCTATGGGGCCAGAGTGGAAATAAGGGGGCTGGACACACTGAAGGATGAGAACTTATGGTCTGAGAATGAGGGACTGGAGTGCTGTTATTGAATATGCATAGCCATTCTGGCTGGGGACAAGTTCTAGGGTGTGAGTAAGGAATGAGGTAGTAAAAGGGAGCGAGGTGGAAACTCAGTCTAGTATGTTGAGGAACAGGATAGGACTTTGGATGCATCTGCTAAATGGATGCTTGACATCTGTTAGGATTTCATGAGGAAAAAATATAAACGAAGCAAATGTGTGTGAGTTAAGACATATACATCACTACTGTTGCATTCTGTCTCACCAGATCTTTACAGATTAGATCTCAAGCTGTTTAAGAATATTTCCTTGACTCCTAGCTTTTCTAATGATGGGTCTAACAGTCTAAGTGCCTCCCTCACTTCATATCATTAAGGTTATATTTAAAGCATCTGCTATGGGAAAAATATAGTATGAATCTTGATAGTCAGATATTTTATAGGTGAACATGCTTTTTCAAGACTGAAATTCAGTGTTTCTGAATTTGTAACAATATTCTCTCCAAAACAAGGGTGAGTAGAACACCTTGATCAATTATTTTTTCTTGAGAATATATTTTCCCGTTTTTCTAGTCTCACTTGAAATAATTTTCCATAGTTTATGGAATAACAGTCTAAGTATTTACAAGTCATGGAGATAGTCATTTTGCTTTGAGATATAATTACAAATCAACATGTAGAAGTGCTAAAGCAGAATTTTTTCTAATTTAAATAATAACACTAGTATTTATTGCAGATATTCAAATATTGTCTTAAAAAGAGGAGGCAATTACAGTTGTAGATGAAAGACTAGGAGTATTTATACCAAACAGAAATGTGGTAATTCAGAGAAAATGGGTAAATGCCCATAGTAAACCAAGCATACTGATACAATGTTTAAGACTGACCAAAGAAAACCTCAAAATGTTTGAGCCCTCATCTTAATGCTCCTTTTTTTGTGTGTGTCAGGGGGAAGCTCAGCTGGGTGCTCTGTGATGACCTAGATGGCTCGGATGGGGGGTTGGGAGGGAGGTCCAAGAGGGAGGGGGTATAGGTATACATATAGCTGATTCACTTCATTGCACAGCAGAAACTAACACAACATTGTAAAGCAATTATACTCCAATAAAAAATAAAAAAACAAAAGAAACCAAACAAAAATTAATGCTCCTTTTAATGAAGGCAGTTTGACACAAAGTCCATAGCTTCCCTTATGTATTAAAAAACTCTCAAGAGACCATATACTTTCATGCTCCTGTTTTTAGATTCAACAACACTTTACAATTTTTTCTCAAAATATTCCTAGGAAGAAATTCCCAAATATTTATCAAGTATTTTTTCATTGTCCCATAACAAATCTTTCTCAGATTCTAATTCAAAGTTTTTTAGTGAAATTAAAGGATATGGAAGGAGTTACATGGATTTAGTGCTTACAACAGGAGTAGTTTCTTTAAAATCTGAATAATTCATGATACCAATTCAATAAACCAAGCGAAAATGATCACCTTGCTTTCTGGGCCCTAAAAAGACAGCAGGTGGAATCACTTATCTGAGTCTCTGATGGGTTAGGTGAAGAAGATGGAAAAGGCCTGAGGCAGAGATTTAAGGGGCAAAAGCACTATACAGCCATAGGGATATGTCTGAATAATCTATTCTCCTTCTTGGAATGGCCCTTCTTTCTCTTCTCCATGATCTTTTACACAAATGTCTTTTCTCTGTGGAGTGTTCATTCATCCACTTCCCCAGACAGAGGTCATTCCCTTTGCACACAGCTTTTCATAGATATGCATATGTAACCCATTGTACTGTAATAACTTATTGAATGTCTCTCAGGCCATAGTGAGGTTCCTCAGGAGTCCTTCGTGTCTGGTTCAGTGCCAGAAATGTTAGATTCATTATAAAAGACTTATTATCATTAGAATGGTTACTTTATTCAACACATTAAAACAGTCAAGGCACCATACTTTCCTCAGGTGGCAAAAGGATGTGGTTCCAACTTGATGTTAAAGAAATTAGATATCTTCACCTTAATGTCTTTTAATCCACCTGTCAGAATTATAAGGCAAGGGTGGGAGTGGTCAGCTAACTCAGCTACTTGAGATTCTGGACTTCCTGAGATCACAGGGAGAGAGATATGAATAGGCTGAAGACGTATAATATCGACCAACTTTTATGAAGAAATGATAATCTGGGAAACATCTGACATTTTCTCGAGGTCAGAGATCAACCCAGCTGTATGTATTATGGTGTTTTCAATCCAAATTAGTGTTGTCAACATTAAAAAAAATGCTTTTGTGGGTGGAAGATTCTCATGAAATAATCCAAGAAATAACAGCAGGGGAAGGGAGACAGCCTGGGGAAGTCAGGACAAGTCGCGGGTGTTAGTTTTAGTTAGATTCCCTATCAGCTTGGGCATTTCCCAGATGTGTGGATTTGGTTGCATGATTTAGCCTTCTCTGATTTAATCTCAGCACCTTTAAAATAGCAAAAGTATGTGGCTCATTGTTCTGTTTTGATAATTAAATGAGACTGGGTATATAAAGCATATAAAAAAGGGTAGGTATCAATACATTTTAGCCTTCTTATTTTATCTGAAATCCAACCAATATTTATTCCATAGTTGAAGAGCTCTTGAACTTTAGTGTGCATAAGAATAGGCTTGAATTCTTATTAAATTGCACATTTTTGAGCATCACTACAAGAAATTTTGGTCCAGTTGGTCTCTGAGGCCCAGAAATCTTTTAAACAAGTCTTTCAGGTGATTCTGATATAAGTGCATTTAAAAGACCACACTTTAAGCAAAATACCACCAAGAACCATTTAGGTAGAATGGTAGATGTGTAGTATATGGTACAATGCATTTATAATTTTATGTAGGCTAGAGTTCAGTGATGATAAGTGTATAAGAAAGGGGAAAAGTATGGGTCTAGTTGGTTTCAAAACAATAGACAATTTTTTCAAGATTCTAAAGGAAAGGACACTGTCATTTTTACTGTGAGAAATGTTACCTGCCCATCCCCCCTATCCCTGCACCCCTCAGCTATCCTGTTATCTAAACACAGCAGCACCATCCAGTCAAGGAATGACTGTGAACCCATTGAAATTTGTGGTCATACTGACAAAGATGGTCTCCCTGAACAACTTCATTCAGGCTTCTCTGAACTCTCTTCTGAACTAGGCCGGAACTTACACATGTCCCACCCCTCCCTGTCCCACTGCTGGGCCTGCACAGCCCAGATGTAGCAAGAATCCTGCCAAGTCAGTTTATAGAGAATCTCACCACACTTGATATTTAATCACCCTGGCCTGCCTTTAGCAAGAATCCTATTAGGTCAGTTTAGCAAGAGTTTCCCCACCCTTGATATCTCCTCTTAGTACTTTTCCATCCACTGACCCCTCATTCTGCTCCTTGGCTCTAAATCCCCATGTGTCCTTGTAGCATTTGGAATTGAGCCCAGTTCTATACTGAGGTCTCTTTTCTCCTAATCTGTGTTTACTGCTTTAACTACTGTCTAGCTGTGATTCTCTTTAACCATATATAAATGTTAAGTCTATTTTTGTACC
This sequence comes from Lagenorhynchus albirostris, assembly GCF_949774975.1. Taxonomy (NCBI): domain Eukaryota; kingdom Metazoa; phylum Chordata; class Mammalia; order Artiodactyla; family Delphinidae; genus Lagenorhynchus; species Lagenorhynchus albirostris. The sequence continues at coordinate 86,724,302 of NC_083098.1, forward strand.
CAGAGTGCTGCTCACCACGGTACCTACTGTACTTAACACATGTGCACATTTTTATGAGTAAGTAACACAGAGAATGTGCCTTCTCCAGGCATTTGAAACACCTCACAACACTTTATATTCGGAAACTGCTTCCCCCACTTTCTCAGTGCTTCTACAACTTCACTTACTTTAAATGGCAAGAATTAAGTTTTCCTAGAAGTCTTTCTTCTTTCTGATACCTCTCCTTTCCCTATTTTCCCCACCTCCAAGCTCCTGGCAAACACTTTTCCACTCTGTGTTTCTATGAGTTTGACTTTTAAAAGTTTTCTTAGATTCCAAAAATAAATGATACCATGCAGTATTTTATCTTTCTCTGTCTGATTTATTTCACTTAGCATAATCCCCTCAAGATTGTCACAAATGGCAGGATATTTTTTCATGGCTGGATAATATTCCACTGTGTATATATATCTCACAACTTCTTTATTTAGTCATCCACTGGTGGACACATAGGTTGTTTCCATCTCTTGGCTATCGTGAATAATGTTGCAACAAATATGGGGGGTGTATATGTCTCTTGATATACCCAGAAGTGGAATTTCTGGATCATATGGTAGTTCTATTTTTAATTTTTTGAGGAACCTCCATACTGTTTTTCATAGCTGTACCAATTTACATTCCTACTAGGCCTCCCTTTTCTCCACAGCCTTGCCAATACTTATTGTCTCTTGTGTTTTTGATGACAGTCATTCTAACAGATGCGAGGTAATATCTCATTATAGTTTTGATCTGCATTTCCCTGATGATTAGGGATGTTGAGCACCTTTTCCTGTACCTACTGACCATATGTAAGTTTTCTTTGGAAAAATGTCTAATCAGAGCCTTTGGCCATTTTTTTAATTGGATTTTTTTTCTATTGAGTTGTATGAGTTCTTTATATATTTTGGGTATTAACCCAAATTATCAGATATATGATTTGCAAATATTTCTCCCATTCCAAAGGTTGCCTTTTCATTTTGTTGATGGTTTCCTTGGCTGTACGGAAGCTTTTTAGTTTGATGTAGTCTCACTTGTTTATTTTTGCTCTTGCTGCCTATGCTCTTTTTGTCAAATCCAATAAATCATTGCCAAGATGAATATCAAGGATCTTACCCTCTATGTTTTCTTCTAGGATTTTTATGGTTTCAGTTCTTATGTTCAAATCTTTAATCCGTTTTAGTTGATTTCTGTGTATGGTGTAAGGTAGACATCCAGTTTCATTCTTTTGCATGTGGTTTTCCAGTTTTCCCAGCATCATTTATTGAAGAGACCATACTTTACTCAGTATATTCTTGGCTCCTTTGTTGTAAATCAATTGATCATATAAGCATGGGTTTATTTCTGGGCTCTCTGTTCCATTCAATTGATCTATGTCTGTTTTTATGCCAATATCATAATACTGTGATTACTGTAGCTTTGTAATATAGTTTGATAGGAATCTTTGTGGAACAGTTGCCTAAGTACCATCATAATTTCTAAAAAAATATCTGAAAGTCCTTTCCTTGGTCTATTCTTTACATCAAGACTGTTTGATTGGCAAATGATAGAGTATCAAGTTCAATGCCAAAGAGAAATGTATTGATTCACAAAGCTTAAAAATACCTGGCTAAGGTTAGCTTCAGACAGGGTTTTATCTAAGAGTTCAAGAAATGAAGGTCATCCTTCAGTTTCTCATTATCTTTTGGCTCTGCTTTGTACTGTGTTATTTTTATACTTTGGCTCTGCATGATGGCTTCTTTAAGCTCTAGGCTCAAATTATTGTGACTATTGGCAATCCCAGTGCAGAAAAGAGAGTATCTTTTTTTGGTAACCCCTCAAACAAGTCCAGGGATTTACCATATTGGACAATTCTGAGTTACTTACTCATCAATGTAAGGGATAAAATACTTCACTTGATCAGGCCTAGGATACGTGTTTTACTTCAAATCTGAAATATATAGATGAAGAATGGGTAGAAATGGTTTTCTTAAGAAATTGAAAGGTACCATTATTAGAAGAGGAAATGGATATCAGGTGATTAAAAAAACCAACTTATTTCCCCAAATTCTTTTGGGTCTCTGGGCTTTTTCAATCCTTATATTCTATACCTGAAAATTCCTTCCCCAACTCTCTTTCTGGTGACTGCCTAAATATCCTTTTAGAACCAAGTCAAATATCATCTCAAGGGTCAGAGTCTGCTTAAATGTCATCTTATCAGGGGGTGTTTACTTACTACCCTGTTCTGTCTACTTTCTTATTTCCTTACTCTAATTTTTTATTCTTCACAGCACTTTTTACCATTTGTCACATTATGTATTTTCTACATCTCCTTCCTAGAATGTCAGCTCAGAAGGGGAGGAATTTTTGACTGCTTTTTACTGTTGTATCACCAGTCACTAGAAGAGTACCTAGTACCTAAGAGGTGCTCAATAAATACCTGTTAAATGAATGGATACATGAATGAACTTATCTCCTACCTCCTTAGTGCATGTCAATACCTACCTCCATGTCCTGTCAATACCTTGTATATATTTCTGTTCTGGTCCTAGCACACTGCACTCTACCTACAGGGATAAGTGTACCCCTGGGTGGCCTAACCAACCATTTGTTTAATTGTATCAATCACTCTCTCTACTTTTGGAGCTCTAAGTCTTCATGAATTGTGCTCCCACTAAGTACTAGGGCATCTGTTTTATATGCAGTTTTCTTTTCTTTCTTTATTTATTTGGTTGTGCTGGGTCTTAGTTGCAGCAGGCAGGCTCCTTAGCTGCCGCTCGAGGGCTCCTTAGTTGCGGCTTGCCAGCTCCTTAGTTGTGGTACATGGGATCCTAAATTGTGGCATGCAAAATCTTAGTTGGGCATGCAAAATCTTAGTTGCAGCATGCATGTGAGATTTAGTTCCATAACCAGGGATTGAACCCAGGCCCCCTGCATTGAGAGTGTGGAGTCTTAACCCCTGTGCCACCAGGGAAGCCCCTTTATTCAGTTTTCTTAATTGGTTTCATTAGTCTGACTGTCAGCATCTGGGAATGTAGACATTTCCCAATTACCCTTTGTTAATTTATTCATGTTCAGTTGGTAATTATTTATTTATTTTCCTAGTTTTATTGAGAAATAATTGACATACATCACTGTATAAGTTTAAAGTGTACAGCATGTCATTTGGTATTTGTTGAGGCTGTGTTAGGATGCTGGGATAGTTCAGGAGCTAAGATTATAAGAGAGAAGGAAATATTTCTACTTATGACATATAATCTCAATATTTAAGTATATTTTGGATTTATTCTAATCTCTTATTTAAAATAAACCACCATAACAAAACAATTATTAGCTTAATTTCCTGAGATTATTGCTTTTTCATAACCAGGTATGCTACATATTTTGCAAAAGAAAATTAGCCCTAAGAAGCCAGAAGACCTGCATTCTAGTACGGATTCTACTATGATTATCTTCATGGTGTCAAATACGTCATTTCTCGTTTGAACCTTCCACCTTGATCCTCACAACCCCCTCTGCTTCATTATTTTTACCCTATATAACCCCTGTCCTCATCTCAGTTTCCCTTCCTCCACCTTCTAACTTTTGCACCCTGTGGAGTCAACTTACCTGTGGTATCAATCTGTTCTTCAAACACTCATCAGATCTTTCAGCCTTAACATTAGCACTCAGAGGACACCATTTCCTCAGGAAGTTAGAGTCTGGAGAGGAGAGGCCTCCTTGCTTCATAATTCTATTTCTAAACCATTAATCTTTCACCCTTTTAGAAACATCTCCTCAAGGTTTATGGAATTTAGCACTTGAAATCTCTGTCTTGCTTCTGTGCCCTAGTTAGATGCTATCAACTTATTGATATCTTCTTTTGATTTATGGGAGATGCACACAGTTCAGAACAATTTTCACCTATGCCATCATCCTGGGTGTGCTCACCATCCATGTGAAAACCTTTCTTATGTGTTGGCCTTTATTGCATTATTCATTCAGGTGTTCATTCATTCAAAAAATATATATTGACAAGCCCTGGGAGTATTGCAATATACAAGACAGACAAGATCTCTAACCTCAAAGAGCTTACATTCTAGTAGAGGAGAGAGGCAATTATCAAATAATCATAGAAATAAATGTAGTAATGCTATTGTGATAAGTACATGAAATATGTGGTGATATAGAAACTGATAAAACACAGATTTGACCTCGTCAAGGAAATTAGGAGGCTTTTCTGGGGAAGTGACACGAGAACTGAGATGTGAAGGATGAATAGAAGTAAATGCCAGAAAGGAGAGAGGGAAGAGTATTCCAGGGAGAGGCAATTACATGAGAAATTATCATTGCAGCCTTGTATGTGCGCGTGTGCACATTGGGAAGAGAGTGGTGCGTTCACAGAAATTAGAAAGCCAGCATAGCTCTTTATTTCTTGACTTCGTCTCCTCACATGGGTTCTTCCTGCAGAGCTGCAAGATGGTTTCCAGTAACTCCTGGGGTATAACATTCCTCTTTTACATCTAGTTAGTAAGAATCAGTTCTTGGTGGTCTTTTGGGATAAGGAGGCTCTTCTGTTCCAGAAGTTCTGGAAAACTTTCTTCGGGTCAATTGATTTATATGGGATTATGTACTCTTAACATGGAATAGACTAACTGGCTAAATTAGGGTATGTGCCACCTCCTAGAGTACTGGAAATAAAATAAAAAATAAACAAATGGGACCTAATGAAACTTAAAACCTTTTCACAGCAAAGAAACCATAAACAAGATGAAAAGGCAACCCTCAGAATGGGAGAAAAGATTTGCAAATGAAGAAAATGGCAAGGAATAATCTCCAAAATATACAAGCATCTCACGCAGCTCAATATCAAAAAAACAAACAATCCAATTCAAAAATGGGCAGAAGACCTAAATAGACATTTCTCCAAAGTAGACATGCAGATTGCCAACAAACACATGAAAAGATGCTCAACATCACTAATCATCAGAGAAATGCAAATCAAAACCCCAGTGAGGTATCACCTCATACAGGTCAAAGTGGCCATCATCAAAAAATCTAGAAACAATAAATGCTGGAGAGAGTGTGGAGAAAAGGGAACCCTCTTGCACTGTTGGTGTGAATGTAAATTGATACAGCCACTATGGAGAACAGTATGGAGGTTACTTAAAAAACTAAATATAGAACTACCATACGACCCAGCAATCCCACTACTGGGCATATACCCTGAGAAAACCACAATTCAAAAAGAGTCCTGTACCACAATGTTCATTGCAGCTCTATTCACAATAGCCAGGACATGGAACCAACCTAAGTGTCCATCGACAGATGAATGGATAAAGAAGATGTGACACATATATACAATGGAATATTAGCCATAAAAAGGAATGAAATTGAGTTACTTGTAATGAGGTGGATGGACCTAGAGTCTGTCATACAGAGTGAAATAAGTCAGAAAGAGAAAAACAAATACTGTATGCTAATGCACATACATGGAATCTAAAAACACGGTTCTGATGAACCTACTGGCAGGGCAGGAATAAAGACGCAGACGTAGAGAACAGACTTGAGGACATAGGGTGGGAGGGGAAGCTGGGACGAAGTGAGAGAGTAGCACTGACATATATACACTACAAAATGTAAAATAGACAGCTAGTGGGAAGCAGCTGCATAACACAGGGGGATTGGCTCAGTGCTTTGTGACGACCTAGAGGGGTGGGATAGGGAGGGTGGGAGGGATGCTCAAGAGGGAGGGGATATGGAGATATACCTATACATAGAGCTGATTCACTTTGGTGCACAAGCAGAAACTAACAAAACATTGTAAAGCAATTATATTCCAATAAAGATATTAAAAAAATATAAATTAGGGTACATGGGCAGTCTCACCCCAATAAGACCTAAATGGGAGGAGAGACTCCTTCAATGGGAATTAAGGCTATTGTTAGTAGGAATAGAGGGGACAACTGCTGAGAGGTCACTAATAAATGTCCTCCATAGCCCTCCTCTTGGTACTCTTCAGAGGAAACTTGAGCATTGATGGTCAGTTCTGTGTGGTATATTTTAAAAGAGTTGATTATTAGGTGAGTCATTAAGAAGAGCCCTGAACAAGGTGACTGAAAAACTGCAACTATCTGAAAACAAAGACTTGAAGAAAATTGGTCTATTAATGTCCAGCATTACTAGTGGACATGTGGACATGGTATCAAGCTTCCAGTATTTTGAGGCATTGCCATGTACAGGAGGAAGAGTGTGCTTGCATGGCTGTAAAGACATAGCAAAGGCCAATAGGCAGTAATTTCATAGAAGTAAATTTTGAGTCATTGTAATACGAATTTTCTCATAATTGAAGCTGTCAACAATGGAATGGGATCTTAGGAAACTGTGAGGACTGTAAAACTGGAAATGTTCACGTATTAATGCCAGGTATTATTATATAGGAGCTGTTGGAGAAGAGAGATTTATGGCTCACACAATGACTGTAGTAGGCAATGATTTATTCCCAACTTTGACCTCTTCTAAATAATCACTACGGTGGCTTCTGTGTAACACACTTTTTGAAAGTTCTTTTCTTCCATCGTTCAACCATAAGTCACTTATCCTTCCTTTTGATCTCTTTATCCCCTGCAGCTTTTATCTTCTAAATTTTGACCATTTTTGCTGGTTGTATTCTTCTTCCAAACCTTGCCTTTGAGAACGTAGCCACCTGAAAACTTCATTGTCCACTTTAAGAAAGACACATGGCACAAGACCCATGGTTTAATTATAAATGATGGATTCTTGCTAGCCTAGAATACATATTAATCATTTTCAGTAGATGGCCTACATGCTGCCATGATTTTAATATATTCTGTGCTTTATCTTATTTACAAATACCATTAACTTAGCAAGGATAGTGTCTTTCTAGATATGTTGCATTATAAAATTTTCTAAAAAGAGCTTGCATGCATTTGTTGTAAAAGCTTGTTGAAATGAATCAAAAAGCATATTGCCTTAGGGCTTATATTGGCTTTAAGTCAGAGCCATTATTCTGTTATGTCTAAGAACTAATTAGCCCACAATTATTTGTTGAACTTCTTCTATAGGCAAGGGTCTCTTTAGAGGATTCCATCATAAGCTAAAATACTTAGGAAATGTATTCTAGTTGTTGGGAAAAGACAGATAAGTAGAAATTTGAAAAATGCATATATTTAGCCTCATTTAAAAATGTCTTTTGCTTTTCTCTGAACAGTGCTGAAAAAGCTATCTGGCTTTCATCATCAGTGTTTGGAAGTATTATGAAGACCAGGACAGACTAAGCTATTTGTATTGGTGTTTGGCATCTGCTGCTCCATGTCTGTGTTTGTCTTTATTAAAGTAATTAGAGAACAACATGTATCTAAGTTGGAGAGTAGTTTATCCAAAAACTTATTCTGGAATATCTCTGAAAACATACATGATGCTCAATCCATAAATACTAATAGCAATGAGCTTGGGATCCTAGCTACATTTAAAATATCCATGCTTCTGACATCTCTCAATGTCAAATAGAGGTAGGTGTCAACCTTTGACAAATCTAGTAGACTGGTTCTCCTCTCTGTACTGATCTGTCACTCATCAATTAGCTACTCATACTTGACAGAGTGAGAAGATGCCCATTTGTTGGAATGAGAATTTCCTGTTTCCATTTTACAAAATGAATAATAAAAGCTGAACTTTCTAAGTGTCTGCACTATTTCTAAACCAACATAAAATTTTCTTATATGTTTGAAAGGAAAAAAGATCTCTAAGACAACATGTGTTCAACCAAACTGCTACACCTTATTCTAGAATAAAATAAATTCAAAAGCACTAGCATGGATTAATTATGCCCTGTTTTGAGGCTGGTAATTGACAAATCTTTCACATGGGGTTCATTTGGTTTTATGAATGTATACCAAACTATAAATTTCAGTTCTGACATAAACAAAACACTATTATGATTAAGTGTAAATCAGACAGATCCTGCCTCCACAGAACTCTAAATTCACCAGTTAGAACCCAGTACTCTGGCAATATAAAGTATACTCTAGGACTTTTTTTTAAGTCAATTGACTTTTTAATTGACTTTCTTTAAGTCAATTTTAGAGCAACTGAGGATATGATTCAGGTCCAAATATGGGAGACACCAAAGACAATGCAATCTCTCAGATCAAGAGCATATATTAGAAACTGAAGCCCATGGGACCACAGATCCATAAATACATATAATTGGTCATCCATGCCTTCTCTCCACTGAATTAAAATTTTTACCAGTATAAAATCTGGGATTTTTAAATACAAAAATCTGGAGTTTGGGTTATCTGGGAAATCAGTAACATGTAGCTGAACAGGATTGTTTGTTATAGAAACTCTCCTGTTGGTCCATCTTCAATCAACTCACACAGTGTATGCACATGCTCCTATATCTGGTCCTTGATGAGCATTTGGAAACACGACCACTATCCTTGGGATGTAGGGTCAGGAAGGATGGGTAGCGTACTGCATGTAGCACTATAGGACAATTCATCTTGTTGATGCTTCTGTGGTGGAGATGGTTATTTAGGGCAGTTCCAACTGCCTTGGAATCACCTAAAGAAGTTTGTAAAGTTATTAATTTTTAAGTTTCACTCTCAGAAATTTAAAGACAGTATATACCTCAGGATGGTAGTGGTGGGAAGTGGGGAGAGTGGGCAGGATCTGAATTGCATAAATTCTTCCCAGGTACATCTAATATTTAGGTTGGTAAGCTACTGTGTATTCAGCAACCTTACCATATCCTGATGCCTTAATTTGCACAAGGAGGTCAAAGATTATAAAGAAAGTCTGTAAATAGGAATTGGGCTCTCTGGGTTTTAGCTACTTGTTTACTAGTTATTATTTGTGGGACTTGGGCCAAGTATAGAACATAAGTCTCAGTAATTACACCTATAAAATGAAGTCAGGGATTTAAGTGTGCTATACAATGCCACCAAAATTCCTATGAAAATAAAAAAAAAACTTTTAACATGCAATTAAAAAAAATTAAAAGTTATCTATGAGAGAAAAACTAATATTGAGAGCTTTTGATAAAAACTGACATTGTTTTGATTTGAAAAGTTCTCTAAAGTCATGACACAAAAATATCCCATTGAAAAATCTTTTTCCTAACTGATTTGCCTGAGTGATTCTGGAACCATAAGGATTAGTAACAGGTCTCTTACATCTCTTCCTCCTTCAACTTTATATCAGAAAACATGATCAAACTGTACTTCAGCAGATTAGTATAGAAGCAAATACAACTGAAGAGAAAGACAAGCAAAGAAACTATCATCATGTCAAAATACATTTAAAAATAAACTACATTAAAAGACTTAAAAAGTCTCTAGAGAGATTTATAGGCTCTGTGAATATATTATTTGTTTAAATTAACCAAAGGCAAAGGAGAGTACTGAAGACTGAAAAATACAGTCAAGCTACAAGAACAAGAAGAAAAATAGGACTAAAGCAAGGAGGATTAAAATGTATTAATCCCTCCTTGCTAACACTGCAAGTGCGATGATATAGAAAATTATGAGTTACTCAGGGAGACACAGTCAGCGAGACAGAATAATTCAGTGTCCTTAATCCTCTCTCTTTTTTGGAACTGAGAACATTCATAGATGGAGACACATGCATGTCACATCACATCCATTCCAGTTTTTAGTTATTTAGATATTCTCTATTTTAAAATATCATGCTGTAAATCTACATTAAAAAATGAGCAAGCAACAACAGTACTTGAGAAAGAAACAACTTTGAACACAATACTTTAGCATCTAATTATTCAAATACAAATAAGATACAGTTTAATTAATATAAACTAAAGTACACCTAATATAAATTACAATACTCTTAAATTCTGCATACTAAAGAAAACAGGAAAAAAGTGACAGCATTCAAATCTCATAGTGAAAAAAAAATGTTTTCAAATTAAGAGGACATGAATTTGCAATTCCAACCTTCCTATTTATTAGGTGTGTAACTTTGAACATGATATTTAATTTCTCTGAGGCTCAGTGAAAATATTTTTGAGGTGGCCTGATAAAGGGGGACTAATGGAATTGGTAACTATACTTACGAGCTTAAGAGACAGAACATGTTATTACTCTGCTTTGACCTGTATTTTTCTCCTGTGGGAGTTTTTGAACAGAACTTAAAAATTTATAAATATATCGTATTTTCCTCATATATGAGTAGTAAAAACTTGCATTCTTTTTTGTCTTGGAATATTAGTAATAAACAATTAAAATGGTTCAACCTGCACTCCAGGTCCTTGTTTACCATTAATTATTTGTGGGACTTGGGCAAATCACAGTTAATTAAACTATCCATAATTTTGTATCTTGGACTATTGACAGAGAAATGTGGTGAGGACACTAATGGATGTGAGTGATATATTTAGCACCAACATACATCTGGGAACTTTTATGGCCCTCCCAGGTGGTTTCTGTAGCCCACAAAATACCACTAGCCAATAATAAGATATCACTACTGGATGAAACATCTGAGAACAAAGCTTGTTAAAATGGGCACAAAATTGGAAACTGCATTTGTACATATCTTCTCATTCATGATAGCATGAGTTGTTGGGTAGACTGAGTTGTGTCTCATGTGAAAAGGAATTGACTAATTTGAATGAGAGTATAAATTATATGAACCTTGTCAAAATTAGCCTTGAGAAAATGTATTAACAGATTTCACAATGCCTAAGGGAATCAAGAGGCTAATAATATTTTCCAGAGATAACGTAAGTTAGAATTCTTCTGATAATTCCCTATGCTTCAGGTATAGAGACTACTATTTATCCCCATATATACATTCTTCAATGGTAATAAGACCACTGATTTTTAGCTGGACTCATGACTATAAGAGTAAACACATTTCTCTTATTGTGGAATGGAGGTGAAAGTGTTGCTTGGTAATTTCCAGTTAAGAAAAGAGTCCCATTTAAGGCTTCCCTGGTGGCGCAGTGGTTGAGAGTTCGCCTGCCGATGCAGGGGACACAGGTTCATGCCCCAATCCGGGAGGATCCCACGTGCCCCAGTCCGGGAGGATCCCACGTGCCGCGAAGCAGCTGGGCCCGTGAGCCATGGCTGCTGAGCCTGCGCATCCGGAGCCTGTGCTCCAAAACGGAAGAGGCCACAACAGTGAGAGGCCCGCGTACCGCAAAAAAAAAAAAAAAGAAAAAGAGTCCCATTTATAATAGCATCAAAATGGATAAAGTACATAATAATAAATTAAAACAAGGAGGTGAAAGATCTATACACTGAAAACTACAAGACATTGATGAAAGAAATTGAAATCAACAAAAATAAATGGGAAGCTAGTCCATGCTCATGGATCAGAAGAATTAATGTTGTTACAATGTCCATGATACCTCAAGTGATCTATGAGGAGAATGCAATCCCTATAAAAATTCCCATGGCCTTTCCCACAGAAGTAGAAAAAACAATCCAACAATTTGTAAGGAATCACAAAAGACAGCAAATAACCAAGGCAATCTTGAGAAAATAGAGCAAAGCTGTATCATGCTCCCTGATTTCAAACTATATTACAAAGCTATAGTTATCAAAACAGTATAGTATTGGCATAAAATCAGACACATAGATCAGTGGAACAGAATAGAGAGACACAAACCCACATATATATGGCCAATTAATTTATGACAAACGAGCCAAAAATTCTAGAATTAATATTAGGCATTTATCACTATAAACTTCCCTTTTAGAACTGCTTTTACTGCATCCCATAAGTTTTGGCATTTTGTGTTTTTATTTTCATTTGTCTCAAGATATTTAAAAAATTTCTTCCTTTTTCTTGACTGATTGGTTGCTCAGAAGCATGTTGTTCAATCTCTACATATTTTGTGAATTTTCTAGTTTTTTTCCTTGTAACTAATTTCTAGTATTATACCATTGTGGTCAGAAAAGATGCTTGATATGACTTCAATATTCTCAAATTTAGTAAAATTTGTTTTGTGGCTTAATATACAATCTATCTTGGAGAATGATTCATGTGCACTTGAGAAGCATGTGTATGCTGCTGCTGTTGGATGAACTGTTCTATATATGTCTGTTAAGTCCATCTGGACTAACATGTAGTTTAAACCCAATAGTCCCTTATTAATTTTCTGTCTGGGTAATTTATGCATTGTTGAAAGTGGAGTATTGAAGTCCCCTACTATTATTGTATTACTGCCTATTTCTCCCTTCAGATCTGTTAGTATTTGCTTTGTATATTTAAGTGCTCCAATGTTGGGTGCATAAATATTTTAATTGTTATATCCTTTTAGTGAGTTGACCCCTTCATCTTTATATAATGAACTTCTTTGTCTCTTGTTACAATTTTTAGCTTGAAGTCTATTTTGTTTGATATAAGACTAGCTACCCCTATTTTCCGTTGCTTTCCATTTGCATGAAATATCTTTTTCTGTTCCTTTGTTTTCTGTCTCTGTGTGTTCTAGACTTTAAAATGTGTACATATTTTTTCTAACAATCCTAATAAGATGAAAGAACCATTCTTGGCTTTAATTTTCAATTTGATTTTTTATTCATTAAATTTAACTTTCATATCTATTAATTTATCACTTCCACATATTTGGCCAATGTATACATATATATATATCAATGTTCTTGAGGTCAGTTCTTAGTTCATTTTCCGCCAGTTTTTATTGTTGTTTAATAATACAATATTTATTGCTATGGATTTTCTTTTGAAAATGACCTTGGCTGTATCTCATAGATTTTGATAATTGGTTTTGTTATTTTCTAAATAGACAAATTTGGTTGTAGTTCCTCTTTGGTCTAAGAGTATTTGTAAGTTTTCATTCACAACCTGGATTACTATTTTCTCTGTGAGTGAGTCTATGTTTCTGTTCTACTGTTATTTCACATGGTGAGATCCTTCTTCCTTTCTCATGCAACCTTCCCTGACCTTTCCATCTCCCCCCATTTCTTCACATCTAATTCCTTTCTATTCTTTTTTCTCATAGTATATCACTATTACTTTCACTACCTTATTCGAATTATAGTTTTTATTTTATACTGTGATTATTTATAGGTGTGTCCAAGTCCTAGTTTGCAAATTCTTTTGGTGCAGGATAAATTTTTGATTTGCCTTGAACTTTAATAGGTTATAATACTGTGCCTTGTACAGAATAAGTACTTGGTAAATGCATAGGGGCTGAACAAATGCCTGTGTTTGAGTGTCAGAAAATACAGGATACAAAAACCAGCTGAACTGACCCAGAAATTTAGTGTAAAGAAATCCCAGCTTAACAGGTGGGTAGCAAATCCTGAAAACAAACAATGCCAAATTGGAATTGGAATACAGCAGGCTTCAAGGTTGCTCTCAGGAAGATGAATGAGGATTCCAAGCAATAAAAAGAGTGACAAATGAGTTGGATGATAGTAGTGACACACTGAAGAAAGCATATGCTTCCTCTTTCAAAAAGAATAAGTGAGACAAAGAGAAACTCCAGGAAAAAGTAACAGTTAAATGTGTCTAAGAAAGTCATTGTCCAAATGTGAGATAAACTAAATAAGGGAAACTAAATAAGGGATGATTTTGAGTAAATAGTGAAATATAATTATAAAGAATCCATTTGACCTGTATGCTTGGGATCATTACATATTGATTAGTACAGGGGTGGTGATACTGGACCTAAAGTGAAGAAAATGGGATCTTAGCACATAAGGTAGATCTCCATTGAATTTATGAAGTCATTATACTGCAACTGCTGTTTATTAGTTTTCAACTCTTAGAACGCTTCTACAGACAAAGCATACAGTTAATTATGGCTACAGAACAGAACCTAAATGTTAGAAAGCCTTACAATGTTAGGGTAGAGATGTTGCCGATGGAAGGCAGGAGGTGGAGGGGACATATAGGTGAGGCCTCAATAGAAGGGGGTCAAGTATTAAATTCTTGGAATTAAATAGAGGGTTAGGCTTATTATTTAATTCAGAAGCGTTATCAAAATGAGAACTAAAAATCATATAATTAATCTTGTCGTTTCCAAGGGGGCTTAATATATAATACTTCTCTTCCTCACCTGGGTTCCTAAGTAATTGAGAAAAATAAGGAGAGGCAGGGAGAAGGCAAAATACCACTTTGGTTACTGGTAAGGTCTCAGGGTAGGATGTATGAGGCCAAATAGGCTTGCAAAGTGAACCTCAGTGTTGGACAGAACAGCCATCCTGCAGTGTGAGGTTAGGGCAGGTCTTTCCTCACAGCAGACAGCAGCAGGGAACTTCTGGGGAAGTCCAAAAAAAGAAGGGTAGGATTAGGAGAGAGCCATGCTTAGTTTATTCTCTCCAATTCTACCAGTTAGATATCTCTCTTCAGCTGGCATGGAATAAAGGCACAGAAAGTGGCCAGGAAAGCTAAAGCCAGGGTACCCCAAACACACAGAAGAAACCATGGTAAGTGGGAACTAAGCATTGTCCGCTCACCACCAAAATCACCACCACCATCACCGCCACCACAAGGGGTCTGAAAGGAAAGGGATGGGGATAGTGGGGTGGGGTTGTTCTAAGTGAACTGATTCTTCACCTTTCACTTTGGGATATTGGTAGATATCATCTAAAATGAATAAAACAACAAAAACCAAGTTTCCTATTTAGCAGTAAAGAGGTGTTCCTAAGAAGAATTGGATATTTAAAAATTAGGTTCATTCTAAAATGAGGAGGAGCAGGGTGGATGGAAGATCATAGCTTTTCATTATAAGCTCTTCCATTTGATTCTGCTTTAGTTGCATGGATATCTTATTGTGGTTACAAAAATAAGGATAAAGTGATGTATTCTTGTATTAAGTTAAAATTCAAAATAACATTCCCCATAATAGTACTATTTTAGAATTAATAATAGAATTTTAAGGGGGCGGAGTCAAAAATGGCAGAGTAGGAGGATGCAAAGTTTGTGTCTCCTCACAACTAGGGCACCTACTAGGCGCTGGTCGGGGAGCTTGGACACCTAAGGGGACGGGAGGAATCCCTGCGCAACTGGGTAGGACATGGGGGAGAAGGAAATGAGGATGAAAACTGGAGGCGGGATGGGACTGGCACATCTGAGGGGTGGCTGGGGGAGGGGAGGGGTTCCCATGTTGTGAGGGGCCCACTCACAGTGAGGGGATCAGCAGGGACAGGGAGAGACCTTCGGGATCAGGATATTGGAGGGGAATGCGGACAGTGTCTCCCCTGCCTGCTTGGGCCATGGCAAGCCTGCTGGGGTCCCAGGCCTGAAGCTATGTCCTCTGGTGCCCCCTCTGGCTGCATGGGTCCTGGGGTGTTGGGGGAGAGTAAAAGTGGAGGTGGGACAGGATCGGTGCCCCTGAGGGGTGGCAGGGGAGGGGAGGGGTTCACATGCTCGAAGGGGCTGACTCACAGCGAGGGGATCAGCAGGGACGGGAAGAGACCTTCTGGGGATTGGGGGATTGGAGGGGAACGCGGCCAGTGTCTCTACTGCTGGCTCGGCCCAAGAGAGTCTGCTGGGGTCCCGGGCCTGAATTTCTGCTCTCTAGGGCACCCTCTGGCCGCGGGGGTCCTGAGCCTCATTCCCCACAGGGCCTTTTCTGGCTGCACAGGTCCTGAGCCTAAGCCCCTCTACCCCATCCCCTAGCTGCCAAACCCTTCTCTAGCTGTGTGGGTTCTGAGCCTAAGCTATGCTCACCCCTGCAAAGTCCTTTTCTGGCCACGTGGGTCCTGGGCCTAAGACCCCCCAGGTATCTTCTGGCTGCAAGGGTCCCAGGTCTGAGTCCTGCTCCCCCTGGCACCACCAAGGCCTTTTCTGGTTTTTTGTGTGTGGTTCTGCTTTGCTTTGTTGTTGTTGTTTCATTTTTTCTAAAATAATTTTTGTTTCTCTAATGTTATTTTATTTTTTATCCTTTGTTATTATTCTGCTCCACTTTGTTTGTTGCCTTTTTTTCTTTCTTTTTTTTTGGCTATGCTGCACAGCTTGTGGGGTCTTGGTTCCCAGGCCAGGGGACAGGCCTGAGCTCCTGTGGTGGGAGTGCCGAGTCCAAACTGCTGGACTAGTAGAGAACTTCAGACCGCAGGGAGTATTAATTGGTGAGAGCTCTCCCGGAGGTCCTCATCTCAGCACCAAGACCCAGCTCCACCTAACTGCCTATAAACTCCAGTGCTGGATGCCTCAGGTCAAACAGCCAGCAAGACAAGAACACAGCCCCACCCATCAAAAAAAAAAAAAAAAAGAGATGACAAAAAAATATGTTACAGACAAAGGAGCAAGGTAAGAACCTACAAGACCAAATAAGTGAAGAGGAAATAGGACACGTACCTGAAAAAGAATTCAGAGTAATGAGAGTAAAGAACTAAAAGAACAAACAGTGATGAACAACACAATAATATACAAGGGAATCCCCATAAGGTTATCAGCTGATTTTTCAGCAAAAACTCTGCAGGACAGAAGGGAGTGGCAGGACATATTTAAAGTGATGAAAGAGAAAAACCTACAACCAAGATTACTCTACCCAGCATGGATCTCATTCAGATTTTACAGAGAAATCAAAAGCTTTACAGACAAACAAAAGCTAAGAGAATTCAGCACCAGCAAACCAGCTTTACAACAAATGCTAAAGGAACTTCTCTAGGTGGGAAACACAATAGAAGAAAAAGACCCACAAAAAACAAACTCAAGACAATTAAGAAAATGATAATAGGAACATACATATTGATAATTATCTTGAATGTAAATGGCTTAAATGCGCCAACCAAAAGACACAGACTGGCTGAATGCATACAAAAACAAGACCAGTATACATGCTGTCTACAAGAGACCCACTTCAGACCTAGGAACATATACAGACTGAAAGTGAGGGGATGGAAAAAGATATTCCATGCAAACGGAAATCAAAAGAAAGCTGGAATAGCAATACTCATGTCAGATAAAATAGACTTTAAAATAAAGACTGTTACAAAAGACAAGGAAGGACACTACATAATGATCAAGGGATCAATCCAAGAAGAAGATATAATAATTATAAATATTTATGCACCCAACACAGGAGCACCTCAATACGTAAGGCAAATGCTAACAGCCATAAAAGGGGAAATCGACAGTAACACAATAATAGTGGGGGACTTTAACACCCCACTTACACCAGTGGACAGATCATCCAGATAGAAAATAAATAATGAAACACAAGCTTTAAATGACGTGATAGACTTAATTGATATTTATAAGACATTCCACCCGAAAGTGGCAGAATACACTTTCTTCTCGTGTGCACACAGAACAGTCTCCAGGCTAGCTTTGGAAAATGTAAGAAAATTGAAATCTTACCAAGCATCTTTTCCAACCACAATGCTATGAGATTAGAAATCAATTACAGGAAAAAACTGTAAAAAAGACAAACACATGGAGGCTAAACAGTACGCTGTTAAATAACCAAGAGGTCACTGAAGAAATCAAAGAGGAAATTAGAAAATACATAGAAACAAATGACAATGAAAACACAATGACCCAAAACCTATGGGATGCAGCAAAAGCAGTTCTAAGAGGGAAGTTTATAGCAATTCAATCTCACCTCAAGTAACAATAAAAATCTCAAATAAACAATCTAAACTTACACATAAAGCAACTAGAAAAGAAGAAGAAAAAAACCCCCAATGTTAGTAGAAGGAAAGAAATCATAAAGATCAGAGCAGAAATAAATGAAATTGAAATGAAGAAAGCAATAGCAAAGATCAATAAATGTAAAAGTTGGTTTTTTGTAAAGATAAACAAAATTGATAAACCGTTAGCCAGATTGATCACGGAAAAAAGGGAGAGGATTCAAATCAGTAAAATTAGAAATGAAAAAGGAGAAATTACAACTGACACTGAAGAAATACAAAGGGTCATAAGAGACTACTACAAGCAACTATATGCCAATAAAATGGACAACCTGGAAGAAATGAACAAATTCTTAGAAAGTTACAACCTTCCAACCTTCTTAGAAAGGTACAAGCTTCCAACCTTCCTCCTTCTATTTCCATGAAGAAATAGAAAATATAAACAGATCAATCACAAGTAATGAAATTGGAACTATAATTAAAAATCTTCCAACAAACAGAAGTCCAGGAGCAGATGGCTTCATAGGCGAATTCTATAATTCTATCAAACATTTAGAGAAGAGCTAACACCCATCCTTCTCAAACTCTTCCAAAAAATTCAGAGGGAGAAACATCCCCAAACTCGTTCTATGAGGCCACCATCACCCTGATACCAAATCCAGACAAAGGTGTCATGCAAAAAGAAAACTACAGGCCAATATCACTGATGAACATAGACGCAAAAATTCTCAACAAAATACTAGCAAACAGAATCCAACAACACATTAAAAGGATCATACACCATGATCAGTGGGATTTATCCCAGGAATGCAAGGATTCTCCAATATATGCAAATCAATCAATGTGATACACCATATTAACAAATTAAGAAATAAAAACATATGATCATCTCAATAGATGCAGAAAAAGCTTTTGACAAAATTCAACATCCATTTATGATAAAAACTCTCCAGAAAGTGGGCATAGAGGGAAACTACCTCAACATAATAAAGACCATATATGACAAACCCACAGCAAACATTCTCAATGGTGAAAAACTGAAAGCATTACCTCTAAGGCCAGGAACAAGACAAGGATGTCCACCCTCACCACTATTATTCAACACAGTTTTAGAAGTCCTAGCCATGGCAATCAGAGAATAAAAAGAAAGAAAAGGAATACAGACTGGAAAAAAAGAAGTAAAACTGTCACTGTTTGCAGATGACATGACACTATACATAGAAAATCCTAAAGATTCCACCAGAAAACTCCTAGAGCTAATCAATGAATTTGGTAAAGTTGCAGGACACAAAATTAATACACAGAAATCTCTTGCATTCCTATACACTAACAATGAAAGACCAGAAAGAGAAATTAAGGAAACAATCCCATTTACCACTGCACCAAAAGGAATAAAATACCTAGGAATAAACCTGCCTAAGGAGGCAAAAGGCCTTTTCTTAGGAAACTATAAAACACTGATGAAAGAAATCAAAGATGACACAAACAGATGGAGAGATATACCATGTTCTTGGATTGGAAGAATCAACATTGTGAAAATGACTATACCACCCAAAGCAATCTACAGATTCAATGCAACCCCTATAAAATTACCAATGGCATTTTTTTACAGAACTAGAACAAAAAATTTTACAATTTGTATGGAAACACAAAAGATCCCAAATAGCCAAAGCAATCTTGAGAAAGAAAAATGGAGCTGGAGGAATCAGGTTCCCTGACTTCAGACTATACTACAAAGCTACAGTAATCAAGACAGTATGGTACTGACACAAAAACAGAAATATAGGTCAATGGTACAGGATAGAAAGCCTAGAGATAAACTCATGCACCTATGGTCACCTAATCTATGACAAAGGAGGCAAGAATATTCAATGCAGAAAAGACAGTCTCTTCAATAAGTGGTGCTGGGAAAACCGGACAGCTACATGTAAAAGAATGAAATTAGAACACTCCCTAACACCATACACAAAAATAAACTCAAAATGGATTAAAGACCTAAATGTAAGACTGGACACTATAAAATTCTTAGAGGAAAACATAGGAAAAACACTCTTTGACATAAATCATAGCAAGATCTTTTTTGACCCACCTCCTAGAGAAATGGAAATAAAAACAAAAATAAACAAATGGGACCTAATTAAACTTAAAAGCTTCTGCACAGCGAAGAAAACCATAAACAAGAGAAAAGACAACTCTCAGAATGGGAGAAAATGTTTGCAAAACAAGCAACTGACAAAGGATTAATCTCCAAAATTTACAAGCAGCTCATGCAGCTCAATATCAAAACAACAAACCCAATCCAAAAATGGGCAAAAGACCTAAATAGACATTTCTCCAAAGAAGACATACAGATGGCCAAGAAGCACATGAAAAGATGTTCAGCGTCACTAATTATCAGAGAAATGCAAATCAAAACCACAATGAGGTATCACCTCACACAGGTCAAAGTGGACATCATCAAAAAATCTAGAAACAATAAATGCTGGGGAGCGTGTAGAGAAAAGGGAATCCTGCTGCACTGTTGGTGGGAATGTAAGTTGATACAGCCACTATGGAGAACAGTATGGAGGTTCCTTAAAAAACTAAAAATAGAACTAACATATGACCCAGCAATCCCACAGCTGGGCATATACTCTGAGAAAACCATAATTGAAAAAGACACAAGTACCCCAATGTTCACTGCAGCACTATTTACAATAGTCAGGACATGGAAGCAACTTAAATGTCCAATGACAGATGAATGGATAAAGAAGATGTGGTACATATATACAATGGAATATTTCTCAGCCATAAAAAGGAACAAAACTGGGTCATTTGTAGAGATGTGGATGGACCTAGAGTCTGTCATACAGAGTGAAGTAAGTCAGAAAGAGAAAAGCAAATATCATATATTAACGCATATACGTGGAGTCTAGAAAAATGGTATGGATGAACCTACTTCCAGGGCAGGAATAGAGATGTAGAGGTAGAGAATGGATGTGTGGACACAAGGAGGAAGGGGAGGGTGGGATGAAATGGGAGATTAGGATTGATATATATACACTACCGTGTGTAACATGGATAGCTAGTGGGAACCTGCTGTATAGCAAGGGAGCTCAGCATGGTGCTCTGTGATGACCTTGATGGGTAGGATGGGGGTGGGGTGGGAAGGAGGTCCACAAGGGATATATGTATACATATAGCTGATTCACTTCGTTGTACAGCAGAAACTAACACAACATTGTAAAGCAATTATACTCCCATAAATAAAAATAACAGAATTTTAGCTGATCAGAATTCACCTTCTTATTTCTTTTCCAAGATTTAATACAGATATGTAATGCTCTAATAATAGTAATGCTTTTGTAAAAATGAAAAAATCCCCTAATATTTGTTATATGCTATGTGCCTTGCTGTGTGTGAAGAGATTCCTGTGCATGACTTCAGTTAATCTAGACAACACCTCAATGTCACAGATGAGGGACCATGTGACTTTCCCAAGTAACAAAGAGTGCTACAGCTAGGAATTCAGCTTGGTCTGACACCCAAGACTGCAATCTGAACCACCTCACTACATGCACCATATTCCGTCCAGACAACCCCTGCAAACTTTGGAGGAACACACTCATTGTGGAGAATAGTTGAATTAAAGTGAACATTGTCTTTTAAATGGCTGTGTTGGGGTATGACTTACACATGACGAAGTCCATTCACCTTCTTTAAGTGTATGTGGAGATCTGCTATGTTACAGATCACCTATGAGTAGAGGTGGACTTTCAAAATTAATTTAATGGCCTATGCTCAAAGAGTTTACAATCTAGTTGGGGAAACAGGCACGAGTACAATTACCAAAAATATTACTATATTTAGGTATATTTAGTTAAAATATTACTATATTTAGGTACTATTTTTAGGTATGATTATAGTTGGAATAAGAGATATAAAATACTCTGCCAGTGCTAGAGTGAGGTTTCGAATTAACACTACAGATCTTATTAAACATCTGAATGAATAACTAAGTTGCGATTTTAATTTTCAGTTAGAAGTCATCTGTCTCTTTAAAAGTGAGTAAATAAATCTCAGGACTTAAGGAACCAATGTTATTCTTAAAATTACTCAGAGGAAAGCATCAGTAATGAACATTGATATCATTTCCTTAGAACAACAAATATATTAAAATGTCCTTTATATTTCCCCACAGGCACTAAGATTCACAAAATAGAATAATATTAATATATTAAGAAAATTTTCTGGTAAAGAAGGAAACTCCTTTGGTATATACTGATTCATGAAAATGAGGAAATGAATCCTCAGATGATTTTGAAATAAAACTTCATGAGAACTGAAACAAAATCTACATAAAGAATAAGAAAGCATCAAAGCTTAATGATTCCACGCTGATTACAACTATTTAAATGTACTGAGTATATATTTACTATTTAGTATCAAATAGTAGATTTTCTGCGATTTTTTTGGTAAGGAGATCACATGTAATATTTCTGCTTGGGGACTTGATACCAAACCATAAGAAGTACCACATAATCCACAGAAAACTAGTTTTTAAGAAAACTCATTCTAGAATTTAGCATTTTTGTAATTTTGATTTGGACTGAATGACAACTCATGCTGAAAGGATAATTATAAGAAAGGCAATATGTTTTAGATATTTTCTGATATTCAAGTTATTTCACACCCTTACTTTTGTTACTAGCAGTGTATAACAAAGGTTGTAATTCTAAATATCAAGTGAGAGCATCTAAAATGAAAAGACTTAAAAATTAATAATAAAAAGAAAAAAAGTATCATTCCTAGTACTTACCCTGAGCAGCACCCTATGCTTTGATTCATATATATTATCTTATATGTCACAGTAATACTTGAGTAACACATTTATAATTCATATAATTTATAACTTTATATGAGAAAAATAAGGCTCTATGTAGTGAATAAACATCCCCACGTTTATGTAACAAATATGTGGCAGAGCCAAGCTGTAAAGAGATTTTCCAGCCTTGGAGCCTATGTTACTAATTCCTATGCTGTACTTTTTGAGTAAATCCTGATTGGAATATTTGGAATTCTATTAACATTTTCTAATTTATGGTATATGTTCTTTCTGTGCAAGAGTTTCATAAGTTTCTGGAAGATATCTGGCAGCATTCTAATTTCCCTAGAAATGTGCATGTGGTGGCAGTTGAAGAAATCTGTCCTTTAAAAATATACTTGGACTGTGAGCAATTGGACACACAAAGTGAATTCGAAGAGCTCACTTCCCTCACCAAGGACATCAGGGAATTTCTCTGAGGTCCTGAATGTAGTCTTTGCTAAAGCACAGCTGTAGGTGCTTGGTGTGAATGGGATGTAGAGGGCGACTTTCCCACCAGGTTTTGCTATCATCCTCTCCTAGTTCAGGTGTGAAATAAACCAGGTTATGTGGATCATCAGAGCGATTGTTAAAGCAGCTGGTGAAAGAAATGCGTGGTTTACTGAGGGCCGTTCCTCCCTCAACCAAAGCCCCAGCCCTTCTCAGTCCAGCCCCCACCAGATTCTCTCCCTTTTATGTAAAAACCTGGTTAATGCCTTTTCCTCTGGGTTGTTCTGAGGATTAAAAGAGATCATCTATGTGAAGTGATTACTTCAGTGCTTGACACATAATAAGAACTCAAGAACTGTCAGCCATTTTTGTAATTAATTATGCTTCACAAACTGCTTTCATCCAGTCCCTTTAAATCCTGATTATAATTCAGTGAGGTAGGCAGTCTCATCCCCATTTTTCAAAGAACAAACTTGAAGCTCAGAGATGCTCCGCATCAGCTTATTCAACACAGCCAATCCTAAAACCACAATCTCTGAATAAAATCCCACATTTTTTCCTACCACATCACTAACATTTGAAAGAGGAACAAAACCTACTTTTCTGGTTAAGCTCTCATATACGTTGTGCTCCGCTGTGCTTTGCTCCAGCTCTCCTCACTGGCTTTGCTGTACCTCTCACTCTAGCCAGAAAGAAGGCTTGATCCACAGAGCTGCTAAGGAATCCAAGTCATTTCCTGTTTTCATTGAGCTCTGATTACACCTTTGTCCTTGCTGCTTGAGTATTTGTACTGCCTTATATTTTCCACATTTTCATTTTTCAGTGAGTCTCTAATTTCCTTATATATATTTGGAATTTTCTCACATCAGTGACTATATCTGACAATTCTTTGATTCTCTCACAGTGCCTATTAATTGGCTGAGTCAGTCAGCCACATAGCAATTCAACAAATATGTCTACTTGTCTCCTATATGCCAAGGATGTGTTTCTTGATCGACTAGACAGATTCTCTGCTCTTATCCTAATGTGAGTTGGAGGAGACTAAAAGTAAATACACACATACATACATTGGAAAAAATCAGAGAGCTATAAGGCCTATGCTGAGAATTAAAATACAATGTGGTTGAGAATGACTGGGTGGCTGCTTAGTCTGGATGATGAACTCTCTGAGGTGTTGACTTTGAAGCTGACCTATGATTTGCAAGAAGGGACCGGTTGTAGATTCATTTTCGTAAACTGAATAATCTGTAACCACAAAGTAATAGATTCAGTCTGGAGGAGTTGAAAATCTGGTTCAAGATATAAATAATATGTGAATAATTCTTCCTTGGGTTCTTGTTAGAGGCAAGAAGCTTCAGGGAAGTTTTCAGATATTAACCATTCATTCACTCCCATTCAATGCTCTGGCATTGAGGTTATATTATAATAGAAAAAGGTGAAAAGTTATATTTTTATATAATTTGTTAGTTTATAGGCACTGTCAAAAGGACACACAGGGAAGGAACACACTTGACTTCAAGCAAACGAAAATGATAGGTTAAACAGTGAGTCTATCATCTCACCAAGTGAGAAGTCTAGAAGTAAGCTGTCAATGATTGGAGCAATAGCTCTGTAATGTTATCAAGGATTTATCCTCTTTCCAATTTCTCATTCCACCATCCTAAGCATAAAGATTTCACCTTCACGGTTGTAATATGCTTGCCACATCACCAGGTATTGCACCTGCATTCCAAACAGAAAGGGGAAGAGTAAAAGTTCTTTTTATTTAGAAGGGATGCCCTCCTTATGGACTAGAGTTTGTATCTCATTGGTTAGAGATGTGGGGTTTCCATCTGCACACCTTGCTATGCCATTTTTCATTGCTGTCCCAATCAAAATCTAGGTTTTATTAGTAAGTAAGATGGGGAAATAGATACTGTATAGGTTATAAAGGTGTGTGGCTATAGTGTAAGCACTGAGAGGTATTTTTTTTCTTTTTTGTACTGCAAGGGCCTGACTTAAACTTTGACTGACAAGGCATCCACTTCAAAGAGGCATCCACTTCAGTGACAACTATCTCGAATAATGTCATTGCAGGCCACATGACTAGATGAATAGCCAGGCTGCCTTCCCTCACTGAGGCGCCTTTGTTGTAGAGATCTTGGTTGATTTCAATAACTGATCATTTGGACCACTTGTTTTTTCTCTTCCTTTTTAAATTCCTGCTCTTATGTTTCAAGTTCACCAATAAAGAGGGAGCCGTACTCTTGACTCCCATAAAAAGCAGAACCCCAGGCCCAAGCGCTCTTTCTCTCTCTCATCCCCTACCACCATGCGGGCCCAGGTGTGCTGTGGAACTTCCATGTTCTGTAAGTAATACACATTTATTTTTTCAAAGTTCCCTGATGGTTATTGCTGAAGGGCATCTGGCAATCATAATAAGAACCACAAGGACTGGTCCAGCCACAACACTGGTTATTGATAGGCTAAGACAGGCACAAAGCAATGGTACACTAGTGTTCAAACCTTGCTTCAATTCAGGTCATAGTCACATCCTGGCATCTAATGATAACGTTAACCAGCTTTCTGTGAGCTCTGAGTGCTCATTTGTGTTTTGCTCAAATATCTGCTGCATACTAAGCATGGCACTAGGCACTGGGGATGAAAAGATTAATATGATACTGCAGGATGGGCATACATTTTTGCTAATATATTAAATTTGTTATAAATTTGACACAACTGCATTATTTACTCAGTTGTATTGTATATTAACTAGTGCTGGTGGGCAACTTTCCTTCCTATAAGAATATAACTTTAAATGAATTAAATAGCATAATATTAAATGCTAGTTAATACATTCAACTCAGTAAAACAATCCATTGTGAAATATATGTTGGAAGCAACAGCAGTATAAATAGACTCTGTGCATGGCTAAATGATCAAGAGAAACTGAAAATCGGAAACATCTACCTCTGTTCCTTGAATTCAGTGACTAGTCGCCTAGAAACGGGAATCATGATTGACATTACTAGGCAGCTCTCCTTTGAGGTTACTTTTAATAATCCAAACAAATTTACAAATGAGTTTCTCTGGGGAGAAGATAGTTAAGATTAAGAAATCCTAAAACCATAAACTATTTCAGGCTGAGAATTGTTTAAAGCAAAGAGGTATGATTGCAAATCAGCCGAGGAAGTAAGAAAAAGGAGGCATGTGCTAACCACTCTATATATATTCTCATTCTATCCCACACAAACCCATGAGGAATATAACCAGCTTATTGAATCAGGTCAACTTGGTAGAGGAAAACAGAAGGCAATTTTATTCTTTCTCCTAATTATCTGTTCAAATTTGCTCTCTCTTTCTCTTTTAATAGCTTTGTGGATACATAATAGACATACAAGAAACTGTAATGTTTAAAGTGTACAATTTGGTAAGTTTTGGCACATGTCACATACCTGTGAAACCACCCCCATGATGAAAATAATGCATGCATTCATCACTCCCAAAAGTTTCCAATTATTCATTGCTATTTTATAGAAATACATTTTGTATGTTTGATTTTTTACTCTGAAGCCTTGCTAAACTCACATATTAGTTCTAGTAATATTTTAATAGATTTTTTTTAGAATGCTCTATATAGACAATCATGTCATCTGTGAATAAAGACCATTTTACTTGTTCTTTTTCCAAT
Organism: Lagenorhynchus albirostris; assembly: GCF_949774975.1. Taxonomy (NCBI): domain Eukaryota; kingdom Metazoa; phylum Chordata; class Mammalia; order Artiodactyla; family Delphinidae; genus Lagenorhynchus; species Lagenorhynchus albirostris. Next base: position 86,750,829 of record NC_083098.1, read on the forward strand.
CTGGATGCCTTTTATTCATTTTTCTGGCCTTACTGTACTGACTAGATAATGTGTAATATTTAATACATACTGGCAATGGAATCTTTGTCTCACTCCCAACTTAGGAGAAAGCATCTGATCTTTACCATTGAGCGTGATATTAACCGTAGGTTTTTTATAGATACAAACATTAGGCTGAGAAAGTTCCTTTCTGTTTCCAGTTTGCTAAGAGTTTTCGTTAGGAATGGAAGCTGGATGTTGCCAAATGCTTCTCTGCATCTATTGAGATGGTCATACATTTTTTTTTGGTAGTCTTTTAGTATGGTGAATTATATTGATCCTCATATGTTAAATTTGCCTTCAATAACTGCTTGCAGTTCTGAAGGAACTGAAGGATGAATATCTGCTATTTCATTAATTCATGTACTATTTATTTCATGCCTCCTAAGAATTATGCACTATTTTGGGTATTGGGATCCACAGTGACTACAACAGAACCAAGTGTTCAGTGTGAGGGAGCCCATATTCTAGTTGGGTAGTCAACAAGCAAATAAACAGATATATACTCTGTTAAGTACTGGTAAGTTTTATTAAGAAAAATATAAAAGAGTAAATTAATGAGTATATTATAAGTGAGGCCGGTGTTCTTTTTATATGGGTTAGCCAAAAAGTTCGTTCAGTTTTTTCCATAAGATGGCTCTAGTAGCGCTTAGTTGTCTTCAACTTCATTCCAAACAATTTTGTTAGACTGTATTGTGACAGCTGTCATATCAGCGTGCATTAAAAAGAAACATCAAAATTGCGGAATTTTTGTGTAGCCATTTTAATATTGAAATGGAAGAAAAAAAGCAACATTTTCAGCATATTATGCTTTATTATTTCAAGAAAGGTAAAAATGCAACTGAAACGCAAAAAAAGATTTGTGCAGTGTATGGAGAAGGTGCTGTGACTGACCGAACATGTCAAAAGTGGTTTGCGAAGTTTTGTGCTGGAGATTTCTCGCTGGACGATGCTCCACGGTCGGGTAGAGCAGTTGAAGTTGATAGCGATCAAATCAAGACATTGAGAACAGTCAACATTATACCACAAGGGAGACAGCAGACATACTCAAAATATCTAAATCAAGCACTGAAAATCATTTGCACCAGCTTGGTTATGTGAATCGCTTTGATGTTTGGGTTCCACATAAGTTAAGTGAAAAAAACCTTCTTGACTGTATTTCTGCATGTGATTCTCTACTTAAATGTAATGAAAACATTCTGTTTTTAAAACTAATTGTGACAGTTGATGAAAAGTGGATACTGTCCAATAATGTGGAACGGAAGAGATCGTGGGGCAAGTGAAATGAACCACCACCAACCACACCAAAGGCCGGTCTTCATCCAAAGGAGGTGATGTATATATGGTGGGATTGGAAGGGAGTCCTCTATTATGAGCTCCTTCCGGAAAATGAAATGATTAATTCCAACAAGTACTGCTCCCAATTAGACCAACTGAAAGCAGCACTGGACAAAAAGCATTTGGAATTAGTCAACAGAAAATTCATAATCTTCCATCAGGATAACAAAAGAAAGACCACATATTTCTTTGATGACCAGGCAAAAACTGTTACAGCTTGGCTGGGAAGTTCTGATTCATTTGCCATATTCACCAGACATTGCATCTTGGGATTTCCGTTTATTTTGGGCTTTACAAAATTATCTTAATGGAAAAAATTTCAATTCCCTGGAAGACTGTAAAAGGCACCTGGGATAGTTCTTTGCTCAAAAAGATAAAAAGTTTGGGGAAAATGGAATTATGAAGTTGCCTGAAAAATGGCAGAAGGTAGTGGAACAAAATGGTGAATACGTTGTTCAATAAAGTTCTTGGTGAAAATGAAAAATGTGTCTTTTATTTTTATTTAAAAACTGAAGGAACTTCTACCCAATAGAAGGTAGCCATAAAACAGCTATGATAATGATAATGTGATACTGAGGCAAATATCTAGATAAAGTTAGGGAGCAAGCCATTTGGACATCTGGAGGAAGGGACCTTTAGTCAGAAGGAACAGTAAGTGCTAAGGTGGCATATTTATGAAATTGCAAAGAGATCATTGTAGCTGGATTAGTGTGTGGGAACATATTCTTCCTTTATTAGTGCTACTGAAAGCAAATACAAATTGAAGACAGAAATCAATTTAACTCTATTTAAAATTCAAAGGAACATCATTTTACTGATATTCCAGTAAAATATTCAAGTTGACAATATAAATATATTGATATGTATTTATTGCTTCTTCCTAATATTGATCTCATTTTTCTTGGTTTAAAGTTGAGACATAGAAAGATGAATGAAATGACATTAATTATTTATTAAACAATATAAATATGTCCAAGTTTATATCTGGATTAGTCTTGGTCACACATTACTATGTAATCTCTAATAATGTTTTATTATGAAATTATTCCATGTGAACACTTAGTTTTACTTGTCTGATATTATTTTGTTATTTAATAGATCTGATGCTTCAGATTTCAACTACCAAGGCTACTGGAAGCATTGCCTTGAAGAAAGATTGCAAATTAATGGTTATTCTTTTCACACATTCTTTCTGCAGAAAGAATTTTTCAGAAACATGTTTGGAGAATGGGAAAAGCTGCTGAGGACAAATAAGTATAAGTGATGCTGGTTTTAAAAAAAAACTAATTATTTTTCTTAGCTGTGGAACTTTTAGGTGTTTATGAAATGCTAAAGTAGATTGTGAATCCCCAAGAGGAGAATATCCCACTGACATCAGAAAACCTACTACAGTAATAGCTCAAGGAAGTTGTGCTCACCAAAGTTAATCTTGAGAAAATCTGTCCTAAAAAAAGACACTTTGGCTTGTTGAGTTCTTTAAGTTGATGGAAGTGGTGAACAGCTGGGGTCTGCTTGGCACACCATGGGATCACAATCAAAAGGTCGGAAATGATACCATTAAAAAATTATAAGCAGAAGCTTATAAATTTTTATCACTCCTGCCTTTAATTAACCTTTAAAAGCTATTCATGTAGGAAAGCATAGGTCTTGGCTTTTGAAGAAAGCAGGGTTTAATACAGCTGTGTTTTCTAATGAAGGCCCACGGATGCCTCTCATGCAGTGTGGCTATCACATTTCAAGTATCTACAGTACTGTGCCTAATCAAAGTACCACTAAGAGAGTTCCAAGATGGGCACCAGTTAGAAAGATGGTACTTTGATTTCTTAATTATATTTCATATACTCTCAGACATCTTAGATATGATTATTTTTAGATATGATTGATAGTATTAATCATATTTAATTATTATTATTTTTAGATATGATTGTTTTTAGACATGACTAATATAATTGCATTATCAGTCAGATAGTCCAGTTCCAAACTATGTCAGGCTTTGTATAAACTTAGAGAACAAATGTTCAGCAATGAGAAGCATAATTTGTCTTCAAGGAACCAAACAATTGAAAAGGAATAGTGTATTGGTTTTCTATTTCTGTGTAACAAATTAGCACAAGCAAAGGAGTTGAGAACAACACACATCTATTGCCCAATGGTTTCTTGGGTCAAGAGTCTAGGCACAACTTAGATCAGACCTCTGCTTAAGGTCTTACCAGGCTGTAATCAAGCTGTTGGCTGGGTTGGTGTCCCATCTGGAAGCTCATCTGGGGAAGAATACTCTTTCAAAGTCACTTTGGTTTTGGCAGAATTCATTTCCATGGGGCTGTAGGACTAAGGGCCCCTGGTTTCTTGCTGGTGGTCAGCTGGAGGCTAGCCTTAGCATGAAGAGGGATCATGTGAACCTCCTCAAAACGAGAAACAAAAAGTCTTTAGAGAAATCCTTCTAGCAAGTTGGAATCCTATATAAATGTAACCCAATCACAGAAATAGCATCTATCACCTTTGTTATGTTCTGTTGCTAAAGTACAGATCCTGCCCACATTCAAGTGTGGGGATTATACAAAGGTATGAACTTCAGGAGGCAAGAATCATGAAGTGTCACCCTGGAGTCTTTCCACCACACACAGCATTCATATTCATGGTTAATTTAGACCATTAGATGGACTGTCAATCTAGTCCATGGAAAAATATATGGGCTTTGGAGCCAGGTAGGACCAGGATTGAAACTTGGCTTCAGCACTAATTGCTGTGTGCCCTTGGGTAAGGCATTTACTATCTCTGTATGTTGATTTCTTCATCTGTAAAATGGGGAGAGTTACTGAGAAAATAAAATCAAATGAGATAATGTTTGCAAAGTGCTTATCATAGTGTGTAGCATGGAATGAATGTTCAATAACAATAGTTGTTTATAACAGTAATACTAGAAAAAGCAGTATTGTGGTGAAAATAATAACTCCCCTACCATTGACTGATTGGTAAAACAGAAGTCTATTTTCCTTTTGCCTTTAGCATATGTTAAAATATATTTGATATATATTTCATATTCTTTTGCATGTAACAAATATAAATTATAATTCTAAGATTCATCTATCTGTTGTGTGCATCCGTAGTCCATTAATTTCTGCTTCTGTATACTATTCCATTGTGTGATTATATTTATCATAGTATATTTGTCTACTCACAATATGCTTATGCATTCTCTGGTTAATCGGCATTTGGTTTGTTTCCAGATTTGTTTTTTTTTTTAAACTCTTATTAACAGTGCTGCTATTAACAGCAAGGGAACAACACAGAAAACGGATGTGTGCTCAGACCTCAAGAACCTGTATGTCCTTCTCTAATATAAACCATTTGAAAATGGAAATTCATTCACTGAATATGTATTAAGCACCAAGAAAAGTATAATATGCTAGTGACCAGCAAAACACTGCTTTCAAGAACTAAGAGTTTAATGGGAGAAACAGGCAGATTTTAAAAGGTGTCTGGATAGGGGGTCAAGTCTTACTCTGATATGGTGACCAGCTATCCTGGTTTGCCCTGTTCTGGTTTTAACACTGAAAGTCCCATCTCCAGCAACCCTTTAGTCCCAGGCAAACATGAGACTTGAGGCATGAGACATGTCTTTAAGGACATCCATAATACTGTTTAGAATAGAGCATGCATAACGGATGCTAGTCAGTAAATAATAGGTGGCTAGTAGAAGGGACATCTAACACATCAGGATAGGGTCTAAGTCAGTCAGAGAAGGCTTCCTGGAGGAGATGATACGTGATTAAGGAATAGGGAAGACAAATAATATTGTTGGGCTAAAGAAGGGAATCAGGAAAAGGATTCTAGGCAAAGGAAGTATTGTGGAGCAAGTAAGTGTTAAGTAATATTCAAATGCAGGGAATCGACAGTTCATACTGTTGAAACATAGACTGTGTGTAGGAAAGAGGCAAGAGATGCAGCTAGAGTAGTCAGCAGTAGCCACAGTGACAAGACGTGTCAGTCATACTAAGTAAGGACATTGGACAGGGGAGCAGGATTGAGTGGTAGTGCTGGGACCTAGGATCAGACTTGTCTTTAAGACACATCACTGTAGCAGGGTGGAAAGGGACTGACCTGGGTGCTGGGTGGTTGGTGTATTACAGTTCTTTGTTTCCCCATAAATTGCCTAGAGAGCTATGTAGCATTTGAGTCCCTGCACATTGTTTAACGTTTGAATAGAAATTAGCAATAAAAGCAATACAAAGTAAGAAAACAACGACAACAAAAACCCAAACTACCAAAAAGCCTTAGCCTCTTTTTGCTAGATGGGTGAAACAGGCATGTATGTATGTGTGTGTATATATATATTTTTTTTTTTTCTTTTTCCAATTATGTTTTGATAAACCTAGTTAATTAATACTCTGGGCTCAAATTTAAAAAGTTACTTTCATGTAACTTCTATGTTACTTTCACTCAGCATACTGTAGGGGATAAAATGAAAACAGCAATTTCACCCAGATATGCACACACCTATAGGCAAATACCCAAAATGGCCTTGGCCATAAAATGTGTCAGTGGCACCAGGACCCATGAAACTAGTAGTCAAGGCCCTGTAAAAACCAGTGTTTCTTTCTTTTTTTTTTTTTTTTGCGGTATGCGGTCCTCTCGCTGCTGTGGCCTCTCCCGTTGCGGAGCACAGGCTCCGGACGCGCAGGCCCAGCGGCCATGGCTCACGGGCCCAGCCGCTCCGCGGCATGTGGGATCCGCCCGGAGCAGGGCACGAACCCGTGTCCCCTGCATCGGCAGGCGGACTCTCAACCACTGCGCCACCAGGGAAGCCCCAGTGTTTCTTATAGGAGGATGAATGCTGGTGTGACTCACAGGCATGTTGGAAGTTTTACTAATCCCTGGCATCCAGAGTGCCGAAAGAATCTGGCAAGGTCCCTGACAAAGCCTGACTCAGACAGGGAACCTCTCACAAAGATTTCATAAAACCCATCACTTTATTATCTCCTAGAATCTCCTCCCAATTCCTCCTCTTTCCATCACTGTGACAATGCCTATAAAAATGAGCCCAAAGAGAGATTTCTGGAATTTATCTTGCCTGGGATCCCTATCTCATCCTGTGCTTTACAACTATACAGGACATACCCAGACTCCAAACTATGCCACATTAACATCGTACAATCTAAATGACTCTGACTTTATGTGCCAGGTTGGTGAAACAACCTTCCCCTTTCCTTATCTTTACCTTGCTCACAGAAGCTGAAGCCGGCTGGACAGAAAGATAAACACAGACCCAAACACTAGTCTAAATCACCTTCTAAAGTGATTAACTGGGAAGAATTGAAATCTTCTAGGTTTGCCTGTAGGCTCTTGGCCTAACAGAGAAAGGGAATGGAAGCAAGTTTCTATCATCTCAATTTACTCTGCTTCTGCTGAATATTAGTTTTTTTGTAATACCAGCCTTCTGCAAACTTAACATTTTAATATTTTTTAATAATGTAAAATGGTTTGAATTCTTGAGTCAAAGAACAGAAAATATCTGGTGTCTTTGCAAATGTTTTACATTCGTATTATGTGTACATTGTACATAGTATATTCAAAGTATGACTCTAAAGCAAGGTGACTGTGACCAACCAGAGGAGCATGTTTACTTCCTGGTATTGCCTCACATGGGACCAGTCATTCCTTTCCTAAGGATACTGCCATGGGATGAAACATGGAAGTCAACCACAGAATGTTTCAGAGACTAGTTCTGCATGTTTTTAATGATGAAAAGCTTAATATCTCAAAGAAGGATTTGGTATTTGTAAACAACCAAAGACCATTCATTCAGAGCAATTTTAATTGAATAAGATAGGTGACCACTGGGAAAGAACTCTATGTGGGGTTTATATGGAGATGAGAGTTTGATATGAAATGATAATTCATATAATTATCAAAAATAATTACCAAAGATAATTATGAAGATAATTACCAAAAATGAACTGCATAGAAATTTTGACTAATGATGGTAGTGTCGGAATGAGCACAATATATCTCTAGTGACTCTAAGAGAAAATACTTAACATATAATACAGGTCTATATGTTAAAAGCATATTTCATTACTTATATAGACACTTTTATGCTATGTTGGACATACTGTTCTGTGATAGTTTTTCTGCTTGCTCTCTTACAAGGATCATACACCATAATCTAGCAATAGTTATTTTTATCAAGGAAATTATACTCCACATATCCAAAGGTCAAGAAATGAATACATTAGTGTAAACTCTTTTTAAAGAGAATAACTAAATTACCATATAATTGGGTGATTCAGAAACTGAATTAGGGCTTGTTAAGTTAGTATGAGCTTGGAAGATTTTACATAATTGCTCTATGATTGTGATTCTGGTTTTCTAAAATGGAGGAAATGTGAAAGATTTTATAATAGTCACCCTCAAGGAAAGGTACATTTTCTTATTCCTTCTTTTTTTTTTTTTTTTTTTTTTTTTTTTTTTTTTTACTGTTTTCAAGGTCATCATAAAATTCAATTGCCTTTCATTTGTGTTAAGAACTTCTGGGTATTATTATTTTTAGAAAATTCAGAAGCCCATTTTTTTTCTACTTTTGTATATGATAATTACATTGGTTTTAAAGTTGTTAATAATGAAAATATTTAAAACAATATAGATTAGTTTAAGCAATATTCTTCTGTGCACAAAGCATTTGGCACTAAATTATTAATAAAATATTCATATAGTATGTAAAATTACTGGAAGTCTTTCAGATAACTTTTCTTATTTTATCCTAATTGTACTGCTATTATAATTTCACTTTAAAGTTGAGGAAAATAATGCTTGACGAAGTTCAATGATGCTGTAGGGTACAAGGCCAGTTAACAATGGAGTCCAGACTAGAAGCAGGTACAGGCCTGTACGTCGGTTTGTGGTTTAGGGCATTCTTCAGTGACCCCATCTATACCCAAAACTGTTTCCTTCTCCTTCCTGCCACACCTCTGAGTTATAAACTAAAGACAAGCTGAGCTTGAAAGTTATTTTTTATTTACTCCCTGCCTCTGTCACCAGCAAAGCCCATTAATGATTCTCAGGAAATAAAAATAGAACCTTGGTAATAAAACAAAGTCTAACTATTTTTATTCTTTTCCTTCATGCTTAGTCTAGTTTCACCTGCTCACAGGGTACTGCATGCAGAGGCCCTGCCCCTTGAGCTTCAGACCAGAGGTACCCGTGGGAAAGGGCTGCTGTGGGAACCTCAGCTTGGAGCCGTGTTCAGAAGCTGTGCAAGACACTGCAATTCAAGATGGCGATTTTCTCTACGTCTGTCTCTATTTCTGCTTTGCCAGTAAGATCGTCTGTACCATTTTTCTAGATTCCACATATGTGCGTTAATATATGATATTTTTCTCTTTCTGACTTACTTCACTCTGTATGACAGTCTTAAAACAACTTTGTAAAGCAACTATACTCCAATAAAAATTATTAAAAAAAAAAAAGATGGTGGCATTGGGCTGTGTGCAGAGATGCTCTGCCCGGCACTGCGATCTGGAGCCTGAGCAGCACAGCTGCACCTGCCCTGCAAGAACTCCACCCCCTCCCTATGAGGAGAACCTTAGAAAGCAGCCCTGCCAACTGCCTGTGGGGGAAAACGTGTCTCCTAGATCGCCAACTCGCACCTCTATAAAATGATTTTTGTCCCCCCCCCTTTTTTTTTTTTTGCTGTACGCGGGCCTCCCACTGCCGCGGCCTCTCCCGTTGAGGCGCACAGGCTCAGGACGCACAGGCCCAGCGGCCATGGCTCACGGGCCCAGCCCCTCCGCGGCACGTGGGATCTTCCCGGGCCGGGGCACGAACCCGTGTCCCCTGCATCGGCAGGCGGACTCCCAACCACTGCACCACCAGGGAAGCCCCTTGTCCCCTTTTTTGAGTTGTCTCTGCTTCCTTACAATGACAATATAATCCCTCTTTTAACTGTCTTCTGGAAAAAAAATCATTGAGATACCCAATCACTGAATTGCCTCTGCTTCTTCATAGCATCCAACCCACTTTCCTAATCTGTCCTCAGAATTGTCCAGCACTAGCCCAAACTCTGTGAGAAGCCTCTCCCAGCTTCCCTTTACTACGATGCCCCCTGGGCATCTTCTCTTTTGCTAAAACAGGCTAAATAAAATAACTTTGTACTTTCGTGTGATTATAGGGGTTTTCCTAGTATCACTTGATTGGTGAGTTTGGCAGATGTCAAAAATACAAGACTCTTTAATGAAGTCAGAATATCCTCAACAATATATCCAGAGTAAATAAAATAATTTTCATATATGTCAGTTCCTTACAAAACTCCTTAATTTAGGCCAACATCATTATCGCTACATTATAGCAATGATGTAGTTAGAGTGAAAGTTTTAAGATGATCTGACTTAATCCAGAGAAGCATTTATCTATACTTAAAAAGTTCCTTAAGAAAACTCAAGGAAACCTTATGAATTTTAGATTTATTCAAAATATTTTGGGGAGAGTTTTTATAGTTTAAAATATATCAGCCTTTTAAAATTTCTCTTTATAACAGTATAACCAACTTTTCAGATAATTATAACCTGGTAACCATTATTTCACAATGGGCTTAAATCAAATTTTCAGTATGCACTGAGGCTGGAGGACTTATTCCAAGGACTTTACTGAGATAAAAGTATTTTTAGAGTCAAAAAAACCTTACCAGTATTCCTAGATCACAAGAATGGATTCGAAATAGAAGCTATTTGAGTCCTACCATAGGGGAATCAACAATACTATCGCATCACCCTGGGAAAAATTCATAGAGAGCTAATTGTTTCTTCAAGGTTACATATAGGCCTGGTTTTCATTTGAAGCTTATTTTTGTTTTTTTAAGTGGTAAACCATAACATCTGCCATATTGTTGGGAATGTAAAAAAAAGAGTACAAGTTTTTAAAAAATGAGTTTCTCCAAAATCCAGAAATATTACTCCTTTCTACTATTGACTGAATTTCATTCTCATTATGTAATTAATGAATTCTGCCCCTAAATCAAAAGTTTTTCTTATATGAGTTATCTATCAATGACAAAATTCTTATTTTCACAAAAATTCAACTCATATCATTGATTTAAACAATTCGCCATTCTGTTTGGGACAGTAAAGACAGGGTGAACCACTACAAAATAAAGAAGCCTTGGGAAAATGGAGAGGCCTGTTAATTACCCAGACACTAAAATTGAAACTAAAGTAATGGGCATTTGGTTTTTAATTTTTAAAAAATGATTCACACTTCTCAGGCTCTCTGCTCTCTATAAAATACTTGCTAGGGTTTTCCATCTGCCTATCCTTTTATCTCCATGATGTTCTAAATATGAATTTTCTGGCTTTAAAGAACAAGTTTCAATGTCAAAGCTATTTTCTACAAACACATTCAAACTTTGTTCCAGTATCATGTTAGCACTTTATGGATATATGCAATCTCTTCAGAGGGAGTATAACACAAATATGATATTTTCATTCCAAAACTGAATTCTCAAAAATATTCTTAACCTACTTGGGTGAGAAATCAATCCCTGGACAAACGTCTTTTTAGTCAAAACGGTATATATCAATATCCAAATTTGGAAGCTAGTCTTACATACAACTTTTATAAAACAGGAGAAATTTTTGCTTTGGTATTAAGATGATATTATAACCAGGGACCTAGAAATACCAAAATCCTGTCTCTGACCAAACAACACTTTCTGACAAAGCTCTGGAGGGAAATGTATGCATAAGAAACAATGAGCAAAGAAAACAAGGGTAACACTTTTTAAATTTCCAGACTGGAGACACAAATTCCAGTGCAGTAAACCTTAGTAACCTGGGCCATATTACACACAACATCGCTTTTCATAAGCTAGCAAGTACCTGATGGCATCGTCAGCATCCGGGAAAGGTAAGTTTAGATATTCATACATTTGTAACCTAAAGAATGCTATTTATTATAAAATTCAGTGTGGAAGGGTCTTTCTCCACAGGGAAATCAGGGAGTAGCTATCAGGAGATGGGTAAATGGATAATAGAAAAGCAGAGCAAGAGTTGTGGAAATAATCAGCCAGTTGTACCAACTGTGAAGAGAAATGATATCTCAGAACTCAGTGTAATGCTCACTGCTATTTGCTACCCTGTTACTTCGGAGAAAATCCTATAAACCATGAAGAAATTAGAACATCTTATGAAAACACTTGAAACAATTTCACATTTAATTTGTTATTTTGTGGAATCTAGCATTATTTCGGGCCTCCAGAAAATTCTTCAAGCATGTGATGAAAATGACACATCTACAAAATAGCTGGGTTCAATCTCTTCCGAATTTCTTGTTTTTTAGTTTATTTTTTATTGAAGTAGAGTTGAATTACAATGTGTTAATTACTGCTATATAGCAAAGTGACTCAGTTATATATATACATACATTCTTTTTCATATTCTTTTCCATTATGGTTTATCACAGGATATTGAATATAGTTCCCTGTGCTATACAGTAGGACCCTGTTTATCCATTCTGTATGTAATAGTTTGCATCTGCTAATCCCCAACTCCCAATCCAACCCTCTCCCATCTTCTAAATTTCTACTACAGTTAAAATACTTTAGAGTTACTCACTGAGTATTTACTGAGACAAAATTTAATATTGTTGTTTTGTTTCCTTAAAGTGAGAGGGCTACTTAAAATGCTTTAAATCCTTAGAAAGATCTCTGGAGTATTAATAATTTCTGAGGGATCTTTTCCCCTTTATTAACATTTTAAAACACAGAAAATACTACCATAGAGTCTGCCACATAGCTTGTTATTTATTAAAAGCCATTTGAAGACAGTCTGTTCAGTGAAGTGTTCAATGACATTCAAAAATGTTTTCAAACCAACTTGACTACCTTGAATAACTTGATAATTCACTCTGTTGAAATAAATGGCCTATCAAAAGTCAAAGTTTGTGCATATAAACACAGCCCGTATGAAAGGATGAGAGCAAGATGGCTGTCTATTAATTTATGCTTCTGTGCTTCATTACTTTTTCATGATGTTTAATATATATATGTGTGTTACACATATACTTACGTATTCAAATGAGAAGAGTTTGAGAACTCTGTAGGACTATGAGTTAGATATATAATGCCTTGTACTTACATACGTAGAAGGGCTTTGCATTGGTTTTTCCAGAGTTTTATTTACTGGTAAATTTCCCCTTTAACTCTATTTTTAGAATTCCTAATTATCAATTCACATATAACCTCTATCCCACCACCTCTCCCAGTCTCTAATATAGACTCATTTTACACCACTTTCATTTTCACAGTGGGACATGACATTTACTGGCTTGAGAACACTAACTGAATTGGAATGTCATCCCAATGTGTATAAAGATACCTACAGCAGCAGGATGACATGAATCAGAATAAATAAGAAATTACAAAGGTCAGTCAGAATGAAAGCCAGAGTTGGTAAATAAAAACACTATAATTCCCAGAGATAAAAGAAACACAAAATAAGAAAACAATAATTTTCTAATTTAAATCTCCAGTCTAGACCTTTCACCTGAACTCCAGGCTCATATACCCAACTGCTCAACATTTCTACTTGTACCTATCCTAAGTAGACTTAATGTCCAGAACAGAACTCCTGATCTTCCTCCTATGACCTCTTTCATGTAGTTTTCCTTGTTCTAATTATGGGAAATTCCATCCTTGGAATTGCCCAGGCCAAATTCTTCGGAGTCATCTTTGGTTCCCCTTTTTATCACATACTCTTATTAAATCCATTGAGAAGTCCTTTTGTTCTAACTTCAAACAATATCCATAATTTGACCACTTTTAAGCACCTCCCCACCATTTCTATCTCCATCTCAGCCACCATCAGCTGTCACTGGGTTTCTGCAATAGTCCTATTTGGTCAGCCTTGCACTTACCCTTGTCTTCCTACAGTCTGTCCTCTATGCAGCAGCAGAGGGATCCATTCGAAACCTATGTCTGAAGAGATTGTTTCTCTGCTCAGAATTCTGCAACGGCTCTTCATTTTACTCAGTGAAAGCTAAAATTTGTACAATCATCTGGTAGGCACTATATGATCTTGCCTGCTCTCCTGTTACCTACCCCTCAGATCTTATTTTCTACAACTCTTCCCTGATGCCACTACTCCAGAGAACCACATTTACTCCCTTGGTTTCCCTTGAGCACATCAGGCACACTCTCACCTCAAGATCTTTGCTCTGGATATTGCCTCTGTCTGGAATGCTCTGCCCTCAGTCACCTACTTGGTTATTCTCCCGAATTCTCAAATCTCACCTTAATGAGGCTTACCTTGACTACCCTTTTCAATACTGCAACTTGACAACAGCCTACATCCCTGCCATTCAAGATTTTGAATCCCCTTACTTTGCTCTGCTTTTTCTTTTGTTCCATAATATTTATAACTTTCTAACACACTACATAATTATTTATTAGATCTATTATTTATTGGTTGTATCCTCCTGCTGGGATATAAGATCCATGAGAGTAGAGGTTTCTGACTGTTCTGTTTCCTAATGTACCCAAAGTTCACTGGATTGAGTTACTAGTTGAATTGAATGAGCTTATCCTCATATAATAACATTTCAGTGTTATGATCTATGTACACATTATTTTTTATGCCACTGGAGATGCAACACATCCCCCAAATAACATGCATATTCAATATAGGTTCAGGGCTCATCACTGTCATTATTTAAGATTTACCTGGTGCTAGGTTCTAATTAAAAGATCAACAACTTATATATACCATTAAATTTGCAATTATAGATTAACTATTTAGTAGATTCAAAACTCTGTCCTGTGAGATATACAATAATATAAAAACATGTTCTTTAAAAAATTTACTAGTCTAGTAGGGAAGAATAACATAATTTTCTTATTTCTCTGACTGGTAAATTTCTTCCTAGCTATAGTCCTCCATTGTAGAAACAAATAAAATAGCATCTTTTTTCAGGAGTTTAGGTACAAAATTTATTCTCCCTATCTTTTCGAAGGCTCTGTCGAATTATAGCAAATGAAGCGGCCGTTACCTGGTCAACTCTTCTCTGAATACTATGGGATCATAAATTCATTTAATTCTGATATCTTAAAGAGTTCCCTGGAGACCAAGCCAGCATGCCAAGTTAAATTAATAGGCTTTCAGTCTCCCAATCTAAGTACACATTTTTTTAATGCCACAGGGACCTTAAAATGGTTTAAGGTAGATAAAATATTATCATTATGTTCATATGTGATGTGTAGTGCTGGGATATTTTAAAATGTTTGATATTTTAAACAAAGTAATAAAATACACAATCTGTCACTGGTTGGTACAACTGAAACTATATCTATGGAAACAGAAGTCAGTGACCATGAATGTTAATCCATCTGCATTTTCACAAAGAGGTACGAAATGAGAATCTCAGTTCCAACCTCATGTTTCACAAATGGAATCTCCTGTCTAAAGCTAGTGGGTGACTTGATATTTTAAAATATGTAAGAAAAATGTTTTCTCCCTAATGTGTGAATATAAATGTCTTATCTTTTTCAATTTTCTAGAATTTGGGGTACTGGCCTTCCTCATAATGAGTAGACAGCCAAGAATGATAGAATTCTGACACTTGGTTGAGCACTTATGTAATACTCCAATGATCATGCTCGTAGTATAAGGTTTAATTTAAACAGCAAGATACCTGCCCCATTACCCAAATACTTGGCAACACTGCCTATCAATCTAAATGATTGACTTTATTTTATCATGCTGTTTCAAATTCCTTTAATCAAAATATCATTTCTTCACAGAGCTGCTTTTAAAATGATCTTCTCAGACAGTGATCTCTGATACTACTGGCTGAGGGCAGATACCTGTGGAAAGAGATCTTTTTTGGGAAAACAGTAGAGAGGAGAAGTCCTCATGCAAAAAGGTGTAGGGTAATAGTGACCTATGCCTATGCCTATTCCCATGCCGGTGTCCACACCTATACCTATCTGGAGCTTCGTCTGTATCTAGCCCTACTTGAATGAAAGCCAATTAAAAATTTTGAATATTATTATGGGCCACATTTTTTCCCATTCAAAATAAAAGTAGTTATACTGAGTCCCATGGGGAAAAATACATATTTTTACAAATCAGACATTGTTTTGTAGACTATAATGACATTTTATTGAATAGAAGAATGTCAAAGAGAAACCTGATATTGTTATCTAGCCATCTAGCATCTTCTGGGCACATTTGAAAAGCTGTCATCTCGAATACCTATCTCATTTTTCAATCTGAAATCAGACAGAGTAGGCTAGGCAGGAAGGGCTGCTTGACACTGATGCATGAGATTGAACTTGGGAGCTGGAGAGCACCATGAACACTCTCCAGAGAGGGAGGTGGGAGGTGGGGGGAGAAGAGGCTATAGAAGCTGGAAATGGACAGTGAGGGGGAGGTGGAGGGGGTCCAAAGACAGGTCTCATCTCTTTCATCATTTTTCCAGAGTCCAAATCTAACACATCATCCATATTTCTTTTGTTTCAATGTGTAATCTTGATCTTAAAGATTTTTCCTTGTGACATCACTTAGTATGTGGTTCACAATGTATATACATGAAATGGAAAACTTTTTAAAAGGAAATATATATTTTATTCATAAAATATAATTGCAAAATTTACCACTCACCTTTCATCTCAACAAACATATTTAGAAAATAATGTTACTCAGTATTCTTAATTTTTGCATAAAACAGCTAGAAAGTTGAACATCTTACCTCATGAGGGTTTAGTGTCACACCTTGGGAAAAGTAGGTCACAAAGGTTACTAGGGGGCAGTTTGCTGTTGCATGCGTGAATTATTGCTTTTAGTATAACAAAGTCACAATTTTGGCTAATTTGTAATCAGAACCACTTCTATTGGCGGGTAGTTTAAAACTAATTGCAAATAATCATTTTGCAAAAGAAGAAAAATTGTGATTTAATAAAATATTCTATAATCAATATTGGAACAACCACAGTACTCTAGTTTCTAGTAAAGATGTATAATACATGCTGTCACTGACACTCACTAGTGTATCATAGTATTTTGTAGAATGCAAACGATTACAGAAAATGTTATGGTATGTAAGATGTGTGTATTTTTGTTTGTTTGTTTGTTTTTTTGCGGTACGCGGGCCTCTCACTGTTGTGGCCTCTCCCGTTGTGGAGAACAGGCTCTGGACGTGCAGGCTCAGTGGCCATGGCTCACGGGCCCAGCCGCTCCGCGGCATGTGGGATCTTCGCGGACTGGGACACGAACCCGTTTCCCCTGAATCGGCAGGCGGACTCTCAACCACTGCACCACCAGGGAAGCCTGATATGTGTATATTTTTAATTGGCCCTTATGCCAATTATATCATATTGGTGTATCTATATCTATATATATATCAATATTGATATAGACAGGATACAGATGCAGATACATAAACATACAAGCCAGGTAAAGGTACAAGTTTAGGTATAGGTCATTGTCTTAGTGTGTTCAAAGATTCACCTGCTGTGTGTGAAGTCAGCTTCTGAAGACCAGCTTTCCTACTTTTAATAATACCCTCTTTTCCATGTAGTGGACTGTGTTCCCCAAATATAGCCATGGCCAGGAATCTGAAGGACTGAAGGCTTCAACAGGGAAGGGAAGATATTTTTGTTTCCCTCCCTTCTGAATTTGTAGTTAGCATAGAAGGTACTCATATATCATAAACCAGAGAGACCTTTATCACAACAATGTCAGAACAACTCCAAATGATGCCACTTCCTGGAAGTCCTTGCTGTCACTTTCTCCTGCCAGACTGGGTTGTGACCCCAAGTTGTGTTAACTCAAGTTAGCTATGCATCTTGGCAATGATGATACAATCTGTAAACCAGGAACTGTAATATTGACCTCCCAGGGATGTTTGTGAGGAGTGTAATGGGCCTGTCATTTAATAGGCACAGTATTAACTGCCATCCCTTCCCCAACACCACTGCAGCCTGTCAACTATGTTGCTTCTTCGTTAGCATCAGTAGTAAAGTGCAGGTAAGAAAAAAAAATAGTTGAAACATATATTATTGATTTCCCTGTTATGGAGCTGCTCTGGTAAAAGATCAAGAAGGGAAAAATATTCAAAATTACTGTCAATAACTGCCTTTTAGTTTATTTACAAAATGACTGATACATTTTAACATTGATAGTCAAGTCAGTTCACATTTTAGCACTGATAATCAAATCAGTCCACATTACAACTATCCTGTAGCTTAAAATTCTACCATGTTAAAACATAGCTTGTGCTTTAGATACCTGTATTTGCCAGTTTTGCAGTAAAAGTTTTCTTTTCATAGCCATGTTAACATTCTCAAGTCAATAAAAGATTCCTAGGTCAATTTTTGTAAAGGCATCAGTTTCTCACAGGTTAAGAGAAATTACCACAGTGTAATCTATTTTTTAATAAACATGGTTGGCAATTACAGAACAGAGAATGCAGCTTTGTTCAATTTAGAATATAAATGTTAATTATACTTTTTACATGGATTTCTTTATTTAGCCTTTTCTCCCAGTCTTGTTCTGGTCTAGGCTTCATCTTTATCCAAAACCCAAGAGATCTGTATTCTCAGTCTGGTTATTTGAATTTCTTTCCTTGGACTACCGGAGAGGTATAACCCCTTCTTATAATGTGCTTCTACTGAATTATTTTTTTCTGTCCTCTGCCTCCCAAAAAAGTATTTTCGATTGTTCTCTTTTGTGGTGATTGTTGGGTTTTAGAGCCATTTCTCTTCTTATTAACAACAAACCTTGATCAGTGAAGCTCTGCTTATTCAAGAGCCAATACAGTGAAATGGTTTTGAGCACAGAAATTTGTGCTAAGACTGCATGGGTTCATGCTCCAAGTCTGCCACTTTTACTGGCTATGTGATCTTGGGAAAGTTACTTAAACATTCTGGTCCTTAGTTTTCTAGGCTGTAAAATGCCAACAGCAATCATATCTACCACATACTGTTGTTGCAATGATTAAATGAGTTAATATATTACATTTACACATGATACACAGTAGGTGCTATACAAGTATTAGCTATTTTTGTTTTTAAACCTCATTACTACTGCTGCTCTTCTAAAAAAGATCTTAGCACTTTACATCTGTGAAAGCTGAGTCTCAAATTCAGATTTTGACTCACATCCTATGTTATCCATAACACGTTCATTAACCACCCCCAGCAGGAACCAATCAATAGTTCCATTTATCAGGTTCTCTTAGAAGTACTGCCCTGAGTCTTTGGATTGCCATTTCAGACATTTTATTCTCTTTTCCTCAAAATATATTTATACTTATTAGGCACTTCATCTCAAATATTTATTTCAGGAAATAAACCTATACCTAAATATATTAACATAAGTTTGAGATAATTATCAGAAGACCTACCTCTTCACTACCTCTTAGTAACCCATCACTAACCTCAATGATTTGATCTTTATGTTTTTAGGATATCCAAACCCTTAGTGTCAGGCTTTTCTGAGGATCATCAAAACTGGGAAAATTTGTTAGACAGCCCAAATTCACACAGGACAAACACATATAAAGAAAAATGCACATCGGTTTTATTAATGAAAAAATTATCAAACAATTGATAATTCACACAATTTAATAGAGTATTATAAGGCTTACAATGAAAGATAGCCATCCTCTGCCATATTTTCTTTCGATGAAGCAGTCTCTTTGAACTCTTATATCTAACCTTTGCATTTCTAAATAATAAACTTAATCTGGTGTTTCTAGATTTATCAATTTTAGAATGTTTTTCATTTCCTATTAGGAAAATAATGATTCAGCACTCTGTTTATTTCTTCTTTATTATTTCAAAGCAGTACGTTGATTGGATCTCTCTCTCTCTCTCTCTCTCTCTGTCTCTCTCTGTCTCTCTCTGTCTCTGTCTCTCTCTCTCTCTCTCTCACACACACACACACACACACACACACACACACACACATCTGTTGCATGAGTAAACCCCCAATTATGCAGGGAGAGATAAACTAGTTTAAAGATTAATTGGGTTAAGGAGGCATACTTGATGTACAGTGAAATCACCTGGAGATCTGTCTGAAAACACTCATGCCTGATTCCCATCCTCAAACTTTCTGATTCAATCCATCTGGGGTGTGACTTGGGTACTGGAATTTATAAAAGCTGCCCAGGTGATTCTAATGTGCAGCAAGGTTAGGGAACCACTGTTACAGGCAGTTTCTTACTGACTATGAATTGTGGCCTCCTTTAGTTTGAAGAAGAGGAATGAAAGCTCCTGCTGACTAATGACATCTCTACTGGAGAGGTGGGTCTCTCTCACATGGCTGCTATTCGCAACCTGGGGTGCATTCTCGTTATTTGACCTGTGCAGACAAGTGTTTGTTGCCAGTGTGCAGAGCCATATTCAGGGTCATGGGCCTGTGTGACAAGACAGGATTTCTCTGGCAGGGAGACCACACAGGAGGAGAGTTGGCATGTTGATGGGGGGGCATGATATTGGTCGCTAGAAAGGGCAAGCAGTGTGTTACTAACCCAGGAAGTAATGCAGTAGTGCCTTGAGAGTGGGCCAGGGATGTATGTGGGTGGGTCAAAGGATGGTTCTCAGTAGTCCTGAGGAGAGAGAATCAATGATGGAGCCCAGAATGATAGACTCTGGGGAGTTGAAAGGTAATGGAACCCATCAATCTGAAAGGATACTGTCCTTTAAGTGTGGTTCAAAGTCCCTAAGGTTCTGGGCATTAACCCTTTAGTTGTAGCATCATGGGAAGGGCCAAGGGGGTCCCTAAGAAAGCAGAACACCCAGGGTGATGGGCACTTAAGGCGGTGGGGCTCGGGGCAACAGCTGTTTACTAACCAGTACAGGCATATTTCAACATTTCAATAAACTTTAGGGCTGCTCTTATGTATGCAGGATAAATGTCAGCACCTGCCCCCTCCGCCAACACATCAGTATATTTAGCCTGGACTAGTTGCTTTTGTGGCTATATTAGCTCGTCTCATTAGAAATAAATCTTTAGGCAGAATTTAAATCTGTATTTCAAAAAGTATGTATTTGATTCACTTTTTATTAAATCCAATTTGCTGCTATGAAGAAGTAAGCAGGAAACGGTGATAAGTAATAATGGGGTATGTGAGGGCAGCTACTTCCTGGAGAGTTGTCAGGGAAGATTTCTCTGGAAATGAGGCATGTAAGCTCAGACTTGGATGTCAGAGGCTGTGGTCTTGAGAAGAATCAAGGGAATAGTGTTACAGGCAGAGGGACTGGCAACTTCCAAGGCTCTCTGACAGCACAGAGCTTGGTATTTCCAAAGAGCTAACACAGAGACTGATTCTGAGTAATAAAATCTTCAAGATTAGGGTTCTGTGCAGCAATAGTACACATACAAGAAGGTAAATAGAACTAGTCAGAGTGGATTTTCACAATCGAGGTCAAATATGTTCGTGGAGAACCTTTTATAGGGCGTTAATGTGCCATGATGGGTGCATCGGCCACACATCTTCTGTTGCCTCTATCTCTAATTTCAAAAATCTTTCTCAATGAGTAGAGAACTTATGTCACTCAAAAACCTACACATGGATATTTATAGCAGCCCTATTCATAATTGTCAGAACTTGGAAGCAACTAAGATGTCCTCCAGTAGGTGAATGGATAAATAAACTGTGGTACCTACAGATAACAGAATATTATGCAGAACCAAAAGGAAACGAGCTATCAAGCTATGAAAAGACATGGAGGAACCTTAAATACATACTACTAAGTGAAAGAAGCCAATCTGAAAAGACTACATACTGTATGATTCCAACTATATATGGCATTCTGGCAAAACTATGGGAAGACTATGCCGGGGGTTAGGGGAGAAGAAAGGATAAACAGATGGAGCACAGAGGAGTTTTAGTTCAGTGAAGCTATTCTATATGATACTGTAATGGTGGATACACATCAGTATACATTTGTCCAAACCCACACAATGTACAACACTGAGAGCGAACCCTAATTAATCTATGAATTCTGGGTGATAATGATGTGTTCATCAATTGTAACAAATGTACCACTTTGGTGGGGGATGTTGATAGTGGACAAGGCTGTGCGTGCATTGGGGCAGGGGGTATACGGCAACTGTACTTTTCCTTAAATTTTGCAGTAAACCAAAACTGCTTTAAAAAAAAGTGTAGCAAAAAAATCTTTTCTTGGGCTTCCCTGGTGGCGCAGTGGTTGAGAGTCAGCCTGCCGATGCGGGGGACGCGGTTTCGTGCCCCGGTCCGGGAAGATCCCACATGCTGCAGAGCGGCTGGGCCCGTGAGCTATGGCCGCTGAGCCTGCGCATCCGGAGCCTGTGCTCCACAATGGGAGAGGCCACAACAGTGAGAGGCCTGCGTACCGCAAAAAAAAAAATAAATAAATAAAAATAAATCTTTTCTTTTTCCTGGTAATTATAAAAGTTTGTTCACGTGCCATGAGTGTTGCTCTAAACCAGTGATTCCTTTTTCTACAGGTCACACCTAAGTAGACTGGCTAGATGTTTGCATCCATTAATGCTCAAGTTCCCTAATTATATTCTTTAGACAGTCTATGTGTGACTTTTAGGCATTTCTCGAACCTACTCAAAGGCCATAGTTAAGTAAATCCTGCTACTCACAAATGTCATTGACAAGCAACTCGGTTTCATAAGAGAAAGAAGGCAAAACATCCTTTAAGGAAAAAACAATGTGTACAGGAGGGTGAGCAGAATACATTCTCTCTGGTCTATAGTTTGCCAAAACAAATGGTTATCTGTAAATTCAGGAAAAAAATCAAACTATGTTGACACTATACATTTCAGTGGCTGCTTTGCCATTTTCAGACACAGTTACCATGAAAGAGGTAGGTTGATTTCTGACAAATGTAATGACATTTCTGAATGGGTCAAAAGATGGTGTAGTTAGTGCTTTCACTTGATGAACGCCTCATCATTGGTAACTGGCCCCTGTGAGAGCTGCTTAAGAGCTGTCAGCTGCCACAGAAATGTATGTCTAACATCTTTCCCAGGGCGTCCTGCCAATACTTCCTCAGGTAGTCAATTCATCAAATAAATCCTTTAATGAAAGCAACGGTGTGTTGGTAAATGTATAACAACCAGCTCCCTGGACATAATGCCCATAATGATTTGTAGCACTTTACAGTTTCCACGGTGTAGATATTCCCACCTTGCTCATTTGCAGCTACCAATCATTGAAGATGGAATTGGGAAGAGAGGCACACAATTGGCTTCCCTAGGCCAGTACATGATGGCTCCAGCACACCACTGAATCAAAGGGTCCTCTTTCTCAGCTCCAGAAAGAGGAAGGGGCCAACTCATTATTTTGCTTTACAGAAACCACCTTTTTCCTCTTTCATGAACCATGAATTCCTCTTTTTCACTGGCTTAAAAAAATTGGAGGGGCTTCCCTGGTGGCGCAGTGGTTGAGAGTCCGCCTGCCGATGCAGGGGACACAGGTTCATGCCCCGGTCTGGGAAGATCCCACATGCCGCGGAGTGGCTGGGCCCGTGAGCCATGGCCGCTGAGCCTGCGTGTCCAGAGCCTGTGCTCCGCAATGGGAGACGCCACAACAGTGAGAGGCCTGTGTACCGCCAAAAAAAAAAAAAAAAAAAAATTGGATATTTTTCAGTACTCCTGGAGCAGCTCTTTCCAGGAAATTCACATACTGCCCTCGCTTGGTGCTCTCCTCTTCCCCCAATGCATTAACCTATATAATCTTATGTCTTCTGGTAGTGCAAATGTGTAATTCAACTGGAAGGTGGCTAATTGGAGCCAGTGTAATTATAACTGTGCCATGCCAGAACACTGAGTAGAAGGGCAGACCACTAATGACTTGGAAGAAAGAGCAAAATTTTCTGGTGCACTGGCAGTGTCTACATGACCTAAGAATATCTCGCTGATTTACTGAATTAAATGGGAGAAAAATCATCAGCTTTTACGGGGTCATGAACACTATGTGACTAGCAGGATAATTAATATCCATATTAATATGTTTCAAGCACCTTGTGTACTGCATAGCACAGAAAATAATTTTTATGACATTAAAAACTGAGGTTTCCATCTTCCCATAGATGTGACGGTGTGAACAGTAGTTAATGGATACAGTTTGGCATAAACAGAGGTTGAAATCAGACTTGTCTATTCTCTTCCAGAAAATTAGTCACATATAAACAGGGAATGGGGACCAGAATGTCCCCTAGAATTCCCTTAAGGGATGGTGAAATTCAGAGGCTATAAGACAGAGAAAGAGCAGAAAATCCTGGGACCATAATATAGATAATAAATATCTGTCATTTAGAAAATATTCCTATTTTTCTCTACAATCTCCGGTTGATTCTGCATATGATAGCTGTAAGTCTTGATTTTATACATTCTAAGCTTGGAAATCATAGCCCTCTTAAGAATCAACTGAACATATTTACTTCTCCCAAAGGTTTTTTCTTTTTCTTGAAACAGGGTTAACTCTGCCTCAAAAACTTTAATATATGTTTTAGAGTCTCAAAACTGCTTGGTTATGAATATATATGTACTTAATAGGAAAAACATAGAATCATTTAAAATGGCATGATATAGTATTTACTAATGTCAGATACATATTTTGCTTCTTAAAGAAAGAGTGTGTGACAGAGAGAGAAAGAGAGGGTGATTTAAGCATGTAGCTAGAGATATTTAAGAAACTTTAAAATCTTTAGACTTTAAAAACAGTTTAAAAATGTTACAGCAGAAATGTATAAATGACTCAAGTAGAAAAACACTTCTTTTGTAAAAAGGCCATAGTTTCAACATTGGTTTCTTAATCAGATGTTGTAACGTTACTGAAATGCTCTCAACAGAGCATTTTGGCATCACCTTTTTCCCCTCATGAAATATTACTAAAGACTATAAGAAATGATTCCAGTTTGGAAAACTGGAAAATTTCCAATAAAGAAACCATTTCTCTCCTCACCATTTTTAAGAGGATGGGGATTTCCAAGTGATAAATACGGGTTTATCAAAAAGCTTAAAGGATTACAAATTATGAGAAAGTATAACATTTCTTCTGTATAAAACTGTACATTCCTGGTAATTATCATACAAATGAATCCTGTGGCTGATTGGTAGAATAGACTATAAACAAGCAGAAGTTTGATAAAAGGAAAATATTTCTCTCCTTTATATAATAATTGCTCTTTCCACGTTAATTATGATTAAATGGATTCGAATGGATTCATTATTTCATTCAGATGAATACATTTCTAGCCTGAATTCTTACTGACCTCATCTAGTCAACTATTAGGAAGACACAAGACTGAGTTCTAATGAATATTTATGTACCGCACAACCTCATGGGGTGACTATGTCATTAGTGAGATCATGTAACTTTCTTTTTTCTTTTTTTTTTTTTTGATCATGTAATTTTCTTTGGCTTCCAGGGTAAGTGTCAATAAAAGTAACAGCCCCATGAAATTGGACGGCACATTAGCTGCTTTCCTAGAGGAGGTATCTAAGGGGTCATCCTGAGAGAGCTGCATCTCTACAGTGTCTTGCACATAATTCAAAGAAAGTATGAAAGTTTGGACTGCCCTTCTAGGAGAGCACACCAATAATTCATTGAAAGCAAAGATTGAATCTGTCATAATAAAGGAAAACCAGAGCAGGAGTCAGGACAGCGGGTATGTGTGTCCTGGGGAAGAAAATGGTAATGGAAACAAGGGGTGAGGGTGAAGAAAACTGCTAGGTGTGACCCCTATTTTCTATCCATTGCCTCTGCTTTGAACCTAAGCCTCCAATATTCTATTTGTGGAAGTCCAGCTTTATTGCTTTCTCTGTTCCATCTAAAGCTGGTTTGCTACAGACCATACTTCCTTATGAAGAGAGCAATGAGAATCTTCCCATTCTTCA
Source organism: Lagenorhynchus albirostris (assembly GCF_949774975.1). Classification (NCBI taxonomy): domain Eukaryota; kingdom Metazoa; phylum Chordata; class Mammalia; order Artiodactyla; family Delphinidae; genus Lagenorhynchus; species Lagenorhynchus albirostris. Next base: position 86,776,094 of record NC_083098.1, read on the forward strand.
AGGTCTTGATGAAATAGAACTGTTAGTCTGAATAGAGCCTTTTCGATTCCCTCTCAGCAATTTAGTTACTAGACGAATGACTTAGTTTGGGTTCCTGGAAAAGCAGTCCATGAGACAAGGACATACCTGATACAGGTTTTGGCTCTCGGACTCAGAAGGCACAAGGGAAAGTGAGGAGTAAAACAGGGAGGGAGAACAGAGACATTAATGTGCAGGGTTATCACTACGGACCCCTGGGGAGCAATTCTCAGGTGACTGTATAGAAGGATGGGGAGGCTGGGCATCTTTCTCTCTTCTTTTTCCCACTGCCTGAGTAGCGCTTGTAGGGGCATTACCTTCCTGGCACTTTTAGGTTGCACCTGAGTGCAGGCTGGCAAGCTCCTGAGGTGCTGAAGAGAAGTCTCAGGTAGAGGGAAAGAGGCAGAGAGAAGAGGCCCTTGTGGTGGGAAACTGTCATGGAGCTGGGAACTGTCTGCAGCCCTGAGAGAACTCAGGTGGGCAAAGGGGCTACAAAGTTACAGACATTTCCTCGTGAAGTTTAAGCACCACTAGAAGTAACATTATGTAATTCTTCCACAGCTCTGATTTCAACCATCTGGCAAATAGAATCGATGTTGTAGGCTTAATGTACATTGCTTTTCCTTTAATGGCTCTGTGACACTTTTCTCATTGGCAACATGGAGATAATCAATATAAATAGCACTGCCATGTAAAATTCAGGAAACCTAAAAAATGATTTTTTAGTAGTGTTAATTATGTCTCATGCAGTATTTGGGGCATACTTATACCAAAAAAAAATTTGTTGTTTAAATGAAATTCAGATTTAATGAGATATTCTATATTTTTATTTGATAAATATGACCATTCTAACTATAAACAATCATACTATAAACAATAATGATACATAATAATATACAATTATACTATAAACAACGATACTATAATAGAATCTGTGTTGTACACTTAAAACACATTGCTTTTCTTTGAATAGTTCTGTGGGACATAGGGCCCATTCTTTTTCTATGCTTCAGTATTCTTATCTGTATAAAATGCAAATTAAAAATGGGCATTGGGAATTTATTTGCTTATTTGCATAAAACTTTCAGCACACTATAAGAGTATAGTGGACACTAGATATTATTATTGACTGTCTGGCTCATAGACATCATTGAAACTATCCTACAAACAATAACTTCTGTGTTTCTAATTTTCAAATATTTTTGAAGGTGTGTATGAAGTCAGGGGAAAGACAGTGTAGTTATAGCTGATAAAAATTTTAGGACAAAGTTACCCACTCCACCAAAAAAGAGAAGGATTATGTTCAATGTTTCTTTCAGTTCTCAGTAGAAACATATCATCTCAGCTCAGTAGTTCAAGTATATCTGTGCAGATTTTCACTTGGTGGTTGAGAAAATAAGAGTGGGAGAACATAATTTTTCTGTCTTATTGGCTTTATAAAATATGGTTTCCTTCTCACAAATTAATCTAATAATCAATATATTTTCTAGCTAGATGATTAACTTTAGTAAAAAATAGATTGATTTTAGTGGCTTTGATAAAGTTAATACGTACAGATGTGTAAAAGCAAATTTTCAGCATGGCGTTTGGTTTGAATTTTTTTAGAATATGGACTCCCAGATCAAGGCCCTGTATTATTTATGTTTACAACTGCATGCTCAATTTTTACAGAAAAGTTTCTAACTTTCATAACAGTTAACACTATTGATCCAGTCTAAAACACTGCATATGATTCTTTTATTATTCTGAATGGCCTCTGAACTTCCCTTCCCGAGTCATTCTTAACCATGTCACTGGTGTGCTCTCCATGCATAAGCAATGTCCAGAACTTATGCTGGAGACTTTACATAGTTCTGAGATGATGGGCAAGGACTTCAGTGGCAGAACTTTGTGACAGCAGGCATAAGTTAGATAGAAGTGTGCCCACCTGGATCAGATGCTGACCTGAAACTCATTGTGCTTAATTCTGCTCCACTATAAAATAGGAGAGCAATGCAGAAGGAAAAACAAAGTAGGATTTCAGCTCCAACAGAGCCTGGAAGTAATAACTCCCACTTTTACAAGAACAAAACTCTGTACATACTGAAAACCAATGACATTTCTTGGACATAAAACACATTAAAGACTTAAATATGACAAGTGGGAAAAATGGGTAAACTTATAGCAGAGAAACCCAACAACACGACCTCAGCCAGGTGATCAAGATTAACATCAACAACGTTAAACATGTTGCTAGCATGTACCTTTCATATGATGTGATCAGAATATCACTCTACCTCTGTGGTGTTCCTCCCCAAAACCCATAACCTCAGTTTAATCATGGGAAAGACATCAGACAAACCCAGTATTCCTAAAAACTGTCAAGGTCATTTAAACCCAGGAGATTCTGAGAAACTATCACAGAGGAATTTAAAGAGATGAGATAACTAAATGTAACTTGGTGGCCTGGACAGGATCCTGGAAAAGAAAAATGACATCTGGAAATACGGAGAAAATTTGAATAAAGTACGGACTTTAGTTAATAATAATGTATTGGTTCATTAGTTGTGGCAAATGTATTATACTAATATACTAAGATGTAAACAGTAGGGAACACTGCTATGGGGTATATGGGAAGTCTGTACTATCTTCATAATGTTTTTGTAAATCTTAAATTGTTCTGAAATACAAAAATTTATTTAAAAAATGTAGAAACATGAGAAAATTAAGCTTATGAGGAAAAAAATATACATGAATAAAATTCAATAGAAAAAACAAGCAGTAGTTTTGGAATCTCAAATAAAATCAGTTATACCAGATACAAATATAAATTATATATTTGCAACAGATTTTTTTTTAAAAAAAGAAAGATTAAAATAAGCAGGAAATAAGGATGCACCTAAAAGAAGAAAGCATTTTATAAAAAGTACTAATAAGTACTTTTAGAAAAACAAAATATGCTTACTGAAGTTAAGAATTTTATGGATGCATTTCATAGCATATTATGTAAAGCTGAAGAAAGAAATCCTGAAGTGGAAAACGTAACTGAAGAAGTTACTCAGAATTACTCTCAGAGAGACAAGGAGATTCAAAATATGAAAAGAAATTGAGAGATATAGATAAGAGAATGGGAAGTGCAATATACAGATACTCTGATTTTCAGAAGCACAGAAGAGACTGATTGTTCTAGAGGAAATACCTAAGGATATAATGGTTTTCATAAAAAATTTATCATCTTTTAAAGCGATAACTAGATCCATCAGTAATGGAAATAATCAGTATCAAGCAGTATTTTTACTACTTTTAGATCAACCTACAGGTGCCATTTACACCTTTCATGAATAAAACACTGGTTCCTATACTATTGGAACCAGCTGACTTAAAGATGTGCAAGAAAATGAATATTTAGCACTTGGGAAAATGACACTTCTTTGTGCAAGAACCTATTGCATTCATGTTATATGAACTGTTAATTAAATTGTCTTTTCTCTTAAAAAAAAAGCTAACCAATTTGGCTAAGTTTAGACCTCGCTAAATTGACTGCACTGAACAGACGTCTTTTTTAATAACTAGTGAAAATGAGAAATTGCCCCCAATGCTTATTTAATGGTTCTTGATAGTGAACAATGTACCTGGAGGAAGGGACAGAAAGATGTTTTTGCCTCCTTATCTTTTCAGAATATAATACTTTTAAGTAGGGGCTGCACAGATGCGGCTCAATCTGATCTCTTTTTAGGTCCAGAGAGAAAAAGAAGAAAAAACAACTGAAGAATTAGGATCAGAACCTATGAAGAAAGAATAAAAAGTATGGCTAGAGCATGCCCTAGGCAAAGTAAGGAAGATGATGTTAGGAGAATTTGGGGACATTGTAGTGTGCATTATTGTGGACTATTCACCAACCATCCACAGTGTCCAGTGTTCAGGGAAAAATCACCTGTATCTCCCTACTAAGACACACCTGTATTGGAACAATCACCGTCTACAAAATGTTGCCTTTCCCTTCCCTCCAAGGAGCAATACTGTCAGTATGGATTTCAGATAGGACAAATGAAATTGCTAACTAGACGTGTAATATCAGCTCAGCTATGCAGTTTATGTACACTTCTGAAGGGACTCTTTTGAAGGTGAAGAAAAAACTAAGGTGAACAGATACATTTTTTGTTGTATCCTCATTAACAAAAGAAGTAGGTTGCAGAATACAAGAATTTTTTTCCAAGGAAAATCTGAGTCAATTATATCACTTGAATATTTCTAAGACATAGCTTGATGATGGAATGACCAGTGAGTTAATATGTTTATAAACATTACTGAGATAATATTTCGTACCAAGCACACAATGTGAGGTAAGAAGAGTTTAATGCCCCATTGTTCTTTCTGAAGTCTAAACAAAAGCAAAACAAAGACAGAGGGCAAAACCTGAAAAAAAAAAAAAAAGGAAACTAGGATACGATCTGTTTCTTCATAGTTCATAGGTCACAAAGATTTCCCCAAATTTTCCAATAAGAAACTACTGTGGGACCAGACCCTTGGAGTTCTACAAAAGGTTTTGAAAAGAAAATGCGGTTGATGGTTTAATCGTTCATGTAGCTGGCTTTTACCAGTTAATATAATAAAGCATAAATATGATGATATCACATTCCTTCAAAATAGGCTGCATTCTAATTTTTCATCGATGGTTTGAGAGAAAATTGTAGCTGAAGTCAAAGACAGGGTTTAATTCATGCCTTTACTTACTGTACGTTTATTGAGAACCTCTTTTGTGCCAAGCACTGCACTGCACCAGACTTACAAGGACAATTAAACATTGTCCTATCCTGAAGGAACTCATGGTCTAGTTGAAGAAATTGGCTCATTAAGGGTGACTATTACATAAGGTGGCAAATGCAATGTGAGGCATTAGCACAATGGGTTTAGTTGCATCTGAGGGAAGTAAAACCAAGAGCTGTGACTAAAGAATAAGTAGCAAGTATTCAGGTTAAGGAGAGTAATGGCAGCAGGAGGGAGGACCTTTTGGCTATGTGACTTCTAAAGAACTTTTCTGGGCCTGCACTTCTAAGCACATCAATATAATTAATTCATTTCATTATTCCCTAAAGTCCTGCTATTTAATAAGAAAAGTGGGAAAAATTAAAAACAATCAATTAACAGCTAGAGAACTCAAAACCTCAATTAGCAAAAGACTATTAATAGATGTGTATCTCATTTAGCTAACTTCTTTGGAGAATAAGATATACTGTACAAGTAAAATTTCCAATTAAATGAACACTGCCCCCTGAAATATGTACACTTTGAACATTTAAACATATTTATTATGGTATATTTTAAAAATGTATAGCTTGATATCTTGCCTGCTTAAGTGGAAGGTAATTGAAGGCATTTTAAGCATTTGTGGATGTCCCAGGATCATAATTATGAACTCCTGTCAGTTTCCTACTCCACATATAGCTTTGGCCCTTCTCGCAATAGCAGATCGTCATCTGCCTCTACTTCTGTTGGGTTAGCAGCTTTTAAACGCCCTTCCAACACCCTTTCCAGTTTGCCACTTCTGATCTTCTGTGGGGCTGCAACACTGGGTAAACCATTAATTTCAAGTTTTACATTTTTGGCATTACGGAAAAAGGTCTAACATTTAGAGGGATGAGCAAGGAACTTCTCTCTGTTGTTTACCATCCTCCTCTTCAATCCAATCTGTCCCCATATCAGAAATTCTACCTTCTAAATCTCAAATCAAGCCCATCTTTCCAGATCCATTACTGTCACCTTAACCAGGCCCACTCTCTTTGCTATGGATTATTACAAAACTTCACAACTGATTTCACCACCTTGTATCTTCCCTGTTTCCTACCACCCTCACACGTGCAGCCAAACTGGTCTTCCTAAAATGCAAACCTAATAGAATCACTTCCACCGAAACACTTCTTAATGAGCCAATATAGTTAGGATAAAGATACAATACTTTTATTTGGCACATAAACCTCCTCCTGATCTGGCTTTCCTGCTCTATCACTTGGGGACATTTGCACACCCTGCTGTAGCTTTCTGGAACACTCTCTTCCATATTCTTCATTTGAATAGCTTCCCATCATCTTTGAAATGCATCTTCACTGTCTCTTGCTCTAAAAACCCTTTCCAAATTCTGCCTATTCCCCATCTAGATTGGACATCTCTCCTCTATATTCTTTGATTTCATTATCATAACAATTTCCATTCTGTATAGAAATTCAATGTTTAACTGCCAGACGGACCCAAAAAATTCTAATGCTTTGATGCAGGAATCCTATTTTTGTAACGCTTAGGTTTAATTTTCACTCTGTGTAGTAGAGAAACACCCCCAGTGAAAGTAGCTTTACAAAGGTAGACATGGATTTATTTTCATATAAAGAATATGTGGAGGTTAGGAAGTCTAAGGGCTATTTGATATCTTTTCCATTGGCAAACACCTTCCATCTTCCCATTTTACTCTTTTTCTTGGGTTGGTAAACTAGTGTCAATATGGTGGTTACCTATTTTGTAAATAAAGTTTTATTGGAACACATCCATTCTTTTAGGCATTGTCTATATTTGCTTTCTCGCTATAACGGCAGAGTTGAATAGTTTTGATACAGATCTCCTGGCCCACGAAGCCTAACGCTATGGATCAGCTTCCTCCTTTAGCACCTTAGAGAAGGGTTTTAATAACCTTAATGCCACTTCCTAACTCCAGTCACTTCTTTCCTATAATTGATAGGAGGGAGAAGGAAATGCAGAAATGCATGGCTCCTCCCTTTCAGAGCTTTTCTCAGAAGTTTTATACCATACCTCTCTTACATCTCATTGGCCAGAATTCAGTGATATGTCCATCCCAAGCAGCAAGGAATTCTGGAAAATGTAGTCTTCTTTTTCTTTAAATCTTTATTAGAGTATAATTGCTTTACAATAGTGTGTTAGTTTCTGCTCTATAACAAAGTGAATCAGTTATATATATATACATATGTTCCCATATCTCTTCCCTCTTGTGTCTCCCTCCTTTCCATCCTCCCTATCCCACCCCTCCAGGCGGTCACAAAGCACCGAGCCGATATCCCTGTGCTATGCGGCTGCTTCCCACTAGCTATCTACCTTACGTTTGGTAGTGTATATATGTCCATGCCTCTCTCTCGCTTTGTCACAGCTTACCCTTCCCCCTCCCCATATCCTCAAGTCCATTCTCTAGTAGGTCTGTGTCTTTATTCCTGTCTTACCCCTAGGTTCTTCATGACATTTTTTTTTCTTAAATTCCATATATATGTGTTAGCATACGGTATTTGTCTTTCTCTTTCTGACTTACTTCACTCTGTATGACAGACTCTAGGTCTATCCACCTCATTACAAATAGCTCAATTTCGTTTCTTTTCATGGCTGAGTAATATTCCATTGTATATATGTGCCACATCTTCTTTATCCATTCACCCGATGATGGACACTTAGGTTGTTTCCATCTCTGGGCTACTGTAAATAGAGCTGCAATGAACATTTTGGTACATGACTCTTTTTGAATTATGGTTTTCTCAGGGTATATGCCCAGTAGTGGGATTGCTGAGTCATATGGTAGTTCTATTTGTAGTTTTTTAAGAAACCTCCATACTGGTCTCCATAGTGGCTGTATCAATTTACATTCCCACCAGCAGTGCAAGAGTGTTGCCTTTTCTCCACATCCTCTCCAGCATTTATTGTTTCTAGATTTTTTGATGATGGCCATTCTGACTGGTGTGAGATGATATCTCATTGTAGTTTTGATTTGCATTTCTCTAATGATTAATGATGTTGAGCATTCTTTCATGTGTTTGTTGGCAGTCTGTATATCTTCTTTGGAGAAATGTCTATTTAGGTCTTCTGCCCATTTTTGGATTGGGTTGTTTTTTTGTTATTGAGCTGGAAAATGTAGTCTTTTTATGAGTGGCAATGTGCTCAGCTAAATGTTAGGAGAGAGGGCTGGAAGGATGCTGTATTTAGCAACTACAGTCCCTGCTACAATCTCATGAAACATTTTCTCCTCAGCATCAAGCACCTAGCAGGTCCTCAAAAAAACTTGTGATAAATAGAATTGTCTGTAAAATGTTTAGTCACGAATATAATTTCCAGTACTCCAGCAAGTTACCTCTCTTATCTACAGAGAGCCAAAACTGCCAGAAGGTTGACCTCTGGATAAGTGTGCTGTGGCAGTCCCGAAAAAGAGTTTTAGCAACTCCATTTTGCCTTTCTTTGGTGTACATTATATGTGCTAATAATTTCACTTATTTAAATTTGTATATTTCAGCCAGTAGTCTATAATTTAGTACATAAAGTTTAATGTAATTACTTACTTGTTTCAAAGAAAAAGTCCTATTCCTTTCTACAATAAGTAGATAATGTGGGTTGAATTTAGCAGAGATAATGTTTCTGGGTTAGGCATGCAGGAGTGAGGGGAAGGACTAGCTAATAATTGTTTTCTTCCATCAGTAGTGGAAGCAAAATTACTGAACAGGGGTAGGAAGATGTCATACTGTTGTAGGTTCTGCAGTTTCCAAAGGCCTCAGTGCTCCTATGATGTTTTCCATAGATGTTTACTTAAGGTGGCTTTGGACTTGAACTCAAACAGTGTGGTGGTCAGCAATCAGCTATCACAGATGGAACATAAAATTATGGACTGTGAGCAAATGCTGTGATCCCAGAAATCTCCCAACCTCCTATTTTCATTTCCCCTTTGTGTGGGTCCACATTCTAGGGCAGTGGTGGCTGGACTGAAAAGAGATGCTGGTGTGATTTTGTCTGAGGCTCCTCTAAGGCCATAGGCTCCCATGGCCCATGGGCAAGGACTCAGCTATGGTTTCACTGCCTGTTTCAGCTTTTGGATACAATTCTTCATGTAATTATTGCCTAGTCCAAGGGGGCATTTGCAATGAATAGAGAGGAGAGTTATGCTCTTTCCTTCACATTACTTCATGAGTACAGTAAAGGCCACGCTAGTCAAACAAACAGTTGAACAAAAGGGTGGGTAATGCTGGGTTGGATAATATAGTTTGACTGTGGATAGAACAGTCTGCCAATTCATTCTTTCCTTGTTCTAAATATACTGCACTGAAACTTTCTTTTCCACATTTATAGCTTCTAATTAGCTTTGAAATGATTCTGTGGTTCAGTTTAAAGTCTGCCTTCTCCTTTCAGTGATTCCTTTGGGACTGTTTGTTCATTAAAAAAAATAAAAAATAACATTTTGCATTTTTATAGTTCTGTGCACTGGACCATGGAGGGCCAGCAGATGTTGCTTCAATTCTCCTACCTGCACATCCAAATGTGAATAATCTTGGTGTTCCTGGCAAACTTCTACTCATACAGCATTACTCTTCTAGCATTGACAGACTTAATCCTACAAAATGTTCATAAAGAATAAATTCAAATAATAACACTTGATGATGAAAAGTATTTCATGTAGTTGAAGGAGCTCTCAACTTGAAATTGGGTAATCCTTGATCTGCTTGTAAGTTGTGTGATCTTTGATAAATTTTAAATCCTTTTTTAGACCTCAATTTTCTTACATGTAAACTCAAAATAGTGCTATGCACATCATAAGACTGTACCTGACATATACTTGGTGCTCAACAATTAACTTTTATATTTGCTTGAAACATACGAAATGTTTAGAATCATTTTCAAAATGCTGAAGTATTTGGTATTGTGATACTGTGATTCACAATAAGAAATATATATGTGGTCTTTGTCCTGTTTCTGGCACAGAGATCTATAACCCTTGGGATTTCCTGAACAATGGGAGTGATAAATGTCTTTTGTTACATTAATGAGGTGACTTTTGGACACCATCTAAGCTTGGGGGCTGGTTGCCAGTGGAGGAGCCAGTCACGTGATTAAAGGGTTAGAACTTTCAGGCCCATCCCCCTGACCTCCCAAGGAGAGGAAAGAGGCTGGAGATTGAATTCAATCACCAGTGACCAATGATTTAATGTCATGTCTATTGAATGAAGCCTCCATAAAGTCCCAAAAGGATGGAGTTCAGAGAGTTTCCATGTTGGTGAACACATGGAGATTTGGAGAGTGTGGCCTGCTATGAGAGGACATGGAAGTTCCAAGCCCTTTTCCCAAACCTTGCCCTATGCATCTCTTCCATCAGGCTCTTCCTGAGTTACAGCCTTTTATAATAAATGGATAATCTAGTAAGTAAAACGTTTCTGAGTTCTGTGAGCCACTCTAGCAAATTAATCAAACCTGAGGGAGGGGTCACTGGAACCACCAATCCTATAGCTGGTCAGTCAGAAGCACAGGTGATAACCTGGGTTTTCCATTCGTGTCTGAAGTGTGTGTGCCTAGCACTGGTGGGGGAGGGGAAGTCTTGTTAAGACTGAGCCCTTAACCTGTGGGATCCGACGCTCTCTCCAGGTAGACAGTGTTAGAATTGAGCTGAATTGTAGGACACTCAGCTGGTGTTGCAGAATTGCTTGGAAGTGAGGGGAAATCCCTCTCTCCCCCACACATCCTAATTAGGTCCAGAGCCCCTCAGATATTAATAGCTCTCTCTTCTCAATGCTTCCTTCAATTTTGACTTCTGAGACTGTAGTCTTTTATCCTCTTAATGATGTTCTAACTTCTTCATTTTCTTTAAATAATCCTTTAACATAGATTATTTCTTATATTTTTATCTATCTTTCTATCTCTCCATCCCAAATATATTTATAATTGATTAATGTTCTCCATTTTGAACATTTATACATCTCCTAGATTCTAATAGGTGTTGTGGGTAAAACAAAGATAAATAAAGTATGGATACTGATGTTGCTAATAATGATACTTATCATGTGCCAGGAATTTATATGTATTACTTCATTTAATCCTCCCAACATCTATTTAAAGGAGAAGTACTGAACTGGTAAGTATTTGCTCAAGGACACTGAGTGAGTAGTGAAGGTAAGCTCAAAACCTAAGTCTGAGTTTTCCAGAAAGAAAAAGCTTACTTAACCACTGCACAATACTGCCCTTAATCTCTCCTGTGCTTTGTGGAGTATCTTATATTTCAATGGTTTGGATGATTTCTATCTACTTTCTATCTTGATCTTTTCTAAGAGCTTTTTGATACTCTATATTTTCCCTTCAGACTCTTGTATAGTTTATCTTTAGCCAAATTTAATTAATAAAAACAATTTCAACCATTATAATTTTTTCTCGAATTCCCTTCTTTCCTAACATAATTCTCTAGCACTGGATGTTTACACTATAAAAATAGAATCGAGATATTTAAAATTTTTCATTATACTTTTATGCCCCATTTAAACTTTCAAACTTTTTCTTTTTTCTCCATTTTTGTGAGATTTCTAGACCTTTAGCATTGTCTCTACCATTGCATTCTTCAATCACTGGTTATTCACTTCTATCTTAAGTCACTCTCCCGACTTTCACTGAAACAGATTGTGCTGGGACATTTAGAAATATCTTTCATCTGCTACTTTGAACACAGCACATAATATCTCTTGATTTCCAATTGTTTTCAAGGCTTTCTGCTGTATTTTCTTAGTTTTCTTATTTTAATATTTAGACCTCAGGTGTGGAGTTGAGTTTATCACATACCTCAGTTCATAGTGCATTATTATCATTGGTCTATGCTTCTTCAGTTTTGCTTGTTATTTTGTCATTTTATTTTACTTTCTCTCATTTCCTCCCCACCACAGAAATTCACTCTAATTGTATATTAAACGTCTTCATATATCTAGGCATCCTTAAATAAATGTATGCAATGTTGTTTTGTGGATTTATGTGTTTTTAATTTAAATAAATATACTATATTATAGTTCTCATTGTCTTATACCCTTAAAACTTGATATTATCTGATTTTTAAATTTTTGTCCATCTGAAGGATATACAGAGCTATTTCACTGTTGTTTTTTTTGTTTGTTTTTGTTTTAAGAAGATGTTGGGGGTAGGAGTTTATTAATTAACTTATTTATTTATGGCTGTGTTGGGTCTTCCTTTCTGTGCAAGGGCTTTCACTAGTTGTGGCAAGTGGGGGCCTCTTCATCGCGGTGCACGGGCCTCTCACTATCGCAGCCTCTCTTGTTGCGGAGCACAGGCTCCAGACATGCAGGCTCAGTAGTTGTGGCTCATGGGCCTAGTTGCTCCATGGCATGTGGGATCCTCCCAGACCAGGGCTTGAACCCGTGTCCTCTGCATTAGCAGGCAGATTCTCAACCACTGCGCCACCAGGGAAGCCCTCACTGTTGTTTTAATTTGCATTACTCTTAATATTAACAAAGTTAAGCATCTTTATATATATGTTAGTTCTCTGGCATTCCCATTCTATGAATTGCCTACTTGTAACCTTTGCCTATATTTTTTATAAAATATTCTGGTTTTTCATCTTATTTTTGAGAATTGCTTATATAATCGATGTAACTTTCTTTTGTCAGCTTTAGATGTAGCACTTATTTTATATTTGATTTACAGAAAAATTGAGCAGGTAATAGAGAGAATTCCCATATACCCCCTCCCTGCACACAGTTTTCCCTATTATTAACATCTTACATTATTGTGGTATATTTGTTACAATTAATGAATCAATATTGATACATTGTTATTAACTAAAACCCATGATCTTATGACTCACTCTGTATTGTACGGTTCTATGGTTTTTGACAAATGCATATGTTTTCTAATACCATTACAATGTAAAACAGAATAGTTTCACTACCCTAAAAGTCCCCTGTACTTCACCTTTTCTTCCCTCTGCCCTACCCACTGAACCCCTAGCAACCAATGACCCTTTTACTATTTCTATACTTTTGCCTTTTCTAGAATGTCATATAGTTGGGATCACACAATATGTATCACACAATATGTAGATCACACAATATTTTCACTTAGCAATATACATTTACTGTTACTCTATGTCTTTTTATGGCTTGATAGCTCATTTCTTTTTATCACAGAATAATACTCCATTGTATGAATAAACAGTGTCTATCCATTTACTATTGAAGGACATCTTAGTTGTTTCTGGTTCTTGGAGGTTATGAATAAAGCTGCTATAAACATTTGTATGCAAGTTTTTGTGTGTATATAAGTTTTCAACTCAATTGTGAAAACACCTATGATGGTGACTGCTGGATCAAATGGTAAGATTATGGTTAACTTTCTAAGACGTTCCCAACCATCTTTCAAACTGCTGTACAATTTTGCATTTGCGTCAGCAATGAATGAGATTTCCTGTTGCTCTACATCTTCATCAACTTTTGGTATTGTCAATTTTTTAGGTTGTAACCATTCTAATAGGTTGGTAATGTTATCTTGTTGTTTTAATTTGCAATTCCCTACTGATATATTATGTTATCTTTTCATATACTTACTTGGCATCTACATATCTTCTTTGATGAGGTATCTGTTCAGAATTTTGACCATTTTCTTTTTGGGGTGTTTGTTTTCTTATTGTTGGGTTATAAGTTTTCCTTGTATATTTTGAATACAAGTCCTTTATAAGATATGTTTTGCAAATATTTTTTCAAACCTGTGTCTTGTCTTTTCATTCACTTAAGAGCATCTTTCTCTGACCAGATATTTTTAATTTTATAAAGTCCAACTTATTTTTTTTCTTTCATGAATTATACATTTTTTTTTTTTTTTTTGTGGTACACGGGCCCCTCACTGTCGTGGCCTCTCCCACTGCGGAGCACAGGCTCTGGACACGCAAGCTCAGCGGCCATGGCTCACGGACCCAGCCACTCCATGGCATGTGGGATCCTCCCGGACTGGGGCACGAACCCTCGTCCCCTGCATCGGCAGGCAGACTCTCAACCACTGAGCCACCAGGGAAGCCTGAATTATACTTTTGATGTTCTAAAAGTCATCACCAAAACCAAGATCATCTTGATTTTCTCCTGTGTTATCTTCCAGAAAGTTTGTAGTTTTGCATTTTACATTTAGGTCTATGATCCATTTGAATTAATTTTTGTGAAACATGTAAAATCTCTGTGTAACTTCTTTGCGGTACGCGGGCCTCTCACTGTTGTGGCCTCTCCCGTTGCGGAGCACAGGCTCCAGACGCGCAGGCTCAGAGGCCATGGTTCACGGGCCCAGCCGCTCTGCGGCATGTGGGATCTTCCTGGACTGGGGCATGAACCCGTGTCCCCTGCATCGGCAGGCGGACTCTCAACCATTGCACCACCAGGGAAGCCCCTGTGTAACTTCTTTGTATATGGATATGTAATTGTTCCAGCACCATTTGTTGTAACGATGATTTTGTCTTCATTGAAATGCTTGAGCTCCTTCATCAAGGATCATTTATGTATGTTTGTGTGGGTCTATTTCTGGGCTCTATATTCTGTTCCATTGATCGATGTGTCTATTCTTTCATCAATACCACTTACTGTAAATTTATAGTAAGTCTTGACGTTGATTTGCATCAGTTCTCTGACTCTGTTCTTCTTCAGTATTGTGTTGTCTATTCTTGGTCTTTGACTTTTCTGTATAAACTTTAGAATCACTTTGTTGATATCCACAAAATAACTTTCTGGTGTTTTGACTGGGACTGCATTAAATCTATAGGTCAAATTGGGAAGAATTACCATCTTAATAATATCAAGTCTTCCTATCCATGAACATGGATCTCTCTATTATTTAGATCTTTAAAAAATTTCTTTCATCAGAGTTTTGTCATTTTCTTCATGTATTCTGTACATATTTGCTTATATTTATGCCTAAGATTTATATCTATTTCACTTTGTCTTAATGTAAATGGTATTCTGTATTTAATATCAAATTTCAATTGTTCATTGATGATATGTAGGAAATTGCCTTGTATTCTGCAACCTTGCTATAACTGCTTATTAGTTCCAGTAGGGTTTTTTGTTGTTGTTGTTGCTATTGTTGATTCTTTGGGTTTTTCTATGTAGACAATCATATTAACTGTGAACAAAGACAGTTTTATTTACTTCTGTCAACTTTGTATATATTTTAGTTACTTTTCTTGTCTCTTTGCATTAGCTAGGACTACCAGTACCATGTTGAATAAGAGTAGAGAGCGGGCTTTGTTCCTGATCATAGGGAGAAAGCATGTAGCTTTTCAATATGAAATATTAGTTGTAGGTTTTTGGTAGATGTTTCTTTTCTTTTTTTTTTTTTTGGTAGATGTTTCTTATCACATTCACAAAGTTCCCCTTTATTCCTGGTACGCTAAGAGTTTTTTTTTTAATCATGAATAGATATTGGATTTTGTCAATGCTTTTTCTGCATCAATGATATAATCATGTGGTTTTTCTTCTTTAACCTGGTGATGTGATAGATTACAATAATTAATTTTCAAATGTTTAACAGCCTTGCATACTTGGAATAAATCCCACGTAATCACAGTGTATAATTCTTTATAGCGTTGGATTAGATTTGCCAATATTTCATTCTGAATTTTTGCATCCATGTCCATGAGAGATTTTGGTTTTGAGTTTTCCTTTCTTTAATGTCTCTATCTGGTATTATAGTAATACTGGTCTCATTGAATGAGTTAGTAAGTTCTCCCTCTGCTTCCATTTTCTGGAAGAGACTGTAAGGAATTTATATCATTTCCTCCTTAAATGTTTGGTAGAATTCAATTAAAAAAAACAATGGGTCATGATGCTTTCTTCTTTGGAAGTTTATTAATTATTGATTTAACTTCTTTAAAAGATACACTTAAGAACGAAGTGATCACTGAAGTAATCAAAGAGGAAATAAAAAATAACTAGAAACAAATGTCAATGCAGACACGATGACCCAAAATCTATGGGATGCAGCAAAAGCAGTTGTAAGAGGGAAGTGTATAGCAATACAATCCTACCTTAAGAAATAGGAAATATCTCGAATAAACAACCTAACCTTGCACCTAAAGCAATTAGGGAAAGAAGAACGAAAAAAACCCAAAGTTAGCAGAAGGAAAATCATAAAAATCAGATCAGAAATAAATGAAAAAGAAATGAAGGAAACGATAGCAAAGATCAATAAAACTAAAAGCTGGTTCTTTGAGAAGATAAACAAAATTGATAAACCATTAGCCAGACTCATCAAGAAAAAAAGGGAGAAGACTCACATCAATAGAATTAGAAATGAAAAAGGAGAAGTAACAACTGACACTGCAGAAATAAAAAAGATCATGAGAGATTACTACAAGCAATGCTATGCCAATAAAATGGACAACCTGGAAGAAATGGACAAATTCTTAGAAATGCACAACCTGCCAAGACTGAACCAGGAAGAAATAGAAAATATGAACGGACCAATCACAAGCACTGAAATGGAAACTGTGATTACAAATCTTCCAACAAACAAAAGTGCAGGACCAGATGGCTTCACAGGCGAATTCTCTCAAACATTTAAAGAAGAGCTAACACCTATCTTTCTCAAACTCTTCCAAAATATAGCAGAGGGAGGAACACTCCCAGACTCATTCTACGAGGCCACCATCACCCTGATACCAAAACCAGACAAGGATGTCACAAAGAAAGAAAACTACAGGCCAGTATCACTGATGAACATAGATGCAAAAATCCTCAACAAAATATTAGCAAACAGAATCCAACAGCACATTAAAAGGATCATACACCATGATCAAGTGGGGTTTATTCCAGGAATGCAAGGATTCTTCAATATATGCAAATCAATCAATGTGATAAACCATATTAACAAACTGAAGGCGAAAAACCATATGATCATCTCAGTAGATGCAGAGAAAGCTTTCGACAAAATTCAACACCCATTTATGATAAAAACCCTGCAGAAAGTAGGCATAGAGGGAACTTTCCTCAACATAATAAAGGCCATATATAACAAACCCACAGCCAACATCATCCTCAATGGTGAAAAACTGAAAGCATTTCCACTAAGATCAGGAACAAGACAAGGTTGCCCACTCTCACCACTCTTATTCAACATAGTTTTGGAAGTTTTAGCCACAGCAATCAGAGAAGAAAAGGAAATAAAAGGAATCCAAATTGGAAAAGAAGAAGTAAAGCTGTCACTGTTTGCAGATGACATGATACTATACATAGAGAATCCTAAAGATGCTACCAGAAAACCACTAGAGCTAATCGATGAATTTGGTAAAGTAGCAGGATACAAAATTAACGCACAGAAATCTCTGGCATTCCTATACACTAATGATGAAAAACCTGAAAGTGAAATCAACAAAACACTCCCATTTACCATTGCAACAAAAAGAATAAAATATCTAGGAATAAACCTACCTAAGGAGACAAAAGACCTGTATTCAGAAAATTATAAGACACTGATAAAGAAATTAAAGATGATACAAATAGATGGAGAGATATACCATGTTCTTGGATTGGAAGAATCAACATTGTGAAAATGACTCTACTACCCAAAGCAATCTACAGATTCAATGCAATCCCTACCAAACTACCACTGGTATTTTTCACAGAACTAGAAGAAAAAAATTTCACAATTTGTATGGAAACACAAAAGACCCCGAATAGCCAAAGCAATCTTGAGAATGAAAAACGGAGCTGGAGGAATCAGGCTCCCTGACTTCAGACTATACTACAAAGCTACAGCAATCAAGGCAGTATGGTACTGGCACAAAAACAGAAAGATAGATCAATGGAACAGGATAGAAAGCCCAGAGATAAACCCACGCACATATGGTAACCTTATCTTTGATAAAGGAGGCAGGAATGTACAGTGGAGAAAGGACAGCCTCTTCAATAAGTGGTGCTGGGAAAACTGGACAGGTACATGTAAAAGTATGAGATTAGATCACTCCGTAACACCATACACAAAAATAGGCTCAAAATGGATTAAAGACCCCAATGTAAGGCCAGAAACTATCAAACTCTTAGAGGAAAACATAGGCAGAACACTCTATGACATAAATCACAGAAAGATCCTTTTTGACCCACTTCCTAGAAAAATGGAAATAAAAACAAAAATAAACAAATGGGACCTAATAAAACTTCAAAGCTTTTGCACAGCAAAGGAAACCATAAACAAGACCAAAAGACAACCCTCAGAATGGGAGAAAATATTTGCAAATGAAGCAACTGACAAAGGATTAATCTCCAAAATTTATAAGCAGCTCATGCAGCTCAATAACAAAAAAAGAAACAACCCAATCCAAAAATGGGCAGAAGACCTAAATAGACATTTCTCCAAAGAAGATATACAGACTGCCAACAAACACATGAAAGAATGCTCAACTTCATTAATCATTAGAGAAATGCAAATCAAAACTACAATGAGATATCATCTCACATTGGGCAGAATGGCCATCATCAAAAAATCTAGAAACAATTAATGCTGGAGAAAAGGGAACTCTCTTGCACTGTTGGTGCGAATGTAAATTGATACAGCCACTGTGGAGAACAGTATGGAGGTTTCTTAAAAAACTACAAATAGAACTACCATATGACCCAGCAATCCCACTACTGGGCATATACCCTGAGAAAACCATAATTCAAACAGAGTCATGTACCAAAATGTTCATTGCAGCTCTATTTACAACAGCCCGGAGATGGAAACAACCTAAGTGTCCATCATCGGGTGAATGGATAAAGAAGATGTGGGACATATATACAATGGAATATTACTCAGCCATGAAAAGATACGAAATTGAGCATTTGTAATGAGGTGCATAGACCTAGAGTCTGTCATACAGAGTGAAGTAAGTCAGAAAGAAAAAGACAAATACCGTATGCTAACACATATATATGGAATTTAAGGAAAATAATGTCATGAAGATCCTAGGGGTAAGACAGGAATAAAGATGCAGACCTACTAAAGAATGGACTTGAGGATATGGGGAGGGGGAAGGGTAAGCTGGGACAAAGTGAGAGAGTGACATGGACCTATATACCCTAACAAACATAAGGTAGATAGCTAGTGGGAAGCAGCCACATAGCACAGGGAGATCAGCTTGGTGGTTTGTGACCACCTGGAGGGGTGGGATAGGGAGGGTGGGGGGGCAGGAGATGCAAGAGGGAATAGATATGGGAACATATGTATATGTATAACTGATTCACTTTGTTATAAAGCAGAGAGTAACACACCAATGTAAAGCAATTATACTCCAATAAACATGTAAAAAAAAAGATATAGATCTATTCAGATTATATTTTTCTCCTATATGAGTACTGTTAATTTGTCTTTCAAGGAACTGGTCCATTTAATCCAAGTTATCAAATTTGTGGTAAAGAGTTAGTCATAATATTCCTTTATTTATCCTTTTCATGTCCATGGGATCAATAGTGAAGCCTCCTGTTCCATTTCTTGTATTAATAAATTGTGTCTTTTCCCTTTTTTCTCAGTTAGCTTTTCTAGGAGTTTGTCATTTTACCATTTTCTTTTGCAAAGAAGCTTTTGTCTTCATTAAAAAAATTTTCCTGTTTTCAATTTCATTGATTTTTGCTATAATTTATATTATTTATTTTCTTTGTTTTGTTTTAAGCTGATATCACTCTTTTTTCACTAGTTTGCTAATAGGAAAGCTTAGATTATCAATGTTAGATCACTCTTCTTTAGAAATATGTGTATTGAATGCACAATCAGCCAAAGAATGGCACATTTATATCATTTGACTAATTTGCATGAACTCAGTAGAATAACTGTTTTCTATTATACAGCATCTGATTCTAAAATTAATTTCAGACATCTATTTTACCTTAAGATAGTCCACCTACTACATGGATGACCCTGAGATTTCAAATGGTTTGAGTCATATTTCTATCATATTCTGAAATCTGAATTTTTCTATTGCTTTAGTTTAAATGTGTTAGTGGTACTTTTGTGATGTTGTATACGATGTGGAACTTACTGTCTTTCTTTTCTTCTTCTTTTTTTTTTTTTTTTCTATTTTTGCTTCATGACCTATAGTCCAACAGCATAGTAGAATTCTATAACACCTGTTTGGTCGTAGTCACTGAATATTCTTACCTTTATACAACTGAAGTAAATGTGGAAATCATTTGTGATTGAAATTAAGATGGCTAATCTACAGTTTAGTATATGAAGCTAAGTAACCTAATATTTTATCAAATATTATAATTACAATTATATATTTCAAAGTAATATAATTATTTTCAACTAGTGGCATGTGCGTGTGTGTGTAATTTTAATTTAGTACATAACATAAATGTAGGTAAACCATTTAACACAAACTGAAACATTTTTTCCATTTGTTGTCAGTGATATGCATCTTTTGACTAAGATTTTTTCTAGATACGATTTAACAATAATTGAAATGTACTAATTTAAAAAGTTAATGAAAATTTATTAGTGACATATTTTTCCCCTGAGGCAAAAACCTTTTAGGAATTAATTATTCATTCTATTTGAGCAGTGAGAGATATATTTACTTAAGCAAAGAGTCTTATGTTATAATTTCCTTGTAATTCTGTTCTAAGATCAGATTCAGTTACCAGTATTGATCTAATGGGCAAGTTAAAAGAACAGTATGAGTCAAAATCTCACCTGTTCTTTTCCTTTTTTTGTGTGTGTGCCCAGTCTGTTGATTATGAAGTTAGCATGATAAGAGTAAGCTGGAAAATAGGCCATACTGAAGAGGCTGATGCAAGAAGCCACTGAAGTCATCCTCTGAATCATAAGAGCATCATCTTGAAAAGGTTTAAGGGGAGTATTAATGTTGCCCCTGAGAATGAGCAGTAGCTGCTCTCTTGAATTCACACTGTTGTTTTCTGGAAGATTTTACGAGCATGTATGACCAAAGTACCCTTCTTTGGGGAAACTGCTTCTAATAAGAGGCAAGGAAGCAGATGTATAAAAAGCATGTTAAACCCGTTTGCTCACAGGGTCACTAGAAGATCAGAACGGAATATCCCATTAGGAAGTCTAAGCTCATCCAGGAAATGCCTAACACTTTCTTGACTAACTGATTTTGTCAAATACATGACTACATTCTGTTCAATTTACATTTACCACTGACAGATTTTGTCACTGGTCATTGTAAATAACATTATTTAACTAGTGCACAGTGTCTGGAAGGGTGGGTAGGTACAGTTAATTGTCAAAAATAAAAAGAAAACTATGTTAGAAATTAATTATAAACACATAAAAATTTTCAGTGGTTGATGCAAAATAAAGATTTGCTCTTTTACAGTCAATGCAGAGACACTTTGGAGGGATGCTTGGTTCTCTGGAGTTTCTTTATTACCTGGCCTCCCACAGTCTCTCTTTTCTAGTACCCTTTCTAAATTTCCCTGATCCCTGGAGTCTTGGAGCCATCTGGAAGATTGTCCTCCCTGCTGGATTTGTCTTAGGATGGCAACAGTGGATCTCTTTGGACGGTAATCATCACAATCTTCTATAATAGTAGATTCTGTAGAATGGAGTATCTACAAGATAAGCTTTTATTTGAAAGTGTTTACTGCCTTTCATAGGATACCATCAATACAATTTTGTACTAAAAGATTCCACTTTTGTCAGGGGTAAGGAGAGAAAAAGTAAGAGGTGAGAGACAAAAATCTCTCTTCTGTTGCAATTTTTTTAAAAGCCCTTAGAAAGAAGGTTGTCATTGTAATCTGTAGCAATTTTGTAATATTTGTTGGCAGTTGTCAAGGTATGGGTTTTGTGGAACAATGGAAACATCCCATCATCCTTTTTTGACCCAATAATGTATGAAAGTAGCATTGACACATATACACTACCAAATGTAAAATGGATGGCTAGTGGGAAGCTGCTGCATAGCACAGGGAGATCAGCTCGGTGGTGCTCTGTGATGACCTAGAGGGCTGGGATAGGGAGGATGAGAGGGAGGCTCAAAAGGGAGGGGATATGGGGATATATGTATACTTATAGCTGATTCAGTTTGTTGTACAACAGAAACTAACACAACATTGTAAAGCAATTATACTCCAATAAAGATATAAAAAAAATGTTCCTAGGAACTAGATATGACGTAGGAGTAAAAAAAGAGAATGACTAAAGCAAGTGGGAGTGGAAGAGACCAAGCATTTTCAAAACTGTGTTACATGAATAGCATGTTTTAGAAGTAAAATACCTTGTAATGGTAATTCCTATAGATAAACCTTACAATAGCAAGATTTTTTTTGATGTTTTAGTTACTAAACACTCTCTATGCACAGTACTTTTATATGATAGAATATGCTAGCCCTTCCTCTCCCATTTTTTTCTGAGTAATACTGATATATATATTATCAAATACATGAACGTAAGAAGGATGAAATGCATCTTTAGGTTTGTTAACAAGACTTGGGGTTAACTGCTTTTTTGACTATAAAAATGAACATATACTGGAGAAATGTAGAAAAATGGAATGGAGGGAGGGGTGAGAGGCAGGTGGGAAAGACTTCACAATTAATAAAAAAATAAATTTTAGCATCTCTTTTTAAACACGGAAAACCTTGCTCATAAATCAACAGAACAGTGAATATGAGGCATATTATTATGATATATTAAAGAGATAAAAATGGATAAAGCAATGAAGCCTCTCTTAGCTAAATGGTTAATTCATTTAACTGCTGAAGAGGTAGTTTGCTAATGAGTAGCTGAGAATTGAGAGGTAATTGCATAAATCCAGATCTTATTGGTATGTACAGCTGATAGTCTCATTCAGAAATGGTCCCACAGGGTCAAAGAGGTGAATATGTGAGATTGAAACAGATAACTCCATTAGTTCACTATGCTTTTCATACACTGTGCATGTCAAAACAGTATGAATAAAAGGATCCATTGCTTGATTAATGCTTATGGGAAGGAGAGGAGAGTTAGGATAGCTTACATTAGAAAACCTAGGCCTCTTTAGGAAGAACTTCAGAACTATAATGGCAATTATACTGAAGAACGATTCCATAATAAACAGCTTGTTGGTTAAGTGGTTAAAAACGCCAAGAGACATTTAGTAAGTTGTAACAATTAAATCTTAGAAGAGCCCCTCTTGTACTGTTAGACTAGTAAGCATCTCACTCACTCAACATTACAACTAGGTTGATCTTACTACTTAGGATAATAGCTAGTGAAAAAAAAAATCCCATGGCACAGATCATAATGCAGGTAAGTAAACTCAGAGTTGGCTCTAAGTTGGTACGTATGACTTACGTAGGTTAGGAAAGGGCTTTCCCTAATTCTGGTGTAGAAGAGACAAGCTAATTGTTAATTGAACCCCATCATTCCCCCTCCTTCCCCACCTCCTCCCCGAGTACACAGCCTACCCACTCTTCCCAGCCTCCTTTGTAGTTAAGCGGGGCCATGTGATGGATATCTGATTGATGAAATGTAGGTGGAAGTGATGTATGCCATGTCCAGGAGTGGCCCATTCAAGCCTCTCATGTTTTTTTTCCATTCTCTCTCTTCCTCCTTCTGGCTAGATGTGGACCCCCAGGAAAGAAGAGTCCAGAATTTATATTGGTCTCTGAACTGCTGCATGGAACAGGACTTGCCATTGCTATGCACTGAGCTTTCTAGGAGCGAGGAACAAAGTGTACTGTCTTAGGCCATTGAGATTTTTTTCATGTAGTTCATATATTTACCCTAATATAATGAGAATCTCGACTTTCTTTAGTGATTATCTTTTATTCATGTACCTATTGAAGAAGTATATAGTGTGATATCTATATGTCACAGATGTTGCTAGCAAGTAGGAATATAAGCTAGAAGGTGGCAAACAGGTGGAAAACTAACATTAGAGTTTAGGCATTTCTGCAGTGTCCATGGGCCCAGGATTTTGTTGTGAGGCAGTTTTCTTTTTTTTTTTTTTTTGTTGCAAAAAGCTTTATTATTTCCATTTGGTCCAAGGCTTGGGAGAGGGCTCCAGGGAGGTTAAAAAAACTGCCTAGTGGCTGCAGAGCAGGGCTTCAGGCAGAAGCTCTGATGCCAGAGGGGCTCCTCAAAGGCCACTGGGCTCTGGAGTTGCCTACTCATGTTTGATGGTGAGCCTTTCAAAGAGATACTCGCCCAGCCCAGCCTGGGGACCAGCCGGCCTGCAGAAGTGGGTCAGCTGGTCACCCATCTTCTTGATGAGTTTCACCTCCTATTCCAGGAAGTGGCTCTTCAGGAAGTCACAGAGGTGGGGGTCTGCGAGGGTTGGACCCAGGGCGCGCAGATCCAAAAGGGCCTGGTTCAGGTTCTTCTCCATGAGAATGGTGGCTTCCATAGTGTCCTGGGTTTTACCCCATCATCTTGAGATGGCTTCTGCACGTCCTGGAAGAGGGCATGGCCGCTGCGCTGGTTTTGCATTTTCAAGAGATGCTCGGTGCCCTCGTACCTCTCCTTGGCCAATTCTCGGAAAAAGTGGCCTACGCCCTCCAGAGCCACAATGTTGAGGTTGAAACAGAAGCCTAGAGAGAGGTAGGTGTAGGAGGCCCAAAGATGCACGTTGACCAGGAGGCTGTCAGCAGCCTCCACCTTGGTGGAGTAATTCTGACGAATCTGGGAGCTTATGGTTGATTAGTAATAAGGAGTTAAGCTCAAAAAATGGTGTTGGCTGGTCCAGGTGACTGAGGATAGCTGAGTGGCTGATTCTGAAGGTTGTGACTGGAAAAAAGGTTTGAGGGTGGTTGGAGGCTGAAGAAAGGGGCGTCCCTGTGTCTGTTCTGTCCACACACTGTTGAAGCAAGAGAGATCCATGGGACCACTGAGTACATTGCTGAGGCAGTTTTCTTGAGCCAAATTCTTTGTCTCTTTGTATGCAAAGAGAATTGAGCACTTCTTTCCTATCTAGATTTATTATTTGTACCATTGCTATAGGCCAAAATTTAAGTTCTGACTCTAGTTAGAGAATATTGTTTTGCAATAGTTATTTGCTTTCAGCTTATATATATTAACTAAAGATTTTGCTTTTTGTAAAATTCACATTATAAAGAACTCTTCTTCTTTGTCTAAGAGGCTGTATTTCTTGACACAATATTATTAACCAGACATAAATAGCTTTTTGTCACTAACCCAGATTCACAGTGTTATAAATAGTTGTAGGTTCTATCCTTATTTACTTTCACTTAGCTTCATTTCTTCTCTTGTTATAACTTCTTTGTGCAAAGACTACCACACAACAATGGAGATTTATAATATTTCCAGTGAGATAGTGCCAGGGTAAAAATTACAGGTGATCTCAGGCACAAAAACCTCTTCCTTTTTATGGAAGCAAAATCTGTGATAGATAATAGGAAATAGAGGGTGCATTTGAGGTCAGAAGTTTAGCAATTTCCCATCCTTGACATAAATTTTGCATTCAATTGATGGAACATTCAGATCCAGACTTTTGATATTAGGTTGATGATGAATGTGTGTATTTTACTTCAGAAACAGGTGATAATTTATGAAATGAAAAACTTATGATAAAAAAGCTGCAAAACATTTTAAGGACTAAGTCTTCTTGTCATCAAGCAAATGACCTGCTGTCCTGACCATGGTAAATGAAGTCTCCAACAGAGTAAGTCTGTTGCATTTGATCCCTTTAGTCCAGTGATCCAGAAATTTGGGAGGGAGTTAGGGAGCTATTTGAAAATCTGATAAAGGATAAACATCTTCAACCCGGAAAAATACAGAAACACACCACACTTTATGTATAATTCACGGGATTCTAGATCTGCCAAGGTCAATGACTCCAATATAATTAAGAATTCCTACTTTTGTGCAAATAGGCTTGGGGAATCTGCCTTTCAAATAAGCACCTTCCTAAGACCCAATGGGTTATTATTTGAAATCTCTAGTGGAGTATGAAAAGTAGAACATTCTGCAGCATGAGCCACTGATTCAGTGCTTTTCAAACCTTCATATGCATAAAATTCATCTAGAGATGATTACCAACAAGGGCAGATTCCTGGGCTGCAACTCCAGAGATTTTCATTAAGTCATTCTGAAGTGGGAATCAGGAATCTGCATTTTAAGTACTTAATCTTAGTGATTCTGATGTACACTGCATGTGTGCTACAATCTGAGAAACGCTTTTAAGCCTTCACTTGGAAGTCCTTCAAACCCTGGCCACCAAGACAACCACCTCTCTGCGTACACGCTTGGAGCTCCTGTGTGTCCTGCTTTCCACAAAGAGCTTGCCTGGGCTCAGCATCTTTCCTATTTTTCACTCTCCCACAGTGAACAAGATAAAATATCCCAGTGAGCAGAGTGTTTTTGCAAAGCGAACATGTTTGGCTGACCTAATGTAGCCTGCCATTGTCATTAACTGCAGAGGAAATCATTCTTAATCACCCTGGTAAGTTTCTTACATAATAACTATTAATAGTTCTTTGAAAGCAATAGAGGGCACCAATTAATGGGAGGTTTGATAAAACCTCTGGAAGGAAATGGAAAGATGAATCTAGTCTTACTCTACGTTACTGTTTCTTTCCTCCATACATGTTTCTTTGGGAAAAAAAAACCGAGAAAAGGAAAAAAAAAATCAGTATTTAAAATTGGATTGTGGTGAGAAAATGTCCATAGCTAAAGTAATAGTTTTCATTTTACCTTCAGATACAAATTAGGATTTCTATCTTCCAACAAAAGTTTCTTTCTAAGAATCAGATCTAAATTGATGTTATGTGTCCAAGAGCGTGTGCACATGACCTAAGGCCTGTCTTTGAATAATAATTCATTAATATATTCATAATTATTACATTATTAAAATGATAATTTTGATATTATCGAATATATTTTAATAGAAAATAATAATACAGTATTATATAGTATTAAGGTATTAAACATTAATATAATTATAAATGTAGTTATAATAATATTTACATATTAATAATGATGAATATATTATTAACTTTCTTCCCACTTGTTTCATTTATTACCTATAAATGAAGAGGCACAGCAACATAAAAACTAAGCATATAAAGTAGATACTTCACAAGTGTCTAGAGTAGAAGCTACAGGGTTCTCTTACTTGGCATAGAGCGTCACAATTCCAGGTTCTTCCTTAGGAACTAACTTACCCAAAGAATTTTCATCTAATAAATCCTTTATCAAACACCTAATGCTCCCTTTATTGTTTAAATGTGCAGGCTGTCAGATTCAGCTGTGGACTGAGCAGAAACTTGGTTTGTAAATATAATTATGTTTCATATGTCCAAAATAATTAAACCTTATTAATAATCCAGGGGAAAAGAAAAAAGTCCTGCCTTTTGAAAAAAATAATTTTTGCTAAGCATAAATGATGTAAAACCTCCAGAAAGTGAAAAGATCTTTAGTAGAAATATTCAAACACATTTAAGAGGCAGAGTTCGGTAAATCAATCTGGAAAAAAGCTAATGAAGATGGTCATTTAAGGAGCATACAATCTCAAAAGTGCATTGTCCATGGCTGTTCTCACATTCCAACAGCAAAGCAGAGTTGAGTAGTCCCAATAGGGGCTAAATGAACCTCAAAGCCTAAATAGTCACTATCAAGCCTTTTACAAAAAATATTTGCTGACCCCTCTTCTAATATTGTATTTTCAATTTGGGGAAGTATTATAAGTAAAACAAAAACTCAGAGTTAAGTTGCTTTAAGCCTATCCTTTTTAAAAGTTTAGTCAATAACACACATCCACCTAGAATTTTATTCCTGAAAATTTTCAAGTAACATATCCCTACCTAAATTTTTTCCCCTAAGTATATACATTGGTTAATACTTGCACTGATGTTTTGGTGGAGTGTTAATTTCTTCCAGGGAGACTGAATAGGGGATCATAGAGCTTTTAAATTTGCGTTTCATGCGCATGAAAAGACCTTGATCACTGGATACCTAAGAGCCTTATTCCATCTCATGGGCAGCAGCTATTTAAATTTGATGTGTCTGCCTTTGAAACAAATTTGATTTTTAGGTGTTTCAACATTCAATGACTCAAATAATGCAATCCCAGTAAGTAAACAGAGCCAAAGGGAGATTTGTTTTAGTGGAGAAGGGGGAAGGATTCTAATCAAGCAGTGGTATTTGCAAAGGATTAGCGGGAGAAATGAACAAATCTCATGCAAGAGACAGCAAACAGCCTGCCTGGCAGGATCAACACCCTACTCCAGGGCTTCTTGTTAGTGGGGACACATTATTTTGTTCCTTCCATTTTGGGAGGAGTGCGACTTCCACTTCCCACCCCAGCAGAGAACATACTGAGAGAACATTCCTGGACCTCCCCTCCTTAGTGGTTCTCCCCACTGGAGGTGGAGTGATTGATCTGATGACTGAGATTAGGAAAAGGGGCTCTGTCTAATCTAACTGCCCCTTCTTGCCTCTCATTGGTTCTGTTTCCAAGCTACCTGTCTATAGGCTGAATGTGTTCTTCTCTCTACTCCAGCCCCACATGTGTTAGCACAGGTCAGCTTCCTATGAAGGAGAGAGGGGCATGGACATCAAAAGTCACTATTGGCCTCTGCTTTACGTTACAGTCACCAATTTTTTGTGAGCAATAAAGCTTGTATTTTGATGCTTTTCTGAAACTGATATCTATTACTCAAATGATTTAGAATTCAAAGAGGAGGGTGATTAATTGGCCTCTCAAAACCTCAACAGTTCTTAGTAGAGCTATAAGTTATACTGGGATGATGATGGCCCATCTTATGCAGATTTGTAGAGATTTATCTGGGCCTGGACTGTTTGTCTGTGAGGCTGAGTCAAGGAAAGGACTGGCTCTGATTGTCTCAGAGTGGAAGAATCTGCCCCCATATTCCAACCTTCACAGTAAAACCCAGATTTCAAATGGCCTTCTGAGTCTGGAATGATGATCTACAACAAATAAGACATCACTGAACAAGAATTAATGCTCTGTATCAGGAACAAAAATTAAACCACCACCAAGAATAACAATAAAAAAATACTAATTCAGAGATAGAATGGGGGAAACCTGACAAGAGAAAAGTTTATATGAACATGAAGATACAATCTCAGTATAAGACAAGAATATTATATGAATATTGCCAAGGGTGAATGAACCTTAGGCAGCCTTAATAATATAGAA
Organism: Lagenorhynchus albirostris; assembly: GCF_949774975.1. NCBI lineage: Eukaryota > Metazoa > Chordata > Mammalia > Artiodactyla > Delphinidae > Lagenorhynchus > Lagenorhynchus albirostris. The sequence continues at coordinate 86,804,964 of NC_083098.1, forward strand.
TGTCTGGATTGATGGAAGTAATTATCGTACTGTACATTATGCTGGTCAGAGCTTATTTTCCCTGTTTTTAATAAGAACCCCACATACCTTGAGTGTTCTTAATAGAGATGATCAAGATGAGGGATTAGATAATACGTCATTGGGAAATAGCTGAAACAATTTGCCCAGGACAAGAAAAGACTTAAAGAAAGATTTCTTTTCTACTATTTGAAGGGGAAAAGATTAAAATGTTCTCTTTTTTTTCTAGACTCAAAGATATGAGAAGCATATTTCAAATCAGAGCATTTTATAAAGTTAAAACAGTCCACAAGTGAAACAGCTGATTTTTGAATAAGATCCTAACCTGTTGGTGGGTGTAAGCAAAGGTTGAACAAACCTTTTAAAGGAGATACTGCTGAAATAACTCCTTCTTAGAAGACTAATGAATCACTCCAGAGCCAACACTGATTCTTTAATTGAAGACTCCTGTGTGCTAATACTGACTGTACCACTCTACGTGGTGACGTTATTAGTCAGCTTCTCTAAGCTTCAGTTCTTGCCTTTCTAGAATGGTAAGCAATATTATCTGCCCATGCCTTCCAAGATTATGAAAATGAAATGATAAAATTGATCTTAAAGTGCTTTGAAAAGCACCTATATAGAGGCAGTCTGTTATTATAGCTAGAGTGGAGACTAAAATAGTAAATTATAAAGTGAAAAATGCTAAGTGTAAGGTAGGATAGAATTTTTTAAACTTTAATGTGAAAACAAATGTCCCGTGGAATGGTTTTAAATGCAGATTCTGTGTCAGCAGTTCAAGAGTAGGACCTGAGGGTATGCATTTCTAACAAGTGCCAAGGTGATGATGCTGGTCCGTGGACTAGGCTTTGCTTGGCAAAAAGAAGATAAGGGTCATGTCCTTGCATGCACGTCTAAGTAGCTCTTCGCCCACTCGATCTTTTAGGGATTCTATCCTGGCAAAGTTCTCAATGAAGCAAACAAAATTTATGACTCTGGAATAGGCTGTCAGTGAGGAAGTTGCCAACACACCGACCAACTGTATTTATTCATTTTCAGAATGACTCTATTATGACTACTGTATCTTAATTAGCTGTTTGCTATGATAACATATATGTGAACAATGGTTCATGACATTGCAGTGTCAAAGCTGTTTGCACAATGAATCAGATGTCTCAGAAGAAAAGTGAGTTTTAAAATGAAACTCAAACATATAGGTGTAGTTATGGTAATTTGCATTCAGGCAGTAAAAATAGATTCTGGCTAGTTTAACTGAAAAGAGAATTTGTTAGATATATATGGGGAGAGGGTTCTAAGTGAGGTTGAAGATAGACTGGCAGCTGCAGGGTTTAAAAGCATGAAATACTCAGTAGTCATTGTTACAATGAATAAACAGCAGCAATTTCTTCTGTCCTTCTGTCATTACAGTCAAGAGTCAAAATCACAACCTGGGTCAAGTGCTTACTTCCTGGCACACGGGAGCAGAGAGGGGAGGATCTGGTGGAAGGAGCCTCTAGTGTCCAACCAAGAGGAGAAAAGTGGAAAGGAAAGGGACCACTGATGCTGAGAAGCTGAACATCAAAACAAGCATAACTCTCTGAAGCATATATATATGTGTGTATATATATATATACACACATATACAATGTATGTCAATTAATCTTATATCCTGTAAAAAATATTTTAAAAATTCAATACTAAAAATTATTTTTTCATATTTGTTTATAATGTTCCTCTTTTATGAAATGCTTATTTTTTTCTATTTACCTGTTAAAACTCAGTAGTTTTTCTATCAATTCCCAGTAGGTCTTTATACAATAAATCATTAAAGCTTTGAATGTAAAAAGAAAAGCAGTAATCATATGTAAATTCTCTATTTAAAGGTAGCGCTTGTTACTAATTGTTTTGTGTTTTTAGAGGGGAAGAAGGAGCCGGAGGGACTGTTGGAAACCATTGCCTTAGAAGTTACCACTGCAACCTAAATATAATGGGGGTTCATACTGCAAGATGTGTTATTCATCAAAATAGCAGTCTACCAGAAAAATATTATTAAAAGACATTTAAATCTCTATTTGGTGTCTCAAGAAAACCAAAGCTGAGATGGAGTGGGGTTTGGGTAGTTATAATACATTCTAAATATTTAGCAAACATCTTAAAATTTCTCTCCACATCAAGCATTCTCAGTTTCCAACCAAGAATTCTCTCCGAAGTACAGATACAGCTATTGTGTGTTTTTCTCTAAGCTTTCACACTTACTGTATTGCAAAAAAAATTTTCCCTTTGACTATACACACAGTCCCACATCACTAGACTTGATCTCATGGGGTGTGCAGGCTTGTCTCCAGCTCAACTTTCTCTTGACCACTTTTCTGCATAAAAAAGGTTAATCTAGACCGGACCAACAGGTTAGAAAGCAGGAATTTAGCAGGAAAAGTTCTGTGTAGTCATTTTCAAAAATATTGGCTGTTGCATTCGTGAGATTATTTTGAAAGCTGAGAAAGTCAGCAGCACATTCTATTGGGCAGATGTTGGTTTAAATTAGAGTTCAACTTCCGATGGCTTTGAATGACTGATTCTCCAGAACTTAGGCGTATCCACTACAGGCCAGATGAAATTGCCTATTTTTAAAGGGGAATACTGCTGAGAATGGGTCTCTATTTATAGATTTCTTTCATATTAATAGTGTTATTAGTGAGGATGTGTATCTTTATTGGTTGGGGTAACTTCAGTCTTTGGAAAAGTTTTAATTTTGAAAATTATGGACAATAAAGAAGACCCTATGAGCCATGCACCTAAATTTCAGTGATGTTTTTGCATCCCTAGGGCACAGTGACCACAACATCGTTCTTTTCAGAGATGCCTTTTTTTCTCTTTAGCTGAGGAAGGAGGGTCATGGATGTTCCCAACCAATCAAAATTCTGTCAGCTTCAAACTTCACTGAATTGTTTAGGACAAAAGAGATACATATCTTTACAGCCTCCCTGAAGGAACTTTTAAACGCAGGCAAAATAAATTCTATTTAATGCTAATACATAGGTAACTGTTATTTTTAGTTAGAAGAAAACATTTTTTAAATAAATGAAATAAAAAATATATGTAGTTTACACATTATGCTCTAGTTTCCTTCCTGCTGAGCGAAAGGGGATTTGAATTAGAATTGTCTGGAGTCACATTTACTTTTTTTAGCAGTACACTGAGGCAGAAGGTGCTAAAGTTCAATTAGCTATTTACAATTTCTTTAGAGTTATTTCCAAGGAACAGGCGGCCTAGAAAGTTGTCTGAGTTGCAGAAGAAAAAAAAAAAGAAAAGGAAAGAACTAACACAAAGGCTGGTAAACATAGGGATTATGACTTAAAGAAAGCAATTGTAGTCCATATAAGAAATAAGAAATGTAGTCAATTTCAGATACCTGGCAAAAGTCATTCTAAAGACTGAGGCTATTAGAAAGAGAATAAGCAAAATGTATTTCGAGCAAGTTCCTATTTAACTGAATTTTACTTCCTCTATTGAGGATATGTTTGGTTATCTGATGGGACTTTAACCTAAACCCGCATTGTTTAGGATATGGGTTTCCCCAAAGCCATGGTCTGTGTAGAAGGAGTGGGCTCTGTGCAGCAGATCTCTGCTACAGATCTACTGCCTCAGACTATCTCTGCTGCCACTCCACCCCCATTTATAGCTGTGTACACTCCTGGGCAGCCCTAGGCTACTGAATGCCCGAGCTGGGTAGAAAAAGAAGACAAATCTCGATTTCAGGAGAAAATTTAGCTTCACAAGATTTACAGCACAATGGTTAAGAATCTGGGCTTTGGAGTTAGGTTTGAATCAAAACTCCACCACCTATTTGCCGTGTGGCAACGGGGAAGACACAGTTTTCTCAGCTGTATGAATAAGCATGCAATAAATGATAGCTGTCAATATTATTGTTGTATATTGTTATTATCAGTCCTTTCTACCTTTCTCCTACGCTTCTGTCTGCTCTTCTTCTGCTGAAACGTGATGACATCTCTCCTCATTCCCTACATCTGCAAACAAAAATCACCATGCACCCCATCTGACACAGTGTTGAACTATGTGCTGTCTATTGTTTGTCTCAGAAACAATTCCACAGCTTTTTGGCAAGTTTCTATCCTAAAGGATTTGGCTGAACTCTACAGATTAAATTTTCTTCTGTGGATATATTGTAGATGTATTGTATTAGTGACTCACCATGCCCATTTTATGAAAGTGAAATTGAGATGAAATATTTTTCTGAAAATGATAAGTTTGTGAAGGTGGGCAGGGAGCAGATAACAGGAATGAGGGGATGACTTCAAAATATATACAAAGTGATTTCACAACTTGCAGGGATACAGATTATAGTAAAGGAACATAAGTGGTAAGGTTTGACAGAGTTTCTTTCTACTACTATGAAGAACAGAGCTGTTCCTTCTATGGGCAAATGTCTGGGTGCAGAATCAAACATGACTGTGGAGCAGATCTGGTAACTGGTCAGGTATTGATTTTATTATTTTTAATGACTCACAAATCCACTGGGGATAGTTTAGGTTTGTAATACGAACAGTTTATCAGACTGCAGAAGACATGTCATTTTTTAGATTGACATTTTCCTCTATGGTTATTTCTCGCACACAGCCCTAATGCTGGTGTGGGTTTTGAAAAGCCACTTGGGAAATTTTATTTCGAATTGTTCACATTTTTTTTTGTAATATTATGGAGCATTGTATTTGCTTAAGTTCAAAAGAAATGGCACTGAGCTGGCTTTTAGCAAAACCTTTGCTATTTGCTGTAGAAACTTGGGCATATTTTCAACCTCTTCCTGCCTTATATTGTTCATGATTAGAGAAGGGATATTTGTGTGTATTTGTGTGTGTGTGTGTGTGTGTGTGTGTGTATGTGTATATCAACATGGCTACTGCTTTTGAAGGAAAGTTAGAGATACTGTTCTGCTCATTTTTGGTTCCTTTTCATTCCTAGCATAGTTCCTGTTATATGTCAAAACATGATATATTCATTAGTAATAATAATAAAAATAACTGTCATTTATTAAACATTTATTCTACGCAATGTTTTGAACATGGTAATATCAAATAAATCATTATTGAATGGTGGACTGAATGCACTGTGACTAAGTCATTTATTTGCATTTCATCAGTTAATCCTTATAAAAAACAAAGCAAAATAACACTGTACTAGGTTGGCAGAATCATGATGCCCATTTTACAGATGAGAGAATTGAGGCGGAGAGCGGTAAGACCACTGTCCCAGGATAACACAGCTAAAATATTTTGACATTGGAATTAGGACCTAGATTTGTCTAACTTAGGTGAAAACAGTACCATGAGATGGAGAGAAAGGATAAAAGAAAACAAACTTATATAAGAACTGGAAACCAGCAGCAATAATAGTGCAGCAGGCATAGAGCACAATGTGGGACACTTTTTCCCCCCCAAACATATCTCCCCTCTTAAAATTTTCCTTGGCTGGCATTACAATGACTGACATATGAGTCTACGTAACATCTATTTCACAGTCCAAGGTAATGGTAGCTGCCAAAATGATTTGTGGCAGAGCTTCACTTCTTCAAACAACTATTGCAAACTAGAGCAAGCAAATTTAATTACCTTCCAAGCTGACACAACCTCAGAAGTATTGCTGATTTGTTATCTTCCTGCTCTGAGTGATGGATTATCCATGATCTGCCAGGAGATACTTGGACATGACTCTACAAGTGCAATGAGGGAAATGAAACTGAGAGTGTAAGATATAGCAAACCCATGCAGATATAATCCTGGCTAAGAAAGAATTTTGCAAGTGGGTTGCCCTGTGTGTGTGTTCACTCTGTGTGTGTGTTCACTCTGTGTGTGTGTGTGTGTGTGTGTGTGTGTGTGTGCTTGCGAATTTCACATCAGGCAATAAATCTTAAATCTAATAGTCCAGATATCCAGTCTGGATATCTAATGCTAATGATGCCTAGGTACCTAGAGGAAGATTAATCTCAGGACTTTGTGATCACAAGAAGATTTGAGAGAATGCGAGTACTCCCATCTGGTAACAATGACAACGTGATAACTTTTGCCAAACTACAGTGGTTATTAATAAAACATTTGTTTGCTAAGTGTCAATTCGTTTATCCTACTTCAAAGGGCCATGAAGTGGATAAATATTTTAAAAACAATTAGACAACTCTTTAAAGATGTATTCAAGTATTTCATTATCTAGGACTTGTGCTCTGTTTTAAAGTTGGTAAACTCACAATATATGGTGAAGCATGGACACTTCAGTCTTCAATGTTTTGGAAAAGTTTCCTAAAACCTCTCCTGTATGTGTAGACCTTCTATCATGAATGCAGATCACAATCCCCTTCTCCTCCTCTTTGTTTGCCTCCCTGATTTGCCTCCCCGATGGCAGAGTTCATTCACTGTCTTTTTGTTTTCAGGTGTATCCCAAGTGCCTAGAATAGTGCTTGGAACACAGCGGGCTCTAAAAAAATATTTGTAGAATGCATCAGTAAATCTTAATTTTTACTTTTATGTCTCAAGTGCTTGTGTTACACTACAAACGTCATTCTTCATCTCCTATTCTCCCATTTCATTATTTTTTCCTAGATAGTTCATTGTTCTCTCCTGAACATTTTCTCTTTTCTTGCACAGTATTGTGTTTCAGCTACCTTGGTTTCAGCTTGTGCTACTTTGTAGTTTTATGTTCTTAGCTTGCAAAGAGCATCTAGGGCTTTGCCACCTGCACAGTGATGGATGTTGCTGCTTCTTATTAAGCTATACTCTGGTTTTCTTAATGTGTCATCTGAGTTTGTTTGTTGATGGCACCAGATCCTGGCTTCTCACTGTGGGGCTCCATTCTGACATTCTCTTTGTATAAAGGATACCAGTTAAAGTGGTGTTTCTGCATCTGTGAAATGCTATTTGAAAGTTGCTAGCAGTGTTCTGACTCTAGGGTTGAAGGCATCATTTGACCTCTAAAAAGGCAACGTTTATTTTGAAAAAATTCATCAAAACTTCCCTTAAGTTTTAAAAAAGAAAAAAAAAAAGGAAAGAAACCTACCTATCTATGGTTTTTGAATAAACTATGATTAAAATGAATGACGATGTTTGCCTATGAAGGCAGAGCCATGATACTCTAGAGCAGTGATACCCCAATACTTTCTCTCACACCTCAGATCAATTTCCAAGGTAAACTGAGAAAAAATAATGAGAGTGGAAGGATAGTAGAAAATGAGAAGGTTAACGCAGAAGAGTCATCAAAACGGAACGTGGACCTCCAGTCTTTGCCAACTCATGCCTACTTGGATCAGACAATTGTGCCTAGCTTATTACAGGGACTTACTGTACTTGCAAAGGACAGACCACAAAATCCCACTGAATTTCTAGCACCATATCTTTTAAAAAACAAGGCATAGTCTGAAGATCAAAACTGACTTATTGGGAAGAACAGAAAAATTTGGTATCTACTGTATATTTACATAATTAAGAGGCAGGTTTAATTGCCATGCTTTCCACCCCCTCCCTTTTTTGGAAGTATAAGAACCTTCACGACAACAGAACTTATTTCCAGAATTGCAGAAGAAAACATATTTCCCTTATTTGATTTAATCACCATACTTATGTAATTTTTGTATTCCGTGCAATATCTTACCAGATTATTTTTAACTTTTTTTAAAACATGATCTTCAAAATAAACTTTTAAAATGAAAAAAAAAAAGGATTCAAAATGGCGACGAAGGAAGATCCTGAACTCACATCCTTCCAGGGACACAGGGAATGTACAGCTGTGTATAGAAAATCTCCTCTGAATAAAACCTAAAAATTGGTAGACGGACCCCTTCACATCAGGCAAATGAAGGGGAAACCACACCAAAGACGGTAGGCGAGGCTGAGACACAATCTCGCCATAAACCTCACCCCAGCCCTGAGACCCACAATCTTGAGGGAACTCAAAACCTGGAGCTTCTCCCTGAGAAGCGGATTCGTACCCCACATTGGGCACCCCAACTTTTAAGACCAGCACCTGAGAGCCAAGCCCCCAAAACATACCGCTATAAAGACCAAAAGAGCTTGTGCCTGCGACCCCGGGCTGTGGTGAACTAGAAATGCCCCTTACGGGGCCCGCAGAGGACTCACCTGCCTCAGGGCCTCCACGGACGCAGCTCTTTGCAAAGCACCCGGATTCTCCGTGAAAGTGGTTCATTTGCTAATTTTAAAGTACTGGTCTGAGGGGGAGGGGTCTGCTGGGATGCTGTCCAGGATTGGAGGCTGGTGGGCACCATCTTCCGGCTCTCCCTCGGCCTTGCGAAAGCCGGAGGGTGCCGTCTTTTTCTCCCTTTTTGCCTTTTCTTCCTTTCCCCCCTTCTTTCCTTTTTCCTTTTTTGGCACGTGCCCTCGTCGCTCTCCCCCTCTGCCTCGCAGCAGCCAGCGAGCACCATCTTCGGCTCTCTGCCACCGGGAGCGCCAGCATCCCCCGCAGGGGAATTCAGCACTCAGGGGTTTGCGGCTGCCACCGAGGGGACGCCCCTTGCTCTCCTGGCCTGTGTTCCTGGATCCCACGGGAGGGTAACAATTGGAGAGACAGCTCCTGGCGGGCCACTACTTCCGGGCGCCGTGCAGACGGCGACTGCAACTCCCTCAGCCTTCGCATCAAAGAAGCCCGCTTGCTGGGCCTTGAACTTAGCCCAAGGGGGCAGGCTTCCGGTTCGGCGGGGTCTAGAGGCTTCCGGTCGCTCTGGGGGAAGCCAGGCTGCGGCCGCCATCTTTGAGCTCTCTCTCCGCTCCTACAGCGAGCGGGTCTCCCGGCGAAGAGTCTGTATGCTCAGCTGGAGCCCTGAGTTTTAACAACTGCCGGCCAGGGAACACCTCACCTCTCCCTCCAGATCACCTGGAGGGATGCATCTCACTTGCATCCCACACAGCTGTGTATATTTGCATTCTTTAACAGCTGCTGCCTGAGGGTCTGAGTTCCAATCCACCTGAATCTAGGTGCTGACTGAGACCCTCTCCTACCAGACACTGACTGGGTCTGACACCCCCTGGGCTACTGGGAGCTATTAAAAATAAAATAGGAGGCTTGGAGAATCACAAACATTTTGGAGACAAGGAAGAGCTGGAGGAAGGCTGAATCTGGTTTGCCAGGTAGGCTCTCATTTAAATTAAAAAAAAAAAAAAAAGTGAGAAAAGTGACCTGCTGTGATTGAAGCAGTAAAATAGTGTAAATCGGGTGACCCTTTAGCAGATTGTGTGTTTGCGGCAATAGATAAAATATTACTTATTTCTTCCAAATATTGATTTTGACTGTATTTGCCGTGAAAACCATTCTTTGTACTTTGAAGATTTATCTTTTTATGTAATGATCAGTGCACATTGTGATTGTGTGGCTGTCTCCCCAGGAAGGATGTGTATGCCTGATGTTCTTTGTGTCTCCTACTGCAGAAAAAATTGTAAAAGAAACATACAGGCCTTGCATGGGCTTCCTGACCTGCAGTGCTGGTGTCCTGTCCATGGCCTTATATTAACCATCCTTTGGTCAACACACACTTTTAATGCACTGGTTTAGGCCAGGTGGGTCAGTTCACACCTATTGCAGATGAGGCCTTCCCCTGAAGGAAATTTATATTTCCAACTGCCCATTACTGAGTTGAAAAGTGAGATGAAACTTACACTGGGAGATGGGAACTTTTATCCTCTTTCAAAGCCAAAAACATAGTTGTGGGAGCAGGATTTTGAAGTATAGAGATACTTTGCAGGGTCCCTTTTTGTAGCATTAAGTTGGGCCATCCTGGAGGGGCCGTAAGAGTACCCATTTCTTTTAGTACAGGTGAGCTTCCCACTGTGTCAAATTTTATATGCCCATGACTGCCATAAAGAGACATCTGGCAGACCATTACCCAGAAAGCAAAAAGTCCTGTGTCTGGTGTTTGCTTTCTTTAAAGCATCTCTGCCAGCAATGACAGTCAGGGTAAGAGCAAAAATTCAACCTTCAGGTTCTAGGACTGCAACCAAGATTGGAGTGTGTGCGGTATATATGGTCTCATTTGCATTCTGTCTGTTTCTCTTTTTCTTGCGCGCAAATTTTCCCAGTTTTTCTTTCTCATTGTCCCCTTTTGCCTTTGCCTTCTGTTGTTTTCTCCCCCTTTTCCTTCCTGTCCCTTCCCTCCGCCTGTATTACTTTCCCTCAATGTCAGTTTGGATCTTCTGAGAAGACAAAATTGGATGTGCAAGAATAATAGGAAAAACGTCTGTGAAGAATAAAGTGGAAAAGGAGCAGAATTGGTAGGGAAACCTTCAGACTTAGCTGCAGCTAAGGGGAGAGGGAAAGAAGGAGTGGGTGAGAGGAGCCTCAGACTGTAACAAGACTCTGGGAACATTTTGGCCAGGCTTATGGAGACCCCAGAGCAAAATCTTCCCATTAGAGGAGTTCCATATTGGGTAAGGTAGCCCAGATCACATACCGCTGCCTTGCTTAGTCAGTGGCGGGGAACAGCCAGGAGGGCTTGGCCTCTGTGAGAACATTGCAAGCAGATCTGAAGGTACAGCAGTTGGAGTCTGTCAGCCAACCACCTTCTTTGAGGCAGGTTCTCTGAAAGGAGGTCTGAGCAGCATAATTTCATGACCACCACATTGTCTTTCTTCCCTCCTTTTTTCCTTTCCTTCTTCCTTCCTTCTGACCAAGAAGGCTTGAAAGTTCCCCTCATCTTGACTAGAATTTAGACATGTTTCTTCCTGACTCTTGGCCCCTGATCTTCATTTTCTTAGTGCCTTTACTTTAGAAAACTTGTAACTGTAGATGAGTTCTCTGCTTCTTTATTTTTTTAAGTTAATTTTTATTGGAGTATAGTTGCTTTACAATGTTGTGTTAGCTTCTACTGCACAGCCATACATATACATATACGTATATCCCCTGCCTTTTGGATTTCCCTCCCATTTAGGACACCACAGTGCATTAACCAGAGTTCCCTGTGCTATACAGTATGTTCCTATCAGTTGTCTATTTTTCGCAAAGTATCAATAGTGTATATGTGTCAATCCCAATCTCCCAATTCCTCCCACCCCACCCCTTTCCGCCTTGGTATCCATACATTTGTTCTCTATGGCTATGCCTCTATATCTGCTTTGCAAATGAAGTCATCTATACCATTTTTCTAGATTCCATATATATATGCATTAATATATGATATTTGTTTTTCTCTTTCTGACTTCACTCTGTATGAAATATAGATGTAATAAGAAGATGTGGTACATATATACAATGGAATATTATTCAGCCATAAAAAGGAACGAAACTGGGTCATTCATAGAGACATGGATGGACCTAGAGAGTGTCATACAGGGTGAAGTAAGTCTCTGCCCCTTTAAATGTAATTTTTTCTAAGGCCTTTTTCCAGTTTTATAACACAGGAATGTCTTTCTCAAGGACCTGGAAACCATTCCTTTGAAATGCATTCATCAGGAAAGGTCATGCCCGTATCTGCCAGTTTCTGTAAGAGGGTAGAGCCTAACTTCAGTGGGCACCTTGCTCCAAGATGCAAAACCACCTCCTGTCATGAAGATGAGAAAGTTTACTTTTCCCTTAGGTAACACCAATCAGGAAACACATATGGCCTATGATGCCCCCATCCTAGGTCTTAAACCTATCCAGCCCTTTGTTTTGTTTCTGTGGAGCTGAGCTCACACTGAGTTCTGGGTTCTCTTCCTTATCACAATAGCCTTGAATTAAAGGTCTTCCTTGCCTGTTGAACTTTGTCTAGTGTGATATTTGCCTTGATGGTTCTTCCTTCCCTTCTTCCTTCCTTCCATTAGATATTATTGAGTGCCAATGATGTGACAGGAATTAGGTTAGCATCAGATACATTGGTGAAAAAGGTTGTTGTAGTCATGTTCCTTACAGTAGACAGAAAATAAGTGAGTTAACAAATAAGTGAAAATTTTGAAATGCAGATTTTCTTTATAGAAGGAAAATAGGTTGATGGTATGAAAAATGAGAAGTAGCCTATCTTACATAAAATATTCAGGGACCTCAGAGACATGGTCCTTCTTCAGGTTAGAACCCATAATTTGGGGTCTAGCAGTTTGGCTCCATATATAACAGTATCACCTGCAGTCATAATGCTAGCTTTCCAAATCTCAGCCTTCTCAACTATAAGATGAGGATAATAATAATACCTCTTTCATGGAATTATTTGAAGAATTATATAAGATAATGCATCTAATGCACTTAGTGCTTTTATTGCCTGGGTAAAATTAATGTTTGATAATGTTGATGATGAAATAATTTGCAAAGATAGTATTCAAGAAGTAGATATTTTATAGTTTTAAAATTTGTTTAGTACCAGAACATTAAAAAAAAAAGAACTCTTAAAATATCTTCTGAAATACAGTCAGAGGAATTCTGGTCTATACTTTTAATTTGGGCACTTACTCATGTGATGCCCAGAATTATGATTCAACAGTTTAACATTTAATGTCTTACTTCTCTCAAGAAATTATAGTTTCTTTGAAGGCACTGATGAAGAATTACATGCTTTTTATGTTCCCACAGCACTTAGTATAATATAGGCACATAGAACATACACAATAAAAGCTTATTGAATTGAAATTCACACTAATAGTGAAAAAATATTTATTGGTGTTTGTTACCAATTCAAAGTTATTTCTGTTTTTATAAGCACTTTTTTTTCTCTTTGAAAGAAAGCAATCTGGTCTTAGAATTGTTGGCTGAAATTAATTCTAAGAAAAAACTTTTCGTTTTCATAATAAAGGGTTGACATTGAGTTTAAACACAAAGCACTTGAGAATCACCTAAGAATATTTTTTATATTCCAAAAATTCATATTACAAAATGTTTCATACTGGTGAGGGGTTATGTGGAGCAGAGAATAGAGACATTTTTTCCATTGGATAATTCACATCTTTGTGAAATGTGGCTCTAATTTTTCTAGATTGTGGGTTGTGAGATCCTGTGCTCTTTATTGTTTTACTTTTAGAAGCCAACATTGATTTAAGTAAGCTTTCCCAAACAATATTCTGCATTTTTGCCTTTTGTCTTACTGCCAGAAGTTGGTCTCTCTGAAGCAATGTTCATCTAAGGGCAGTGTAGATAAAAGTTCAGCATGGGCTGTGGAGTAAGACAGAGTTGGTTTAGAGTCTCAGCATTTTGTCCTTGAACAAGTTACCTACCTTCCATCTTCATCTGTAAAACAGGAATAGTAACAGTTTCGTCCTCACAAGGTTATTGTGAGGGTGAGAAATTTAGACATGTAAAATAGTAGATTACTCATGTAAAACACCCAGCTTACAGGAAACAATAAACAGAGTCCACTTCCATTACTTTTCCTATTGTAGATGGCATTGTTTGGAGTTGATTGACTTCCTAGCCTATCTTTCCATAAACATATTTTATTGCATACATTTTGCCCAAATATGAAACTGGCCCTGTATATTTGACCATTTTGAATCTAGGATCAGAATGGTAGTAAAATTACTAGATTGTCTGCCACCTGTCATTTATAATAAAAAGGTCACTGATTTAATTAATTTTTCCCCATATATTTCAGGACATTATTGTGCCCCTCCCCCAAGCATGGGCCTTAAGACTTTTAGTTAGCCTTCAGTCAGTGCTGTGTCCTGATGCATAACACCTTTTTTACTGGCAATCATTTGACTCTTACAGCTCCTTCACTAGGAGAGTGGGATGCAGGTAAGGTCTCTTGTCAGCATTTATCATCATCAATTTCCCATTACAATTTTATTGCCTTCTCTTTAGGAGCCAACTCCCTCTAGGTCACCTGGACCTCTTAATTCCTGATTGTTTCTCTTGCAGGGATTTTTCCATGTCTTTTCTAAGAATATTAGTCCCACAAATGCTCTGAGGAAAAAGAAGAATGCAGTAAAATGTTTGGAAAATGTTATTTCTATGTTGTCCTTGTAGCAATTTATTTTAACGGAAGGTGTAATGTATATGTGTGTCAGCTGACTTTAATCCAGCCTCTAGAGGTGATTAATCAGTATGGATCTTCTCTGCTCAGGAACCCACACTCCAGTGGTGGTTTACCAATTAGCATAAGATATAGTGGTAATAATTTCTCATTCATGAATAAAAATCTTCCAAGCTCAACTAGCCCTTTAACAGCAGAGCTCAAAGTTAAAAGCTGTAGTTCTTTGTCCTACTTTATGAAGCTCTCTGTCGACAGATCTGATGGTTGCTGAAGCTCTGATAGCTTGTTGGGTCAGTTTGAAAATAAATGTATGTTTGGTAGACTTTTGTCAAAAACTTGCATTTCTTGTAATGTTCCTCTAGTATTAAGGTGGTAAAGAAGAAATTTTTATCTCCTACTTACCTCTAATTAGTGAATTTTATCAAAAGAACCCCAAAGATTTTTAATTAACAATAGCTACAAAATATATTTCTCCCTTGGGAATTCATAAAGTACATGAAATCTCTCAGTAAGAAAAAGTTGTTTAAATTTGTTTCTTGGTTAAACAAACTTTGTTTTCAAACTTATTTGAGCACAAATTTCTTTTTTCCTTGGTAAATGTCTATTTACATGATATTTTACATACTATTTATAGACTGTGCAGCAATGATCAAAATTTGGAAAATTGCTTATTTTGAACATATCATCTCTTCCATTTTCTTCATCAAAATTCACTTGTATTATGGTCTTTTCCTCTTTTTCAGAGATCATTTCCTGTGAGGGAATCCAAATGCCATGTCTTGAAGAAACCCAAGAAGCCCTGTGTAGAGGCTCACATGGCAAGAAGCAGAGACTTCCTGCTAACAGTACTGTGGGTCCTCCAGCTTGGAAGGGGACCTTACAGCTTCAGTGAAGCCTCCACTGACTGCAGCCCCAGCTGACATCTTGATCACAACCTCGTGAGTGACCGTAAGTCAGAACCACCCATAAAAGCCTTTCTCAAATCCCTGACTCACAGAAATGGTGAGATAATAAATGTTTGCCATTTAAGTCACTAAACTTGAAGGACTTTCTCATGCAGCAACAAATAACTAATACAGATTTTAATAGTTTTAATAAAACACCAGATTAAAAAATTATATCCAAAGGTTCTAATGATGAAAAGTGACCCTATTTTGCCTCCTAGGGATCTTTACTTTTTAGCTGTGGTTTTCTCTATAGAAATGGGCATTGAAAAGAGAATTTTCATATTGGAGGATCAGTGAGTCCTCAAAGCATGCCATAAAGTTGACTGGCTAGTCTGTCCTCACCTAAGACTCCCCTGCTGATTCCCCTGAATTCCCATTCTCTTGTCACCAACTCCCCCCCAGCTCAACTCTGTACCATTGCTTCCAACCTTCTTTGCCCCAATTCCTAATGGAAATATTATCCAATAATACTACAAATATGTTTTTGTATCTTTGGACAACTCAAAAGGAAAAATAAGGCATATGTGGTAGGTAAATATATTTTTACTGCCTAAAATGAAAGCACTATTATGAATCTGGGGTGGTAGAATCAAAGACAGAAGTGTGGGGGGATTGGAAGAGGAGGTGGGAATGACAAAGCTCCTCCATAATCTCCATCAGCCCCCATCAAGCCACTTCAATAAACATACTATCCTTGTAAAAACTGTATGTGCTGCTTACATAAATAAAGCCTTAAGACAAATCCTCTAGCCCCTATTCCCAAAGGGATTGCAGCCACTAAACCCTCAGATGTATAATTTCCAGAGATGCTATTGCTAACCATGATCAGACTTATTATTTAATGGTATTCCTAAAATCAGCACAGGTGTTAAAATACTAAGTAATAAGTTAATAGGATGCTCAGCCTCTGATAGTCGTTAGTATTTTGACCAACTTCGTTGCTGGGTCCATGATAAATTTAATTCTTTTTAATCAATTAAATTGACTAATGCAAGAATCATCCCCCAAGTTTGGCAGTAAAAGATGATTTTAAATAATTAATGTACAATGATGGCATACTTCCAAAGAACTTTAATGATTTGAAGCTCTTTAAAAGTTTTGCTGTTGAATTGTGAATTGAGTTATACAGAATCAAAGATATTAATTATGTTGCCATGACATTATTTGCAGCACTAAGTCATCATCACTGAATATTTCTTTAATTATAATATAAAATCCAGAATATTGGGTCAGCTCAGTAAATGCTAAATTTAAGGAATAGCTGTAGTTTCCACTGGCTGTTTACCAGAATTTTCTCTCATGTACCTAAATAATTTTCACAGGACTTAAATTTTTTTTTTTTTTTTTTTGCTGTACGCGGGCCTCTCACTGCCGTGGCCTCTCTCGTTGCGGAGTGCAGGCTCCGGATGCGCAGGCCCGGCGGCCATGGCTCACGGGCCCAGCCACTCTGCGGCATGTGGGATCCTCCCGGACCGGGGCACGAACCCACCTCCCCTGCATCAGCAGGCGGACTCGCAACCACTGCGCCACCAGGAAAGCACCAGGACTTAAATTTTTTTTTTTCTTTGATGTTAATTACTGCCTGCTGGATCTTCTCATTAATCAGTTTTCAAGCAATTAATTCGATCACAAATGGAAAGTATTGACCAAATTAAAGGCTATTTCCAGAATTAAACTATGGTAATTAATTTCCTGGTTTCTGTGTGAATAAGTTGTCATATATTGTTTGGCAGACATTGATTAGAGTCTACATCAGCCATGCAAATTAATGCAGGCCTGTTGGCCTCCCTGTTGGAAAAAGTAAGGCTGGGCTTTAAAAGGAAGAAGATAAGGAGGCAAAAGCAGAGCCAGCTACATAGTGGGGAGGCTATATTTTCTCATTCCCAAAGATGCATCATTACTAGAGACTGTCAAAACCCTTTCCAGGGCTCCCCTGGTGGCGCAGTGGTTGAGAGTGCGCCTGCTGATTCAGGGGACACGGGTTCGTGCCCCAGTCCGGGAGTATCCCACATGCCGCGGAGCGGCTGGGCCCGTGAGCCATGGCTGCTGAGCCTGCGCGTCCGGAGCCTGTGCTCCGCAACGGGAGAGGCCCCAACAGTGAGAGGCCCGCGTACCGCAAAAAAAACAAAAACCAAAAACCAAAAAAAAAACCCTTTCCAGGTCTCCACAAATTCATTTTAGGATACTTTTTTGGCTGCCCCAAACTTAACCAAGCACAGTCACAGTTCTAGTTTAATTGCAAGGTGCATAATATTAAGCATGGGGGGATTTTTATACCTTGGGAAATGTACTCTGCTTTAGAAAAGTTATTGCTATGAGAATGCAATATTAAAGTATTTGAATTATTTTATAAAATATAAAATGTTAATTCATTTTAAAACTATAGCCGTGGGGCTTCCCTGGTGGCGCAGTGGTTGAAAGTCTGTCTGCTGGTGCAGGGGACACGGGTTCGTGCCCCAGTCCGGAAGGATCCCACATGCCACAGAGTGGCTGGGCCCGTGAGCCATGGCCGCTGGGCCTGCACTTCCGGAGCCTGTGCTCCGCAACGGGAGAGGCCACAGCAGTGAGGGGCCCGCATACCCCCCAAAAAAAAACCAAAAAACAAAATCTATAGCCGTTAACGTAGGCACTTGTATAATTTATTAATTTTTTTCACCCATTTTTGTTTTTTCTAAAACAAGGTCTGTGATGTTTCCTCAGTTTCTTAAAAGTGGTTTGTAATTCATGATCTTAATTAATATATTTTCATGTATGAAATATTTCGAACAGATGATAAAATACAGAGAATATAACAGATACTAATGTGTATCTCATCTGGACTTAATAGATATAAACATTTTTATGGTTTTACTTCCAATCTCTTTATTTTAAAATAACAAAAATAAAACCTTACATATACAGCTAAAAATCACCTCCATTCTTTCTGCATTTCTTCTATTTTCCTAGAGATTCAGTACCTTGAAGTTGATGCATATTATTTCTATGAAATATTTATCATCTTTTTTTTTAGAAATTTATTTATTTATTTATGGCTGCGTTGTGTCTTTGTTGCTGTGCATAGACTTTCTCTAGTTGCGGTGCGCAGGGGCCACTCTTCATTGTGGTGCATGGGCTTCTCATTGCAGTGGCTTCTCTTGTTGCAGTGCACGGGCTTCTCATTTCAGTGGCTTCTCTTGTTGCAGAGCACGGGCTCTAGGTGTGCGGGCTTCAGTAGTTGTGGCACACGGGCTTAGTAGTTGCAGCTCGCGGGCCCTAGAGTGCAGGCTCAGTAGTTGTGGTGCATGGACTTAATTGTTCCACAGAATGTGGGATCTTCCCAGACCAGGGCCCAAACGCATGTCCCCTGCATTGGCAGGTGGATTCTTAACCACTACACCACCAGGGAAGTCCCTTATCATCCTTCTCAACTGATATGTACAACTGTTATGTTTTTCACATATTTGACTTTACTTCTAAATTATGCACTAGCTTTATATATATTTAAAAGTCTGTTAGAGGACATAGGATTAAATATATACGTGTCTATGTGTGTGTGTGTGTGTGTGTCTGTGTGTTGTGTTTGTATATATGTATATACACATAGGATTAAATATGTATAAGTGTATGTGTAGATATATGTGTATATATATGTGTATATATATTCTTATGTCATATAACAGACTTTAAAAATGTTACCAATCCAATAGGTATCACATTGTTTTAATATGTATTTTCAATAATGAATTTGAGCCTTTTTTCAAGTGTTTATTCCATACTGTATTAATTTCTGTTTATCTGGGAACCAACTGTTCATATCTCTTTGCCCATTTTTCCTATGGGACTGTTTTTCTTATTTATGTAGAAGTGCTTTACATATTCTGAATGCTAACTTTTTGTTTATTCTATACAATGAAAATCCATTTTCAAGTCTGTGGCTTATATTTTAACTTTGGTTGCTTTTTAATTAAAATTAATTTTAATATAGTCAGATTTATAAATCTTTTGTTTTAATTTGTATTTTTTGGGGCCTTGTTGAATAACTTATTCCCTACCCCAAAGTCATATGTTCTATGTGTACTTCAGGACTGTTTAAATTTTTGCTTTTCCTCTTTAGGTCTTCCATTTTTCTGGAATTTATTTTTGTAAATAGTGTGAGGTTTGTGTCCAATTTGATCATTTCCATAGCCACTTGTTGCAGCATCCTTTATTGAACTGTGCATTCTTTTCCCATTGATAAATAATGAATCTCTGGGCTTCCCTGGTGGTGCAGTGGTTGAGAGTCTGCCTGCCAATGCAGGGGACACAGGTTTGTGCCCCGGTCCGGGAAGATCCCACATGTCGCGGAGCGGCTGGGCCCGTGAGCCATGGCTGCTGAGCCTGCGTGTCCAGAGCCTGTGCTCCACAACGGGAGAGGCCACAACAGTGAGAGGCCTGCGTACCGCAAAAAAAAAATAAAAATAAAAATAAGGCATCTCTGTCAACTACCTATTTCCCATGTAAGTGGTCCATTTTTAGGCAGTCTGTTCTGTTCTACTGGTATGTCTATCTCCTGTAGCAATACCATGATAATTAAATTATTATAGATTGATACTATATCTCAATACTTGAGAGGACATATACCCTTTCTTCTTCAAAATTGACTGTTCTTACCATTTTATGTAGCATTTTAATACCACCTTTTCAAATTCTGTTAAAAATTGGAACTTTGGCTCACTGCATTAAATATATAGTTAGATGTCAAGGAGGAAAGGCCGTTCTTACAATACCGAATCTTCCTATTCATGAATATAGTGCATCTTTTCATTTATTTAGGCATTCTTTTATGTGCTAGAATGTTTTCATTTTATCCATTATACGTTTTGCTAGGTTTATTCTTTAGATCTTTATAGTTTTTGTTGCTATCACTAATGATACATTTTTAAACATTACATTTTAAAATTAGTTGTTACTGGTGTGTAGGAATACTATTAACTTTTGCATATTGATGTTGATTCAGCAATCTTGTTGAACTTTCTTATTAGTTCTAAGAATTTGTGTTTAGAGAATCTTTGGTTTTCTATACAAGCAATTATCATATCTGCAAATAATGACAATTTTATTCCTAGCTTATATATAAGGTACTAAAAAGAGAAAGGTATGAAATATACTTTGTTAATAGGAGCAGAGTTTGGGAAATTGAGAGAATGGTACCTGCTAAAATTTCAGTGCTGGAATGGTACCTGCTAAAATTTCAGTTAATAGGAGCAGAGTTTGGGAAATTGAGAGAATGGTACCTGCTAAAATTTCAGTGCTGGAAGCCACCAAATACAAAAGTTTTTCACTAACTTCCATCCACCCTCCTATTATTAAACCTCTTCCCTATAATCTTACAAGTTAGGCATTTTTACTTCAATTCTGTTCTGTTTTACAGAACTTTTTTTAGGTGAAAATATATTAGGCTAATCATGAGACTAGATGCCAGTATGTCAAAGATCCACCTTGCTGCTTAGAGGAATTCCATTCATTGTGGGCTGTGGGCATACACACTGAGTATGATCACTGGGGAATGGAAGGTGGGATTTGAGTGTCCCTCTGTAGAAACCCCAGGGTCTCCTCCAGGCCAGACTGAGATCCACTTCTTTTTTGTGTTCTGAAACAAAGTAGGAACTCAGTAATTTTTTTCTTAAATTGCCCAGATATCTCCCTTTGTCTCTCAGAGCTTGAAATGTCACTGTTAGACTCTCATTCTGGTAGGATTTAAGGTTTATTCACGTTTAACAATCTTTCCAGTAAACATCCTTAGGTTGTACTTTATTCTTTTAATTTACTGTGTCTACAAACAAAGCTTACTTCGTACCTTCTTCCTGTTCCATTCCAGCACTGGTGTATAATATTTGACAAGTTATGCCTGTTTCCTCATCTATTTAAGTGGCATAATTTAAAGGACCTTATAGTGTTGTTATGAAAATTCAACTAAAGTATATAAAACTTTAGGACAGTGCTTGGTGTATAATAAGTAATAAATGTTACTTTTATTAATAAGTCATCATCATTGACCAGGAGACAGGAACAAGAGAACAAAACAGACACTAGGAATAGACACACAGGTATACATATACAAATTTTCATATGCAGGTTAACATATATAAGAAAATAAATGCCTAGATGAAGAATTTCAATTAGAACAAAAAAGATCTATGAAAATATCAAATGGAAGTTTTAGAACTTTAAAATATAATCAGTTAATACCTCAGTAGAAGTTTTACAACAGATCAAAAGAGCTGAAAGGAGTACTAGTGGCCTACAAAATATTACAGAAGAAAATAATAGACTGAAGATGAAGTAAAAAAGGAAAGAAAATTCAGACTAGTAAATATGACACAAATGGGATATGGTGCAAATGCCTTAGATATGTATAATTGGAGTCCAAGAAAGAGTGATAGAGAAAAAGTGACAGAGGCCATAATTTAGAAGGTGATGAGCAAAAATTAGTTTAAATTAAGAACAGTCTCAGGGGGATAAATAAATTAGGAGTATGGGATTAACAGAGACACACTACTATATATAAAATAGATAAATAATAAGGATTTACTGGATAGTATAGGAAACTATTCAATCTTATAATCTATAATGGAAAATAATCTGAAAAAAATGTATATATAACTGAATCACTTTGCTATATAACTAACTATATACTAACACAGTATTGTAAATCAACTATGATTCAATTAAAAAAATAAGAAAAATCTCAGTTCACAGAATTAAGAAGTATTATAAATTTCAAGCAGGGTAAATATAAGGAAAACCATACCTAGGGCATGCCATAATAAACATTTTTAGATAATTTAATATATATTTGTTTTTGTCACTCAGCATCTGTTTTTTAAAAACCATATTGTAAAAGGTCTTCTATTCCTAGACTAGATATACTCCACTTATAGTTTACTTAAAATAGAAATTTTTGAATTTGTAAGCAATCTTAGTAGTTATGCAGTTAAATCTGCTCATTATGTCAATAATGACACTGAGGTCCAGAAAAGTTGTGTGACTTATTTAAAAGTACTCCACCATAAAAAGCAATATTTAAAAAAAAATAGTAACATTTTTAAAATGTTCAAAATAATGCAGTATAAGAACATTTAAAATTTTAATTCAAATTCTAATTGTCATAGAAATCATTATTTATTTACCAAAATATTCATTCCATTCTTTATACTAATAGCAGAACTCTGATTTTGGGGTATCTGTGTATAATTGTTGGGAGACAATTCTCCATAAATATTTTTACATTTCTGCATGGTTGAAGACTTCTGAGTAATCACTGACAAGGTTTATTAAAGGATGATTGAACAGCTAACATATCTTGAGAACTAGCAATAGTTTATTTCTTAGAAGAGATTTAGAAATGTATCTCCCCAAAGATAATTGCTTACAATCCAAGCAAAGACTCAACCTATCTCTCACTTCTCCAGAGAACATTTGTTTACATTCCAGAGTAAAATTCTTTTTCTTTCTGGAGGAGAATATGGATAATTATGCCAGAATTCTCTCTATAAACTCTGAGTCTCAAAATTTTGATTCCTGTGAGTCAAAATTTTGACTCAGAGTCCCATAATTTTGACTCCTGAGATATAAATGCACTGCATCTGCGGACAGTATCTTAGTTCTTAGTCCTGTTGATCTGTGAGAACTTAGGGTGGGGGAACTGACTCAGTCTGTGAGTAATTAACTGTCTGGAGCTATGATCCAGAAACCTTGAGGCTCCTGTCAGTACTTATATATAAAAGTTTGACAGGATAAGTTATTTGCTTGTAAATAGGGTAAAATCTTCACCATTTTTAACCTAAGTGCCAATGTTTAACTAAAATACTGTACTTCCTGGCCCCCATTGTAGTTAAAAGTAGCAAAGTGAACAAAATCTCAGCAATGATATGACAGCAGAAGTTGGTGTTTAGGAATTTTAGAACATGCCCTTCTCCCTAATTTTAATGTCTTGAGCTATGGTTATGATGGCTGGGGATATAACATTCTTCTTTTACCATAAAGTGATTTTGAGAAGGGGATAATGAGTATTTTGATTTAATAATGACAAAAGGGTTATTCCTAACCAGGAAGACATGCCATGAAAGAGAAGAGAGATTCTATCATCCACTCACTCAGTCAACAAATATCATATTGGCAGAATCTGTGTTGGGTGCTCTGGATACCAAGATGAATAAAACCTGGTTTTTACCCTCAAAAAGCTCAAATGGGGGAGGAAAGACAAAAGCTGATGATTAAAATAATTTGTAGGAAGAGCTGTATAGTGACATGTATATTATATAATCAACCTTTATACTTATGTACACTTATAATTCCTTTGTCTTTCTCTTGCTTCCTAGTACATGCTTGGCTAAACCAATCTTGGTAATACTGAACTCTCAGACTAGTCACGCCTGTCTGCCTGAGGTTGAAGGGGGCTGAAAAAACACATACCAGACTATTCCCGGAAATTTGTAGTCCATTCAATTTCTATTCTCTTAGATGAGATTTTATCTCTTCTCTCTTTTCTAATATTTAACATCTCCTCTACAAACCACCTCCTCCACTACTTTCATGGTCAACTAATGGATGAACTTCTTATTTCATTGAGAAGAAAGAAACAATTAGAAAAGAACTTCCACAAGTTCCCATGAACACATCTACCCCTTTACCTCTACCTTCTCTTATGTTTTTATGGATCAATTTTACTATCTCACACGTAGGACTAACCCCTCCAGTTATAAAAATTTCTTATCCCCTCTTGATATTTAAAGACATTGTTCCATAAATGTCCTCAACTCTTTCAAAAAATTTTCCTATTCTTTATTGGATTATTCTCATAAGTAAATGAACCCCAGGGCATGTTATTCAAGAGGTGAGCCAAAGCCGGAAGAGATTTCCAGATCATTAAGTATGAGGAAAACTTAGAATGATAGATATTGATCAATAAATGGAGACAAAAGGATAGAGTATCCATCTCAGCAAATGTCCACATGTATGACGGGTGGTCAGGGACCAAATGCCCCTTCTGATTCCCTGGCCTATACATATTTTAAGGAATTTAGATGCAACTCTAAGACAGAAAAGTAGATAAATAAAACTTTGAAAAGATTAAGAACACTTTTGATTTGATTACAATGTTCTGGTTATCAGAGGAAAGGAAAGTTGTGATGGTTAATCTTATCTGTCAACTTGACTGAGCTAAGGGATGCCCAGATAGCTGGTAAAATATTACCTGGGTGTGTCCATAAGAGTGTTTCCAGAAGAGATTAACATTTGAAGAAGTAGACAGAGTAAAGGAGATGCACTTACTGAGTAAAGGAGATGCTGGTGGGCATCATTCAATCAACTGAGGACTTGAATAGAACAAAAAAGGTACAGAAGGGTAAATTTGCTCTTTTTCTTGTGCTAGAACATCCATCTTCTTCTGCCCTGGGACTTTGGTGCTCCTGGTTCTCAGGCATTTGGGTTTGGACTGGAACTACACCACTGCTTCCTTGGGCCTCCAAGGAGCAGATGGCAGACCATCTCAGCCTCCATAATCATTTGAGGCAATCCATCATAATAAATCTCTTTCTATGTATCTATCTATATATATATCTCATTGGTTCTCTGTCTCTGGAGAACCCTAATACAAGACCAAATATAAAATAGTACCATATAAATAAAATAGATATTTTTTGAGCAGGGGAACAATTGAATATGTCATCTCAGATCCTAGGTATACTACAAGGGTTATTTTAAAGTTTTATCTTATTTTTATTATAGATTTTGAGAGTATGACAAAAAACCTTATAAACTTAAAACTCTAATGTGAAAATGATCCATCAAATCACTAATCAAAAAATAAGATACACCATTTAAAGGTTCAACAGGGGGGAATCGGGAAGATGGCAGAAGAGTAAGATGCGGAGATCACCTTCCTCCCCACAGATACACCAGAAATACATCTACACGTGGAACAACTCCTACAGAACACCTACTGAATGCTGGCAGAAGACCTCAGACCTCCCAAAAGGCAAGAAACTCCCCACATACCTGGGTAGGGCAAAAGAAAAAAGAATAAACAGAGACAAAAGGATAGGGATGGGACCCACACCAGTGGGAGGGAGCCATGAAGGAGGGAAGGTTTCCATACACTAGGAAGCCCCTTCGCGGGCAGAGACTGCCGGTGGCGGAGAGGGGAAGCTTCGGGGCCGCGGAGGAGAACACAGCAACAGGGCTGCGGAGGGCAAAGTGGAGAGATTCCCGCACAGAGGATCGGTGCCCACTGGCACTCACCAGCCCGAGAGGCTTGTCTGCTCACCCGCCGGGGCGGGCGGGGCTGCGAGCTGAGGCTTGGGCTTTGGTTGGATGGCAGGGAGAGGACTGGGGTTGGCAGCGTGAACACAGCCTACAGGGGGTTAGTGCACCACGGCTAGCCGGGAGGGAGTCCAGGGAAAAGTCTGGACCTGACGAAGAGGCAAAAGACTTTTTCTTACCTCTTTGTTTCCTGGTGTGCGAGGAGAGAGGATTAAGAGTGCTGCTTAAAGGAGCTCCAGAGATGGGTGCGAGCTGCAGCTAACAGTGCGGACCCCAGAGACGAGCATGAGACGCTAAGGCTGCTGCTGCTGCCACCAAGAAGCCTGTGTGCGAGCACAGGTTACTATCCACACCTCCCTTCCGGGAAGCCTGTGCAGCCCGCCACTGCCAGGGTTCCAGGATCCAGGGACAACTTCCCCGGGAGAATGCAGCACGGCGTGCCTCAGGCTGGTGCAACGTCACACCGGCCTCTGCCACCGCAGGCTCGCCCCGCACTCTGTATCCCTTCCTCCCCAAGGCCTGAGTGAGCCAGAGTCCCCGAAGCAGCTGCTCCTTTAACCTTGTCCTGTTTGAGCGAAGAACAGATGCCCTTCAGCGACCTACATGCAGAGGCAGGGCCAAATCCAAAGCTGAGCCCCGGGAGCTGTGCGAACAAAGAAGAGAAAGGAAAATCTCTCCCAGCCGCCTTAGAAGCAGCGGATTAAAGCTCCACAGTCAACTTGATGTACCCTGCATATGTGAATACATGAATAGACAACGAATCATCCCAAATTGAGGAGGTGGACTTTGAGAGCAAGATATATTATTTTTTCTACTTTTCCTCTTTTTGTGAGTGTGTATGTGTATGCTTCTGTGTGAGATTTTGTCTGTATGCTTTGCTTTCACCATTTGTCCTAGGGTTCTATCCATCCATTTTTTTTTTTCTTTTTAAAAAAATTTTTTTTAATAATTATTTTTTATTTTAATAACTTTTTTATTTTATCTTACTTAATTTTATTTCATTTTATCTTCTTTCCTTCCTTCCTTCTTCCTTGCTTCTTCCTTCTTCCTGCCTTCTTCCTACTTTCTTCCTTCCTTCCTTCCTTCCTTCCTTCCTCCCTCCTTCCTTCCTTCCCTCCTTCCTTCCTTCCTTCCTTCCTTCCTCCCTCCCTCCCTCCGTCTCTTTCTTTCTTTCTACTTTTTCACCCTTTTATTCTGAGCCGTGTGGATGAAAGGCTCTTGGTGCTGCAGCCAAGAGTCAATGCTGTGCCTCTGAGGTGGGAGAGCCAACTTCAGGACACTGGTCCACAAGAGACCTCCCAGCTCCACATAATATCAAATGGCGAAAATCTCCCAGAGATCTCCATCTCAACACCAGCACCCAGCTTCACTCAACGACCAGCAAGCTACAGTGCTGGACACCCTATGCCAAACAATTAGCAAGACAGGAACACAACCCCACCCATTAGCAGAGAGGCTGCCTAAAATCATAACTACACAGACACCCCAAAACACACCACCAGACGTGGACCTGCCCACCAGAAAGACAAGATCCAGCCTCATCCACCAGAACACAGGCACTAGTCCCCTCCACCAGGAAGCCTACACAACCCACTGAACCAAACTTAGCCCCTGGGGCCAGACACTGAAAACAATGGGAACTACGAACCTGCAGCCTGCAAAAAGGAGACCCCAAACACAGTAAGATAAGCAAAATGAGAAGACAGAAAAACACACAGCAGATGAAGGAGCAAGGTAAAAACCCACCAGACCTAACAAATGAAGAGGAAATAGGCAGTCTACCTGAAAAAGAATTCAGAATAACGAGAGGAAAGATGATCCAAAATCTTGGAAATAGAATAGACAAAATGCAAGAAACATTTAACAAGAACCTAGAAGAATGAAAGATGAAACAAACAACAATGAACAACACAATAAATGAAATTAAAAATACTCTGTATAGGATCAATAGCAGAATAACTGAGGCAGAAGAACGGATATGTGACCTGGAAGATAAAATAGTGGAAATAACTTCTGCAGAGCAGAATAAAGAATGAAAAGAACTGAGGACAGTCTCAGAGACCTCTGGGACAATATTACACGCACCAACATTCGAATTATAGGGGTTCCAGAAGAAGAAGAGCAAAAGAAAGGGACTGAGAAAATATTTGAAGAGATTATAGTTGAAAACTTCCCTAATATGGGAAAAGAAATAGTTAATCAAGTCCAGGAAGCACAGAGAATCCCATACAGGATAAATCCAAGGAGAACTACGCCAAGACACATATTAATCAAACTGTCAAAAATTAAATACAAAGAAAACATATTAAAAGCAGCAGGGAAAAAGAACAAATAACACACAAGGGAATCCCCATAAGGTTAACAGCTGAACTTTCAGCAGAAACTCTGCAAGCCAGAAGGGAGTGGCAGGACATATTTAAAGTGATGAAGGAGAAAAACGTGCAACCAAGATTACTCTACCCAGCAAGGATCTCATTCAGATTTGATGGAGAAATTAAAACCTTTACAAACAAGTAAAAGCTGAGAGAGTTCAGCACCACCAAACGAACTTTACAACAAATGCTAAAGGAACACAAGAAACACAAGAGAAGGAAAAGACCTACAATAACGAACCCAAAACAATTAAGAAAATGGGAATAGGAACATACATATCGGTAATTACCTTAAATGTAAATGGGCTAAATGCTCCTGCCAAAAGACAGATTGGCTGAATGGATACAAAAACAATACCCATATATATGCTGTCTACAAGAGACCCACTTCAGACCCAGAGACACATACAGACTGAAAGTAAGGGGATGGAAAAAGATATTCCATGGAAATGGAAACAAAAAAAAAAGCTGGAGTAGCAATTCTCATATCAGACATAATAGACTTTAAAATAAAGACTATTAGAAGAGACAAAGAAGGACACTACATAATGATCAAGGGATTGATTCAAGAAGATATAACAATTGTAAATACTTATGCACCCAACATAGGAGCCCCTCAATACATAAGGTAAATACTAACAGCCATAAAAGGGGAAATCGACAGTAACACATTCATAGTACAGGACTTCAACACCCCACTTTCACCAATGGACAGATCATCCAAAATGAAAATAAATAATGAAACACAAGCTTTAAATGATACATTAAACAAGATGGACTTAATTGATATTTATAGGACATTCCATCCATAAACAAAAGAATACACATTTTTCTCAAGTGCTCATGGAACATTCTCCAGGATAGATCATATCTTGGGTCACAAATCAAGCCTTGGTAAATTTAAGAAAATTGAAATTCTATCAAGTATCTTTTCCGACCACAACGCTATGAAACTAGATATCAATTACAGGAAAAGATCTGTAAAAAATACAAACACATGGAGGCTAAAGAATACACTACTTAATAACGAAGTGATCACTGAAGAAATCAAAGAGGAAATCAAAAAATACCTAGAAACAAATGACAGTGGAGACGTGACGACCCAAAACCTATGGAATGCAGCAGAAACAGTTCTAAGAGGGAAGGTTATAGCAATACAATCCTACCTTAAGAAACAGGAAACATCTCGAATAAACAACCTAACCTTACACCTAAAGCAATTAGAGAAAGAAGAACAAAAATACTCCAAAGTTTCCAAAAGGAAACAAATCTTAAAGATCGGATCAGAGATAAATGCAAAAGAAATGAAGGAAACGATAGCAAAGATCGATAAAGCTAAAAGCTGGTTCTTTGAGACGATAAACAAAATTGATAAACCATTAACCAGACTCATCAAGAAAAAAAAGGAGAAGACTCAAATCAATAGAATTAGAAATGAAAAAGGAGAAGTAACAACTGACACTGCAGAAAAACAAAAGATCATGAGAGATTACTACAAGCACTCTATGCCAATAAAATGGACAACCTGGAAGAAGTGAACAAATTCTTAGAAATGCACAACCTGCCAAGACTGATTCAGGAAGAAATAGAAAATATGAACAGACCAATCACAAGCACTAAAATTGAAACTGTGATTACAAATCTTCCAACGAACAAAAGCCCAGGACCAGATGGCTTCACAGGCGAATTCTATCAAACATTTAGAGGAGAGCTAACACCTATCTTTCTCAAACTCTTCCAAAATGTAGCAGAGGGAGGAACACTCCCAACCTCATTCTACGAGGCCACCATCACCCTGATAACAAAACCAGACAAGGATGTCACAAAGAAGGAAAGCTACAGGCCAATACCACTGATGAACATAGATGCAAAAGTCCTCAACAAAATACTAGCAAACAGAATCCAACAGCACATGAAAAGGATCATACACCATGATCAAGTGGGGTTTATTACAGGAATGCAAGGATTCTTCAATATATGCAAATCAATCAACGTGATACACCATATTAACAAATTGAAGGAGAAAAACCATATGATCATCTCAATAGATGCAGAAAAAGCTTTTGACAATATTCAACACCCATTTATGGTAAAAACCCTGCAGAAAGTAGGTATAGAGGGATCTTTCCTCAACATAATAAAGGCCATATATGACAAACCCACAGCCAACATTGTCCTCAATGGTGAAAACCTGAAAGCATTTCCACTAAGATCAAGAACAAGACAAGGTTGCTCACTCTCACCACTCTTATTCAACATAGTTTTGGAAGTTTTAGCCACAGCAATCAGAGAAGAAAAGGAAATAAAAGGAATCCAAATCGGAAAAGAAGAAGTAAAGCTGTCAGTGTTTGCAGATGACATGATACTATAGATAGAGAATCCTAAAGTTGCTACCAGAAAAGTACTAGAGTGAATCGATGAATTTCGTAAAGTAGCAGGATACAAAATTAATGCACAGAAATCTCTGGCATTCCTATACATTAGTGATGAAAAATCTGAAAGTGAAATCAACAAAACACTCCCATTTACCATTGCAACAAAAAGAATAAAATATCTAGTAATAAACCTACCTAAGGAGACAAAAGACCTGTATGCAGAAAATTATAAGACACTGATGAAAGAAATTAAAGATGATACAAATAGATGGAGAGATGTACCATGTTCTTGAATTGGAACAATCAACATTGTGAAAATGACTGTACTACCCAAAGCAATCTATAGATTCAATGCAATCTCTATCAAACTACCACTGGTATTTTTCACAGAACTAGAAGAAAAAATTTCACTATTTGTATGGAAATACAAAAGACCCTGAATAGCCAAAGCAATCTTGAGAATGAAAAACGGAGCTGGAGGAATCAGGCTCCCTGACTTCAGACTATACTACAAAGCTACAGTAATCAAGACAGTATGGTACTGGCACAAAAGCAGAAATATAGATCAATGGAACAGGATAGAAAACTCAGAGATAAACCCACGCACGTATGATCAACTTATCTTTGATAAAGGAGGCAGGAATGTACAGTGGAGAAAGGACAGCCTCTTCAATAAGTGGTGCTGGGAAAACTGGACAGGTACATGTAAAAGTATGAGATTAGATCACTCCATAACACCATACACAAAAATAAGCTCGAAATGGATTAAAGACCTCAATGTAAGGCCAGAAACTATCAAACTCCTAGAGGAAAACATAGACAGAACACTCTATGACATAAACCGCAGGAAGATCCTTTTTGACCCACCTACTAGAGAAATGGAAATAAAAACAAAAATAAACAAATGGGACCTAATGAAATTTCAAAGCTTTTGCACAGCAAAGGAAACCATAAACAAGACCAAAAGACAACCCTCAGAATGGGAGAAAATATTTGTAAATGAAGCAACTGACAAAGGATTAATCTCCAAAATTTACAAGCAGCTCATGCAGCTCAATAACAAAAAACAAATAACCCAGTCCAAAAATGGGTAGAAGACCTAAATAGACATTTGTCCAAAGAAGATATATAGACTGCCAACAAACACATGAAAGAATGCTCAACATCATTAATCATTAGAGAAATGCAAATCAAATTTCCAATGAGATATCATCTCACACCAGTCAGAATGGCCATCATCAAAAAATCTTGAAACAATAAATGCTGGAGAGGGTGTGGAGAAAAATGAACACTCTTGCAGTGCTGGTAGGAATGTGAATTCGTACAGCCACTATGGAGAACAGTATGGAGTTTCCTTAAAACACTAAAAACAGAAGTACCATATGACCCAGCAATCCCACTATTGGGCATATACCCTGAGATAACCATAATTCAAAAAGAGTCGTGTACCACAATGCTCATTTGCAGCACTATTTACAATAGCCAGGACATGGAAGTAACCTAAGTGTCCATCAATAGATGAGTGGATAAAGAAGATGTGTCACATATATACAATGGAATATCATTCAGCCATAGAAAGAAACGAAATTGAGGTATTTGTAGTGAGGTGGATGGTCCTAGAGTCTGTTCTACAGAGTGAAGTAAGTCAGAAAGAGAAAAACAAATACCGTATGCTAACACATATATATCGAATGTAAAAGACCCCAAATATGGTTCTGAGGAACCTAGGGACAGGACAGGAATAAAGACACAGATGTAGCGGATGTACTTGTGGACACGGGGAGGGGGAAGTGTAAGCTGGGATGAAATGAGAGAGTGGCATGGACATATATACACTACCAAACGTAAAATAGATAACTAGTGGGAAGCAGCCGCATAGCACAGGAAGATCAGTTCTGTGCTCTTTGATCACCTAGAGGGGTGGGTAGGGAGGGTGGGAGGGAGGGAGGCACAAGAGGGAAGAGATATGGGAACATATGTATTTGTATAACTGATTCACTTTGTTATAAAGCAGAAAGTAACACACCATTGTAAAGAAATTATAGTCCAATAAAGATGTAAAAAAAAATAAAGGTTCAACAAAGAGCAGTTTAACAACAATAAGTGAAGAGTCATATGGTACATTAGAGGATATTCTAATCAGCAGAAGAAGTAATAGGGCTAGGCAGGTGCTTGGGAAACCAGAATTTCATTGTAAATGCATTATACTGAAGTTACAATGCAAATCAAGATGAATTTTTTCAGTCCTCATTTTAACTGAAACTAAATAGGTGTCTCAATGGAGAAATTGCTCACTAAAATGTTTCATATTCCAATCTCCTAAATGTTCTGCTTTTACCTAATTTTAACTACTTTTTTAAACTTTAATTTTTTGCTTGATATAAGCTTGAATAGAATGTAAAGACGTTTACCTGTATATCCGTGGATGTTCAAGACTACTGATTGTCTCTCTACTTCCTAGTGTCCAGGCCATGCAGAAACAAACCCAGTTGTATGCTTTCCTTTTTCACTTGACTCAGTTTCACAGTTTCACATCAGTTTCACTGATGTACCATCAGTTTCAAGATTCTTCTAAGTTTAGAAAATGAGTTTGACCATAACTTGGCACATATGAGATTCTTTTCCTTTGGTTTCTGGAAACATGACTACTGAAGCAAATGAACTATCATATTTGCTTCTAAAAACAGATAGGAAATAAGTGGAAAGTACATTGGCTGTTTTGTTTCCTCAAAAATATACTCTCTTAGGGTAATCAGTGCGCTATCTACTAATGAGTTTGAGAGACTAATCTGACATTGATGTTTTTACGCAACATTTAATTGTTTCATGTTTAATTGCATTACAACAAAACCAACATCCATGGCAATGAAGATATAAAGGATATTTTATAAACTCAGAAAAGTAGAATGGAGTCACAGAGCAGATTTACCCATGGAAAAAAATTTACATGAAGTAGACTAACCATTTTATGTTAAAGACAGAGGACACCATTAGAAAGCAAAGGCCAGCAAATTAATTTAAAAAAGGGATTTTAAGAACCAACAATATATCCTAATTGATTGAAATCATAAACTATTCATTGCCTTTGTTTTAGAATAAGAATTGAGGTTTTAAGTTTTGTCCCCCTGTCTTTTATCATATGTTAGATATACAATTAATGAAGTGTCACAAAAGTTTCAGGTAATAAAATGCACTATAATAAAACTATCAACGTATTGATGTTCATTCTTGGTGGTTATAGTGGTTTAATTTCTCCTTTATGAAATGAAGAATTTATTTTTAGATGACCTACATATGGCAATTCTAAGGTTACTATGTGCGTTTTCACCCTGTGAAAATAATTTTTATTAAAATGAACAGAAATGAAATAGCTGGTATGCAGTAGAGAGGTAATGTATATTTGATAAATGAAAAAAATAAATTTATAAATTGTCTTAGAGACTACTGTGGTGTGTGCAAGGAATGCACTAGGCCAAGATACTGAATTTGAAAAGAAGCATGAAATCCTGAAAGTCAATTTTTAATTTAATTTAATATTTTTAAAAGGATAAGAGGCATTATGAAAATTCTTCTTAAATTACTAGTAGTGACCCCAGGGAAAAGACTTAAGGGTAAAAGATGTGATTAAATTGATGTCTCTTAGACAAAGTTACCATATGTATGGGCCTAGAAAATATGATCTCATATAAACACACATCTATCAGTGGCTTCTATAAGTTATTAGTATATTTTTAACATCTAAATTTCTATAACATTAAGAAGTCAGTTTATTTCGAAGTATTTATGTGGTGCATAGAAACACTAAACTGTTGATTTTAGGGAAAGCTAAAATGTGCAGGGATTCTTAAAATTTTACCTTCTCTTTGATTAAATAACTGAACAAATAAGTCAAT
Source organism: Lagenorhynchus albirostris (assembly GCF_949774975.1). Classification (NCBI taxonomy): domain Eukaryota; kingdom Metazoa; phylum Chordata; class Mammalia; order Artiodactyla; family Delphinidae; genus Lagenorhynchus; species Lagenorhynchus albirostris. The sequence continues at coordinate 86,838,771 of NC_083098.1, forward strand.
AAAATTATATTATTGGCCAGCCACCTGGTAGGTAAGCAAATACAGAATCCCTCTCTTGATGAATTTTATGAGTTAGAGCACAAGATAGATATGAAACTGAATTTAAAGTGTGCTGAGTATACAGTGCTCTTGGTTATAGAACTAATCTGGCCTGGGCATTTGTGAGAATTGCCTGAAAATGACATTTAAGTTGAGACTTTATTAATGGGAAGGAGTTAGCTGGGAAAGGAGAAAGAGGGGGAGAAAACAGGGGTTCAGGCAGAAGGAAGAGCAAGGCAAAGATCTCAAGGAAAAGTAGAATGTAGTTTGTCCAAGAAACGAAGTCCAGCATGGCTCGTGCATAGATTCAGGCAGAGAGTGGAAAGAAAGCAAATACGCAGGGGGAAGGTCACTGCCTCTCACAACAGTATATTGTGTGGAAATCAGAAAGCTTGAAACATTGCATGATTCCCTCAAAATGATCTCAGAATGGGTTACGTCAGTAAATGTCAACCTCCAATCAAATCCTCTTTCTGTATGGCTTTCTTCTTCTGGAAAGGACTTACCTGAGGCCAACCTGCTGGCTGGTGGCAGTCTTCTAAACCTCCCCACCATACTTGCAGCTAAGTTGTGCCAGAGCTCTGCAAGATGATGTCTAAAAAGTCCCATTGGAGGGCATCACATTTTTTTTTTCCCAGAATAAGTGCTAAGCATTTATTCTTTTCTTTTTTTTTTAACATCTTTATTGGAGTATAATTGATTTACAATGGTGTGTTAGTTTCTGCTTTATAACAAAGTGAATCAGCTATATATATACATATATCCCCATATCTCCTCCCTCTTGCGTCTCCCTCTCACCCTCCCTACCCCACCCCTTTAGGTGGAAACAAAGCACCAACCTGATCTCCCTGTGCTATGTGGCTGCTTCCCACTAGCTATCTATTTTACATTTGGTAGTGTATATAAGTCCATGCCACTCTCTCACTTTGTCCCAGCTTACCCTTCCCCCTCCCCATGTCCTCAAGTCCATTCTCTACCTATGCATCTTTATTCCTGTCCTGCTCCTAGGTTCTTCAGAAACAATTTTTTTTATATTCCATATATATGTGTTAGCATATGGTATTTGTTTTTCTCTTTCTGACTTACTTCACTATGTATGACAGACTCAAGGTCCATCCACCTCACTACAAATAACTCAATTTCATTTCTTTTTATGGCTGAGTAATATTCTATTGTATATATGTGCCACATCTTCTTATCCATTCATCTGTCGATGGACACTTAGGTTGCTTCCATCTCCTGGCTATTGTAAACAGAGCTGCAATGAACATTGTTAATACATGACTCTTTTTGAATTATGGTTTTCTCAGGGTATATGCCGAGTAGTGAGATTGCTGGCTCATATGGTAGCTCTATTTTTAGTTTTTTAAGGAACCTCCATACTGTTCTCCATAGTGGCTGTACCAATTTACATTCCCACCAAGAGTGCAAGAGTGTTCCCTATTCTCCACACCCTCTCCAGCACTTATTGTTTGTAGACTTTTCGTGATGGCCATTCTGACTGGTGCGAGGTGATACCTCACTGTAGTTTTGATTTGCATTTCTCTAATGATTAGTGATGTTGAGCATCCATGCATGTGTTTGTTGGCAATCTGCATATCGTCTTTGGAGAAATGTCTATTTAGGTCTTCTGCCCATTTTTGGATTGGGTTTTTTGTTTCTTTGATATTGAGCAGCATGAGCTGCTTGTATATTTTGGAGATTAATCCTTTGTCAGCTGCTTCATTTGCAAATACTTTCTCCCATTCTGAGGGTTGTCTTTTGGTCTTGTTTATGGTTTCCTTGGCTGTGCAAAACCTTTTAAGTTTCATTAGGTTCCATTTGTTTATTTTTATTTTTTTGTTTTTTTTTTTGTGGTACGCGGGCCTCTCACTGTTGGGGCCTCTCCCATTGCGGAGCACAGGCTCCAGACGCGCAGGCTCAGCGGCCATGGCTCACGGGCCTAGCCGCTCCGCGGCGTGTGGGATCTTCCCGGACCGGGGCATGAACCCGTGTCCCCAGCATCGGCAGGTGGACTCTCAACCACTGTGCCACCAGGGAAGCCCTATTTTTATTTCCATTTCTCTAGGAAGTGGGTCAAAAAGGATCTTCCTGTGGTTTATGTCACTGAGTGTTCTGCCTGTGTTTTCCTCTAAGAGTTTTATAGTGTCTAGCCTTACATGTAGGTCTTTAATCCATTTTGAGTTGATTCTTGTGTATGGTATTAGGGAGTGTTCTAATTTCATTCTTTTACATGTAACTGTCCAGTTTTCCCAGAACCACTTATTGAAGACGCTGTGTTCTCTCCATTGTATATTCTTGCCTCCTTTATCAAAAATAAGGTGAACATATGTGAGTGGGTTTGTCTCTGGGATTTCTATCCTGTTCTATTGGTCTATATTTCTGTTATTGTGCCAGTACCATACTATCTTGATTACTGTAGCAAGGTAGTATAGTCTGAAGTCCGGGAGCCTGATTCCTCCAGCTCCGTTTTTTGTTTCTCAAGATTGCTTTGGCTATTCAGGGTCTTTTGTGTTTCCATACAAATTGTTAAATTTTTTGTTCTAGTTCTATGAAAAATGCCCTTGGTAGTTTGATAGGGATTGTGTTGAATCTGTAGATTGCTTTGGGTAGTAGAGTCATTTTCACAATGTTGATTCTTCCAATCCAAGAACACGGTATATCTCTCCATCTGTTTGTATCATCTTTAATTTCTTTCATCAGTGTCTTATAGTTTTCTGCATGCAGGTCTTTTTTCTCCACGGGTATGTTTATTCCTAGGTATTTTATTCTTTTTGTTGCAATGGTAAATGGGAGTGTTTCCTTAATTTCACTTTCAGATTTTTCATCATTAGTGTGTAGGAATGCCAGAGATTTCTGTGCATTAATTTTGTATCCTGCTACTTTACCAGATTCATTGATTAGGTCTAGAAGTTTTCTGGTAGCATCTTCAGGATTCTGTATGTATATTATCATGTTATCTGCAAACAGTGACACCTCTACTTCCTCTTTTCTGATTTGGATTCCTTTTATTTCTTTTTCTTCTCTGATTGCTGTGGCTAAAACTTCCACAACTGTGTTGAACAATAGTGGTGAGAGTGGGAAACCTTGTCTTGTTACTAGTCTTAGTGGAAATGGTTTCAATTTTTCACCATTGAGAACGACGTTGGCTATGGTTTTGTCATATATGGCCTTTATTATGTTGAGGTAAGTTCCCTCTGTGCCTACTTTCTGGAGGGTTTTTATCATAAATGGGTGTTTAATTTTGTCAAAAGCTTTTTCTGCATCTATTGAGATGATCATATGGTTTTTCTCCTTCAATTTGTTAATATGGTGTATCACATTGATTGATTTGCGTATATTGAAGAATCCTTGCATTCCTGGGATAAACCCCACTTGATCATGGTGTATGATTCTTTTAATGTGCTGTTGGATTCTGTTTGCTAGTATTTTGTTGAGGACTTTTGCATCTATGTTCATCAGTGATATTGGCCTGTAGTTTTCTTTCTTTGTGACATCCCTGTCTGGTTTTGTTAACAGGGTGATGGTGGCCTCGTAGAATGAGTTTGGGAGTGTTCCTCACTCTGCTGTATTTTGGAAGAGTTAGAGAAGGACAGGTGTTAGTTCTTCTCTAAATGTTTGACAGAATTTGCCTGTGAAGCCATCTGGTCCTGGGCATTTGTTTGTTGGAAGATTTTTAATCACAGTTTCAGTTTCAGTGCTTGTGATTGGTCTGTTGATATTTTTTATTTCTTCCTCGCTCAGCCTTGGAAGATTGTGCTTTTCTAAGAATTTGTCCATTTCTTCCAGGTTGACGATTTTATTGGCATATTGTTGCTTGTAGTTATCTCTCATGATCCTCTGTATTTCTGCAATGTCAGGTGTTACTTCTCCTTTTTCAGTTCTAATTCTGTTGATTTTAGTCTTTTCCCTTATTTTCCTGATGAGTCTGGCTAATGGTTTATCAATTTTGTTTATCATCTCAAAGATCCAGCTTTTAGTTTTATTGATCTTTTCTATCGTTTCCTTCATTTCTTTTTCATTTATTTGTTATCTGATCTTTATGATTTGTTTCCTTCTGCTAACTTTTCGGTTTTTTCGTTCTTCTTTCTCTAATTGCTTTAGGTGTAAGGTTACGTTGTTTATTTGAGATGTTTCTTGTTTCTTGAGGTAGAATTGTATGGCTATAAGCTTCCCTCTTAAAATTGCTTTTGCTGCATCCCATAAGTTTTGCGTCGTCATGTTTTCATTGCCATTTTTTTTTTTTTTTTTTTTTTTGCTGTACGCGGGCCTCTCACTGTTGTGGCCTCTCCCATTGCGGAGCACAGGCTCCAGACGCGCAGGCTCAGTGGCCATGGCTCACGGGCCCAGCCACTCTGCGACATGTGGGATCCTCCCAGACTGGGGCACGAACCCGTGTCCCCTGCATCGGCAGGCGGACTCTCAACCAGTGCGCCACCAGGGAAGCCCAGGGCATCACTTTTGAATAAAAGCCAAAGCCTTACTAAGAGAAATCATTTTTACCCCTTTTACTTTTCCCCACTTTTGCTGTCTGGAAAGTAGATATGAGTCCTGGAGATGCAGCAAACAGCTTACAACATGAGGATCAATCCTTGCATTTTAAGGATGGTGATGGGAAAGATAAAAAGAGCCTGAGACTAGGCAGGGAGGATGGGACTTATTTTGCACTTGCTGTCACTGGCAGCCCCTAGTATTGTGCACTGCATAGATTATGTGGCCACACGCAGATGCCTTACCTGTGATCCCATTAGTATGTCTCATTGAGCCCCCTTATCAGAACTGAGCTGTCTATTCCCATTCTTATTTAAGCTGCCAAAATGAATATTCTGATAACTACTACCAATCACATTTCCAACTTTCAACAATGTTATATTTCACCTATTTATAGATCAAATATGAATGTTGAAAGCCTATGTATTGCCTGAAGAAACAATATTTTTGACAGTCTGCTCTTTTTATGTGAATATATAATTAGTGTCTTGGAGTACTACCTTCTCCCCCAGGCAGTGTTCTTCTAAACAATTCAAATGTCATCTCCTCAGAGAGTCTTTCCCTGCTTCCTTCAGGCGAAATTTGTTATTTCCAGGGCTCCTAAGGAACCCTAGGTGTTGACCACTTATCACATTCTCTTACAATTCTATGTTTGTATCTCCATCTTTCCTGTCAACCTGTGAGCTCTATGGGTACTATTTTATCATATTTATTTTGTATCCCTATTGCCTAGAATGTTATACTATTAGCTTAGAATATTAGTGCTAGTAGTAATATTCTCTGTTGCATTGAAATTTTATTTTAATAAGCACTTATATAGTGCTTACCATATTCCTGACACTCTTTTAAATACTTTATAGGCCTTGTATGATTCAGTGAATTTTATACTCATAACTCCCCACTGAGGTAGACACTGTTATCATCTGTGTTTTATGGATGAGGAAATTGTGACCTAGAGGACTGAGGTAACATTCTCAAGGTCACAGATCTATTTAGTTATGGAGTTTGGATTAAAACCCAGATAACAATGTTTGTGTTTGAAATAGTGTCTCAGAATCAAATTTCAGATCAAGGAAACCTTAGAAATAATCTAATTTCCTTTGATATACAAAGAAATATTGTATATGATATAGAAATAGAGGCATAGAAGTATTAGGTGACTTACTAAGTCTCAGAATGTTGACTTAGTAAGTGTCAGAATGTTAGCTGGTAAGAGCTGAGACTCTGGTCCAGCTCTCCTGATTTACAGGTTAGTGCTCCTTCATTTGGCTCCCCAAACTGATTTTGTATCAGAATCATCTGGGAAATTGTTGTGATAATCCAGATTCTAGAGTCCACTTTCCAAAGATTCTGATTTAGAATATACACTTTTAAAAATATTCACAAGATTAATTTAATTGTAAGACAGGTTTGAAAATTGTGAGTCAGTAGTATATGCATATCTGTCTAGGTTTGGTCAGAAAAATAGAACCAGCACAACTATTATGGGAAAAAGGTATTTAACATAGGGATTAAGATTTACATGAATTAGGGAGAAGCTGGGGTAATAAAGGTCTGGAAGAGGTAGAAAGAGGATCAGAGAAACAGCCAGTAATGACATTGGCCAGAAGCACTGGGGTATGTGGAGCAGACAGAACTTAGGGGGGAATCTGAGAAGCTACCATAACTATAACACGAGAGCATCTGAGAGGTCTGTGAAGTCTCTACGTCTGGGTGCCACAACCTCTATGGTCAGTGGCTTTTACTTCACTTCTATTTTCCAAATCATACAGAAGTTCCTCTCACTGGCAAACTCTAACCCACAGTCACATACACAAGTTGGAAGATTCTGAGAATGTAGTCACTCCTTTAGAAGGGAGATAGGTGGTGCTGAGTGAACAACAGATTCAGTGCCTCCCTAATCCTCAGCTCCTGTGTTCACATCCTTGTATGATCCCCTCCCCTTAAGAGTGAGCAGGACCTGTGAGTTGTTTCTACAAAATATGACAAAGGTAATGGAATATATGTGATTATATGGGTTGGCCAAAAATTTCGTTCGGGTTTTCCCATTACATCTTATGGAAAAACCCAAACGAACTTTTTGGCCAACCCAATATTCACGTGATTATCTAAGATTGTAGTACCTCTCTTGCAGGAGTCTCTTCATCATTGGCTCTGAAGAAGCAAGTTGTTATGAATTCTATAGCTGCAGGGATATGAATGTTGCCAACAACTATACAAGTGGGCAAGGGGCCTTTTCCTAGTCGAGCCTCAGGTGAGACCCTACCCCAGCGTTTTGATTGTAACTTCATGTGAGAATATGAAGCAGAGAATACAGCTAAGCTATACTCAGAACCTTGACTCCCCAAAACTGTGAGATAATAAATGTGTATTATTTTAAGCCTGTAAGTTTGTTGTAATTTATTACATAGAATTGGATAACTAATATGACAGACAGTCTGGTACAAAAACACCTAATAGATTGCTGACATTACTAAAACCTGAAATGTGGACCATTAGCTTTGGGAACAAGTAGTGAGCGGGGAGGGATTTTCATTGGACATGGAAAAATGGTGAGCTGTTTTAGTGAGTGACATTTTTGGTAAAACTCAGCGTGCTCTGACTTAGAAGAAAGTATATAGAGTGAATAATCTTGTAACTGTTTTAGGTGCTATTGAGACAAAATAATGAAATGGGAGCTGGTTGCAACTAACTGCATTTGACAAGGCACTCAATAAAGAAATAAGCTTGGGGGAAAACAGAGTGTTTGCAAGCAGAATTTAGAGGGAATGTAAATAATTCAGAAATTGCAGTGCTGTAAATGATACTACTTGTCAACAAATCCAAAGTGTGGCCATTATGGCATAGCTTCAGTTTAAAGACCAAATCAAAGCTGTGGCTGTATGCAGCCTTTGTTAGGACCTGGGAAGAGCTTAAGAGGATATTTAGTAGATTCTTTCATTTGGAAAAAAGGCTAAGGATATGGTCCTACAAAAGCCCAATGGATCCATAATTAAATCTATAGAAAGAAGCATGTCTTAAAAAAACAACTCTGGGGTGGATTTGGGCACATATAATTGACTAGAATCAAATACGTAGAGAGTTGTGTTTGAGACAGAGTGCTTGAGAGAGCTATGTTGCCAGCCTAAACACAAAGGATCAGAGATGTATTTGAGATGCAAAAGGACCTCTTGTTCTCACAAAAAAGCATATGTTCTCCCTTGACCTTTTCAGAGGTAGATGTCCAAAATAGTGAAAGAGGAAGGACCTCATAGAGAGCAGAGCCAAGCACTATGCAGAACAATGGACCAGAGAGCTATTCCTGGTAGAATAACTGGAACCTAATGAAGGAAAATGACCCTCCCCAGAGTAGAGCAAACTTGCAACATTTTCCAGCAGTATTTCAGAAATTTTGGGGAGTGGTAATTGCTATGGGCTGGGAAGTCTTCTGCTGTTTCAATGGAAATGTTATCTTAGTTATTCTGTCCATCTTTCACATTGGATGTTGGGCATATAACTTGCCTCTTTAGTTCCTATGTCTCTGGATTCAGTTGGAGACCTCTCTCTCTCTCTCCCTCTCTGTCTCTGTCTCTGTCTCTGTCTCTGTCTCTCTCTCTCTCTCTCTCTGTGTGTGTGTGTGTGTGTGTGTGTGTGTGTGTATGTATCACAGCATTCTGGATTTAATGTCTGACCATGTCTGATGTCATGATTGGATGCGACATTTGGAATGTCTTCTTTTGGGAGTGGTATTTTGCATGAGGTAGGCACATACATAATTTTGAACAAGAAAGTGGAGTGTGATAGATTATATTATTTAGCAAATATTCACTTGTTTTTACCCCCACTTTCTTCAGAAAAGTGTATTTCCCTGCCCCACTGCTTTTGGACTTGGCATTATTACTTAATTGGTCAAAGGAGTGTGAGTAGAGGTGGCAGTGTGACAGTTATAGGTCTACACTGTAGAAGGCACCAGATATTTCTCTTTGTTCCTCAGGAAGCTATAGAATACCTTAATAAGAAGAACATAGCCCTGAGTGGCTGTTGTCCCTTCAGCCTTGGTCTAGAATGAATATACACGGAGTAGAGCCACAGACCTGTGAGTGTGAGAATAAATGTTTGTTGTTGTATGTCACCAAGTTTGGGGGTGGTTTGTCACCAAAAAAAGCTTAGTTAAATTCTTTGATTATGCTTGGGTTTATTCATATTCTGGCCTGCGACCTAATTGGAATACCCAGTCACTCTAATTCTTAGCAAATGCTTAATGCTTTATATGTAGATTCAAAACTATAGTAGAAACCATTATTCATTCATTCAAAAGTGTTCTAAACATATTAAGTACATAAGAGTAAAGGCCCATGATGGATGAGACCAACTCTCAAAGGTTAAAAGAAAGTGTATATATATATATATATATATATGTATGAGTATGGAGAGGGAGGGAGGAAGGCGGGGGGGAGAGAGAGAGACAGAGAGACAGAGAGGGGGAGAGAGAGAGAGAGTGAGAGAGATTGAATTTTGGCCACCTAAATCTTCATTGTCATTACTGCATCATCAGTGTGTACAACCCTAGGGGTAGGCAGGGAAGAAAACAGAAAGATACAAGGAACTATGAAGTAGAAAGTTAGAATGTTATAAACCAGGGAATCCATCTGTAGTTATACTTGGAGCAACTTAAAAGGGTCCTCATCTTCGTATACCTTGGGATGGGTAGAAGTACATGGATTCAAGTTGCTCTGACTTCTGTTGTTAATGTTATTAGTGTACTTCCTGAACAGTGGAAAAAAATTCTGTCTCTTCTTGTCATGTTGACAGCTTTTGCTACATAAATAGATAGCTATGTAGGCAGATACCAAGGTGTGAACTTCCCCCATGCATTTTAATTGGATGCTAGACTTGAAGTGTGGGATTGAGCATTTAAATGGTAAGCGTGCCCATCAAATAAGCCCAGATACCTGCTTTAACTCAGTAAAGTGGGCACTGCATAGTTAACAGTGGGACTAGTTTGTTATATATTAGCTTGTAGATCCCAGAAGCAGCCCTAAAGAGGGTGTTTTTGTGATCTATAGAGAAAATACATCTCTCCACATTTTTTTTTTCTTGTTAAATCATTCCCAGAATAGACTGCTTTGGGAAACAAACTTTGAACTTTAAGTTTTCTTCAGACCAGAGATAAAAACCCTTTGATTACTTTTCCCCTAGAAGGTTTTAGGTTTTTTGGTTTTTTTTTTTTTGGCAATAGTGAAATATGAGTTGATGAATATTAATTGATTCATGATTAATCCATTGATTGATTAAATAAATATTTACTTAGTGTTTACAAGGTTACAGGCCCTAGAATCATCAGGTTGAAAGCACAGAAATCGCCACTGCTATCCTGAGGCTTATATTTGAAAAACCAGTAAACTAGTAAAAAGTGATATATATGAGATGATTATAAATTACAGTGTGTTGCAGAAACAAGGGACTAAGACAGGCCAAAGAAGTAGTCCCTGAAAAGGAGAAATTTAAGCCAAAGCCTAAAGTGGGAGAAAGGGGCTGGCACGTGCATATGGAGAGGAGTGCATTTTAGTAGAAAGAAAAGTGTGTGCAAAGGGCCTCAAGTGAGAAAAGCATGGTGTCTCCAAGGAAGAGCAAGGAGGATGATGAGCAAGGCCCAGGAGAAGGATGGTATAAGATAGGGTTGAGGTGATAGCTGGGAGCCAGGTCAAACAGAACCTCGTAGATCATAGGAAGGAGTTTTAGTCAATGTGCAATAGACAGCCTTTAAAGGGTTAGACAGTGATATGATTGGTTTATTTTAAGATATATTTGGTCAATGTATGGAAAGAGTATTGGAGGGCCAAGAATGGAAGTAGGGAGACCAGTTGGAAGGGTTGCAGTAGGTCAGATGAAGGCGGATGGTGACCAGATTAAAGTGGATAAAATGGACTAGGAGAGACTCGGTGGAATCTAGGTATGCTTTAGAAGTAGATCTGATGTGACCCCATTGATGGATTATTTATTAAGGGTGAATAAGAGAAAAAGAGGATCTGCCTCATGAATTTCTGATTTGAGCCATTTAGTGAAATGAAATTATGATGGGCAGAAGTTGAAAGTTCCATTTTAAGATGTCCCTGAAGCATCTAACTATTAAAGTCAAATAATTGTGTGTATCTGTTGGGAACTCCAAGGAGAAGACTGAACTGGAGATTTAAATGTGGTAGATATCACCATAAATGTGTATTTAAAGCTCTGAGATTCTGGAGATAGTCAGTTGACAGAGTAGAGAGATAAGAGAAGAATGCCTAAGATGGAACCCTGAAGAACCAGAGCATTAAAAGATTGGTTTTGGGATGATAAACCAGCAATGGAGATGGTACAGCCAGTGTAGAAAAAAATGATGCAGTGTGGTATGATTAAACACACATACTCCTTTAGTGAGAGCAAAATCATGAGCAGGAGGGACGTTCCTTGTATTTACAGAGAAGACACAGAGAAAAACAGATTTTGCTCTGAACCACAGACTCTGGTCCTAAAGACTAACTTCCCAGTGCCCTGGTTTGGCATTTCACGTCTTCAGCAATCTCACTCAGACATTTCCTTTCATATCCACATGTAAAAATTTTCCCCTCCCAAGCCTTTCTCTTCTATTGAGAAGAGATACCTAGGAGGGATGGCCTTTGATTGGGTGACCAAAAAATTTATGGACCAAATTTGCACCCTTTTGACAGTAAAAAGGGAGATGATGACGATGATGATAATGATAGTAATAATAATAATAGTAATATTAAAAAATTGATGTAAACCTAGAATGTCCTGGGCAAACCTGGACATGTACCCATATAAGCTTTTGAGAATATTGAAATTGGATATTTGCTGTTTTCAGTGCTCTCCTCACTTTTATACATTGCAGTTGTTCTTCAGGTGCTGCCCCAAACTCTGAGAGTTTAGTTTTCCTTTTCTGGATTACGGCAAACTACTTTTAGCAGTCCAATTGTGCCAGTTGTCTCTGGGTATCTCCCATGTTTCTTAAGTTTCCAAATTTCCTCCCAATGAAGAAACCTAACATACCTATTATAAACCGAATAGCTTATACCCAAATCCATGCTAACCATTGATTACTAATTGGTTCATGTATTTCCTTTTATAAAAAGCAATAGAATCTGCATTGTAAAGAGGACATTCAGAGACAATGCATTTAACCCAGGAGACGGTTCATTGTGAAACATTCAGGCATTGAAAAAGGTAGAAGTGGGTAATTTTGAGCATCCAGAACTTCTCATGCTCCATTTTTTTCTACTGTAGAATTTGCTGCCTATTGAATATCCTTATGGTTCCAGTCCTGGACTACATAAAAGTTAGATGGGATATTAAAGATGTCAAATTTATCCTGCAGAAAGGATGACTTTTAAGCATACTGAAATCATGTTATATTCCTCAAGAAGCTGGATCTTTTACTTGTTACAGGAAGTATTTCTATGCTTCTTGTTCTGTAAAGAAAGGAAGCCCTTTGAGACAAGAGCATCCATGCCCACAGTAAAGGTTTAACCTTCCGCAGCAGGACATAGAGATAATTGCTTGGCCTTTTCACTGTTTCAGTCCATCCTGTGTTTCTCATTTGTGGCTACTGTCTGCCATTTGCTTATGTGGTGCTGACTAATCCAAAGACTAAGGCTAAAGCCATTTATCTGCAAGCAACTTAGACAATTTAATTCCTTTCCTTTGTATTCTTGGAATTCTCCCAGGCCCCTCTCCTGGTGGGCAATTTTTCTTTTTCTTATTTTTTCCCTTTGAAACAGCTGACTCTCTTTGTCTTTCATTGTCAATTTATTTTATAATCATTCTGTTTGCCTCCCACTCAAGGGAGAAACATTCTAAAAGTTCAGGAAAGAAGGAGGACCTCATGAAGTCTCTATAGTTAAAATTTTTCAGGCTCCAATGATGATGGCTTAGATTTGGGATAAGTATATAGCTATAAAGTTTTAGATTTGGGTTTGTGTATTATGTGTATGAAATAAAAGAATGTTACCTGTTTTGTCTAACAATTCTTTAAACCACATGCTAAGTGATTAGAAAAAACTTTTGAATTTCACTGTCACTAACCTTCCAGAATAGAATAAGGTTAAAAATAATTAATGTGTAGGCAAACCAGTAGGAATGATGAGAGAGACTATAAAGTAGGTTAGAAGAAAATCTCTAATGACTCGCTTTGTCATTTGAGCACATTCTAAACCTCGTTGGTTTTGAAAAAACTCTCGCTTTTTGGATTGGGAGGAAAAAAATATTTTATTGAAGTATAATTGACTTAAAATATTATATTAGTTTCAGGGGTACAACATAGTGATTTGATTTTTTTATATATTATGAAAGAGAAAATATATTAAACTTGTGTCAACTGTCCACTAGTTTCTTCCTCTCTGTCTGTCTTTGGTCTAGTTGCAGTAAAACTGGGACCATGCCAAATAGGGATATATTCTTAGAAAGAAAGTTTTTGAGTCAAAAGAGCTGACTCTAGAATTTTTTTAATAAGCATGGTGAAAACCCAGATCAAGTAATGTGCTAGTACTGAGTGTCACATTAAGGAAACGGAACTGCATAATTATGAAAAGTAGAGAAGATAAAAACTTTTGGAAATATACATCTCCACTTGAGAGAGTCTTGGGAAGGCTGTGGTTACACTATTAAAGAGGGAATTAGAAACTAGATGACAAGTTCTATGTGAATTTGGTTATGGAGCACATTGCAGAGTCAGCTAGTCTATCTTAGAGAATGAATTACAGAATGAATGCATGGTTATAAAAATAGAATTAAGATAAGAATATCTAACGGTAGCTATAGTAGTGGACCAAGAGTGGAAGGAATGAGTAAAAATTTTAGATTTGGAAAGGCAAATCCTCCCTCTAAACCATAAATTTCTGATACACAGTTGAGTTCAGAAGTCAAAAAAAAAGAACTAGAAATTGTGTCACTATTGTGACATTTTATTTTCTAGAGGAAAGGTGTTATCAGATTCTCAAAGAATCCTTTCTTTTTTCTTTTGGCTGCACTGCGTGGCTTGTGGGATATTAGCAGAGTCCTAACCACTGGACAACCAGGGAATTCCCTCAAAGAATCTTTGTGATGTAAAAAAGGTTTGAAGTCTATTTGAGCCCTATAGATGCACATATTCGTAATATTCTGTGGCAACTAGAATAATGGGATTTAGGAAATCTTTTGTTTCAATACAACTTCCCTATTGCTTAAAAACAAATTGCTTCACAAAAATGTATGGAGGTTCCTCAAAAAATTAAAGATAGAACTACCATAAGATCCAGCAATTCCACTCCTGGGTATTTATCCAAAAAAACAAAGCCAAAACAAAAAACACTAACTTGAAAAGATATATGCACCCCCATGTTCACTGCAGCATTATTTACAATAGCCAAGACATGGAAACAACCTAAGTGTCCACCAAAGGATGAATGGATAAAGAAATTGTGGTATATAAATACAGTGGAATATTCAGCCATTAAAAAGAAAGAAAATCTTGCCATTTGCAGCAATATGGATGGACCTTGAGAGCCTTATGCTAAGTGACTTAAGTTAGAGAAAGACAAATACCATACAATCTCATTTATATGTAAAAATGAACAAACAAGCTCATAGATACAGAAAGCAGATTAGTTGTTGCCAGAGGTGGCGGGTGGGAGGGTGAGCAAAATGGGTGAAGGGTGTCAAAAGTCACAAACTGCCAATTACAAGAAAAATAGGTCATGGGGGTGTAATGCACAGCATAATGACTATAGTTAATAATATTATATTGTATATTTGAAAGTTGCTAAGAGAGTTGATCTTACAAGTTCTCGTCATAAGAAAAAAAAATTTCTAACGATGTATGGTGACAGATGTTAACTAGACTTATTGTGGTGATCATTTTGCAGTATATACAAATATCAAATCATTATGTTGCACACCTGAAGATAATATATGTTATATGTCAATTATATCCCAATTTAAAAAAATGAGGACCAACCTAAGAATACACTGCTAGCATTTCTTGGAAAAAAAATTTCTTCAGGGCTAGAGCTCCTATTACTCCAGTGTTGAATGGGCATGTCAACTAAGGCATACTAGTGGTGGAACAATTATGTCAGATACATAACTTTGGGTAAGAAATGAAATTAATATCTGTATGCAACTGATTTTGAAGATTCTGCTAACCAGAGCTTTATTCATAGACTGCCTACTGTCTGTCCACGTATCCCCTGGGCCATTTTCCTGCTCTGGTCTTCACTGGTAACTATAGAAGGCAAAGACCACTTCATATTTGTTCATACTTCTCTTTATTGTATTACCAAATGACCATTAATGGGACTATGTAAATGAACCCTAATGGTCATTGAAACCAGATTTTTACCTGTAAGCAAATGCTTCCTCTGGAAAACATAACTGACTTAAAATAACTTGGCTCTGGTGCCTTTTCCTTCCCACTTGCGAGGCCTTAGGGATGACCCTCCTTTATCAGTCATTAAGTTCTTATATTCAGGAACTTTTGGTGAAGGGAGAACGCTACATTGCATTTTCATCCTGCCACATGTTATGATACATATAGCCTTGTTTTATAAATGTTTATCAAAACTGTCAGTTACTAGAGATTGAAACTGGCATTTCTATTCTTTACTCTTCAGTGACTCACAGAAACTTATCCTTTGACTCATCCATACACTTAAATCTTTTCACACTTAAAAAAAAATGTTCTGGAAATAAAATGTAGGCTATTTGTGTTCTTTCCAAAATTAGTCCAAGAAGTAGGTACAATAAAGCTATTTGCACTGTATCAACACTCTCCAGATGGTAAAAGGAAAAAAAAAGTGCCCAGTCCACATGCCCTGCTTCCTCTCCTCTTTCTGAATGTTCAGCATAATAATAATTGTTGGTCTTAAAGTTGAAGATATTTCATTGGCCTTTAAGCTGTACTGAAAACAAGAATTAATAAAAAATGATATTATTTGAATCACCTTTTGTTTGGGAAATATCTGGGTTTTTCTCCCTCTATAGCAAACTCATCCATATCCATTTACTTCAATTATTTCCACTAGGGCATCAAATTCCAAATTTTGTTGCCAAATTGCCCTCTTTGAGCTTCAGACCAGTACACACAACTCCTTTCCTAATAGCCACATTTATTATTAGAG